>NC_084972.1:7552360-8209155 GCF_963691925.1 Scomber scombrus
TACATTATTATATTTGAACTTAAATGGTATTATTTTTCATTGTATAGGTATTAAACACTTTTAAAAGTCATTGAATTAGAAGTTAGAAGAATTGTTCCGATAACCTGCCTTATGTGTTTTCTTCTCTCCATGTCACCAAACATAAAACCTCTTGTTTAGAAAGGCTCTTTAACTTCATCTGGGAAAATAAGCCACACATGGTTTATAAAAAAAAGAGTCAGTTATGTCTATATAGCTAAAAGAGGGAAGTCTTAACTTGATGGACTTTTCGTCATTCAACCAAATCAAAACTAGCTGGATGAGTAGATCTCTAAAAGATAGCACGTGAAATAGTTGGTCTTAACTTTTTATTAATGGCCTCTTGTGCTTCCCGTCAAGCTTTCCAACTGTCATAGGGAAGCCGTTATGTGTTGATCCGTTCTGTTTAAGCACAACTGCTCTCCTCGCTAATGTCACGTATAGAAACAAATCAGTACTCGCTGAAAACTGGTTTAACAACAGCTATTTAACTGTGAAGGAGGCTTCTGTATTCATATGTAGATTTTTATACAGGAATGTAGTGCTCCTGTATCTCAAAGTAGGCACAGTACTATAATTAATGCACTGTCAACTGCCATTATATGCTTACCATGTTGTTTATCATATACATTCTTAATATAGAAGACAAATGCTCTTTTTGTAGTTTATATAGCAGATACACTAGAACATGTGTTTATTCAGTGTGTACATGTGACAGAGTTTTTTGCTGATTTTCAGAACATGATCATGTCTTTAATTTACTATAAAATGAAATT
Source organism: Scomber scombrus (assembly GCF_963691925.1). Lineage (NCBI taxonomy): Eukaryota > Metazoa > Chordata > Actinopteri > Scombriformes > Scombridae > Scomber > Scomber scombrus. The sequence continues at coordinate 7,553,155 of NC_084972.1, forward strand.
CTTGAAGATATTATTCTTATATTAGATTGAAACAAGCATATATCTTCACACATGTCATACACAGTCCAGCCACATACTAGGTTTTGACCTGGTCTTGTTTTCAGTGCAGCAGGGTTGCAGGTGATAGTAAGCGGTAACCCCACGGTGATGCGTGAGGGGTATTAGTTCCTCCCCTCGCTCATCGCCTCTTGTTCTCCCTTTTGTCTTTGTCTGGGGGGGAAATGGAATCTGCAGCTTATTGATATTAATAGCGCACAGGATCTGTGGTCGGAGAGGAGCTGGGACCTGGGCGAGAGTGGAAACTGGATATGGACGGGTAGAATTGACAGTCCTCCTACTTGACGGGGCGGAAAAGGGGGTTGGTTTAAAAAAAAAAGAAAAGAAAAGAGGATTGCATAATGTACACCTCACGTTAGCCCCTTTGTGCACGCGTGATGCGGGTTGAACTTTTCGACTTTCGCTGATCTAATTTCACGTGCAAGAGCGAGACCTTTTCAACTGTGAGGATCCTGAGCTGGCCCAGCTGTGACTTCTCAGCAGACATAATAAAACAAAGTGGACTTATCTGATGGTTTGCCTCACGGATCAATAGATTAGAATTTCTGAAGACACAAAGTAGAATGCGTCAGGGCATTTTTTTTGTATACAACAAGCTCATTAAAATAGTGTAAAGAAATGCGTGGCCTTGTTTGTTTTGAGTTAGGAGTGAAATTCCACTTCCTTGGTATTAAGGCAGCAAAGCTCTCTGTGTGCGCTCTGTGTACTTTGTTCTTAGCTCAGCAAAACGTGAGGGCAGGTCCAAAGAATCTGGGGGGATCAGACAGGCCTGACATTCACCAGACTGCACTGTTGCCTTTTAAGCTTAGAAAAAAAAAAGAAAAAGAAAGAAGAATCTGAAAAAAAAGCATCCAGAATAAGGGCTGGCTGGATTGAAGTTGGGTTTAATTGGTGGGTTTTGAGTCTGTTTGCGTGTCAGAAAGTGCTGTTGTTTACAGTCTGTGTGGGTGTTAGAATATAATGCCAGGATCCTGCCAATCACATCAAAAAAGGAAAATAACACACACACACACACAATGCTTGTTTTTTTCATATTTTTTTTCTCAAACGCTGCCCTTTTTTGTCTTTACGAGACTAAGCCATGTTTTTCATTTAATCAGTCCTTCTTAATAAAAGCACAAAAGAAAAGAGGGAGAAAATAGTGTGCAGTCAGCCCTTTTTTTTTTGTTTGTTGCAGATCAGATCATACAGTAAGCAGCTGCGTTTGTTGAGGAGTGAGTCATGCTTTAGATTTTCCTGTGTTTCAGAGCACAGACAGTGACTTGGAAAACCTCCCGCACACACCCTAAAAACAAACAGCAGTGACCCTGTATATAGTTATCACTGACTCTACACAAGTAAAACTCTCCTACGCCCTCGTTCTTATTTACACAATGCTCTTAATACAGATCCACCAGCCTTGAGGAGTGCTCAACCCAATGTCACTACTTTTTTTCTCCCTTCTTCTATTGAAACACACCACAAATTGATACAGCTGATTTATTCAGATGCTGATACTAAGTGATCGAAGCATCCCGGATGGGCTGTAAAGAACCGCCAGACAACTCTGGCAGCCTTCCTATTGACGACCATTGAGTTGAGCATTAATTAATATGGTAATGATGTGTGAAGGTTCATTAACGGGCTGCCACAGAAGTAGCCACAGATACAGTATTAAGCGTGCTTTGAGTAATTAATGGAATAACTTTACTTAGTGGTAAATATTCATGGGCCCTCATCTTTTTTTGTCTGCACGGTGTGAAGAGAGAGGAGAGCCTGTCCATTAGAGGAGCTGAAGAGCTGTCCACAGTGAATGCGAGCCTTTTGTTGGGATTGGGTGCGTTTCAGTGGAGGGGTATTAATTCATATTTTGAACATGCAATCTTACAACAAAAGCCAAAGGCACTGATAACATACCTGGGACTAGAGAGCATATTGTGAAGCCGTGACCCCCTCACAAATAGGAAAGTCCACTTCACAGGTTTGCGGACAGAATAAAATGAGTCTTTGTTCGCACTCGCATGTAACCACAGCGGTTCATTACCATAGCAAAAAACCCTTCTGATTGTCCATTTCCTCTGAAAATGGGGTGTTTGCATGTTTTTTTTTCTCCCTCTCCCACAACCCACAATGAGCAGTGCAGTATTTGCATAGAGAATGGAAACATTTATTTAGATCATCTGATCCTCTAAAGGCAGCAGGTTAATGATCAGACTATCTATTGAACACAAGGGTCTTGTAGCTACTATGATATATTTCTTTTGTTAGAAGAAAAAAAGTCTTTGTTGTCCCATTTTCCACTTTGTTTAACACAGCACTCCCACAACATCCGCTCAAGACTTTAGAAGAAAAACCTTGCAAAATGCTGTTCAGTTTCCTTTGTCTTTTGAAATTGTTGCATTTTGATTCATATTCTTAGCTCAGGCCTCTTACTGAGCATGCACATAACCCACCTAGGTGGGTAATTATCTCAACCAGGAGTTGTTCTATTCCCTAAAATCTCAATGTGGGAGTGTGTGATGGGCTCGGTTTTCCCAACCGGGCAAATCAGCGTGTGCTTGTTTATCCTCACCCTACGTTCTCCGCACCCCCACTGTTCTAAATGGCAATATTACAGCCTTGTGCTGTTTGAAATGGAGACAATTATCTGTTTAGGTATTACAAGATGGGCATTATATTACAAGGAGAAAAGGCGTACAGCTGCTATCAGGATCCCGTTGTTGCCTCTTTTTCTTTTTCTTCGATACAAATTTTCCATCATTATAATGATGGAACATTTATCTAAATGGATGTTATGCATTGGGTAAACTCATTTAGCTCCTGGGGCTCTTTCAGGTGATGGGAATTAATGATGTTTAGTAGTTTGAAACTGAAAATATCTGTCATTTGTCACCACTCGCCATTGATTTACGATTCCATTGATGATATGTTAATTGAAGTGTAATGAATCACAATAATAGGGGTGGTTGTGTGGGAATGGTCCATTTTCGATGATTGTTCAACCCTCAGTAGAGTTCAGAGCGAGCTGCATGTTGACTCGCATTTTCAACAAGGGCATTTAACACATAATTAATGCTGAAACCGGGCAAGTTGGGCCGCTGTGTTTTTATCTTTGCTCAGTCAGCTTTAGATAAACACTTGCACAAACGCCTGGCCACAGTTTTGACTGCCAAATGTAAACGGCAAAAAAGAACAGTGGGAGAGGGAGTTGGAGCTTCTTTTTTTTTTCCCCTTTCATATTTGGATATGCTTTAATGCTTTTATTCAAATGCACCTGGGATATTGCCCCACACTCACTTCTCAGTTTACCATAAAAATAAGATTTTGTTTCATTTTTTCTTTTTTTTTCTTTTCTCCATCTTTCCTTGCTTGGGTTGAGTGCTCAGTTAGGAAAGCCTGTGTGCATGCAGATCAGGGGGGTGAGGAGGGAGGGCCACCCAGGGGAGTTGAGTCAGGGTACAGAGCAGGTAACAGGTACGGCTCGCACACCACCAGGGGGAGGCCAAGAAGGGCTGCCGACTGTCAGCGACGTGAACAAAAAAAAAAAAAAAAAAGTTTTTGTCTTGCAAATAAACCATTCAGTCACATCAGACGGCCCCATTGTTCATTTATCATCAGTGGGTGTAGTTTGTAGTTAACAGACAGATGAAAATGCAATGATGTGTGAGGCGGTGACAATAGCAGTCACAGGAGGATAAGCGAAAGGTGCTGAAATGGTGGTGGCAGCGCGGCCGTAACAGCCACGGCAGGTACACTGACTGACTGACTGACTGACTGCTACCTTTCATACAAACAAAAACAAAACAAAAGAGGAAGCAAACAGCACAGGAATGCAGAGAATTGATTTCTTTCTGATGATTTCTCCGTACAGTACAAGACTACTTCATATCATCAATTCTAATCAATAGCAGTAGTAGCAACAAGTGGGCAGGATATTGGTTGCACCCTTTTTTTTTTGTAAATTGGCTCGTGGGGGTGCTGATGCTATTGATGATGATGATGATGGCGGTCATTTTTTCCCCCAGAAGTCTAAATATTTTTTTTTTCATCTGGTGTCCGCAGGGCGAGGAGGCTGTATTACCACCGCTGGAACTGAAGATTGCTTTAAATAAGCAAGTCCTTGTGGAAGGTAAACACACAATCATTCACCAGGCTCCCATGTGTTGCGAATGCTGGTTTGAATTGGCTTAATAATTAACTGAACGCAGTGCGGGTTGTCTTGTTTGTGTACTGTATTTTGAGTGTGTATTTGTGTGTGTGTGTGTGTGTGTGTGGGGAGGGGTGGGTGGTGGAGGGGGGGTCGACTCGACAGGTGCGCCCTGAAGAAGCTGCCGATTTCGAGACAAGAGCATGGCAAGCACTGAAAAGGGGGACAAACTAGAGTCAAATTAGCCGCGCTCTTGAAGGCCCTTGTTAGCCGTGTAGGAAAATGAGGACATGATGAGGGGGGCCGTTTACTGTCGAGATAACTGTTTGTGCTTGTTGACATTTGTCGGGAAAGCCGAAACACAGTAATGCCGTGTTTACCAAACAAAGAGGGAGGTTTACTGCTGCTCAGTCTTGTTATCGTTTGCATCTCGGACCATTCTGGTTGATATCTCCTGTTTGCTCCTCCCGCTCCTATCTGAGAAGGGTTTTTTCGGGGCCTCCGGGATGTGAACTTTTTGGCTGGAGTGATCCAGTGAGGCGGAGTAGGACTGTGTGGTGGTGTTGTTGGTGTGTGTGTGTGTATGTCTGTGTGTGTGTGGGGGGGTGTTAACACTTCAGGAGCACCAGGCTTCAGAGGAGGAGTGTGTCTGTTTTTTTGTCTCTTACAGCTTCAGTCTCACCGTCGTCCTTTTTATTTTCTTCTTTCTTCTTCTTTCTCTCACTTCTGGTTATCTGTCTCTCACTCACTCGTTTTCCCTCCGTCGAAACACCACCAGCATGTTGTGACTTGTGTGCAGATAGGTTGGACATAATCTTGACAGATAAATGCATTGTTTTTGACATTGAGTTTGAGTTAAAGGTGCATTGTGTAGAATTTAGTGGCGTCTTTTGGAACAAACTGGGATGAAAATAGAGTATAATATTCATAAATATGTTTTAATTAGTGTATGACCTCATTGTGTTTTTTGGTACCTTACAATGAGCCCTTTATTTCTAGATAAGGAGCATGTCCACTGTCATGTTTCTACAGTAGCCCAGAACAGACAGGGGGGGGGGGGGTATTCAGTTGGTTGCAATCCTTTAATTTGATAATTACTAAATGCATAACTGCGTCCCTAAGGAGTATATCCTCACATACACATTAGTACAATTATGAAGGATAAGACAGCTACTTAATACTGTTTGTTCTCGTGTAAATACACCATTGAATCATTTCCATATCCTTATTTCCCTAACCTGATATTTTGTTTTCATGTCAAGTTGAAACAAAATGCTACATTTTAACGTTTTCATGCTGTAAAAAACATATGAAAACTTGCCAAAACCAGCTTGGAATATTTTTCTTTAATCAGCAAACTCCACATTTAACCCACAAGGGTTAATTACTGCATTGTATCCTTTATGTCAAAGGTAGATTACACTGCTTAGCCAATGCCAATATTGATCTAATGTATGGCAAATTGAAATATTAGCATTAAATCCTGTTGAGCTGCTTTTCTATGGAGTGTGGCAAAGCAAAAGCAGCTGTAGCCATTCTTACAGTTAGCAATGGCTGGTGGATTTCAGCCAGACTACGTCTATTCCTCTTCATTGTAAGAGGAGGCCTATATAACCACAGTACACGCTCCCCCTTTTTTTTTTTTTTTTTTTTTTTTCCTGCGATATAAGCAGTCACCCCACATTTGGAAAACAGACTCGGAGAAAATTTAATTGGAGGATTCATGTTGCTGTTTATCTGGAGTGCATTCTCTGCATAGTCAGGTCCCCACCAGGCCCCTCAGCTGCCTGCTCCAGATGTAAGGTCAGCCTTGAAATCTACCAAATGGTTGTGTAATTAATGTTAATGTGTCAAAAATCAGCCTAGTTATTGACACAACTTTCCAATGTGATTTTGATTGCGCTGCTAATGCAGAAATCCCTGTGGCAGCTTATGGGATTAGTATGTCTTGGTGTTTAAAGCTCTTTTAAAGTGCAATAGACTCTAATACAGTGTGTGTGTGTGTGTGTGTGTGTGTGTGTGTGTGTGTGTGTGTGTGTGTGTGTGTGTGTGTGTGTGTGTGTGTGTGTGTGTGTGTGTGTGTGTGTGTGTGTGTGTGTGTGTGTGTGTGTGTGTGTGTGTGTGAGAGAGGGAGAGAGAGAGAGAAATAGATAAAGCATGTTTTGTACATTTAGACTGAACATATGTTCTTGAATTGTGTGTAATGTAAGAAATGAGGAATTCAGGAACACTTTCACTAACGTTTTGATATCACTTTGATGTCCTGCTGCCAAAATTGAACTCTTATCATCATATGCGCATATCTATGCGATAGTGCTGCCTATGATGTGTGCCGGCCTGCTTTTTTTTTTGGCCAATTCATTCAGACATGATGACATTAAACTTTCCAGAAAGGAAAAAACAAGTGCATCTGCTCAGAAAAGTCATCACATGCCAGAAAAAATGTTTCTCTATTTTGAGGCTTTCAAAATGTTATCATCTCTTGTTGGACTTCATTTGAATTTCATGCAAACACTCTTGTTTCTTGTAATTCTTGCTCCGCTGTAAACGCTTTAGTTTGTCTTGCCTTAGTTTTAACTGTTGAGGTCGCTTTGTTTAATCCACTTTTTTATGGATGTGTTAAGAATAAACAAGTGGATTCATGAGTTGGACCCGCAGAAAGGTTGTGTGCAGATTTATGCGGGGATGAAAATAGGGCCTCTGTAATAGTTCCCTTGACTGCATTTATTGCTTACTTTAAAAAAGTAATTTCTTTATATCAGCATCAAGCTGAAAATTGCCATGTATTAGTATTAGGCTTGGTAAGCTTCTAATTCTGTGGCATTTACAGCCGGCTGTGTTTCCATGCATTTATAACACTTTGATTCTTAAGAGCTCCTTTAATCGCTTATGCCTAGCTCGGAACATAATAAACAAGTCTCTGTAGCGAAAGTGCCACATGGGGGAGATTTCCAGTGAGAAAGTTAAACGCTTCTGTCACTCGCAGTTTTGTTGCTGTGTTTTTCATGCACTGTAAGTACCGTAATCTACTCTCCGAGCTCGGGCTGCTGTAGTTAAAAACAGTGACAGACAGAATAGATGCAAGGCAGCGTGAAAATGAAAAATTATCGGCCCCGGCGAAGACGTCACCGCGGCGACCGAGGAGCAGAGACATAAAGCGGTGGCATGCGTCTGCCTTTCCCTGTTGATTGAGATCACAGGATGTGTCAAAGCCTTCTAAACACCCTCACCTGGCCGCCGTCTGCTTTCCCTATCTGATGCTCTGCTCCCGTGGCCACATCAGCTGTTATCAGAATACACTCTGGCAGATAGCCCTCCTCTTCATTGTCTGGCTAAACAAGTTGTGGAGTTAAATGCAACGCCTTATGCTGAGCACAGCATGTCACACAATAGAGCAACAGTCTTATATTCTCTTGCATCTGCTACAACTTTTTCATGTGAATTATCTTCCGTCGTGAGGTAGAAAGAGTAGTGCTGATAATGTTATCACAGATGTGTTATCTTGAAGCTACTTAAAATATCTTCTTTTTTTTTGTTGAGGGTGAAAAAGGCGTTTGTCAAGTTTCAATCTATTTTTCTATCAGCATCCAACAGACACGTCTTCTTCTTTTTGGGTCTGAAACATATTGACGGATGTATAAACTCCGGTCTGCCCTAGGAGCGTGAGGCGCTTTGATAATGTCAAAGCCCCGCTACCAGGTGCAGACGGCTAACGTGACAGAGTCTTTGTGCGAGATTGACTGAGGCGACAGACATAAGCAAATTTCATCCGCAGATGAGTTGTCTTACAGCGAAGATGAAAAAAGGAATCACTGAAAGTGAGAAAAAGTGTCAAAAATAGTTTTTTCCCCTCCTTTTTCAACAGAGATTTAGCTTTTGGCCTCGCGTCTCTGCTTCAGAAAAGCGAAATAGAGCTAATAACGTGGATTGATTTGTTGTCTTCCGAGGAAAAAATGACTATCCAGTGTGTGTGTGGTAACCTGGGCCAGCATTTGCCAGCCTGCTTTTATAGAAACAAACAATACATTGGAACTGGTGGGATATAATATACGACTTAAACATATGAACATACCCTGGCTGCTCCAAACCAAACATATACATTTATTTATTATGACACTTCGAAACACAACAGGAAACTTGTTTATGGTTTCTACTGTGACTAGTGAAGGTCTATGACTATGTAAGGGAATTCAAAAAAAGTTCCTGCAAGCCAAAGCGATTCTTATTTGGATAGTTTTGACTTTGTTGCAATCACTTCATGTCATGGTAAATATCACTTTGGCAGTCCTTTACTTTCTCCGTTTATTTTAGAAAACAAATCCCTTTTAGGGATAAAGCACCTGGTGGGACTACTTAATGGAATGGCTTCAGCCCTACGCAAATAAACAGCTTGCATTTTTGGTGTGAGATTAGGAATGAGGCTGAGAGGAGAGAGCTGGAGTGAGGTGGGTAAAAACTAAACAAAGAAAGTCAACATGTGGAGAGGACAGAAGTAGAGGACTCTCATGTCTGCCTCTGCTTATAGTTAACCATACTGTATGTCCTCTATGTCTATAAAACTGCATGTGAACATTGACTCATAGTGAGCTTTGTACCTTGGTAGCCAATGACTTTACTGTTTAAAATTCATGCTCAAGTAAAGCTCTTTTAAAAAAATGGTTGTCTAGTGAGTCAGCAATAGGATATTATTCAGAAGGGCTGGACAATATATTTGTTTTTCACTCTTGCATACAAAAACATGCGGTCATGCCTTTCCTTAACCTGGAAAAGATAACGTGATAACCGGAGCCAAAGAAAAGGGAGGGAACAGGGGAGGAAAATAATTGACTTGTGAAACATAAAGAAAAATGAGAGCTACAGTTCCTTTAAATAGCTTAACATGCTGTTGAAATTAGTGAGAAATGGAGCCTTTGAGACTCGGCGTATCAAATAGTATCACACTTATTTTAGAAAGCCACAAGTTTTCCGACTGCCCTGATTCACATCATATATTGTGAACAGTCACGTTCCCTCACTCATTTGCTTATTGGACTGTCTGGAGAATGTCAAAGTATTTTGAATACTAAATCAGAATTAAACGGAAAAATGGAACCTTTGTCCTGAGACCGTTTAAAGGACCGTAGTGTGATATTTATTGGGATCTATTGGCGGAAATGGAATATTATATTCATAAGTATGTTTTTATTCGTGTGTAATCACCTCAAAATAAGAATCATGTGTTTTCATTACATTTGAATGAGCCCTTTATATCTACATAGGGAGCAGGCCCTCTTCCATGGAAATCACCATGTTTCTACAGTAGCCCACAATGGACACCATAGGTTCTCCTTCACCCAGCTATGCTTCTGGTCTGGACAAAATGGATTTGTGCCTGAAATGACCCACATGTCAAACAGCGAATATGGCCCATATATCCCAAATCAAATCTATTCCTTTTTTGGTAAATATGCAGTGCTTTTGGGTATGTGTATTCTGGATGTGGGCCATTTTTGGTTTATCTGTTTTTTCTCGGATGAGATCTGGGAAACAGGAGTGACCGCCCAAGCGCCATCAGTCCAGGCGGTATGTGGGCCGGATGAAAGTGCATAAAGTGTCGGATGTGGGCCGGATCTGTAACACAGCAATTTTGATATCTGGGTATTTAGTTGGTTGCAATCTGCTAACGCATTGCTAGATGCCACAAAATCTTACACAGTGGTCCTTTCAGTGAATTCATCTACATCTCTTATTCTTGCATCTATTTTGTTTGGAAAACGACAGAATTGGTTATTACAGTCATCATATAGTAACGTGTGTGGATCCCCATGCTACTAGTGCTATGTATCAAACCTCAGTACTGGTTGAATACCACTCAAAATGTGACAGAAGAAACAAATATTGAAAACTGTAAAGAATTATTAATCTGCATTAAATGCTCAGTCTAAGAAATAAACAAGAAAAACACAAATTTCCCTAACTAAAGGCCTGGTCACTCCAGAAAGTGGCACAGCAAAAATCAGAGGCTTGGGACTTGCTACGTGTGGGGCTACTTAGTAAGCTAACCGGTAAACTCCTAAACCTAGCCTGCTAACCACTAACACTCTAGCTAAGAGGGCTAGTGCTAGTCAGTCACAACAGTTTTCAAAACTTCTTTTTAGTTCTAGGATCATTTCATCCAATAAAGAGTTGCTGAATAGGGAAGACGCTGTCCAAGCTAACTAGCTTGCTAACTGCCATTAGAATAGATGCTAAGGTTACAGAGTTTATTCAAATTACATATTTGTACCATCAACTCTTGTGTCAACTGTCAGCAAACCATTCCTGTTTTGTGTAACAGTTTATAATCTGACAAAGGAGGTTCAAATAAAAGTATATAGCTTCCTCTATTTTGGACCCTCCAACTCTTAGCACAGTCAGGGCAGTTTTATATTGGTAACACTGCAAACCAGCAGCAGCTTGTGTCAAGACAACATGAAACATTGACACACTGACACTTTTCTAGAAAAACATTCAAAGTAAAAAGTGTCATATTGGTGCCATCATTCAAAGTGATATCCATCATTATGTTCTGCATCCTCCTGCTCTCCATGATCCCTTCCATTGTGGTTTAACATCTAAATAATGTGTTTCAGCTGAAACACATTATTTAGATGTTCTCTTTGACATATTTTTCGGTCTCTTTTTTCCCAGACAACTTAACAAATGTAACAGTGATTATACCAGCTTTCAACGCAAGAGCAGTGTTTTCCAGTTTTATGGAAAGAGTATAGTTTGCATGTGTCAAAAGCTGGCGTTGAGAGAAGGCCAAACCGTAAGAGCAAAATATACGTTTTCAAATTTAGCCACCTTAGTGTGGACATGGCCTGTGAGGGATGATGCGAAAGGCTATTTCCACCGCAGTGTGGATTTATTTATGTAATCAAATGAAAAAAGGTGGAGGCATTTTTTAAACTGGTATTTATTTACAGTTTTTCTTTCTTTTTTTTGTGCACTGGTTTTAGCCTTGGCTCCTGCGTTGTTTTCATAAACAAAGTCTCCCTGGCTGGCTAGAAAAAACAGGGCTGCTCAGTGCACTGAAAACAGGAATGACAAACACCATTAGCTGAAAAATTTCCATCTCATTGCAACTATGTTATTGTTTACTTTACCATACACGTCCTAATATGGTTACCTCCCTGTCAAAGCGGGCCAGAGCAAAGCCGAGGGGCCCTCGCAGGGAGACGCTTTCAGCTGCCACTTAGACAATAAGAAACAAATGTCACAGCTCGGCAAAATAGCCTGGCTTTCACAGTCTTACAGTACTTGGCCTTCTACACTGCTTGGCTCAGGCTCCCGTGTGATATTTATCTACTCTCCACTGTTAGATGCACGCACAATATACCCCCACCTCCTCCTCTCCTTCTCTGTCCCCCCTCTCGTCTTGTCTTCCCTGCCTTCCCCTCTGTCTTTCTTTATTTGTCTGTATCTCCCCATTGATCTCTGTCCCTGTCCTGGTGTTAGCTATGTGTTGGTTGAATGATGGGCCTCTGTTTGCTGTGTTAAGTTAAGTTATTTATCAGGGGGTGGGTGGGATAAGGGGGGGTGATGTGTTTGGAGTGGCTGTTGCCTCCCCCCCCCCCCCTCTCCTCCTCCCTGTGGCCGAGAGAAAGGCCAGTTCAGCTGCAGGTCACGCCCTGGCCCAAAGCCGACGCTGCGTTTGAACTGGAAACATCTTGGCCTTGCTCAGAGACCCTTTATGATATTTGGATGAAATCATCTCACCACACAAACTTAGAAAACCCTGGGATACTGCAGGGGAATTGTGGCCTTCTGGAGGCTGTGGCTTTTTTATTTTTTATTTTAATTGTTGAGAAGTTTGTTGTTTACTGCACTATGTCTTGTTGCAGATTGAATGAAATAGCTATTTAAAGGGACTTATTATGCTTTTCCTTATTTTCAGTCATATATAATGTTACAATGCCATAGTGTCAAATAATGAGGAAAAGATATGTAGAAGTAATGGTTGTGTGTGGTTTTTTTTTAACATAACACAGCAGGGCAAAGTGGAATAAGTAGTTTACCTGTTGGAGGTGTGCTAGTTGTCTGCAGCTCTTCATCAAACATCATCATCATTAAAATCTGGCCAATCAAAACAGAGTAGGACCATCAGGAGGAGGGGGGCTCTTCATCAAATGTCATCATTATTACTGTAGCTGTTTCTACTTGTACTAAACCAATAGCTCCAAATAACTCCTTATACATGTTGTAACGAACATCATTTAGTACCACTAGCCAAGCTCCGCTAATTAAATAAATAATAATGAATACATCTTGATTTTAGGCTGCCAACTCACTCTTGGCCAGGGACAACACATGAAAACTAGCTAATTCTGGCATATTTACAGGTATGTTTATTAATATGCACTGTCCCTGACAAATAAACTAATAAAATAAAATAAAAAATAAAAAATTCAGGAACATGTTTCATGCTTCCTGTATATTCTTCATAATAACATTCTTGTTATTTAGTCATTTAAAAGCATATAATGTGAAGCAGTGAAGCAGGAAATGTTGGGTTTTTTATCAGCAGTAACTGATATGTGCCACCACTCTGCAAGTTTCTTGAAAGCTGGCCAATTAGAACACAGTGGTGGTCTTAAAGAGACAGGAGCTTAAACTGACTGTTAAGAGACAGAAGCTGAACTGGGGCTCCATAAAGGGCCGGTATACGATAAATAAGTTATTTGAGATGTGAATCATGCAAAGCTATTCTAGTAGAGTCCCAGAATGAAAATATAGAACTGGAAATGAGCTTTATAGGTCCCCTTTAACCTATAAAGTCCAGAGAAGATTTAAGATTCGTGTTGCAGCCGCAGCAGCAGTTGTAGTTTGTTCGAAAGAAGCAGAAGTGGATGGTTTTCTGGTAAAATATCACCAAAATCCAAAAAGTGGATGTTACTCTACTTGTTAATCATCTTGGGGTATTCTCCATGGGCTTTTAGGCATTAGGGTCAGGCAACCTCACCGCAGGTTAAGTCTGGCAGTAGGTGGAAATAGGCTTCTTTTAGATGCATGGGCTTTCTTTTCCCCAGTTGGTGGAAGATGATGGCAGCCTCACCTCAATCCTAAAATCCTCACGTTTATGATATTTGCCCAGTATTATCTGTGCCTGCGGATGAATGGGAGGACAGAGCATGAGGAATGTAGAAGGTCATACTGCGTGATTTACACAGTACAGAGCCAGAGAATCCTTGGGAAAATACTTTGGGTCGGGATCAAACAGACATCATGTGATATGTTCTTAACACTGACCTTTAGATTCATCCATTTCACCCCCCCCCCCCCCACCACCACCACCCCCTTTTTGTTTTTTTTGCCAAAATGATGCAATAAATGTAAAACAGTTTCAAAGACATACCAGCAAATAAAAGTTGAATTATACTGTAGGTTATCAATTTGGGGGGGGTTGGAAAGATGCTCGTTCTGGGTGGTGCTGTGAAGTCATGTGTTTACGTTGCCTGCTTACTGATAAAAATCTTAGTCACCAAGCTGGTGTGAAAACATTAACAAACTGAGTAATTAGACTTTCATATTAAAAGCAGCCTCTTCCTTTTCTTAATTCCTGGAAAAAGATTTAAGATGGGTTTTTGATTTGATTGGAGAAAGGCCAGTGACTAAATACATACACTGAGTCACTGTGTGGCTGATAATTGTGAAGCATACACACCCACACACACACACATACACACACACACACACACACACACACACACACACACACAATACTGTAAGGAAATGGTGAAATAATGATTTATCAATTGACATTTTTGGCCCGTGATGACATTACAATGATACCAATCAGTTCTGTCACACATCTAAAAAAGCAACTGAAACAAGCAGTGTTTGTTATTTCTTTACTATTTGTTCAGCACTAACTATAACGTCCACTTCACTGCAGTTATACCCTGTTGATAAGCTAATGGCAGTGACCTTTTGTTTTTTTCCATGCGAGGGGAAAGACTATACCCTCTTTGACGTTAATGAACTTTGTGAAAGGCTTGTTTACTGGCTTCAAGGTCGGTTTCTGAGAAGGGCGGCAGGTCTTCTTGTAAACATATTTACAGCCAAAGATGTGTAAACAGTGTAAATGTATACAGGTGCAGCAGGGGCAATACTGGCACATTTTCCCTTCTTTTTTTCCCCTCTCTCGCTCTCTCTCTCTCTTTTTTTTCTCCTACTGACCTTTCCTCCTGTGACACATGCATAAAGGCTGTTGTGTGCATATGTGTTTATTTCTGGAAGCACTTTAAAGTAATAGACGCAGCAACAAAAAAGCACAAAAAAAGTACTTTTAGAAAGCATAATGATGTACCTACTCACAATATAAAGCTGAGAGAGAGGAGAGAAGGAGAGGAGAGGCAGTTAGCAAGGCAAACACAGGACTAGTGGGGGGTATTAAATATAAATTAATGGAATGTTGCTCAGGCACATCTCTGGGTGTAGTGTAGTGTTGAAAAATAAAATTTATGTTGCCGGTTACTAGCCGTGAAGGTGCATTTGGACTTTGTATCCTTTAATTAGAAGTGAGATATTAGCATTTCATAGGGCTTTATGCTGGGTGAGGGGATCGGCCGGCCACCGCGCCTTCATTAGCCAGCTTCTCTGTGTAATGAGTGCCGTCATTAGCTGATGGAGTGGATTTGCCCTGGCTCTACCTTGAAAGGCACATCTTTTACATACTTGCAAGGAATAAGGCCTTTTAATGGATTTCTTAATGAATAAAATAAGATGCCACTTCTTTAAAATTTGAAGAGTACATTCCTGATAATGTATACCACTAGCTGCTGCCTTTTTCTTGCTCTATTGAGTTAGTAAAAGGAGGGAAAAGAAGAGTAATATTAGTGGTGGTGATAGTAGCAGAGAGGTGGAAAACAAAGGTGTAAATGGGGATTGGTGATGGTGAAGTAAAAGAAAGAAGAAATTCACCTTTTATGTTTTGTAATCCATCATTAATTATGAATGATATCAATAATGTACGGACGATAAAAGCGAGGGATCAAAAGCTTTGACTTTTCATTCATATGTATGCAGAATGAGGTGTATGTGATTTCTGTCAGGGGTGTGAGGAAGTTGCTTGCTGAGCTATAGCGTTGGATGTTAAAACTCAGCGTGTTTATCAGGGAGAGAGGCAGGACACCTATTGGATAAAACCTTGACTGCAAATTACGTGCGCGCCCGTGCCAGTAGCGTGTGCACGTTCAACAACAATCAAGACAGCCAAAGCCGAGGCTTTTTTTTTTTTTTTTTTTTTTTTTTCCAGTGATATGGAAGTCTCTCTAAGCCTTTTGGCTGCGCCTCCATTCTCAGAATCAGCCGTGAAGTGATTAGTATTTTATTGATGAGCTCCTGAAGTGGCAAGTGTGGGAAATTGGATCTTTGATCTCCTGGAGTTTGGGAAATATATCCTGAGTGTGTGGAGCTCTCCAGGTAAAACACCCCCCGCCCCCACCTCCCCACCCATCCTACCATACTACACACACACACACATAGACACAGACAGACATGTCATTCGAGAGGGATATTCCTCCCCTTCTCCAAAACACATATTTGTTTTGGATGTTTTCACTGAGAGTCTACACGGTGATTACAGATGTTCATTAACAAAATTGGGTATTTGTTTTAAACTTTAACCAATCACTTTGATATGCTAATTACAGTGTAATTTAATTTGAGCCCTGTAATGATGATGCTGTTATTATGGACATAAATGATGCAGTTAAGCTGAGAGTAATCTCATTTGCATACTGTACATGCCAGTAAATTAAGCCCTTTCCTGCATTGCTTCAGCTTTAATTTTCCACTCCTTTTCACACAGCATCCCTCAGCTCCTGTGCCTAATAGCAGGCCAGCTTGTTTGATGTGGAGAGCCGCTTCCTCGCACTAAATCGAGTCACAATATGTAATACATAAAGGCCTCTCATTATAACTCTAAGTGCTCTTTTAAGAAGTTGGTATTAATAAGCAGACAGGATTCTTTTTTTTTGTTGCTCTCCACGCTTTGTAGTGATACACAAAAACAGTGTTGTCCCTCGCCATAATCATCTTCAACATGCCTTAATCTACATCTGAGAAATTAAAACTATCACGGCTGTAATAACGACGGACCAGGGAATAGTTAGAAAGCCCCTAATAATCACATTGTATATGTCTTCTGCTATCAGTTGATCAGAGATGCCTTCAAAGAGGTGATTGCATTTTGATATTCTGGCTTTGAAAGGAAGATGAAGGGCATTTTTTCTGTTTTTTAACTAAGATTGTTCACCTCACTCATACACACACACACACACACACATACGAAATCCTAATTGAAAAAATATTTCCTGGTTGTATGTTTAGAGCAAATAATTTGTCTCCCTTTTCTTTGTACAAATGTTTTTTGATGTCTGTATAAAAGAGGCATATTTCTGACAGAGGGACATGGCCGGCCTTGATAAAAAAGCTCCCGTGTCTTCATTAGAGAAGCAGCACCTCATGCCGTGTGATTGTCTGATGTTTGCGGTGTAAAGGTAAACATGTTTGTCATACAGGGGGCGTATTTATGCTGATCAAACATGCCAGACGGACCGCGGTGAATGTTAAGGACTTTGGCTCAACATACAATCATGGCCAATGGTCTGAACTTGGAGGCCCCCGCTCTTAAACAGAGCCCCCACTTCCCCATCTTTCCTTAAGGGTGGGTTAGGGCAGGTTTATGGACTTTTTAACACCGACAATACAATCGCCCTTCAGTGAGAACCGCTCCGCCATTTTGCAACCATAAAGAATATTATTTTTCTGCCAGCCAATTTTCTCTGTTAGTCTCTAATTGGCTACATAAATCTCTGGCCGTTGAGGGTGAGAAATGTTGCAGTGTCACACAGTGTAATCTTCACCCTTATTTACCAATTCATTAAGATTCATTGATGCAGGATCGGTGAGAGGAAATGACAACATAAATCAGGCCTCCAACATAATGACCCTAATCAGTTGGGAATTGCAGAAAATGTCATGATGAACTATGTCCTTGTATTAGTGCCACTGTACATTGTCATTGTGCTGCTTTATGAGTGGGACGCATCCTCCTGACACAGGGCTGTATTTAACAAAAAAAAAAAAAAAAAGAGTTGTTAAAACCTTGATTCCATTAAAACGCAGAAATTCATGTAAGGTCTTTTTGGCATTTAGCCTCTCGCCCCTTATCTTCAGTTTAACCGCTTAATGGAAAAGCACAAACTCCCTTCCTTTTTAACCCCTCTCTGTCCCCTCGCTCTCTCTCTCTCTCCGGGAAGCTTTTAAAGTATTGCTTCTTCGGAAGCCATAGGAGGGGTCAGACTAGGGGTAAGACCACTCCCATACCAAGGAGAGTGAATCAGATGCCCAATAAAGAACTGCCATTGTCTTACAAATGCCTAAGCTGAGTAAATGTTAAGCAATCACTGAACGCTGAGATACTAAAGGAGTGAAATAGACTTTACATTTCCATGCCGTTATTTGTGTGTAAAGGTTAATGATTGTGTGTGTAAAATCAATAGCTTAACTCAATGTGTGAGAGTAACTCTGAATCAAAGAGGTGGGAGACCTACACCTGCTGTGTGTTTTTCTGCAGACAAACATTTAACCCCCCTGTTTCAGACTCATTTAAATAGCAGGGGTACAGTTTCTTCCAGTTATCATTGCACACTACTGAGAAAAGGACTCCTAATAAAGGAATCTACCACGCTTGATGACTTACTCAACAGTAATTAGCGGCTCACTTTGTGTGTAGAACTTGTGGTTTACCGCAAGTCCGTCTCCACGATTTAACAGATTTAACAGAACCGCAAAGCTTTTCCCCCCAAAAAAATGATTAGGCTACATGTTGTCAGCTCACAGAAGAATCCTGCACTCCAATGAGTTGACCCCCCCTCCTTAAAGGACAGCAGTTCTAATAACATTGTCCTTTCTTCGCAAAGGCACGTAATATTAATTAGACGAGTTCGTTAAGGCTAACCTTGGTTTTCTCCAGGAAAATGCATCTGACACATTTCCTCTCCACAAGTTTGCATTCCCACACCCGCGGGATCAGCCCTTACATGAATTCTAGTAAAAAATGATTAAAAATATATGACACACTTTAACTAATGCTAAAACAATAAGTGCTTTTGCAGATCCCACCGGATGCTGACAGACGACTGAAGTTGTGTTTTTCTTCTGGTGTACGGGTGTTTGACAGGTCTAATTGGTAAGATGAGCTTGAGGGAAGGAATGAGGAATGCCTGGCCTTTTTTTTTTCTCCCTGTGCTTGTGGTCAGAAAAAGAGGCCCCTCTCGTCTCCTGGTGTCTGTCCTCTCGCCGTAGTGTTAATGGGCATGAGCCACATGCGAGCGAGATTATCAAAGTCGAATGAAGGAGAGTCGCTGAGAAAATGTGTGGCGAGCCACTCCTAAAAGAGGCTCCACATCCCAGAATTACTATTCCATTCATGTACAACCAGATTTAAACTCATTAGACTTCTCTATTTACTTAGTCTCTATCGGCCCTAGTTGTACTAAAAATACCATGGCCTGCCTTACTTTGGCACATTCCGTCATTGTCTGTGCACAGCAGGACATTTTACTCTGAGGTGCTTCTCAGATGGCTCCATGCAAAGGAGACTAACTGTTTTGTGTGTTTTCCGAAATTACCGATCTACTCAGCTTCTCCGCTGGAGTCCGCCTTCTAGTACCCTTCTTATTGTTAATTTATCCGAGCTTGTAGCGTGATAATAGGTTCGCCGTTCGTATGAATCATCATACTCACCGGCGCTTGTACGTGGAGCCTCCTCTCCTCCTGGCGACGGTGTAGTAATAGGTTTAGATCTAGATTTCATGCTTGAGAATCCTATCACACTCATCCCGATGTGTTATAAATATTGTGTTTGGCACCCTTGCTCATATTTTATGCCTCTTTCCTACATGGGGGTAACTGTTTTTGGCGACTAAAGAAGAAGAAAAAAGTGTCAGGAAATGGGAAAGTTGCTTTGGGAGGGAGTGGAGATAGAAAACTACGGATTCTGGGTAGGGAAGCCCCATTGGATGGCTGCAGCTCAGCAGATGGCAGGTTGTTGTACGCATGAAAAATTCATGCTCAACGTGATGTGCAGCTCTAAAGTCCCCACACTACATTATCTAGCTTATCTTTTTGTACCCGTTGTTTTGGACAATAAAGCGTTTGACCTAGCTACCTCATGATCTTAATGTTTAAGCCATGCATAAATAAAGTAATCACAGCAGTATGAGAGATAACATCTTAGTCCATTCATTTCTTTTTTTTCTTTTTTTATTGTTGTTGTTGTTGTTGTTGTTTTTTCCACAATGTATCCTGATGTTGTGAGTTAGAGCTCCTGGAGTCCTCACACATCCTTTTGTTATTTCCACGAAGCCGGTTACTGAATAATTGAACAAGGTAAATGTTTAACATGTTTTTACAAGTTTCCTCGCTGCTGTGTTGCGAAGAGACGCTGTTTGTTGGGGCCTGGAAGAAACACATGGGGTGTTTGCTTTGCTTTGACAATGGTGAGTTTCCATAGGAGACCGCTGCCGCCGCCGCCTCCTCCTTGTCAACCACACTGCGCCACCCCATTTTGTTCGCATTCACATCATCATCAGCAGCGGCGGTGGCGTCTGGCTATAGCAGCTGCAACACACCAGCTTAATGCGTCTTCAAATGTCAGAAGAATGACTTTTTTGTTTATCTTGACTTCTGCCTCGCTGTTTATTCTAGCCGAAAGCTGCATTTGCATCGACCTTGATTCCCTAAAGCCCCCCCCCCCCCCACCACCACCACCACCACCCTCCTCTCTCCTCCCTCTCCTCTCTCCTCTCTCCTACCTACCTCCTTGCCAGAACCTGTTTACACTATCGCCTGCCCCCGAGTGTAACCTAGGAAATCGGCTGATCATTCCACCTGGTTAATATTAAATGGTCCCTGCAAGGAGATGTGTTTGTTCATAAACACAACACCCCCCCCCCCCCCCCCCCCCCCCCCCCCCCCCCCCCTCCTCCTGTTTACTGTAGCCATGGCAGCAATCACTTATTAAACAAACAGCTGCTTTGTTTGCCAGTGTGAGTGGTCTGCTCGTACCCCGAGGTCTGAGGAGAACTTCTGTGTATCTCGTGCGGTGCGGGGATGTTGGGGTTTTCTTTTTTTTGTTGTTTTTTTATGATGAAGGCAGTAGGTATTACTTGCAGGAGGAGGGAGGGTGTGTGTGTGTGTATGTGTGCGTGTGTGTGTGTGCATGTGTGTCTGTGCTATATTGTCACAGTAGTCTGGAGATACGCTTTGCTTATCTGCGACTTGGTTGAAGTGGCTGACAAGATTACACGGTTGTTTGGTCTGACTGTGAAGTCTCCTTTGGCAGAATGTCATCCCTGCCGTTAGTTTCTCTCTCTTTCGGCAGCAGAGTGGACGGAGAATCGGTTGAGTCTTGATTGAGGTAGCTCTGGTTTTGCACAGTGCCTCCTTTTTTGTTTGTTTGTTGCAGATAATTTGTGGAAGGATGTGGGACTAGTTTTGAAAAGCTTATTGGAACCCAGCCCAATTTCTCCAGTCTGTCGTCCAATGGATGTATCCAAGAAATGTCTCGGAGTAGTTTGTTATCAGTGATGAGGCCTGTGATAATGGATTATTTAACATACAGCTTGTGTTTGTCTTGTGTGACTTCTCCCTAGCATCAGGAGCCAAAATACAGCAAAAACACATGACCTCCCGAACAAGAACCTTGAGAAAGCATTGTGTTGTTGCACCTTCAGTACAGGCCCGTGTGTTGTCTAGCCGAACCTAAACAGCACTAAAGTGAACCTCTCTCCCCATTGTCTCCTCCTTTTGTGTGTCTTTATCTCTCCCGAAAGAAATGTTTTGCTTTTGTTGTGCGCTTGTGTAAACAAGGGCTGTGTGAGAATTCAGCGAAATCGAAGCAGGTGGCCGCTGAGGCTTTACTGTCATGAGCATTAAAGAAAAACAGAACACGGAGTAGGGTCAAAGCACAGCTGCGCGCAGGGGCCGACCCTACCTTGAATCGACTGCTGACTTGTTTGAGCTGTTGAATTCCAGGCAACCATGACAGGGGGACAGGCATTAGATTTCCAGCAAAAAAAAAGGGTGGAGGGGAGAAGAGGGAAGAGGAGGAGCAGCAGCAGGACTGATGAGCTCTGGCCCCGCCGGCTGTTCTTAACCTTCAACCTCTCTGGTCAGGTGGGAGACACATGTGACTTTTGTTTGTACTGTACTCCCCACGTTCTAGGCAGGGAAAAACAAAACCAACTGTAAACAAACAGAAACTCTGACCTTTTTTTATTATCCAGTGTTTGTTCCAAACACTTGTTTTGTTTTGTGAGCCCCCCCCCCCCCCCCCCCCCCCCCCTCCCCCTCTCCACCACCCTCCATACACCCAAAAGAACAGACAGGCATCTAATAATCACCAGCACAGCCAGTTCTTTTTGTGCAAACTGTTGTTGTCTTGTTTTGATCTCCTGGAATTTCCATCATTTTCACTCTTTACTTTTTTCCAACTCAAAAAGAAAAAAGCTTACATGCTCCATTAATAATAAGCATGGTTTTTTTTCTTTTTTCCCTCCCTTTCTCATGACTGCCTTTGTGTATTGTTTCATATTGAAATGTTTGTGTTTGGAGCATGAACACATATGTTCTTAACCCCAGTAACTACACCCCTTTTAGCAGGACACTTGACCCATAATTACAGCTGAATATGCGCGCGTTGTATAAATGGAATGGGACGGAAAAAAAAACTTTGGGAGCTTTTTGAGTCATCGCAGACGAGGCGATCCCCTGAGCAAAGTGAAAATAAATAGATAGACCAACAAAAAAACGCGGGGGCCAAGTCACGTGGCCCCAGTCGGCCCGGGCCCTGGCTGATGACAGGTGTCCCTGCCTCAGTGCTCGGCAGATTAACACCGTTATCAGCCCAACTCTCTAATAAGGCCTCTTTCCTATCTGCTTGATATTTATGATGGATAATGCCCATTTTCCATTTTCAGTTTTTTTTTTCCTCCAGTTTTTTCGCTCATGATATTGCAGCTTTGAATTATTCTGTGGCGAAATTAATGAGAAAGTAGATTTATGGGTTTCATTTGTTTGTCAATTCGAAAATTAATTGGGTGTTAATTTTAGCCATCCCCTCATCAGTGCCGGTTCCAAGCATGCGCGCATTACTTTGCATTCATTCTAGCCTTTCTCTCCTTTTATTGTGGGTCACTAGTTTTGCATACATTAAAATAGCCCCGCGGCTCATTCTCTTGATTACTTTTGGAGATGCCATGCATTTGGAAATTTACGCCTTTCTGTTATAATTATGAACATTTTGCATGGAATGACAGTGCATGTATAATAGCTATTACTTTCCCCCCCTTCTTTTATGTAGCATTGGAAAAAAAGAAAGAAAAGAAAGCAAGCTGTCTTTTTTTTTCTCTGCATGTGGAAAAATGTCTTTTATTTGAAAAAAAAAAAATGGGGGTGAATAACGTCAGCACATGGTTTATTTCAAATGGCATTTAATTTTGCCGGAGAATGTGTGTTTCTAATTGGTGTTTCAGGAGGAGAGCTGGTGCTAGAGAGGGCCTGTAGATGGAGTTGTGGCTGGCTGCATCCCATCCCACAGTATTTCTCTTGCTCACTCCTTGTTTAGAAAATCCCATTATGGAGGGAGGCTTTGCCAGACTGGAGGGGTGAGCCGGGTCAACATCTGTCTGGAGGGAGGGGGGGTATAGGGGGGGAGCAGCCCCAGCCCCAGCCCCAGCCCCAGCCCCAGCCCCAGCCCAGAAACACAGGGCCTGTAGGCCGGGCCCAAGCTGCTCAGACAGGCCCCTGAGTGTGGGGGCGTTGTGACACACAAGTGAACCGGCACAGGCCACAGTGTCAGATGACTCACTCGGATATGCTTCTTGCAAGGAGGGCTTCTTACAGCAGAGGAGATGTAAACCATAGCGCACTTTTGGGTTTGATTTGCATTCTGGTTCTGTTTTTAAGCTCCCTATAGCCCCACAACTGCTACTGATGATGCTTAGCTGAAACTTGAAAAAACCCCACAATTTACAAAAGAGCTGCGGTGGTTATAGAGCTGTTTATTCTTTAATAATCCCATGTCTGGATTATTAAATCACCTATGCCCTGTAAATATTCTTACGTGACAAGTTGTCAACTTCAATTTCCTGTCTGTCAGAGATGTGTCAGTGTGTGTGTGTCCCTGCGGTGTCTGGGTATGTGTCTGCATCTTGTTTAGATCTGCGTCTCCAGAGACTCTGTGCCCATGCAGTTGAGCACATATTAACTCTCATTGGCCTTCCTATTACACGCCTTAAACGCAACACCATAAATCTGCATTTAGTTCCATTTTCACCTTCTTTCATGATGAGGCCCTGTGTTTTAAAGGCATTTATTCTGCTTCATATAAATAATTAATCAGGCAAGTTAATTCGCTTCTGCCTGACTTGGTCAGCTTCATTAACCGCCATGGAATTGGGAGGCTAGACGCGCTGCGCCAGTGAGGCCTGTGACCAGCGCACAATAGCTGTAAATCATTCCACTGATTTGAGGAATACAGGCAGAGATATGCACAAGTGTCACTGGCACTCATCCCCAGAGAGACAGAAGGGTGGTGTGTGTGTGGGGGGGAAACAACATGTCTGTCTGGCTTTTGTGTATCCAAATGCAGAACAGAGGACGTCAAATGTAAGCAAATACTGTAGCTGTCTTCATATTTTACACTGATTGGTATTGTCATATTTGTACATAAAGCGAAAAAAAAACAGGCAATGATACATACTGTCAGTATTTGTATGTTATTCTTTTGAGTTAATTTAAGTTATGAAAGACAACATTTCCCCCCCCCAACAACTCAATGGGGTTTATTTATATTCAGACCAGTATTTTGGTGTTAATTGAGCACCCCTGAAGGATTTGACTGTTTTCGCTTGGCCTCAGATTGGATGTTTCTCATGGAGATCCTTTGGCAGGCCTCACACAGTCGCCCTGTTTCCCATTAAAAAGCCATTCAGCCGTGGTTCTTCTGGGAGCCATGCAAGTAAATATATCCATTTCCATAGAAAGTGTTTTGTTTTGGAGGTCCAGTGTTTTCTTGGGCTCCTCTGCTCTCACTCAACTCAGGTTGGGTTCCTCTCTCTCCGATGTGCGCCGGACCCCGACCCCCCTCCCCACCGCACCATCACGTACACCCCCATAATGGAGAACACAAACAAAAACCTGTTCCCGGTTTTCTCCGGCCCAGTACGGACATGTCATCTGCAAAGGATCTGCGCCGGAAAAAAGACAAAACAAAGGAGTAGTTCATTAGTCTGTGGAAAAGCAGTCTGTGAGAGTGTGTGCGTGTGTGTTCGCCTCATTGCATGTGCTACAAGCAAACAAACAAGGACACAAGGAAGCACAAACCAACAGGGAAACCTGCAATAAAAGTGAAATTGTGTGGGAAGGATATGACAGATGTTTATAGTTTGGCCCCGAGTTGAAATGCGACCTCATTGCTGTCTGTTTTAACAGCTGTTTCACCCCGTCTCTCTCTGTCTCTTCTCTGTCCCTGTTTTCTCCCCTTTCTCTCTCTGTGTCTTCTCTCAGGTTTTTTAAGTCATGATGCAAGAATCTGGGACGGAGGCGACAAGCAACGGACCAGCCAATCAAAATGGAGGTGCGAGTGTGGAGGGCGGGTCCAGGGAAGGACGACCCAAGAGCGCCACACCGTCGATGGAGGTGACCGCTGCCGACCTCCTGCATCTCCAGCAGCACCAGGTAGACTCCCCCCCACCCCCCCACCCCCCTTTCACACCTGTCTTCACCTTTATTAATCCATGTCAACAACAGGCCCAATCCCCCTCTTAGAGTGCCCCCTTAATATTTAATACCACCTCAAAGTACATCTAGTACATAAACACATTATTATTATTATTTATGTATATTGAGGTGCTTTTTGAATATTTAAAGAAGGGGAAGTGCTCTCTCTCTGTGTGATTGTGTTTGGTTGTGTTTATCGTAGCATGCAGCATCTGCATTTCGGTAAAATATTCATCACGGTGTTCTGACATATTTTAAGTGTGTAGGTGCCACAGGATTTTGTAGACAGTTAAGAAACCGTGACCTCCCAACAGGATGACAGCGTTGTCCCCTGGCTCATTGTAAACATGCCTCACACTCACAACTAATGCCACACTCCCGCCGCGTTGACCAATGAGGTATAGGCAGAGACGCGCGGGCCGCCGACGTTCAGCCGAGCCCAAAACAATTTTTTCCGCCGTCTCCGACTTGAGGCAAACAGACAAGCTCTTTCTGTTAGTGTCAGTGTTATGTGTGGCACACGACAGCGCGTTTAAGGAAACAACATTGAAAAGATCAGTGTGTCTTCTGCTATCTCGGTCTATCCGACGGGATGACTAGGGTTTGTTGTCAGGAGAGCTGTTTGGTGATGATGCGCAGGCCGCGTGCCTCCGTCTGTTGTCACAGCACATCCATCAGCATTTGTACAGGCAGAGCAACAACGCCGCAACACGGAGCATAGGGGTGATATAACACTGAAACGTATAGAAACGAGCAATAACGCGGCGTTATCATTCATCATCTTTCAGCAGAATCATCGTGACATTGTGATTATATGATATTGTGACACTGTGAAAACCTGATTTTAACCAGCTAATTCATTCATATCTCATTTTTGACAACATGAGTTATGAACAATGTGTCATCATGATCCAAAAAAAAAGACTGCTATTTATTTATACACCACTTACATAGACATATAACCTCCTAACTCATTAATATTAGACATATTTTCAAATGATTGACCCCTGTTGTATCATTTGTGTGTATTTGTAGATGTGGGAAAGGGGCAAACATACGAGCCATGTGATGTATTATATGTCATCAGTGTAGAAGTACATGGTGTGTGCTTTGGAACAAGTTGCAGTACTTTATCTAATTTTTCAGGGTATTAAGTGGGACAGTATTTGGGAAAAAACCATGAAAAAGTGTTGGCGTATCATGAAGCAGAAAGGGTGTGTCAGTCAGTGTGCATCCTGCTCCTCAGTCTCAGTGTTAGGCTTTTAGGCCTCTCCAGATTTACTCTTTATCCCTACTCCCCCAGCTCCAGACCCCAGTCTCAGACCCCACCTCCCACCCATTTTTCCAGCTCAAAATGAGCATGTCGTCAGTGAGAAAATCACAGCCATACTGAATTCATTACTGCAGTAGTCACACAAAACCATGGATAAAATTTCAATAACTGCAGGCCACAGTTGAGTAAACAGTTGCACTGAAACTTAATTCCTGTTGACTTTTCCTTCATTCTTTGCCAGGGGCACATTCTGATTCGCTCTGCAAAGACAACAGGGTTACAACTTTGATGAATGTGAGGCAGGGGAGAGGGAGAGAGAGAGAATGAAAGAGAACGAGAAAGAGAAAAAAGTGTCATGGATGTGCACTTGACACCATGAAGGGATGGAAATAAAGCCTCCCTCGCTAGAATAGATCCAGTCGTCCAACCATGGGTCCCCCGTTTTCTAGTCATCCAGAAAGAAGTATTACTCTCCAGGATCTGCCCTGGCATTTGAAGGAAGGGGGGGAAAAAAGAGCAAAACTCTCTCTTTTCTTTTCCCGAATCAGTGTATTACAGCTCGCATTTTCTGCCCTTTGCTTTCCACAATGGTAAATACCCGGCACTTTTCCTGCTTTACGCCTTTTGAACAAATCCAGTGGTTAATTTCTGTGGCCTGCGGTTAGAGTTGAAAAGAGGAAGGCGTATTAATTGTTGTGTGTGATAAATGGCGCATGGCTGGGGACGGAGGACGAGATGTCTCACTCTCAGCTCCTGACACTGGGCTTTGATAGGCTACTTACCAGGGTAGTGTTACTGGGAAGGCAGACAGGCACTCTTTTTTTTATTTTCCCATTAGACTAACCCGGGATTTTCACTCATGCACCATGAACCATGTTAATTGTCCCCAGGGCATTACGATCTCCGCTCAATTACTTGATAACTTTTTACTTTTGTGGCATTTCACAGTCTTTTCTTTTAAGTTTTATTTGCGGTTTGCGCTAATACACGGCTAACTGACACACTGAAGCTTTCTGTTCCTTTTTCTTTTTTCCCTTTTTTTTTTGTATTCTTTGTTCTTCACAACACATCCAAGATGCTATTACCCCCTTTAGAGGTGATGCGAAAATCAATCGAAAATCTTTCTCAGACTTAAAGTGCAAATGTCTTGAGAGTCCCCCTGAGTGAGCAGGAACAACAAACCTGGCAGTGGCATATCATTTATTCTTATTAGGGGACATAACTATGAAAGACAGTCCTCATTAATAAAGATGGGGGATGAAATAATTGTAATCTGTTTGATCATCTTGATTCTGACAGGGGAATTCATCTTGTAGACTAGTCAGATTTGGGGGAAGTGGACCATAAGCTTGATTTAAGCATCTTTATTAGTAAGTCAAATACTGTTTGTTAAGAAGTGAGGAGGTGGAGAAAAAGAAAAAAAAAAGAAGCTTCCTTTTCTTTCGAAGATTCTGTGGAAATGCAGCAGACTTCACTTTTTGAGGAACTAAAGGTGTTGTCTTGTGTTGTAATGGTTAAACGGTCGGGTGTGCTATCATTTCTTTTTTCTTTTTTTTTCTCTCACTGTGCCTCTCTCTTTTTTCACATAGTTTCAGTTTGTTTGCAGCTGCTCGTGTATAATATATGAGCATCTTTACACTTTTATTTTTCCATAACACAGACTGTATGGGCCCCCCCCCCCCGAATCTGAATATGTTTATTGTGTCTGTGCTATTTGTTTGCATTGCAGAAGCTGTGGTTTTAACGCCGTCCTCATGAGGAAGTGAAGATACAATAGGAGATAAAATAAAACAAAAACAATAGTATGAAAGACTCATGCTTGTGCAATAACCTGTTTTGTGATTTCTGATTTAAATGTTTTTTTTTCTTTTGTCGCAACAGGAAGTTGTGTTGTGTCGAGGCCTGCATCTACAGCTGTGGTAGTCAAGTAAACAAGCCCATAACCGTAAGG
Source organism: Scomber scombrus (assembly GCF_963691925.1). Taxonomy (NCBI): domain Eukaryota; kingdom Metazoa; phylum Chordata; class Actinopteri; order Scombriformes; family Scombridae; genus Scomber; species Scomber scombrus. Next base: position 7,581,376 of record NC_084972.1, read on the forward strand.
GTGTTTGGGAGTTTGTGTCAGATTTTGGGGCCTGCCGTCTTTCAGGACCTCACATATATTTCCTGTGATGTGCGGTCAGTTCCTGTAATGTATTTATAACATCTCGCATGTTTTAACCGTGTGGATCAACTGATACAACTGTAGACCATTAAATATTAATATCCTGTCTTTTAGAAGAGCCTTTTAAATCAAGTTAGAGCTATTTCTAAAGTATCAGCTTGTCTCTTCCTCACAGCGATACTGTACAAGCATACCCCCAACAATATCATAAAAGAAGAAATAAGGCTGGGGATGAATAATTGCTTTTCTTTTATTGCACGCATATCCACGCGGCTTGCTTTGTCAAACAAAGCGTTGTTGCATATCTTAAGATAAGCCCGGCCAATTATGAGATTTTTTCTTCTTTTTCTTCTTCCTCCCTGCGTGGCTGAAGTGTCCATAATGTTGCGTGTATACAGAGAGGAGAGAGTGACACGCATAACAGTGGCCACAGAAAGAGCTGAGCAGGCACAGGTTTCCTGTTTGCATAATGCAAGGCTTACACGGTCCCTTGTGGATGCTTGAGAAGGTGGAAATGCACGTCTTAGCCACTGTCACCGAGCTCTGTCCTGCCAAGCTTCAGGGGGAAGTGCTAGATGATAAGCCTTGCTATTGCAGTACACTCAGAGAGGTACACACACACGCAAGCGCACACACAGATGCATATTACACATACAAACACGCTCAGATAGAATAGAGGTCCGCAGGCTAGACCTGGCTGTGTAGGGCCCGCTGGTTTTTGGCGTCCAGTTGGCATCACGGGCTAATGATCAGACGGAGAGAGTTAACAACATCAGTTCAGATATGAGGCCAGAGAGGCATTCGCTGCCTCAGATCTCACAAATCGCATGTACTCTGCTGCAGAGCTGAGGGGAAGAGGGAGAGAGTGGTAATGCCTGGATTGAAATACATACCCTGTGATGGCGTTTCACAAGAAGCAGCCTTATCGACGCACTTTTGATTTAAATATTCCTGCTGGTATCTTCTGTATTTGCTTTACTGCAGAATTCTATATCTGTGCATTGCAGCGCTGAATATTTGACATGTGTGATTAAGGCTTCTTTGCTCTGGGTGCTTTCTGACCAATAGCTGCGTTGCATTATCCTACTGAATGTGTGCTTCCTTTCTGAGACTCCTCATCTCTGAATCCTTTACCCCATACAGCACATGTACATGCAAAAACCACAAGTTTGTATCCACAGAGCGGATCACTCTCAAAGGATGTGTGTTTCCCCACGGTGATGCTGTGTGCATCCTCTTCCATCTCTAGGAGCTCTCAAGTATCTTTATGTATACTGTTCATATTGTCACAGGAGGCCAAGCACAGGCTCCAACTTATTGGAAAATCTGGCGGAGACAGACAGTGTTATGACACTGCATATTGCCCTAAATTGCTTTATTGGTAAAATGATAGTGCTCGTCCAATTTGAATAATTTTATGGAATCCCTCACAGAACAGTTTAATTATGTTATCACACAACTGGCAACATCTGTCTTTATACCACAGCACATGACAGTTTTATTACAGGCTGAATTTCTTTGCTGGTTCTGGCAATTGATGTGTGATCTGATTAATAATCACACAGATGGAGGTGAAAATTGGAACAGTGATGTGCCGCTATGTTGAAAAAAAAAGGGGGAAATAATTATGAAAGGGGGATAAAAAAACACAGCTTGTGTCTTTGAAAACATCAAGACTATTTTTGCTCAGGGTTAAGCTGCTCTCACTCGAATTGTATTCTTTATTTAACACAGTTGCATGCATCCTTTTGTTTTTATTATCAGAAGAAAAAATCTGTTTAGTCTAGGTGCAACTTTTCAAATCCGTTCGTCACCTAGGTTTTGTTAGTCAGGTTTTTTGGGAGGTAAACCACCCAGCACCTCTCCTTTGTCTTATGGATGCCTTCCAAGACAGCTAAACTATGAACTCATCCATTTTGTTGAGTCTACCTCCAGCCGCCGCTCTCCCGACTGGGAAGAGATGAGGCGCAGGTTGCATGTGTGCCGAAGCCAGAGTTTAAAATAGTTGACTGTTGCTCGGGCCCACTTCCTTTTTTTTTTTTTTTACACACCCTGCTTATGTGGGCGACAGGAGGGGATCCCAGGAGTTGTTTGACATTGTGGTAATCAGAATGGACACACACGGGAACACACACATGCACATTCACGCTCACTCAATCATCTCTCATTGTATCTCCTGTCTCTTCCCAGCACAAAAGAAGAGAAACAGAAAGTGTGCGTTTCAGGGATGGGATTATTACAGGCGTTGTACGGTAACGTGATGGTTGCTGCTGTTGGGAATTAAAATCTTTCTTTATTTACTTTATATACATAAGATCAAATGGGTTTGATGGAGCTATTGTCAGTAGTTAAATTTCCGTAAAGATTTAATTTACACTCTTTATGACCACACCAAATCAGATATGGACTTTGGTTGATTAGGTAAGACAGTGTAATTATAAAAATAAAAAAAATAATATTAATCAAACATATTATGCTCATTTCCAGCTTTATATATATATATATATATATATATATATATATATATATATATATATATTTTTTTTTTTTTTTTTTTACTCCACTAGAGTATTTTTCCTGATACACAGTTCAAATAACTCTTATTTATCATATACTGGCCCTTTAAACAGCCCCCTCAGTTCAGCTTCTGTCTCTTAACAGTCAGTTTAAGCTCCTGTCCCTTTAAGACCCCCAGTGTGTTCTAATTGGCCAGCTTTCAAGAAGCTTGCAGAGTGGCGGCATGTATCAGTTGTGTTAAGTTACTGCTGATAAAAACCCCAACATTTCCTGCTTCACTACTTCAATTTATACGCTTTATAATGACTAAATAAAAAGACTTTTATTGTGAAGAATTTACAGGAAGTTAAACATGTCCTTCACTGAATTGGCGGAGCTTGGCTAGTGGCGCTAAAAAAATGGTCAAAACAACATGTGGAGTTATTTGGAGCTCTTTGTTTAGTACAAGCAGAAACAGCCACAGTAATAATGATTTGATTTTGACATTTGATGAAGCGCTGCACATGACCAGCACACCTCCATCAGGTTAACTACTTATTTTACTTTGCCCTGCTGTGTAATGGAAAAACACTTCCAATTCCCTGATTGAGTCATGGCTTGGCGTGACTACCCCAAAAACAATGGAAAAATGCTATAATGTTAGCAGAGTAGAGTCCTATCAACTGGTGCCGTATGCATGGAGCTGATGATCTTACAAAGAAATGCGTCATGAGACGAGGTCAGCTGTGGGTGAAATATTGAAAACTGAGCATTCAGACCAGCCAGCGTTTTTTGCTCACAGGGATTACTCCTACATACATTTACCTCATCATTTGACACATTGGCCTTTTTAACATGAACATCTGACAATTATCTATTTGGCTCAAAATAAGGAAAAGCATAATAGGTCTCCTTTAAGGATTTAAAGGTGCAGTGTGTAGAATTTAGTGGCATCTAGCTGAAATGGAATATAATATTCATAAGTATGTTTTAATTAGTGTATAAAAATTGTGTTTTCATTAACTCAGAATGAGCCCTTTGTACACAGATGCTGCCATGTTGAACTGCCATGTTTCTACAGTAGCCCAGAATGTACAAACAGAACAGTGGCTCTATAGAGGGCCTCCCGCATGTTTCGAGAGTTTAATGGCCACTGTAGGTTCTCCTGTGTGCTTGGAAGGTGGTGGTCTGCAACCTTACCTCTAAATGTTACTAAATCTTACACACTGGCCCTTTATGACCACAACTAAGCAGATAAATCTGGAAACTCAGGTCATATGAATTCCCTGTTGTTGGTAGTCTAAGAGTTGTTTGTAAAGATTTACGTCAATACAGAAACGTCAAACCAATAAAAGAAACTCTTAAATACTTTCCTCCTTTTTTGGTCGCAAACAAAAAACTACTTTGCATTACAGCCAACATCTAGTTGTGCTTCAGTGCAGCCAGTTCATTGAGTTTGTTGTCTTTGAATTATCTCTGTCTGAACAAACATTTTATCATAGCTCATAAATGTTACTTATTAACTCAAACCTAACATAATTCCTGCACTGCTGCATTCAAACTGTCATGTTACAGTTTTATGCTGCAAAGTCTTTGACAACATTAGATACAAGTAAATAACACCTGTAGGTCCAGATTTCTGATCCTTTGGCCAATCCGTAACGAGCTTTCATAAGGGTTCAGAGCACATATTTCCATGGCGTTATCCCAGGACAGCTAAGCCTAAGGCTGTTTGTAAAAAAAAAAAAAAAAAAAAATCAAGCATATGGGCACAGTGTGAAAAAAAAACGTGCTCACTCACTGCTGAGCCTGTCCACTCACTGAACCATCAATCCCAAATGCTCCAACTAAACAAACAAACCTCTTAAAGCTCCAGCATCACACCACTGAGCAGATTCTAGATATAATATATTCACTCAAAAATATTTGAAATACATGTGGTGGTTCTGACTACTGACCAACTGCTTTTTAACCAGGTTTTTAGAATAATTAAACTGTTGCAGTGGATATAACATTCACCTGATTTCCTGTCTTAACCTGGTTTAATGTGTGTGTCTGTGTGTGTGTAATAGTACATCCTCTGTTCTATAAAGCTTCATATAGCGTATATCCCTCTAGAGAATGTGTGCACGAGGAAGCCTCTCAAGGACGTGCGTACAAATGCCTCCCATGTGAATGATGCGAATGTATGCTGGTATCATTAGGAAGAGTGAAGTGGCTCTCATTGTGTGGCGCCCGGATGGTCTTTGATGACCATGGTTTGTGCTGAAGTGGGCAACTCTAAACTTTGAGCAGGTGTCTCAAGCAGCTGGCTGGAGGCAGACAGAGGGAAACATGTCTGCGTCAGTTCAGTATTAAATAGCTCAGAGAGAGGCCTCGACTAGCCGGAGGACTAATGCATCCTCAATGTTTTATTTAAAGTAGTGCCAACAACTGTGCTCCTGAACGCTCCACATCAAGACTCCACGCACAAATCCTCACTTATGCACACACAGGCACACAGAGAGTAATTTTGTGCTGTTTAGCTGAACAACTTGTGTGTTTAGCGTTGTAAATAAGTAACCGTTTTAACAGGGCCTCAGGAGACAGTTGTTGGGAAAGTACACGCTCAGACATGACTGGCTTTAATAGCCATTGTCAAAACACTGTTTCAACAAAATCCTTTCTTCACCCGATCGGAATGTTTACATTTGGTTGAATAATAATGCCATTTTAGGAAAGAAGCTATTCTTTAAAGGATAGCCTATTTGACCCAATTTATTAGGGGTAGACTTAAGGATGCACAATTCCTCTTGGGAAAACATTCAAGCGCAGGGCCTATTCATTTTTAATGAGAACACTACTTTAAAAACTTCATAGAATTAATATGTATCAGTGAAGTCTTTCCTGTGCAGAAAACTTCAGGGTAATTAATATTCATAGGCTGTGCTTGTTAACACCCCCAATGCTAGTGCAATGTAGATCCAATTAACATAGAATGGACCCTAAGGATTTGGGCAGATAAGGGTTAAATGAGCTATTGAAATTGAAACCGGGACCGTCTCCTCTTAAAACACTTATTTGTTTCAATAAGCCCTCATCCTGGTTGCAGATTAAGGCATCTTTTGGGTGCACATGTGAGGAACGACAAAGGTAGAAATGCCTGACTCTGTTGATGTGTGTGTGTTGTGTGTGCGCATGCGTGTGTGTGTTTGGGTAAAGGTGTGTGCATGTGCATTTATGACTCACGCAAGCATGTGCACTTGCTTGTATACATGTATGCATAGAGGGCGTCACCTACACAGCCAGGCTAATGTGAAAATCCTGTAGCGAGCCTGGCTTTTATATCTTATTCATAATGTCTTGGCACAATGTGGGTAATAGACATCAGTGTTCATCCTCAGCATCAGCCTGCAAGCTCTGGCCAGGCAGGCTGGGTGACAGAGAAGGGGGAAGAGAGTGCTGTGGTTCTGAGGGGAGCCAGGTGATGGTAGCAAAATGCCTGTTTGCCACCTGCTGTCATTTGTTAGCATACAGCCTGCAGATATTGCTCCTTAGAGCAACCTGAGACACGTCTGACCGCTCTGTCTCAATTCGAAAATGACTTAAATTTAAAGACTAGATTTAAACAGGTGATATGAATGATAGGGTGAAACAGGGATGAGAGGCGGCTTGAAAAGACAAGAGAGCAGAGAGATCTGTTTTTACCGACCGATCCTAGTCCTGCTGTATTTTCATTTATGTTATTGTGATTAAAACCATGTCAGGGAAAATGAAAAGCAGTATTAACACCAGTGTGTTTATGTAGAGGAAAAGAAACAAACAATAATCTGCCTGGAACAAATGAAACTGAGCTTTAAGATTTGTAGTGTAACTTTAAATAAACTGACAGAGGGACCTACAGCAATTCTCGACGTGGGTGGTCAATAAAGTATTATTTCCTGCTGTCAAAAGGAATGATATTCACTTAAAACATCTAGATACAGTATAAAACTATACAGTATATTTAACTTCATGATTCTGTACAGTTTTGCTATATTGAGCTGGAAATGAGCCATATATGTAAAATACATCATGGGCTTTGACAGATCTTTTGCTTGTTTGGCTTCCCTTGGCCCTTCTGAACTGTATTGTAAAGCAACCTATGAGATATGCACCTTTTGTTGAGATGTCATTGGCAACAATTGGATCAGACAAATATTATAGGACACTACAAAATCATTTACTACTGACGTAAAGCTAGTGCGACAGTGTTAAAATAGTGTTAGAATTTCAGCTATGTGTAAAACAAACACAAGTGTACAGTGTAGGTCCATTTTTCCTATGACACAGAAGAAAAAAAGAGACAGCTCTGTTTTTGGCACATGAGGTGGAATATGATAAATGACCGATGACGACGATCAAATGAGCCTTCATTGAAGTAAATATGCACGGACAGCTACACCATGTATAGGTCTCTTAGAGTAAATTTGATTGTTTGACATGTATTCACCCATCAAAGTATGTATCAGTGATTAATAACACCCCTCCCCCCCTCCACCCCCACCCCCCACGTTCAGCAGTGACATGGCCTCTATTTGAGAGAAAAATGGCACAGGTCGGTATTCACTGGTGAATAGCTGTATACCATTTAGAGAATGATATGCCATGATGGGATGTCTCGTCATAAATAATAGTGATGGCACCTCCCGCATCCTGTGAATGACATGTGCCATAAATACTTAGCCAGGCCAGAGACAATGGGTCATATAAATCCTCCTGCAACCTTTTTTTTTCTCTCTCCTCTGTACAAAGATATATATATATTATTTAAATGGACAATAAAAACAAATGTTTTTCCCCTCCTCAGCTGGCGGCAGAGAGACCTCCGGAGCAGGACAATGTGTGCTGCTCCCTCGCTGTGGTCTCTGATGCGCTGTTGTTATTTGCTTGTTTACAATCTTTGACATGATGTAATGGGATGGCTGTGAAAGTACTAGCCGGCAAATGGCACAGAAAATAAGACAGTCCTTTATGTCTACCCCCTCCTCTCTTCTCCTTTTCTCCCCCTCTTTTTCTTGTGTTTTTTTCACCGTGCAAATGGGGGAATATGTTCTGCATTTGACTGAAGGAACATGAGCCTTGAATATAAGTAACTGTTTTTTGCATTAGGTACTCCCTGGAGGTAGGGGGGAAAATATCATGTCCCTGCGTGAAATGTGAATGTGAAATCTAGCAGAAAGAAATATTTATGACCATTTTCTGCTTGATTAGAGCTGGATGACATGCCTTAGGAGACAGTGAGTGGACAAAAGGCAGCAGTGCTGCTTCTGGGCAGATGTTAGAGAAAGAGTTGTTTAGGGAGGAGGGCATTCAGGCCGGGGGTTGTGCGTATATGTATGTATGTGGGTGGGATGAGGTTGGTTGGCGGGGGGTGGGGGGGTGGGGGGGGGGGTGGGTTTGAAGCATGGAAGGGGGAAAATGAGTAAGTCCAACAAGAGTGTACTGGGAGGCTGATGGAGAGCACACAAGATCCATCACAGACACACAAAATACGAGTAATGTCTCTCAGATGGCAGCGCTAAATTTAATGTAATATACTTTGATAGAGTGGGAAACAAAACCAAACACAAGCTCGAGTTTGGACAGTGCGGCAGCAACACGTGTTCCGATGTGTTAGTTATACATTTCACTTCTGGCAACAATTTATCAAGCGGGTTTAGGTGGACTGGGATTTAGTCCAAGATGTGGTCAACTGTTTGATGTTACTGCAGTATTAGTCAGCTATTTGACTTTGATTTCACTGCTACTGTCCAATGTCAAAAAACAGACTGCCTACATACTTCATAATAATCAGTACTGAGTTATCAGTGCTTTCAGTATCAAGTGCTAACAGTGTACGCTCAGTGTATATTCATGTAGTGCTTGCAGATGGCCTGTCTGTTCTCTAGAAACAATGTAGGTGAAACTTTTGCTTGAATTGAGTTATAAATGTTATGACACCCAATTGTATAAATGATTTGCATGTCTATTATCCTAAATTAATTTGGCCACAGTAGGCTTCCTAATGCTACTGTATAAAAACTATAAAATCAGACACATTTTGCACTATTATATATATATTTAGGAAGATAATCTATGTTAGTTATTGCAAGTGTTCCTCACACATGTGACGAGTACAGCTTCAGTTATACATTTGTCTCATTAGTAAATTATCATTTTTAACTCATAACAACCACCCACTAAAGGACAGGATGGATGATTTAGCTGTAAGGCGACCCTCTCCCTAAATGCTTACTATCATATCAGTGGCAGTGCTTTTAGGAATCACTCTAAACCAAAAAAAGTTGCATATTATTCAACTTTGTAAATATTTCAAAGGTACTCAAGCTCAAAATCAATCTTTCACAACAGTATTTAAGCAGCACTGAAATTTCGGTTAACCATTATTCTACATAAAACCTGATTATGTATTTCAAAAACTAAAATTGCCACTCAGAAACTTGATAGCGTGTGAATAAATCCCTCTGTCAACTGGAAGTTAATGCGGTTTTGTCTGCACATTAGCATATTTTATACTCGCTACGTTATATTAGCATAGACTGCATATAGAGTAATGGCAGGGGCCAAAACAAGGATTATTGAAAACCTACAGGGCCTACGCATGGTTAATTTAGTTGTGTGGACGTATAACTGTATAAGACACCTAGTGTAAGCAATTTTGTATGTGTTGTCAGTAGTTGTGCATCCTACTGTGTCACTATGTGTAATTTAAGTGTGTTAGCGTGGTAATATGCCCTGTAGCAGCACATATGCTTAAGGCCAAGAGAGAGGTACATTTATCCACTGCCTGCACTTATTTCACACAACGTCCTATTACCAGTTGGCATCATATTTTTTGGTAATTAGACACATATATTCCTATGTCACGCCGGAGAGAAACATTTCTGTTATCATCAGTGTTTGCAACAGGCTTATCAGTGTTTTGATGCATCAGGACAAGTGCCAACATATGAATAATCAGTTAATTACTGTATTGATGCAATTGTCTTCCTTGTACAAGCAACCCGTCTCTGGCAACAGATTGATTGTGTTTAGATGGAGCCGGTGACAGGGGAGAAGCCACAGCTCTTAGAGCCATTTCCAATGGATCAGAGAAGTACAAAATTGAGAGTATGATTAATTTTTCAATTTCTCTCTGCGGATATCTAATAATTGTGCCCATAGATAGCCAAGGGCTCTTATTAAACATTAACATGCAAAAGAAAAGTTAGAATCAGAAAGATGGTATTTTGGATTGAATAATGTAAAATATCTGTAGGGCAACAGGGAAAGAAGCAAACTAGTCCAGGTTTATTCTTCAAATGTTTTCCACCACTGCAATGCCTACTGCTAATTACTGAGCTCTTATCTGCACACTCAACACTATATTTACTTTTCCTCATTGCTAAATGCAAATTTCTCTAACCTTTTAATAACATGTACATGTCAGTAATTTTTAGAAGGAATCATTAGAAATGTCAGTCGGACTCTGCCAGGATTGTGTTTTTAATTGGTATGTAACTCTACCGGACAGACAAGTTTTTATTTTTTAATTCAAGTTTTTGATAATTAATGTGAGAGCGTCTCCAGCATATAAATGCTTGCCTCTTTGATCTGGTAAAGGGAGTGTTGCAAGGCGCACGGTTCTTATTAAAATACACCAGCTTGTTATCGCCTCGCTTTCCAGTAGAGAGACACTTCTCCTTTAAGAAAGCCGAGCCTTAAAGGAGGTCCCACCTTCAGGTCTGTCTCCTTTTCTCTCTCTCTCTCTCTTTCTCTGTCTTTCTGTGCCCCCACCCCACCCTTCCTCTCTCTCCCTCCCCTCTTGTGCTGTCTCCATCACTTTGCTCACTTCCACATAATATCATCTTCATCTCAGATAGCTGTGGCACAGGGGAACTGCATTTGTTGATCAGATTTGGCTTGGCTGACGCCTCCTCCCCCAGAAGTATAGGGATGTGCGTGTAATGCCTGCCTGAGCCCAGCCATCGCCAGGCTGATTGAGTGATCCTGCCTGTCACAGGACAAGATAACCACATCAGTAAATACTCTCCACTCCTCAGCCCCTCACTACCCTCCACCGCTACCTGGGGCAGCGCCGCTACTCCACCACACATCCTGTGAATTCATTGCACGCTCTCTTTTTTTTGTGTGTCATGAATGTCCAAGAGCCCAAACTGAGACACATCCATTCCTCTATCAGTCCATTTTTCAATCGGATACAAACAAAAGCACATTCCACATTTAATACATAGACATATTGTACCAGCTCTCTGCTTCTCCAGAGGGAATTCAGACTCGAGTTACAGTTAGCTTTTCCTCTCAATTTGATGAGGTCTCTTGCCGGTATCGCGCAGCCAGACTCCGGTTTCACAGTGTGATCTTTTTGATATTTTTCCTAACTTCAAAAAAAAACATCACCGGCATCGAAGACGGATTGAATTAGCGATTTTGTGGTGTATTTATCTTGATCTGAGAGTAATTTGGTCGCTTTCTGTCTTAGCACTCGAGCTCAATGAAAACAATAAATGGTGTCCTTATCTTCAGGAGTGAAATCAAGATAGGCGCAAGGAGGCTGTGAGTTATTTGTGGTTGATTTGGAGGGAAAGGAGGGACAGGAAATGGACACCCTTCTCACATTACTCTCACCATACAGCGGGAGTGAGAGAGAGAGAAAGAGAGGGAAAGGTTTTTTAATCAGTAGAAAGCAGTGCTTCTAATGTAAAAGTGTCAAAGATGTGCCTTAGCCTTGCAATGAGTGAAATCTGGTCAAGTCCTGTGTTAAATTGAAAACCGGGCCACTGGGATTTGGAGGTGAGGGGGACAGGGGGACTCAGTGGTAGCAGCATCTTGGTCAATTATCACAGTCTCATGTGCTCTGCTCCACTCTTGAGGCTCTTCTCCATCTGGTGTTGCTCTACACCAGCGGTTCTCAAAGTGGGGTCCAGGGACCCCCAGGGGTCGTTGAAGTGGTTCCAGGGGGGTCCCTGGCAAAAAAGAGGAATAATTTACTTCCACTATAATTCCATCTTTAAGTAACACTAAGTTAGACTGTATAAATATTTAGGTCATGGGTTTTATACACATTGTGTAATAAAACATCTTAAACCGAAAATCTTACCAGATGGGGGTCCGTGGTCTAATTTGTGTCAGTTTATGGGTCCTCGATGTGAAAGGTTTAAGAACCACAGCGCTACAGGACCAGGAACATAAGGAAAATATAACAAAACCAATGTGAGGAAAATGGTTCTGAAATGGTTCCTTTTTTTTACCATTGAAGTTAAGTGATGATTCTTCCTTAAATTGAGCATTTTGGCCTCGGCCGTATTTTCTTTGGATCACGACTGCAGGTAATTCCAAGTCTTTACTGGCTGCATAACTCATGAATGAAAAAAAAAAAACTGCCATGTGCGCCTCTGTACCTCACCAATGCCCTGCCTGTAGGAGCATCAAGCTTTTAAACACACGCCACAGCTGCATGTCCTGGCATATCCCAGCAACCTCTCTGGCTGGAGAGAAAAGGATCACTTCCTGGCAGGTGCGATGTGGGGAGCCACAGCTCTTGCCTTTTTTCGCTGACTCGCCACCAAATGAAAAAAAAAAAAAAAAAGTAAACCAGAAGAGGGGGAAAAAAAATAAAAGTTACCCACCACTCTATTTATGTGTATGTGTGCATGTGTGCAGTCTATTTTAACCACCTGAGCTGGAGCCAGGAAGCCAGCGCTCGCCCCATATTTTAACCAGATGTTGAGGAGGGGAAAAAGAAAAGCCTCACAAGAGTCTCGCAATCAAAATAATTATCTTTATGGGTGGATGTTTACAAAGTGTTAATTTGATATTCTGCAGGCGGACTAACTGAGTCTGCTTTTATGTGTTAAACATGATAAATGCTTCTGTCTATTAAAAGACCCACACCTTTTTCGCTTTACACAGGAGCGATTCAGTTTATAAATGTCTTTACAGCTTTCTTCAAAAGAGGGGAAAGAAAATCTACAGTCAGCAATGATCCTCCCGCTCACTATCTCGACCCCCCCATCTACCACTATGAATCATAACAGACAGGACAGACAGGAGTGGATGCAGACTCTTTGATAGACAGTCAAAGAAACACCAGCAGTGATTTGTAGCCACAGGGCAACAGTTCTGCTGTAACCTATCCTCTTTGCCAAGCACTCGTACCTATAGGCATAGGTACTAAGCGTACCTATGCCTATGAAGGCATAGGTACGCTTAGTTGAGCATATTTTCATCAAAATTCATATTCCATCAGATCAAATTGCGATTTGTAATTCGATTCTGTATTTTTTTTATTTATAACCTGATTGGCCAAGTACAAATTGAAATTTACAGTATGTAGGCTGACATCTAATAGAATTCCCTCATTTGGCTTCAGGGAGAGTTTGTTTTTGGAGCACATTAGCGTCGGCACATCGTAGTTTTTTACGGACATTTTCTCTCAGGAATCGATGTTTAATTTGAATAATCGCACAAAAAAAAAAAAAAGAAGTGTGTTAGTTTGGTTCGCGGGGACATTGGTGTCCCACATGAATAAAGGAGTAAATGAGGGGAAGAAAAACAGGTAATTATGCTGAACCAGTAAATGAATGACCCACTGACCCCCAGTCCTAATTGATTTTGTAGAGGCGAAATCGTTTTTCATCATCCATTCTGATGTGTTTTTTTTTTTTTTTTTGTCTTTTAGCTTGTGTATGATGTGATTAATTGGTCGTGTGAATAAAGATTCAAATACTAGAAGCTCGCCTCAAACAGGCAGGGAGAAAAATCTGTGTCTCTTCCATTTACCAGTAAGGCAATTATACTTGGCAGCTTGTACTTTTGTGGAATGATGTCATATCCTGGAAGAGGAGCAAAGACTTCACCTCCCACCAGAGTCGTTATGTCTGCAAAGTTATTTTGCTTTATTTACTGTTTAAAAATCACACATCCATAACATTAACATACTGTGGCTGTTTGGTGGAATGGTTTTTAGGCTTGTAAATACACAAATTATGCAAATTGAGGGGGAAAGTCCGCAGCAGCTGTGTGTATATTTCAGAAATAGCGCCGATTTGAGAGCGCTAGCCCCCCCCCCACCCCCGGGGTCAGGCCGTCAACCTTACGAAGCTGTGCAAAATATGTGGCGGTCAGCGAGTGTATGCCAAGTTACAGCGCGACGATATGTGTGCGAGCGCATAGTCTGGGTGATGACATGTGCTACTTTGCATGTAAATTCTTTAGTGATTCACCTCCAAGTGAACCCACTGAGAGCGATTCTGGTGCTGGCTTAAAGACAGAGGTGTGTTTTTATGACTAGGTGAGGCACGTCCTCTCCCAAGGCCCTCAAGCACTGTATCCCTCTACCCTCCCCTTTAATCACTGTATCAACCGCTCTCATAAACTCCATGAGCTGTGTATTACTGTGTGTGTGCGTGTTTGTGTGTTTGAAATTGTGTGTGTATGCGTCCGTGAGCATGTGCCCTTCCTTGTTTCCCCATTTTTAAACTTAATCAGCAAAAATAAAAGCCGTTGTAAGCTAGCTCATATTAAAGAGGTGATTATTGGTAATAAATACTTTTTATACATACTTATTACAGAGGCAGTTTTCTTCTTGCGCTTAATGAGAGTAATTTGATTTGCTTGAGAGATTACAGTTTCCTAGAATTAATGCGGCAATCCCCATTCCAAGATAGAGTGAGATCTAAGATTCTTCACAGGTCGTGTGCTGCTAGATGCACCCCTCTCACATAGCAGCTAATGGAGTTGAACAGCAGTCTGTCATTCCCCTCCCGCCCACCACCCCAGCAGCTCTATAGCCCACATGCCCTTGGTTCCTGCAGTGCTTGTTGTTTAGGCTACTTCTGCCACCTGCGTTTTACTTTGGGTTTAACTCTTATTCACTAAGCAGCTCTGTGTGGAAAAAAACAGGGGGGGAGGATGATGATTTATTGTATATATGCAGTGTTCAGTCATCAATGAAAATTCAACATCTGGACAAGTTATTCACCTAATTGTGCTAATTCAACTGGTGCTTGAATCACATTAGTATCTGTTTGTTTTTTGAATTTTTAACCGTACTTTTTCTCCCGTCCATTCCCCTCAGTTGGCCGTTGTTTGATATTTCCATCACATGTTTATGTAAGCCCCTTAGAGCTTAGTGCGTAACTTAATTTGAGTTGTGATCATCTTCTCCTGCGACATTTATTGAAGCCTGCAGCCTGCAGGTCTCAGCTGCCTAAAGCTGAAGGTGGCTCAGGCAGATTGAGGGCAGCCAATTCTGTCACTTTGCACTCCGCATGTTAATTAAGCTTGAGGTGGTTTGGGGGGGGAAAGTGCTTACACTCAAAGGACATTTTTTTTCATGACTTGTTAGTCCATAAACACTCCAGATATTTAAAAAAGCCTCAAATGAAAGAGGGTTTGCAAATCAGGATTGTGGACTGTGAATGCGTTTAGTCAAGGTAACCTCAAGTTTCAGACAGGCTGTGTACTTCTGATGCCCACAGATTTTATCTTTAGTGAAAGAGAGACTGTACATAAACAGCTGGAGACCAGTTGTTGCCTTTATACAGTAGGTACAGGAAACTCAAAAAAAGATGGTGTTAACGGTGTTAGCTGCCTTGCCATCAGTTTCTTGCTCTTCCTTAAACTTTATGACATTCATTTCCTGGTTGAAATGGTCAGTTCTTAACCGCTGTCAATATTTCATAGAGAGGCATGGAGTGCTGCTCTCCACTGAGCTACAACATTACTGCGTGATATTCAGGTTCATTAATCAGCTAGTTTATTTAAGAGAAACATGACTAGCCAAGGATTTAACGCAGAAAATGTTATTTCCATTGTTGGTGTTTTATCAGCGGCAGGTGAGTTTATCCAACTGAATCGTGAATTTGCTGCAGCTTTGATTAGAGGTATAACATTAAACCATGTTTAACCTGATCACACAATCTGCGTACAAATTACACAACTTTACACGTTTAAATTGCGCGCAAAGGACGCCAAAGTCCATTTTTAACCTTTTCGTATGGGCACAAAAAAGATCATAGTTTGGGTTAAAACAGTAAAATGTAGTCAAAATGCTTCAATGTGACACTAAAAATCTCTGCTTGTATGACATGATGTATAGATAAGAATGTACAGTTAAGATGCCCGAAATGACTCTAAAATAGGCGGTTAAGATGCCCAATGTGGTGCTAAAAATGCGATTAATGCGATGATGTTGGCCTCGATCAGTGGTCTCTTGCTACTTTTGCAACTTTCTGCCAACAAATTATCTAGCCATCAACCTAGCCCAAAGCCAAAAATCACCTTATAAAAGAAAATAAAGTGGTATTATATTGAAGTCACCTCCCTACGAAGTGTATATTCAAATTATTTGCATTCAGATTGAAGAGACCGGGATGGTTTTTTTAGACTTAACTGCTTCTCTGAGCCCTTTATACACCCCAACACTGCAGAATAAAAGCCTCAGTATGCTGTTAACTGGGTTCTTGTGTTGACCTGTTTCAGCGCACATCAAGTAAAGCAGGTGTTATTTCTTAGGTGTTTCTATGCTACCGTCAACCGTCAAGCACAAAGTAAACAAACTTTCCATTTGGTCACATGTTGGGATTGGATGTTGGGTAGATGCTCTGCTGGATTGTCAGTTGAAGTGGTTGAGCTTCATCTCGCTCAAGTGTACAGTTTACGCCTGCGGGATACTTGTGGTTCACTCTTCATCAAAGGAGCCTTGGCCAGGTGGTTTTGTTTTGTTGCATCTTCTTGATTACATTTGCATGCAGTAAAAAATATTCTGGCCGTCAGACAAGCAGCTACTTAACGTTTAATGCTGACCATATTTTTTTAAATGTCTATAAAAATGTGGCCCCAAAAAAACAGATATCTGAGCTGTCTATTTGCATAAAGAGTGAGGGGTCTTCATAGTCTGTGGATCTTCTTTCTTCTGTATCAATTAAAAAAATGATTGAGACAAAGCTGGTTTAGAGCAACCAAAAAGTTAGGCCCACCATCTGTAACATCATCTGCCTGTGAGACTATAATACATTACAGTCCAGTGTGATGGGTGATGTGTCTAGACCCTGCTGGAGATTACTCCTCTTTATGGCCGGAGCAATCTGATTTTTTTTTTCTCCTTTTCTCTTCCCTTCCTTTATTCCTGGCGGCATAGGATCATATTACCCATCTTGGAATGACTTCAACAGAGACACTGCTATTCCCAGGGAGCTGTCTCTCCCCGCTGCAACTCAATCCATAGCCAATTGGACTGGCCTGTGATTTATAGAAAATCCTCTGCTTCGGAGGAACTCTCGCTCCTCGCACACACACACTGGGAATTC
The DNA here is from genome assembly GCF_963691925.1 of Scomber scombrus. NCBI lineage: Eukaryota > Metazoa > Chordata > Actinopteri > Scombriformes > Scombridae > Scomber > Scomber scombrus. The sequence goes on from NC_084972.1 coordinate 7,598,265, forward strand.
TCCCTCAGCAGCCCCTCAGCAGCTCATGATGTGTTAGGTCTCAGGTCAGAACAGTTCAAGGCACTGAGCATCAGTGAGAAAAGATGTACAGTGGAAAAACCACAGAAAGCTTTACCATATCATAAAAAAGCTTTAATATGGTTGTTTTTAATGCAGGATACCTAAATGGAGCCTAAAAGCTGGATGTCAACAGTATGCTTTAAAGGTCCCATATTTTACACTTTTCCTGTATTTTATTTGCTATCGATAAAATATTTTTTTTGTAGTTTTAATTCCCAAAAAACACCACCTATATAGTTTTACCTCTCTTAATCTTCTCTCTGGAGCTCTACCAAGAACAGGTTGTTTTGTGTCTGCTCAATGCTGCTGTCTTCTGATTGGCTGACCACAGGTAACAGATTGTAGCCTAGCCTGTAGCTAGGTAAAACCAAAGCTCTGGGATGCCCACCGCTGAAGATAATGTGTTATCCAACCTTAAGAAGGATGTGCAATGACAAATTTGCTTCCTGACATCAAACAACTGTGCAGTGTTTTCGCTATGACTGTCTTTCTTCTGCATATGCGTGTGAGAGCCACGCCTTCAGGTGAAACACAGAGTGCAGAGGAAAGGAAAGATGCTAGCGTGAACATAAATAACAGCAAAATGCAGTAGAGATTCTCACACTGAGCAAATGAAATAAAACAACTGGACATAAATGAGGTAAATAACATAAATATATTTTGTTTCTCTCTGGAGGGACGTGCCACTCCTCCAAGGCAAATGTTTGGGTATAGTTTTGATGTCACAACCCTACAGAAGTCCAAACAGCTAATTTTAAAAGCACAGTTTCTGAATATGTATGTGTTTCACAGTATTAACACAGTACAAAGACTTGCTTTATAATCAAAAAAGACATGGACATCTCCCTTTCAATCCTACAGTATGAGACCTTTAAACAAGTGCTTTGAGTAGACACTGGTAAAGGCAGATGTCATTACTAATCCATCTTCCAGAAAACAGTCAAAGTTTGCTGCAGGCGCTGTCATGCTTGTTGTCTTCTTTACTGATTAGCGGGATTATTCATGAGTTGCTTTTGCATCTACGCTGAGTAAAGCAACACGCCCCGTGGTGCAGAGGCTGAAGAGCGGTCAGCTGACATGAGACCCCGAGCGCGGTGACGCTCCATGACTGCGGCAACTCTCCAATCCCCCTCTTTTCTCTCTTCAAGCACCATCCATATTGTAGTTGTGTGTGTCGACTACATTCATCTATATTCACCACAACTAAATTGGAAGATTTAGGGGGGTTTACTGGTCGTATCCTGGATGTCTCAAGTGTATCAATAATGTTGAGTCCTCCGTCTATGAGACCAGGGCAGATAGCTCTTCCCATTCTAAACAATATCATTCACGCATGATAAAATCAGCTCACAGTATTCTAGCTCTCACGCTGGGTTTTTGGAAGCGCCCATTTTCCCAAGCACAACACTCCCCGCTACAAAGTGATGCAACACTTCCAACAAAGATGCAATCGGGAGGAGCGCCGTGTTTTCTAACAGTCCGTCTAAGTACTCGGCACAGTTGGCATGCCTCTGCTCTTTTCCTCCCACTTTATCAACTTGACGGATATTATCGCTGTATTCAGTGGTGGGCATCCTTAAGGCTTCATACGCTCAGAACCCCAAAGCTAAGGTCAGGCGGAGAGGGGCTTGCTGAGATCTGCCAGCTGCATTGTTCCCAGACCACTTTAGCTTTTGCCTACTTTATGTTTTTAAACTCAGCTCTCTCTCTCTCTCTCTCTCTCTCTCTCTCTCTCTCTCTCTCTCTCTCTCTCTCTCTCTCTCTCTCTCTCTCTCTCTCTCTCTCTCTCTCATACTTTTTTTTTTCTCTTTCTCTCTCCATCTGCCTATCGTCTAAATGACACCTAAACATTGACTGCTCATCTGACTGATTTGGCTGTGTGTGTGTGTGACCTCCCTCCTTTAGTAGAGTCATTCACAGGCAATGCGTAAGTTGAATGCCTGGCTCTTGGCGGGCAGACATAAGAGAGAGACAGTGATACGCGGCTGTGCGCTGATAGACTTTCCACTGGAGTGGATTAAATCAGCATCAGACTAGTGGAGCTGATTACCCCAATATGAAAATGCAGTATCTTAATGGTACATATTTTCATGAGGCAGCCCAGTTGCCTTTCATTTTGCGGCTAATATGTCTATTCTTATGAGTCATTTACTTCTTTAATTACCTTTAGCAGCAGATGCACAATGGTGTATTAATGTGAATGATTTTTACTGCCACTTCATCATACTGAGCCTGTGAAGTTGAAAGGCGTAATTGAGGTGGAAGAGCGACTCATGAGAGAAACAATATTTAGTTGACAGCTCCTCTTGTACTCTGGGAGGGTGTTTATGAGTTTACACCGCACTAAAGCTGTAATAAACACAGTATTCGTTTAATAACGGTGGTGGTGGTGGGGGGGGACGGGGACGGAAATGCTCTCACTGAGATCGGCTTCTCTTATTGAATCATCCCAGGAAGTTGTTTGGCATAATCAGACAACACCCGCGCCGCCGGTGTACGGGCTCGCTTGCACGTTAGTTGCACGCGTCCCCTCAAGTGTCTCGTCATCGTGTGTTTTGCGTGCATTTCTGCGGGGACGGAGAAATAACTGTTTGCAGCAAGCAAAACCTTATTTACTGTTCTCCCGTTTGCTGCATGGGCAACTCTCACAATCTATGTCATTTGCATGTGTGTGTGCCTCTGTCTGTGTGTGTGTGTGTGTGTGTGTGTGTGTGTGTGTGTGTGTGTGTGTTTGTGTGTGTGTGTGTGTGTGTGTGTGAGACTGTGTGTTTTGTCTGCAGCTTGTGTACTTTCCTTCATGTGTTTTTTCTGATGCGGACCATTCTGAATAGAGGCCTTCTTTAGCCATCTGTTGTTAAGCTGCTGGCTAAGCAAGGCTGGGGAATCCAAACAAACGGCGAGCACACAGCAAACGGAAGCTGTCAGGCCCGCATAGCTGAGCTGACCTCGCTGAGTTGGAAGGGAGGGGGGGCGGGTGGAAGAGTGGAAGAGAGGAAGAGAGAGAGAGAGTGGTGGGGGATGACCCCTCTGTACCAGGCTCCGAGCGCCCGAACCGCCTTGTTGGGGCACTGTTTACCCTCCGCTCGGCACCTCCTGCAAACTCCTCCTCCCTTTCTCTCTCTGCTACATTCTCCTCTCTTTCTTCTTCTTCTTCTTTTTTTCCCCCGTCTCCATCTCGCTCTCTGTTTCACACTCCTATTCTCTCCCTCCATCTATCTGCTGCACCCCCCCCTCCCCCCCTTCACCTCTCCGTCTTTTCTCTCCTCTCCCTCCATCATCAGTCCTGCTTCACAGCCCCCTCTCTTCTATCTCCACTCACAGTTAATAACTTTGCTTTCGTCTTGTTTTTCTTACAGTCATTTTTTTTTGTCGTAGCACTACATTACCTGTTATGGGGATAGAGAAGGGAGGGGGGGGTGGTTGCAGGGGGGGTGTTGGACAAACAAAATGGGGTTTTTATTGAAGTCAGATTTAGTCTTATGTAAGTGCACGCACTGCGTTATTGTTTAAACGTGGATGTTTGAAATGTTTAGTGTTGTCATAAATATTAATAGATTAGTTGAAAAGTGCAGCGAAGGAAGGGGAATCTAATGGTTTGAAGTGGGTATAAAACGTTGATTTATTTATGTATTCTACATGAATTAGTTTGGAAATCTAAACACAGACTGGAGAGTGTTGCAGCGAGGACCCTGTAATGCGCAAGGTTTGAGCATCGAGGCCTGTTTTCCATGTGGAGTGGCTTTTTGGAAATGGCATTAATTATATACTTAGTGGGAAACCAGACTTTCCCTGCTTTGCATTGCAGATAAACGTCTGTATTAGTGAGGAGGGGGGAAAGAAAGAAAAAATGCAATTAATATAAATAGACATGATCCTCCCTGCTTATCCGCTTACATGTTTAAAAATCACCCCCCACCAAAAATAAATAAATAAATGAATGCTGTGTGCATTTCAATTAAAATGACAAGTATTCCAAGTGAATCCCATTACTATATGTTTACACTCTATACCTGCCATCACTCATATTCTGAACATTTCTTTTATAATTGCCATTTGCTACAATAGCAACATAACTTATGAGACCGATGCATGACTTTGACTTTAACATGCTTGCAACTTATATGAGTGAGCTGGTTCTAGAAGGACCCGGACTTATGACCGTGTTAGTTCTAGCGCTGAAGAACAGAGGTGCCTCGTCTTTGAAAAGGAAACGGCAGAAGCGATAAATGTCAGGTGAGCTGAGACGTGCCATCAGTCAGAAAGTCGAGCAGATAACCTTGACATTTAGGCCGGCGGCGTTGAAGCCCCCGCAGAGGCCGAGGAGCGAAACCAGAGGAACCCGATGTCTTCTCTGAGCCGGACTACATTAAGAGCTAACCTATTACTCGTGTTGTTGCTGGCTGTCTCTGAGCCGCACTCTCCTGCCTAATAAAGGCTGGCGAAACGCTCCTGTTGAGTAAATACACCGAAGCACACACACTTAACACACAAACAGATGCACATCTCGTTCGCTTCTCCCTTCTTTTTCTTTATCGCTCGGTGGCCGCAGGGATCCGGTTACACCTGCTCGCACATCTTCTAGCAATTAGGAGCAATCTGCTTGAAACCATTTCACGTTCAAGGTCTTCCCCCAGCTGTGGCGAGAGGAGCCCGGCGTTTGTAAAACCGCAGAGGTCTCCACGTCGATGGGCCTGAACAAACAACGCCGGCCCCCACTGTCTTCTCTCACTGTCTTGTCTCTCGATGGAAACACCCTGAACCTTCTTCTCCCTTCCACAGTCCCTGTCTGACATCATCTCTATTTTCAGACCGTGCATCCCAGTTGTTTTCTGTCATTTGCAGAATGCGATGGGTGAGTGGTGTGTATCTGTCACACTCGAAGCAAACAGAGTGATTGTGTCTGATCCCTCCCTTGGATTTTTTGCTCGTTTTGGTTCTTTTTTTTTATTGTGACAGCGGGTCAATAAAGTTGCACAAAGTAGACAGCAGCATATCTGTAATATGTCTAGTTTTTTTTAGTCGTAGTGAGAAAAAAGGTGCAGCGAAGGATTCAGCAGTGAGCAGACTTGACTGTGTGGCATTGCTCTGAGCAGGGATTTGTAAGACACCCAGAGCTGGCTTTAGCAGCAGGAAACCCCAAAGCCTGTAAATAATCCACATGTGCAGGCTGCACATAAAGACATCCAGTACTTAGCAGTTCCCTTATCACAGCTTGATAGCCCAGGGACATAAGAGACGCTCCTGCCTCTATTCACTAATACGGTGTGAAAGTAGATGCAGATAAAGAAAGAAAAAACAGCCTGTTGTTTATTGAGGAAGTTGCATTAGCGGAGGGAAGAGGGTGTGAACTTTGAACACGTTTGAAATAAAAGAGGATTGCAAATGACAAGGATACCGAATTGCACGGTCTTTGTTGCTGATACAGCCTTGTCATGTGCTGGAGAGGGTTTTCTAATCAGAAGCACCTGGAGGGTTCACTCGCTTTATGGCGTGTGTGTGTGTGTATTTGTGTGTATGTATTTCTGTGGGAGAAGAATTATATACAAGAATATGTATATATATATATATATATATGCATAACCCACACAATAACCACAGTTGAAGATTATAATAGGGCTATTGCAGTCTTGTATGCTTACACAGAGGGTGATGTAACCCACATGAATCCAATTTGTGAATCAACATGCAAAATATAACAAAGCCTGCTTTTTTTTTTGGCTCTGTTTTTTTAAAAGGTAAATTTAGATTATGATTTTTTTTTCCTCTTTGTGCAGTAATGTAGTTACTTTGAATACAGTTTACCTGATCTGTCACTTGATTTGGACGATGATAGCACCCAGACAGGATGCTTTACCTTTCCCCTCTCTGTGCTTCAGATGCCTGATGTCATCAGTTTCCAGTTTATCACATTTGGCTGCAGCAGCTCTTAAACATTGCGTGTCTATCAAGTGTCCAGTACCTTTTTGAATGGAAGATCAAAAGAAGATAAATTCCACAGGAGGAGGAGGAGGAGGTGGAGGGGGAACAAACTCTAAAATAGAGGAGAGGGTACTGTGTAAACACGTCAGTGACAGTTCACAATAGGTTATTTTAACCCAGCATTAGGCCTCTCAAAGGCATGCCAGCTCCAGTGTCCTTTTTAAAAGACAGCAGCATTCCTAAGCACAAGCAGGTTCTCAGCTCAATCGCTCACTACTTTTTTTCTATTTTTTTGTCTCATTATTTTTACAACAGCAACAACAACTGCTCATCATGTATATTCAGCTTTGAAAAGTCACAGTTATTAAATCAATATATCCAGACATGTGCTGTCAGGCAGCAGTAGGATTTTGAGTTAATTTACCAAAGTCAAGATGATCATTGACTTTGTTTTGAAGTGCACGATCCTATAATTATCGCCCTTATGTTAATTGGAATTATAATTTGATGAAGCGGTTGATGTGAATAGCAGCAGACTCTTCTGTTTGAAGCAGTCATAATGGTCCAATGTGTGGCGGTCCAGCTCAGGTGTTGGCTGTACTCTGAGTGTACGATCAATACTCTGAAAACGACACCTCCATATCACAGCCCAGTCATAGTCATAATATTATTGATATTTAAATATGAATGTACTTTTGGACCTCTGATTGTTTTATTACGGCACGGTTTCCTCTTTATTTGCGTATTGTGACCGGTCAGTAAGCTGCGTTTCATTTATTTAACTTTATTGGAAGATGACAGTGAGGGAAGACTTCCCAGAAATGTATCTCTTCATCCATTACTGTCTGAACTTCCTATCATATCCTGTTGACTCAACTCTCTTTGTTCCAACACCCTCGGTTGTAAACCCAGACACACACACACACACAGACATACACACCGCACACACATTTCACGGCATGTGTCATCACTTACAGGGGAAAAGAAAACAGCCAACTTTGTTTACTCTTCAGTGTGCCCGTAATACCACGCCATGGGCGTTGTGAACAATTTTCTAACAGCTTTTTTTTTTTCTTTTTTTTCGTGCAAACTTCCTTATGAAATATGTGTGTTCCACTTAGAACTGTTGAAGATAACTAAAGATAGTGATGCTGTAATAACCGCGGAAAACATCAATACGTCACTGATGATTTGTATTAGACAACCAGAGACACTAGCTTAGATAAAAAATAATATAATTAATAATATTTCAAAAGCTCTTCAGACGTCTAAACTATGGTAAACTTTGGTATTAGTAAATGTTGTGATTTCATGCTGAAATATATTCTTTTTAGTGTAGTTTTTTTAACTGCAGGAAGTGAAGGTGAAATCATTTCCAACAAAGTTTTATATATAATATCAAATTTAATTAATTAATGAATCAAAAAGAGCTTTTAAAATTTGAAAGTCTGTCAATAACAATTTCCTTTCCCAATATCGACCTTTTATCAAATCATTAAAAGCTTCGTAATATGGTGAAAAATCATATCGCGTTCAGTCATCATGATGTCATCGCCGCGGTCGCACTTTTTCCAATCCCCTGCCCGTCACGGTTCATCATGTTTCCGATTTTTCGACCATAAATTGTGCTCTGGAGAAGCGAGCTAAATGCCTCAAATGAAAAAAAATGTAAATATTGCCATGTGTGGGAGTGAATCTTGCTCACATAGCTCTTAGTTTCAATTTGTACACTTTCTTTATGAGTATACTTGGGTGCAACGGGGGGTTCCCCCTTCCACAAATTTCAAAGCGCGGTACAATTAGGCATGCAGAATGAGATATGTTACTGTGGCATCATTTATCTTTACATGAGAGTTCAGAGAAAGACGGAGACAGACAGACACAGTAAGAGAGAGAGAGAGAGAGAGAGAGAGAGAGAGAGAGAGAGAGAGAGAGAGAGAGAGAGAGAGAGAAGGAGAATTTATATGCTTTAAAGTTAAGCATGGTGAAATGCCAGGAGTGTGGCCTCTTTGTAGACTGTGGTCATATTTATGCCTCATGATGTCATCCGACAGCCGTGTGTTTGGGAGGGTCAATATATACACCCACACACAGACCATCAGACAGCTGTTCACTCCAACCAAACCCCCCCCCCCCCCCCCCCCCCCTTACTGTCTTAAAGTATTGTCTGACTTTACTGGCACTGAGATTAATTCTCAAAGTTTATCTCTATCTCTTCATCCTTCCACAGAGCTTTCTATTTGCTTTCTCCCTGTAGATATCTTACTTTCACAAAGCGTTTCACAGGTTTCACTCACTTGTTCACACGACGCTCAAACTTTTTTCTTCTTTTCTTCCTGCTCCTTTTTTTCTCTCTTTCTCCGTTTTCTCGTGAAACATATTAGCATTTTCTTTTCTTTTTTTTTTTAAACAATTACTCGGAGCGGGAGAACGTATAGACCGCTATCGTCTCTATGTGAGATGAGCTTGGATGTGCCGGCGAATGTTTGTTTAATTGTGGGAGCAATCGTCTGAGGAACATGGAAAGAATGAGGCCAGTTATTTACCCAGATGGTTTACTGGTGGAGGTGTGAGGCTGGCCAGCTCACTGTGGGAACACAACGCTTGCTTTTCTTGGTATCGCTGACCGTTTTCAAGACCACTGTGTTTTTTTTCCCTCGGCTCTCTCCAGCTTTGTTTGCTCTGGATGGCATGTTTGATTATTTATCGTAAGGGAAAAGGGAGTAGCTGGAGCAATAAACATGTGACTGCACTGTATTTTGTTTTCCACTGAGAAGGCCGTGTCCTTTAACAGATATTTGAAGCAGCCATAAAGCCTTTTATTTGCTTTCTGGCGAGGTGGGGGGGTGGAGGGGGTGAGTTTGGCTGAGCTAAAGGAGGATCAAAAGCACTGATAAGTGTCTTTGACAATTTGTGTATGCTCTAAGTGCAACTTATAAACATAAATATTTCTTCTGGATGGATTTAGCTGATTTTTTTTCTTTTTTTTATGTCTGAATTAGTTTTGTCATTTGATCATTTTTTTCATTCGTGTTCGAGGAGAGATTGTTTATGCCAGCCTGAGCTTCATGACTCTGAATGAAAGAGTATGAAAAGATGGTCTGTTGTGTTTATTTGTTATCTATCAGACAGCCAGGGGAATATTGTTCTAAGGGGATCCATCAGCTCTGATAATAGGCATAAAAGTGTTCTCGAGGGATTTTTCAGCATGTCTGCTTGTAGCATTTCTATTCAGCTTTCTTAAAAAAATAACTTCTTTTTTTCATGTATTTCTCTCTTTCAGGCTCTCCAAGTGGCTCGGCAGATTCTCCTCCAGCAGCAGCAGCAGCAGCAACAGCAGCAGCAACAACAGCAGCAACAACCCCAGTCACAGCAACTGCAGTCTCAACAGAACACTGGCCGCAAATCCCCCAAAGCCAACGACAAGCACCAAAGCCTACAGGTAACGTAAATATGTTGACATCCTCAGACACTCTCGTATTTATTAACTTGTGATTATCAGAAGGCACTTTTTTTTTTTTTTTGACCTTGTGGCTGCTCAAATAAAAGGAGAAAAAAAATGAAGTGAACTTATGCAACTCTCTCTAGAACACAGTGTGCGAGAAAAAAGCACAGCACTAGGCTAAGTTCACAAACAGGAAATTAAAATTGGCAGTGCAACATTTGCAGTTATGTATGCTCACGCATTATGTGTGATTTACTAGCACACACACACAGAAACACACACTCAACTGTGTGTTTGTGCCACCAAAATCTTGACATGGAACATTAGAAGCAGCAGTGTGTAGAAATGGGGGGGTTTGTTGTGAAATACATATGTGTATATATGTATATATGTGTAGGCTAGACTGTTAGAAAAGGCCAGTTTAGATCACATGAGTTCATCCAGTAATGCCAGGATCATTGTGGGTGCAGTAACACACATCAGTGTGTGTGTGTGTTTGTGTGTGTGTGTGTGTGTGTGTGTGTGTGTGTGTGTGTGTGTGTGTGTGTGTGTGTGTGTGTGTGTGTGTGTGTGTGTGTGTGTGTGTGTGTGTGTGTGTGTGTGTGTGTGTGTGTGTGTGTGTGGTCCTGACTTCTGCAGTGGACTTGTCTTTTCCTAATTCACTGCATTAGTTTAGGAGGTGTGGAGCCTGGGTTTAAAAAAAAAAAAAAAAGCAGGAGAAAGTGTGGAAATGAATGTGAGGAAAGAAGTGAGAAGAGTTACACCCCCCCCCCCCCCCACACACACACACGCACACACACACACACAGCAGTGAGTCTGGCCACGCAGAGGGAGCTCCACACTTTCCCTGTTTTCTTTTCATCGTTGCTCTGCACACACTTACACGCACACAAACACGTACATACAGTAGAAAAAGAAGAAGAAGTAGAAAAAAGAGGAGGCAAGTCCCTACCACCGGCAGCAGGAGGTGCTATAGAGCAGTCCATAAGAGGGGTGGGTGGTCCAGGTGGAGGGGTTTGGAGGTGGAGTAAAGAGAGAGAGAGAGAGAGAGTGGGAGAGGGGACAAGGGATGGGAAAGCGTGAGGGTTGGCAGAGGTAGGACAGTTATTTGGAGTGTCTTTGTGAGGCAAAGACAAAACTGCTTGGAAAAAAAGAAGAAAAAATATTTTCATCTTGTTCTGCTTTTAATATGAGCAGCGCTGCATATCTGATGCAATATTTACGTTAATTTCAGATCAGCTGCCTCAGAGATGTATATCTTTGTTTGAACAAGGAGCGGTTGTTTGTGTCAGTGTGAAATTGCAAACGACTTCAGGGCATATTTGGTAATTAATACGGAGGCCCTGTTCTCTATGTGTGTATATATATAATATTTAATACCCTTACTATCCCATTGGGGGCCCTTTTTAATGAGCTATTGTAGTGGCTAGGTCTAATGTCAGGTTGTGAAAAAGCCTCTTTGTTGTGCAGATGTCTTCGGAATAGCTCCAGAGGATGAAATATGACTGTGATGACCTTTCAGTTGTGTGCATATTTGTCAGGATTCAAATAAGTTGAAAGGATCAAACTAAACAGTTTCCCCCAGCCTGGCAGGGAATTGTGCTGCAGAGGTCAACAGAGGGGACCACAACGGCAGATTCCAGCGTACAGCCAGTTGTTGGTACATAGTGAAGTACTAGACCATCTCCTGCAGACAAAGACAAAATTAATATTCTAATTTATTAATGTATACAGAGAGCTTGGCCAAGCTGTCACTCAGCTATTGAAAAGAGAGTCGGGCCCTTTCCCTCCCCTCCCTCCCTCTACCTCCCTTCCCCTCCTCTCCCTCCCTCCCATTGCCTATGCTGCCCGCTTCTTGTGAAGAGAGAGCAGGCAGCGCTGTAGCATCTAACACCGTAAATTGCCTGCTCTCTCATGTCGTACGTTACATTTCGCCGGGTTGAAGCCGCCATTATGAAAAAGCCACAGGTCCAGACGAGTGTTTGTTTATCCCCGAATTACATATTCTGCTAATTAAACACATGCACACACAGTTAAAGAAGCCAAGTGTTCATACATAAACATCAGTGCGCCGTTCCGTGTGGGTATGTATTACATTTGTTTTTGTTTTTTTTGTTTTTTTCCCCTCTCCACTCATGTTTTTTTGTTTTTTTCTGGTGTGGAGATATCTCTTGTTTTTTTCCTTTTTTCTCACACCGTCTTTCTCACAAACACTTTTTTTTCTTTTTTGGGTGAAACATCAGACGGGTAACGGTCTGACTCTCATCTCACTTCCTCTTTTAAGAACAAACCCGTGCTTTAGAGGAGCCCCCTTCACACACACACACACAACACACACACACACACACACACACACACACACACACACACACACACACACACACACACACACACACACACACACACACACACACACATACAGAACATTCACTATCTCCATCACACAGCCCACGGATAATGATTCTCTGTTGAGCCGGACTGGGTCGTCAAAAGACATGATCCAACAATTATGAGGCTGTGTAGTAAGCTGACACCCCATAAAAGCACCTGATCTGCGGACCAGGCTCCATTCATCTCAGCGGTCTTCCCATTAGGCACAAGGAGATGTGCGCACAGACTTTTTTTTTACTCATTTGGAGATGTGACTCACTTTCCAATTCATTCTTATTCAAGTCAAAAATAATGAAGCACAGTATATACGGAACATCTGAAAAAAAAAAGACCTGCATAGAGTAGTAAAGGGAAAAAAATATGAGTCAAACAAGCCTCAGAATCCTTGATCAGCATTAAATGGCTCTTTGGTTTTATATCTCCAACAGGGGTGCCCCCCCCCACACACACACACACACACACACCCTCCACACCCCCTCACCCCTGCGCCGCCCACCCTCTGCCTCTGGATGAAAATGCCTCCTCTGTATACTCACCAGCCTAGAGGCGCTTTAATCAGAGTAGATATACAAACAGCTGCTACGCAGGCTGGAAAGCAGCTAAACATACTTGACTGGTCAAAAAGCCAGTAAATTACATTGACAGAATGACACGTGTAATTAAAAGAATCCATGCCGCTTTTACCTTTAGCGCCTCGCACCTACAGTGGCGCAACGACGAGAGCCGGCAACTCCCACCCCGCTAATTACCATTATCAGTGAAATGGTAGGGTTTGACTCATTAGTTCCATGTGCATTTAATTAGAGGCAGGCTGAAATTGGATTTAACTTATTACTTTTTCATGGATCACTTTCTTGTCATCACTTCAAATTGGATTGCAGCCCCAGGTAACTAATTATGCCAGCCGCAGGATCACGAGTGGAGAAATAGGTAATTAGGAACAACACTGTCGGACCCTCGCTGATAGTCCACCAGCACCATAGTGGGGGGAAGGGGGAAAAAAATGAAGCTCGTTTTGTGGTGTTGTTCACGAGCCCGGCTGGTTAACTACACCTCATTGCAAGGGATCCTGGGAAGGCATCAACCTCCTACAGGGGATTATGTGGTATTCAGCTGGGCTGAAGATGTTGTGTCAACATGGTGTCTTTGCTATCAGCTTAATGCCCAGATTACGCTTGTTTCCGATCCATGATTGTACCTGAGATTGGCCACCATTATTCACCTTTACGATACAGTGTGAGGTATAGCCAGCAGCTACCTGAAGTTCCCTGTGTGGACTCTGCTTGAATGACATTGATTGTTTTCTGCCTGCGCTGATTGTAATGAGAATACGTGAATGGCGATGAAGGAGAGGCAGGTGGATAATGGTGGAATTAAAGTGACATTATGCTGAACAAATGTAGCTTTATAGTTGAAGTAAGTTTTGACTTGTGTCAGAGCAGAAAGCCTGCTCTGAAAGTTTGACAGACAGGTAAATGGAAGAGATAACGTCACTTTACTTGCAGTCGAGAGCTTTCATGTTTCCCTGTAAAGTGAAGCACTCCTTTGTAAGGTACTGAAAGCTAAACCAACATCTCTGCCCTTTGGGTTTCATTTTTATTTATATTTATTGTAATTATATGTTGGCCTTTTGTTTTGAAAGGAGAAACACTGTTCTCTGTTCTCTGATAAATGTTGCATGGAACATTTTTGATGATGTCAAAGGTTCATCACTTGTTATTCTTCAGACACAGAGAAGCTGCGGATAATATGTTTCAAAACCATGCCAGTGGAGAATTTCCTTATCTATACTCTTACCAGTTGAAGCCTCAGTTTACACTTTTTTTTTTATCCTTCTTTGCTTTTTTTTCTCCCTGTTCTTTTTCTCTTTCCCTCGCTTTCCCCTGTCTCTCTCTCTCTCTCTCCCTTTCTCTGTTTTCACACCATAGTGTACAGCCTCACAGAGGGCATCTCCAGGTCAAAAGATAATGTCTTTTCAGTTTACAGGATGAAAGCCTTTTAAGTTTTAGAGCGCCCCCACTCCCACTCCCCCTCCTCCAATGCCCCCTCCTCTCCGCGTTCGCTGTTCACATCCTTCATTTGTGGTCTGTTGGGGGGAAGCGTGATGTGACACAATCCAGGGGCCGAGCCTCTGCCTGACAGGACAGGGAGAAGCCGCTGGGCTCTCTTTCTCTCCCTCTCCTACTGTTTTCGCAGTAGGCCCATGGCATTGTCCTGACACATGTATACCACAGCGCTCCAATCTGTAAGTCATTAGAGCACTAGGCCGAAGCCTGTCAGCTGGAGCTCAGCCAGTGCTGCGGGGTGATCTGAGGCAGCATTTCGAGGTGTTCCCGCAGCCCAGTCGGGCCAGTGGCTCAAAAGTGGCACGGCAGCGGTAGCCCACTGGCGAGGTGACAGTGAGCATAAGACTGGATTAATGTTCTGGGTTAGTAGCTGTGAGATTGTCTTTACACAAGGGGAGACCTGGGCGAGAGTGTATTGATATAAACTGTATATTCATTTTATATCCATTCAAATACATCGGAAGCGTTTTTTTTTTTTTTGGGTTTAGAAAATAATATACTGTCAGGAAGGGGTAGAAAAAAAAGAGGAAGAGAAAGAAGAGACGAGGGGTGCGGAGGGGGTGGTGGCACACTCCCAAAACACTCAACCGAATCAAAGCATTGCCAGTTTCTAATTGATTCACTTAACGACTGCTTTAAGCTTTGCCAAGATTAGCCAGTCTATTAAAGTTCAAATCTGCAGGTTGCTTCACACAGAGCAGGAAATCATTCACATACCCACACTGACATAAGTGTTCATAGTTTGTATCTTCTTTTAAACTGTTGTGGCTGAAGTGCTGCTTCTCCTTTTTTTATTTCTTCCTTCTTCTTCCTCCTTCTTCTTCTTTTTCAAATATACTCATGTTGACATTGTTTAGCTGTCGTCGCTTCTTTACCTCCAGGATGCTCGGTCGCTATCAATCTTTTAGGCAAATATCCTTCAGAAGAGCGTCCTTGTCAGTCTGTTAAGTGGCTCCGGCGGCAGCAGCACAGTCCCTGTAAATTCATCAGTCATGTGCGTGATTCTCAAAAGGAGTTCATCTCTTTGTTTTTATTTTTTTAAAAAGGAAAAAAAAGAAAAAGTCTCAAGGTGATGCCGTAATGAAATCTAATTTTGACGGGCGCGATGCTTTGAGGTGATACAGTCTGTCAGGAATGATCAACACACAACAGAGAAGGACCCGGTGCTCGCGTGGAACCCCCGGGATCAAGCCTGTCTCTTTAGCTGCTTGTTTTTTCTTGTCATATTGTAAAAATGTATTATGTGTACTGTATAGATTAGAACCAGGTTTTGGGATAATCCTGTCAGAATGAAGTCATCTGTCCCAATTCCACACAGCCAAGCTAGCACTGGAGGGGAGGGGGGGAGGTGAAGAGAAGGATGTGTGTGTGTGCGTGTGTGTGTGTCGCTGTGTTAGGAGCTCTCTCTCTCTCTCTCCCAGCCAAGACGATGACTGTCGAACTAACTCCAGTCACGGCGCTGGGAGCCACTCTACCATTTCCAGGACCCCTCTTTTTTAGTCCGAGGCCCGATGTTTCCCTTCAAGCGGTGAACCCTCTCACCCTTCCACCCCACTCAGTCATCCACCCCGATATACACACACACACACACATACACTTCCCCTCTGAAATTTGTTGTATCTTTGTGTCATCCTCTGGCGCTCCGTCTTGATGTCAAGCGTGTGTTGTTTGGAGTGATTCACACGCCTTTTTTTTTTTTTTTTTTTTTACAGAAGAGGGGGGGTGGGGGGGGTGGGGTGGAAGGACGGATGGATGCACAGTCAACTGTAGAACTAATAAACACTAACAGCTATGAAAGGTGCAGTCAAGTCAGCATCAAGTTGTTCGACACGCAGTTTCCTTTGGGTGTTGTCGCACACATTTTTTTGACAGCTTGGCGATCCTCTGATTCCATTTTCACTTTTTGTTAGGAGAAAAAAAAAGTTGTCTCGCTCAGACAGCATGAGAGAGAGAGAGAGAGAGAGAGAGAGCGAGAGAGAGAGAGATCCAGAGACAGAGACAGGAGGGCCTACAGCAATATGAGGACATAAGTTGGAGTCCTATTCTGTATTTGTTTTGGACATCTTACAGTAAACCATCACAGCGCACAAGCCTAGTCATCAATGCTACACCCAGTCTGCAGAAAGCATCAAGTCATAGTTAATTTGTTTGCTGTTGAATCTTTTAGCTTCGCATTCTTAATGCTCGAAGTAATTCACATGAAGAAAAGACCAAGTAGAGCGCTGTTACCTCTGCATCTATTACCTCCCAGGAATGTTTCTGAAGAATTTTATTGGTTAGTGTTGGAAACAGGACAGGCTAACAAATATTGTTTGAAAAGGTTACCTAAACAGTTAATCACAATGATTAATGGCGCTGTAGGCTCCTACATTGAGATCCTTCCTTCATAAGCTATGACAAGAGCCACCCACACATAAACTAGTGTGTAATTATAATAGCAAATCCATTGAATTTATGATTACATGTGAAAGCTACAGTGTAATATAATCTAAATAGCAGGTAACTTTGAAAAAAAACAACATATTTGTGGCTTCAGATTAAGTCGGTTTGGTTATTTTTACCTCCACAGCTCTCACAGAATCATTTGTTATTGCTTACTTAAAACACAGCGCACTGTGGTTCTGTATATTAATAAGGTTTCTGAGATAAATCAAAGATGAATCAATCACCAAACAAGACAAAAAAGGCAAGAGGCAAAAAAAAAAAAAATCCCCCACCTCCTTAAATCGATGTTGCTCAAACCCCAAAAGTGTTCTTGTTTTGACTAAGTGAAAAACCACACGCTGAAACACGAGCTCTGTTATACACTGGCTGGCAATCACCTCAGGAGATATTTTGCAAATAGTGAGTTCACATGTGCTGACTAAACAATATGTTCCTGAATGCTGAAATTAAAAGTAAATAACCAAACCCATATATAATAGACACACAGGAGGAGCACGGTGACTCAGGCGTGACTTACTGTAACTCCACTGCGCTTCGGGTGATAACCTCATTCACTCTAAATATGACTTATTCCAAGTATCAGAGGGAGTATCAGTAGGTTGCAGATGTTTAAAAGGTGAGTTCACTGTCATGTCACAACAGTGGAAACACACCTCATTTAAAGAGTCTTTTTTTTAGAAGGCAGTACCAACAGGAATTAAACATAGTAGTGTTAAAAGAATTAAACTATAACCCTAACCTAAAAAGAAGGGTACAAAATAATACAATATGCAGATGGAGTAACATTGACAAAATAAAATGAGGTGAAACACAGTTAAGAATGAGAATATATTATTATTACTTATACTCGATGACCTTTAGTTTTATTATCCTCAACTTAAAGAAAGAAACACCTGTTCCAAAAAGTTTTTCTTGTTTAAAAAAATTGAATAAATAAAAATAAAATAAATCAATGTTTTTTTCTTAATTGTTCTTTAACTACAACATCTAAGTTTTATTGTAGCTTGTAAAGCAAAATTGAAAAGTTGTGTGAGTTATTTTTTCAGATTAAAAGCTTTGTATCTCTTGATTCTAATAGGGGGGAGCACTGCAGAGATGTTAAAAAAGTTAAAAGAAAATCACACACAATGGTACTTTTGTGGATCTAAGAGGTATTTTGTTGCCGTGGCGATATTATATAGAGCAGCTGTTATTTATATAGGTCCCACACCTGTCCTGCTGTCTCTCTCTATCAGTAAACAATGATTTACTTTTACACACACACACACACACACACACACACACACACACACACACACACACACACACACACACACACACACACACACACACACACACACACACACACAGGGAAACAGGCTGTGTTTGTTTTCTCATGACAATGGTCCAGGTCACCAGTGTCTTCCAAGAAAAGGAATGAGTTTTGTTTTAACCTCCTCCTCCCTCTCCCTCTCTCTCCCTCTCTCTCTCTCTCTCTCTCTCTCTCTCTCTCTCTCTCTCTCTCTCTCTCCTCTCTCTCTCTCTCTCTCTCTCTCTCTCTCTCTCTCTCTCTCTCTCTCTCTCTCTCTCTCTCTCTCCCTCTCTCTCTCTCTCTCTCTCTCTCTCTCTCTCTCTCTCTCTCTCTCTCTCTCTCTCTCTCTCTCTCTCTCCCTCTCTCTCTCTCTCTCTCTCTCCTTCTTGGTGGTAGCAGTAAGACATTGGTTGGCATGCCGGTGCAGCTTATTCACTGGCTGTGTTAGTGTTTTGGAGGCTTTGTAATTGGAGCTGTGTCGTTATCTTTAGCTAGAGCGGAGCGCGGAGCAAAGCCGGGGCCAGACCAGACATTAACTCATACTTTCACTCTAACTCAAGCAGGAAATGGGAGTATTTTATAATGTCATCCACTCTGTCATGACACAGTTGCTCAGTACTCTCTGTAAACTATCACGGGGGACGCCAGTTCAAGGCTCAAGGATATTGATGTGTCTCTTTACGCATGAGGAGGGGTGGTAGGGGGGAAAAAAAGAAAGAAAGAAATCTATATAGTGTGTGTATCACATCGACACATATGTGTAATTATTTTACATGGCGCAGGCACAGAGGCAATGGATTAGAAAGACAGTGTGTGAGAGGAGAAGCTTGAACTGTGTGTCTGCTAAATTTATCATGAGGCCTTTGGGAGCGTTGAAATGAGAACAGTGGCCTATTACTGCTAAGAAGGTGTTTTATTGAGAATACGCCGACATACCACCCCAGGGAGAGTGCCGGTGGGGGGGTGTGGGATGGGGATGGGGGGGGGGGGGGGGGGGGGTAGAAGAGTGTGGCCGTAGCCTAAACCACTTTGTGTGTTTGTGCACGAGTGCAGTTGCGAGCACATGCCTTGCATGTCACTGTCTTTTTTTTCTTCTTCTTCTTTTTCTTTTTTGTACGAGCTGTCTCGAGTGTGTCAGATAGAAAATAAAAGGGCCTTTTCTCCTCATTTAATTATTCACTATATGTATTGGGATTGTCACTTTTGACACTTTGAGGTGTCCCAGTCAATAATTTATATAGGTCAGGGCAGCTTAGCAGAGCTCATTGTTAGTTATTAGCAGATGAGAGCGGTGGCTTGTTATGCAGGCGCTCTGTTTATTTTACCAGTGTGTTTGCGGACTGGAATGCATCCCATGAACATTCCTTCATCCTTGGCCAAGGGTTTATAGCTGTTGATATGAGCTGTGTTTTAGAGCTCTGTGTTGCAGCTCTGTGTTTATTGTCATGATAATTAACAAAGTGAGGTGTTAATCTCGCCTCTTTGCCTTCCCTCTAATTCTTTGTTAAATGGGTTGCACAACTTAGTGAACATGATTTTATTGTTATTACTAAAAGTAGGTCTCATTCTATTTTATTATGTTTTTGATGAGCTATAGAGTGACATATACTTTTGGTTAAATTAACATTAATAGTGGTAAAGGTTAAATTTGTGCAGTTAGAATACAAAAAAACAACCACTCACAGGAGCCACATGCTTTTCATCCTGCCTTCCATCTCTCCTGGTGAGTTCAGTAGGATCTCCAGTAGGTGGCAGGGTCCTGTTTTCCCCTCTCCTGTCTTTGCTCCTTACTGAGTGCACATGGGTGTTAAAGAGTGTGATGATATCATGACAGCTAATTGCTCTCATTGGGATGGAGTTGGATGGATTGCCTGGTAGCTGGTGTAATGTTAGCTATTAATATAAGTGGTTTTTAGCTCGTCTGAGGCCAAATTGTAGGATAAGTGTTTAAAAACTGTGGGGGGGGGGGGGGGGGAGAGAAAAGTTTACGCTGCTGCGGTTGATTTTTATGACCAAATTCGCTCTAACTCGCCTTATTGCAACCGGTTGCGTGCTGTGGCGCGAGCGTACACATTAACAGTAGAGGAGGGAAGGCAAAACAAACAGTTCTCATAACGTACATTACTCTGTCTAAAATAGAAATACATGTGGTAAACTCTCAGCTTGGGAAAACTGAAAAAAAGGGGAAGAGAAAAAAAAAATCTAAATAAGTACAAAGAGTCTGAATTGTTTGTGCGTTTGTTGTTTTCAGCATGTGAAATGAGTTGTGTCTTTGTTCCAGCACTGTAAACAATTCCATTTAGCAGAACAATAAAGAGGCTGATAGTGGGGGCAGTTTTCTTTCTTTCCGCTGGATAGCTGTGTTTACTTATCTGTTGTTTAATTAAAGGGCCTCTTTTCTTTAGGCTCCCATTGTTTCAATAGCACGGCCGGAGTCCCGGCAAGGGTCAAAGGGTTAACAGCCGTCAACTGTGTCTTTTTTTTCTCTCTCTCTCTCTCTCCCTCTCTCTCTCTCTTTTTTTTTATTTTTTTTTTTAAAGAGGCCCCCACACAAAGGCACGGGTTCACCTGCAGCTCAGCCTGCGGCTCCCTATTGTGTGGCCCCATTCTTGAATTGATTATGTTTAGAGGGCTGGTTGTGATTGGTGGAGAGGGCGTGGTTGATTGGATAGTTTTGTATCTTGTCAGCCAGGGAGCAACCTCGCGCGTGCAATCTGTCTGTATCCTGAGGAAGGTTGGAGACTCCACAGCACAGCACAGCACAGCACAGCAGAGATCGCTCTCAGCCTCCCTGCCTGCCAGCCAGAGTGCGTCTACCTCTCCCTCTCTCTCTCTCACACACACACACACACTCACTCGCTCTCTCCCCTCTCCCTCTCCCTCTCTCTCTCTCTCTCTCTCTCTCTCTCTCTCTCTCTCTCTCTCTCTCTCTCTCTCTCTCTCTCTCTCTCTCTCTCTCTTTCCCTTGCTGCTCTGCTCTCCGCTCTGCTTCACTCCACACCGCGTGGCCCGGCACTCTGTTTACCCTGCCAGCTAAATGGAGTTTGTCAGGTTTGTCAATATGATTGATTTCTGTGATTTTGCCAGCTTTCTCGTGCTTTAAAAAAAAACTTGACAATGTAATTTGACCAGGGAAAAGGAGGAAAAGGGAAGCTTATTGTCTGTCTGCCTAGCCTTTATGTACTATCATTGTAATTGGTTCATTTTTTCATGCAGTTTGTATGAGAGAGGGAGCAGTGATCTTTGCCGTTGAGACTCTGACAGTCTACAGGCTCATCTTGATAACAGTAACACAGGTGTCATGTGCAGTCAATTGACTATCATGTATGTTCTGTTTTTTGCATGTCAAAACAAGCCTGCATGCATTACAGCTTCTGTTTATCTGTGTGTTGTGCTGTTGATGCTCATCAGAAATGGGGGACAGAGTTTTTACTTTTTAGCCAACAGTTTCTTTTCTTTTTTTTTTGCTCTGCTTGTTTTGTCAGTCAGAGTTTTAGACATCTAACCATTTACAGTAATTTTTTTTTTTTTTTTTTCCTTGACTGACATTTTACTGTTTGTTTAGTTTTGTTTACTTTGCTGTTAGTGAGCTAACCAGTTAAGCAGGATATGTTTCGGTGCTCGCATGCTGTTTGAATTATGGAAAGTTCTAGGAAAAACAGAGGACAGGTTTGCTCTCTTTTTACATTGCTGTTTTCACTCTTGAGAAAATGATCCTCTTCTTGCTTTTAGTGTTGAGAATGTTGACACGGTAAGGCGTTTAAAATCCGCAGAGAGGCTTTTGTTTTTGTCTCACATGGAGGTTTTTTTCTTCTTCTTCTTCCTCTCTGGTTGTGTACTTTGTGATGGTTTTGTTCTCGTGTGTTAATGAGTGTTGGTCAGACCGTGCTTTGCTCTCAGGCTATGGCCTGGACTAATCCTCACTCTCCTTCATCGTGTGTCACAGTGAATTAAGACAGAGGCTGGCACAGCTCTATATTTGACACCGTCACCACAAACCACGTTGGAGACATGCTGTCACTCCAAATGTCATCGCTCGTATCCTCCTGAAAAAGTTTGTGGATGTTTTTTGTTGCTCGCCTTGTGTGTTTGTGTCTTGTGCTTGAAAGAGGAAAAAAGGGATTGCACAGTCCGAGCTTTTAGGAGGGAAAGTTGTGGTCATTTTCTTGCTTTTTTCTTTTTTTTTGCTTCTGTCAAGTTTGAGTCCCATTTGACAGCTTTGAGGTTTTCCAGAAGACAGCTATTGATTTTCTGTTGTTTTAATGATCTGAAGTATTTTTTTACTACAGTCATTTTCAACACTTATGTAGCTATTGAAAAGATTTGCATGTGCTTTGCTTTTTTTTTTTGTGAAGTATTGTTTTAATTTTTGTCTGAGCTCACCATTTACTCTAAACTTTTTCTGGGGTACAATTTCAGCACCTTGCATCAGTGCTACAAAAAAAGAAGGCGAGTGAGTTAAAGAAAAGGAGTAGATGGAGAGGAGAACAGTGGAGGAGAATATCAGATAGTTGAGGAGGAGGAGGAGAGTGAAGCCTAAACAGGGCAGCGTGCACCGTAATGCCGTGCAGCTGTGCCGAGACTCGCAGTTTGGGAGAGCTGGAGTGCGAGCTGATTGGGTTGACAGTTTGTAATCAAAGTTGATTTATTGTTCATTAGTAGTGCATTAGCCCTTTCAGGCAGGGGCGTTATTTGTGCAGTGGCCTGTCAAGGCGAGGGGCTGCCAGCACCTGTCATTTCTAAACCATGACATAGGCAACCAGATATTAGCTGTGTACCCGGAGAGGAGGGGGGCAACATGGGGTAGCCGCCAGAGCCCCACGGCTCGCTGGGATATCCTTTACAGAGGATGGTCTTTGCTTTGTACTGGAGCAAGCAGGCAAGACAGAAGAGGAGAGACGGGGGAATAGTTCAGCAGTGATATAGTGAGCCACCAGCTGCTCTCTGCTGTTATTTCTCGGCTTTTTCCTCACTAAAACATGTTTTTACTTGAAAAAAGACTTTGGTTCATTTTTGTTTAAGGGTCATTACTGCTCAGAGCGCGCGCTTCTCTGTTTCAGATAGGAAGATTAACTCTACACTTGAGATGCCATGTGTTTCAAAGGGCTGAGATGGTAGGATAATGATGAGATTACATGGTGTAGAGTGTTTTATGGCTGAAGGTCTTTTTCACCACTCTGTCATGACCTATATATTTTAAAACGTGCTTCTGTTGACGTGTTGCACCTGGGAAAATATAAGGCTGGGTCTTTTTCTGTTGTTTGTCGACACAAACAAGTGCAACTTCCCCCTGATTTTAAGTTACTGCTATAAACTCACTGCTGGCACTTCATATATTTTTACATATAATTTTATTAATTGGTTGTATAGTTATATGAGACATTAAGAGTGTCAAGAAGCAACGCAATTTGTGGCCCTCTTGTCTGCCGTCATGGAAACAAGGATTAGCTTTTGCGTTGCTGCTGTGCAAAGAATAGAAAACAATCTGCACAAGGATGTGTCAGCTATTGTCTTTTGACTACAGTTTCATTTGAAAGGGATTTTAGAAGCTGTGATCTTAATTAAATCTCAACTGACTCGAATAATGCGTCTGAAGATGTGCACCGTTGCATAACCGTTTGTAGGGCTGCAAAAACCATAGATCACGGATGTGCAGTTTACACACGACAGCGATCGTTAAAGACGCAGTGGGGAAAAGGTGAAAAAGCGTGAATGGTGTTGCGTTAGGGTAGTAGTTGTCACCCTGAGTTTGTACGCCGGGTTTCAGGTCTCTGATGCTGTGCGGTTGTGAAATTTGAACTTGGAGGTGTGGCTTGAAAGGTCAGAAAGAGTGACAGGACATTGAGTCACACATCAAATGTAAAGAAGCACTCAGGTGTTTTTTGTGAAGCAAATTTTTTTTAAATGTTTGGAGATGCTCATTTCCAAATAACTAAAAATATAACTGCATTAATAATTTATTTAAATTTTCTCATTTATATTATTCTTATTATATTTATTTGAAATAATATAGCAGGCTATTGACTAGAGGTTCAAATTCAAGCTACTTATTTTAAAATATATAACAGTGAGTTATCAGAGAAAGAGGGATGCTCTACTTACAGTGTCTCTCCATTGTCAGAGCTGCTGGTTACATGTGTGTGTGTGTGTGTTAGTAGTAGTGCTGGTGTAGGAGGGGGGGGGGGGGGGGGGGCAGGTCACCCCTCAGCAGTGGTCACCTGCAGTGGTGGGAAACGGCGTCCAGCGTGCAGCTCAGCTGTTATTGTTTGGGAGTGGGGGGGGGGAGAGCTCGCTCACTTCTCCGTGCAGTTTGTTTGTTTAAACCCAACACTGAGACCAGCTCGGCCCAAAAAGCCTGTTTGTTTGCAGTCGAAAAGTTAATTAAAATGCAATCTTAACTTTTGTTTTTACAGTTGCTGCAAATAATGTCACACTACCCCTTCTCACACACACACACACACACACACACACCCCTACAGCCAATACAGAGCATATAGTACATGGTAAATGGAAAGAAAATATGGCTGTGATTACCGTGTTTATCTGAGCTGTAAACATTTTTAAAACAGCCTGATTGTGCATGACGAGGACGGAATTATGGAGGGCTTAACACATGTAGGGATGAGTAGGTCTGCCCTCTGCTTTTTACATTTTATAGACTTACTGTAGAATCTATTAAGAACCAAAATGTCTACACAATTATGTTTTGTAATTTATATTTTTATTACTATGATGAAGATTATTATTATTATAATCATTATTATTATTATTACAGTTTTTATTAGGAGAAACTGTTATATTGTGACTATACTGCGTCTGATTTTTAATTTTTTTTTTTTCAAAGAGGGAAATAAAGGCTCTCCACCTCAGAGATTTCAATCAACCTGAATGGGTGATATGGAATTAGTCTTTCCAGTCTTGTCGACGACTAATTATGTTCACACATCACTTAAGTACAATAGCTCCCGTGAAATCCTCATTTGGAAGACATTTTCATGCAGGAGCTCACAGTCAGGAAGGGAAGTCGTTTCCTTGCGTCACTGCAGGCCAAGGTAAAACAACAGCATCAAACGGACTGGACTCAGTGATTTCTCTAGGGCTTGTTATTTCTTTTTTACTTCTCCATTCCATTTGATGCTCCTACAAAACAAGATGACCCCAGGGAGCACAAATGAAAATTTGATAATTCTCTTCTTTTTTTTTTTTTGGTCTTTTTCCCTCCTTTTTTTTCTTCAGTGAAAGAAAAGCTTCACCTTCGCGGCCGGTGTAACGTCTGTGCCGGGTTTCACTGACATTCACCTCCTTGTCCCTCATTTCTGTTGCTCTTAATTGCCTCAGTGCTGGGGTAAAGGGGGCTATCTCACAGCTTCTTTCACCACTACTCCTTTTCACCAGGCTTAGACCTCTCTGACTTGTGATACGAGAGGAGCATCTTCATTAACACAGAATCAGTGACTCACTAACGTTTTCAGATGTGTGGTTTATGTTCCCTCATTAGATTATCATATTTTGCGCTTTTTCTCTCAAATGGTGATTCACAAAGAGAAGTTACTGTGTAGTAGTTTGCCTTTAAAGATACATGTTTGCTCCAGTGTGTGTGTGTGTGTGTGTGTGTGCATACTGATACAGGGTCACAGAGAATTATGATATGAACAAAACTAACAATCTTTGACATAAAGGAATATTTAGACAGTGCTCGTCAATGTTTTAAAATGACAAAAAAAATGTAATATTTAAATGAAACATGTTAAATTTTATATGTAGATGTTTTGTCATGTACCACATATGTTTTATATTGACTATACAGTGCAAGTACACTTGCCTGCTCTTTGTGGTAAACATGTTTTTTCTCTTCTTATACAGTATATTATGGGCTGCACATGTGCATGTGTGTGCTTGTGACAGTTAACATGCCACAGTTTAGATTTGTACGTGTGTGTGTGTGTAAGTGTAGATGTGTGTGTGTTTGGTCAGCAGCAGGCCTGTGCTGGTACAGTATATTGCCTCCAGTCACTCTGCAGCTGTGTGAGAATGTTCCAGGTTTTTGAATGTTTATGTATGGGAGGCACCTGGAGAGCACCACATCTTTGTGAAATTCATAAACGTCAGCTATTTCTGGCATCCTCAGAATGTCCTCTTTTTTTACACCCTTATATTGGTAGAGTAGATTAGAGCTGGGCTCAGTGGATCCCTCCAGTTATTAGCCCAGTATGAGTCTCCGTTTAGACTATCTTTAGATGGTGATATATTTTTGTGGATCATCTGGAGTCATGATGTTATCCAACAGATAAGGGAGTGCACCATATGGGGGTGCTCTAAATGGCGACTGGCGTCCTGTGTTTGCGTTAAATGGGCATGATACAGCGGCCAGGGCAATATATTTCAGTTAAAGTGCTCCCTCCCGCCCTCCCTCTCAATAGGACCCAGTCTTAGGCAGATTTTCACTCCTTCAGCACAGGATTAAATGGTAGTAGTTACATTGATCAATAGGTTAAGAAGCATACAATCCCTCTTGCTGCTAATGACCTCAGTAGTAATGGGTAATAAAATGGGGGTCTGTAATAGTCTCTTGCTGGTGCTGTGCACAGAGGAAAGCTGCTCCAGCTGTAGTTACTGTGAGACACTCCTGACAACGCCAAGCATGATGAGATATACACCTAAGGTGTAAAGAATTAAGACAGTTAAATTGAAGGAAATCTCAGTGCAGTTTGTAAATGAAATTGGCAGCTATTGAGAGCTGGTTAAGTGGTGTAAAACCTCTGTGTTAATTTAGAGTTTAATCCCCCTTTTCTTCACATCAGACTCTATATAATGTGGCATGACAAAACGATAATACATTTGAAAATAAGGATAAATTTACAGCTTTGACACGGTAGTAAAAAATAGAGCATGACAAGTATGGAGTAGATTTTTAATGCATGTAGTTAAAGTAAAGCTTCAAAAAAGAAAGCAGAAAAAAAGAGGCATTATTATTTATGCTCGGTGTGCTGTGGGGGGGGGGGGTAAATGTCATGTTTAGACGAGAACTATAAAACACATCACGTATGGCGCTTGCATGTCAGTGAGACAGGGCTGCTTGGCTGACCTTCAAAATAGTTCATCAAAATTAGCGATGCCCAGAAAAAAAAAAAGAAGAAAAAAAAGGACTTCAGTGGATAATGACTGTGAAATTAGGAAATGGGAGGCCGGGGCTATGCAAATGACAGGACAAGTCATGTGCAAAAGTCAAGATGAACTGCATATTAAGACATAATACAGGGGGGAATTAATATTGCATTTTCCTCCTCGCGACCCTTACGCCTGGGCGCTGGAAATGAGAAATGTGAAGTGTGTGTTAGTCCTGGGTGGGGCTGAACCTCCTTCATTCTCCTGGGGCTCGCAGCAAACGCAGCCACGGCGTAGTCTGGCACTGCTCAATAAAGTTAACGGAGAGCATCAAAGCTGGTCCGTCCTGTTTGACATCGCTGCCCTTTCCTCTGCATTTGCAGTACAAGCTGTTCATTACGGCGCTGCTTTGTTTTGCATGGGGTGAAATGAATAAGGGCGATACGCACGCAGGGTGTGTGTGTGCCAAGAAAAGCCCCTTAGTTTTTAAACAGCTAAATCACATTCAGAAATACATGAAAAATTCAAAGGGGGGATGTCATTAGCTATAAGGTGGCCACACAATTTGGGTAACCTTGGCGAAGACAGACTGTCACCCGTTCTGTCTGCTCTATCAGCTGCTGACATCAGCCTGAGCGACAACGCACGCTCACACACACACACACACACACACACACACACACACACACACACACACACACTCTCAATGTATATCTGCATGTACACAAACAGGAAGGATCGCCAAAAACATGTTAACAAACGCGAAGGCGGCAGCGCTATCGAGTACATCTTAGTCGCTGTTTGTCACCCAGATGTCAGGGAAAGGAGCTTTTAATGGTATTGCACATCATAGCAGTGAGTGGCAGCATCCAGACACACTCCGAGTCCCCTACGCCGCCGGAGCAATTAAGGCACCCTGACAACTGTGGGGGCTCTTTCAGTGTCACAACAAATCACTTGTTTTGAGGAGTCATGCACTCACACCTTTCTGCTGGGAGTTAGTTAGAGGCCTGTGTGTGTTCTTCACCGTGGCTCCTCCTCCGGGCGCTCCATATCTTCACAATAATAGATCGCTGTTGACAGCGTCTCTAATGAAATGTTCTCACATGACATGTTGTGCGTGCGCGACGAGCCAACCGCAGCATTTTTTTTTTTTTAAGCAATCTCTCACGTCCTCAGGTATGGCATATTTTGCCATGTTGTATAAACGGTGAGCTCTGAGGATATCGCAGCAGATGCAGATCATACCCGGTGGTGTTGAGGGGGTTTCTTCTGCGTGAGGGGATGTTGATGCTGAAGGTTAGGGTGGGGGGGTGGGGGGGGGGTGGAGGTTGGGGTTAGATATGTTGGGGTTACTCCACAGACGTGATCCATGCCTTTAGCCCTCTACAGTCTGGTGTGGTGTCATATTGGTTAGAGGGGTCGGGAGGCAAAGTGTGGGCGCATTCTGATTGTAACACATGGAGATGACTCCAAGTCAAACGCAAAGGACCAGAACAAGCTGTTTGATTCATTTATTTATTCTTTATTTATTTATGTTTTCTTGAAATTGATTTAATAAAGCTTTATTAGACCATAGCAGTTGTGAATAAATTGACATTTTGCCCATTTCATGCTGAGAGGATTAGGGTTAGAGTTGCTGTGAAGAGGTGTAAGCATATGCAGAGAATGGATTGATTAGTTTCCTTTATTTATTCTGTACTGTACTTGAGGGACTGTTGGACAATGTTTTTAACAACTATCTGTTCATCTTGTGTGCTCGTGCAGGTTCCAGTGTCAGTGGCTATGATGACGCCCCAAGTGATAACTCCACAGCAGATGCAGCAAATCCTTCAACAGCAAGTCCTGAGCCCTCAGCAGCTCCAGGTTCTTCTCCAGCAGCAGCAGGCCCTCATGTTGCAACAGGTAATGTAAAAAACCAAAACTGGCATCATTAATCATTTTGTCAGACAAGGCATCATGTTTCAAATGGTGGATGTCTCATTTTAGAAAGAGAATCGTCTTATGTATAGGCAGCGTTTTCACAAAGCTAAAAATAAAAAAATTCACTTTGAAACCGCTATTCTCTCTTTTTCTACGCCTCAAAGACAACATTCCTCAAAGTATTGAAAATTCTCACAAAAACCCACTGCCAGGGTCTTTTTAATATATGACTGTCAGATTCAGATCTCACATGTCGCCTTTTGTCTTTTCTATAGCAGCAACTCCAAGAGTTTTACAAAAAGCAGCAGGAACAGCTCCATATCCAGCTCCTACAGCAGCAGCAGCAGCAGCAGCATCAACAGCAGCAGCAGCAACAGCAACAGCAGCAGCAGCAGCAGCATGCAGGCAGCAAGCAGAGTAAAGAGGTAGGCTGACATCACTCCCAACTGCCTGCCATTACCAAACCCTGTTGGCCAGACAGAGCATGGAAGGCATGTGCGCTCCCTCCCTCAACCCCATCTGCTTCCAGACTGTGGTTAAAGCTGAGAGGAGAGGGGGAGAATCAAGTGCACTCATGCTTCTGATTAGCATGTCAGACTCGCTGGATAAATGGTAACAACTGACTGAGATTTTTTTTTTTAAACCATCCCCACATTATATACATATATATATAGTATTTTGTCAGAGCTTGAGCCTATTTAGTCTATTGTTCTAGATATTTTTTTTAAATAAACAAGTGTCCTATGCAACAAAGGGATGACCGTTCCTGTGAGCCTTGTGTAGGACATAATGAAAGGCAGAAGGGAGAAAGGCAGGAACACGGTGCATATAAATCTGAGAGGCTTTTCTCGGTAATTAACATGGAAATGGCAGAGGAAGAGAAGGCATGTAATTGTGAGATATCAGTGCAGAGAGCGCTCCCAGCTTTGTTGCCTGTGTGTTGAGTTTTTTTTTTTTTTTTTTAGTTTTTTTTATTCCTCCCCATCTTCCTCGCTCCCTCTCCAGTACAGCAGGGCATGCTCATAGGCAGCAGCTTAATGTGTGTTAATGACTGGCGGATACAGGCATCACTGTGGACAAAGCAAATTATTATTGTGCGGTCAGAAGAAGTTCAAAGACGATCTGGGAATTTTTCTTTTTTGCTCTCGTCCCCATTGAGTTCCATGTTTGGAGACGAGAGGAAGCGTAGAAAATTAAGCCCAATGTTAAAAGCACACACACACACACACACACACACACTCACATACACACACATATCTATGCATGCTCACTCACACACACGCCCGTGTGCTGTCGAAGCTCCCAACTTCAAAGTCGTAGCTCCCTAATTAATGAACTGCGGGCTTCAGTTTGGACAAGTTGTGGCGTGATGCTCCCATAAATCAACATGACAGCAGAGCTCCTCGGCCTCAGATAGGGCCTGTCACCAAGTCGCATCTGATGTAAACACTTGAGGAGCAAGGGGAGAAAAGAAGGAGGGGTGAGGAGAGGGGTGGGGGATGGGGATGGGGGGGGGCAAGGAGGTGCAATTGATCAGTTGAATGGAGCATGAGAATAAAAGAAAAAACAACTTTTGAAGCATATTATGTATGATCACAGGAAATGGATGCAGCCTCGAGAGGTTCACCCCCTCTGCCGATGTTTTCTTTCTCTCCCCATCGCTCTCTCTCTTCTTTTTTTTTCAGTCGCATTTCGAGCAGCCATCAAAAGACAGAATAAGAATTACGCAGTGACTCCCCTGTGGCTGCCAGACAATAACCCCCTGTTGTTGCTTTGTGCCTCTTTTATTTTAAAGACATCAAAATTTAGTTTTTCAAAGATCTTTAACTTTATATTTGAAGCTTGACAATAAAGGCCTGCCAGTGCCACTCTTTATCATTTGTAAGGGACTGTATTTTTCTCTCCCTCGTGCCACTTCTTGTTAACCTCTTATTTGGTCTATTGGGTCCGGGGTTTTTAATGTGTCTGCATGCTGGGAGAGCACAGGAGCTCCTGTCAGCTGATGGGACCAGAAGAAGAAAAAAAAATGTGATGGGGGAGAGAGTTAAATTCATTTGCAATACTTGATTTTTCTTTCTTCCTTTTTTTTTAATTCTGAAAAGCCACCCTCTATTTATTTAGCGTTCTGATGAAAGACATTGTTCCTTGTGAACTCCCACCCCCGTACCACTATTATCTTTGTCTCAGACTGTCAGGGAGGAACTGGAGAAAAGAGAACCATTGAAGACATGAGTAACTTCTCTCACACTGATGGAGATGAAGAAGAGGAAGAAGAAGAAAAAAAGAACCAACCACCTTTCTTAAATAGGACAGATCAGAGAAGATCACAGGCCACCTGCATCCTAAATATCTCTGAAAACCTCTGTGAGATTTCTATCATGTCTCTCACTTCCCTCTCTGTTTCTCATTTCGGGTTGTATCACATGTGAGCCTTTGAACGAATGTGATTAATCTTCAATTATGAACCTCCACTACCACTGTCAAAGCGCCCTCTTCCCCTGATTGATCCAATGAGACTCCTTCTCGTAGACCAACGCTGCCCAGAGCCTGATTTTCAGTGCAGCCAGCGCAAGTAGGTTGTGGGGCAGGAGGAAGAGGAGGAGGAGGAAGGGAAAGAGAAGGCCAGTAGGCCCTTTTGACAAGGCGAGCGGGGTGGGTGGAGGGGACCCGTTTTATCTGGCTGTTTCAGTGGTTTCAGAGTCGCCAGCGAGTGACCTGACAGCCGCGTTGCAACAAGACCTTTTTTGTATGCACTCAATTGTGAGAAGTAAACAAAGTGGTGTATCCTGTGTTTGGTAACAGGGCGCGGTGCACAGCTTGGCAGCCACAGCACTGCTTTTAGTGCCCCCCTCCCCTCCTCCCACCCGCCTGACAACTGGCCTTGTGTACTCATAAACAGGCCTAGTATCCTGTCCAGTCTCAGGCGTGCTTATTTTGTCTTTATCTATTAGATTACGCATAAGATGTCCTGCTTCATCTTGTTTGTTGAAATTTTTTGGCCAGTTGAACCAGAGTTTGTTGAAAGCTGGGACTGATGAAAGGGTTAAAAGTCATCTCTGTCCTCTGTGCCCCTGTTATCTAAACAGCATCTCCCGTTTGTTTTGACTCATAGGAGATTGGGGATATTAGATAATTTCCTTCTATTTATTATTCTGACTTCTCCTTTCGCTTTTCTTCAGTGCTCTAATATCACACGTTTCACTCACCGTAGCCAACATTTTCACTGCTCGCCCCAACATCATTAAAGATGGACCAACGTTTCATTGAAATGTTCTCGATGAAACAGCCGTAGCACAGTTAGCAGTTATCGCTCAGGCGGTCTACGGTATGTGATTGAACACAGCTTGCTGTGCTGGTTGGGGGAAGAGTGTATCCCTGAGCCCAGCGCCATGCCTGGGAGAGTTGCGAGACTTGCAAGGGTGGTTATTAAGCACTTTGATTTAGTCACACGTTGTTTGCTGAATTATGAATGGCTGTAATTAAATTCCTGTGGCTCTTATTATGAATGATTAACTATGTTGTTTCATTGTTTGTCATTTGCCTCCCGACTCCTCGTTAATTAAGAGAGAGAGAGAGAGAGAGAGATGTATACTCTACCTGTCTTAAGTGGGCTCAGACGAACCCACACTAAAGGCAAAAATGTTATGGAAATTACACTTTACTATTGTGTGTGTGTTGGAATGCACAAAAATCTCTTACCTTTATTTTTTATGAATGAATTTAAAATGTTTTTCCTCAATGGCACCTATGAAATTTCTTCTTTACATGGCTATTATGATTCTATGTGTTTTTACTGATGGTATGCCTCTCTTTGTGTGTGTGTGCCATCAGCAGCAGGTGTCGGCACAGCAGTTGGCCTTCCAGCAGCAGCTCCTGCAGGTCCAGCAGGTCCAGCAGCAGCATCTGCTCAATCTTCAGAGGCAAGGACTGCTCACCATCCAGCCTGGACAGACGGGCCTGCCACTGCACTCCCTCACTCAGGGTCTGTACCTAATATCATCACACTGTACTGTATTACTAGCCTGCAGCTCTTTATTAAATCTCCTGTCAGTCCTCAACTGTGGGAGCATTTTGAGGAAACAAAACGCTGCAGAAAAACAATGTCTGGGGATGATCCTACACCTCTTTTCACATCCAACAATAACCATACATTATATGCAAGTGCAAAGGTTTGGCTCGCTATTGAGTGGATATTAAAGGTCCAGTGCATGACATTCAATCCCACTAGATGTCAACAAGCAACTATTTACTATGTAAAGATATAGTGGAGCAATGGCAACCTGAGCAGAGAATGAAGTCACACTACCTCTCGGTGTGTTGTAATCATAGACTGTAAGAAATATTTGACATAGCCACTCAATGGTGTGTGGACTCCCGTTTTGAAGCCTTGAGTCTACATTTTGATTGTCGACTTCTTAGACTTTTGGAGCCAGAAGTGACTATTTGGAAGGTGTAGATGACACCAGTGCTAGCTGCTAGCTTGGTTAGCACAGTGCAGTTTACAGTCTATGTTTAACTGTGAGGATGCTAATGCTTATTTTTGCTAGCGAAACTGGCTTGAAACCATTAAAACAAAATGTAAGCTACTTACTGGAAAAGCTACCAATGCTTTAGAGTGTGTTTTAGTTCAACCAAATACTCAACAACACTTTTATGCGACCAAAATGTTAAAATAACTTTCATGAACTCAACTTGCCTGTGACAGCTTAAGCTTCAATAAAGTTGAAAGGGGGTGAGTTATATAAAAATACAGCATACATATGTCATGAACCAGAAAATTAGCTCTAGAGGCCAAAACCATTTTTGTACCAGGCTGTAAACATGTATATTTCTGTTGTGAATATGTGCATTTTAACATAGGGCTCTATGGGTATTGACTCACTTTTGGAGCCAGCTTCAAATGGCCATTCGAGGAACTGCAGTTATCAGCACTTCCTTGTTGGCTTCATTTTTTAACCACGGATGTAGCCGCTTGGTTATAATCTGAGTTTTGTTTTGATAGCTGGTCCGGACGTACATGCATGTTAGTGCATGCAAGTCTTTGTGTATCTTCTGTGTTTTTAAAAACATTTGAGATGAGTAACAGGACATGCAGTAACAGACTCTTGAATCATATTTGATAAGCACTGCTTGGTTTGACAGTTTGTTCCAAGTTTCATGTTTCGTGAGGCGTCGTTTCAACGATCAACGGTTTTCCAACTTTATTGAGTAAACAACAAGCATATTTGTTTTGGTCTGAGACAGTGGTGCTATTGTGTGGCATGTAGTGTGGTTGAATGTTGTATATTGCACCTTTAACTTCTGGGTTATACAAGTACATCTGTTTATTGGTACATTACCTTGTTACATAGTTTGGTTTTTGGGGGTTTTCTTTGTTTTATTTTCAACTTGTTGTTTCAAAGACCTTTCATCATGGGAAAAAAAATGTTGTATTCAGACGGACCTATTTTTACTGATCTTGGCACAAATTATAGGCAGCCTCACTGTAACAATATTTGTTTTATGGGGCTTCTAAAACCTAAACTTGATATCATGTAGAGTAGTTGGTTATATCTATTTTAACTTTGCTGCTGGTGTTGGTATATACATCTATATCATATATCTGTATATTGAGAGTGCTTTGATCTGCTACTGTTATTCCCCTTCTACAATACCTGTACAAATTTGCTTAGTCAAAGTGAACAATGCACCGCCTAAGTCTGTAACCACATACTGTGCATGGTTTCATTGACTCCTGACACACCTACTGTAAATCCTCACTCAACAGCTGTCTAATTTTCTAAATGGTATATCATACTTCTCATACTTCAGTTGTTTCAGGTTTGGCACCTTTTGTTTATTATCATCCCAGACTCTAGAAGTAAAGTAGCCCTCTGTTTACAGGTGTAGACAAGAGTTAGATGTATATACTTTGTCCTTCAACTCCCTGTCCTTTGCCTGTGATTGGCATCCTGGTTGCTGTCTCCTTCAGCCTGGAGGAAGACTGGATCCATTGTTCGTAAACTCCCAGTGAACTTGTCATTGTGAAACTGCCTCTTACTTGATAGGGAGTCAATACTTGTTTGGCCAGGAAGTTTATTTCTTTATTTATTCTTTAATATTTTGTTAAGGAGTGGCCCCTTTTGACAAAGACGCCGTCATAAGGGTTTTAGAACATGACATCGACTATTCATTCCCAGCTAAGACAAACAGTTTTGAAATAACAAGATAAGGGCGATAAAAACGGGAGGGTTCGGGGGGTGCTTAGGTAATAGGCAAACACAAACACGGTTTGTACAGTGGTGTTATTGTTTGGACTGGGTATGGAATCACTCATCCGCTCGCAGACGATTGCCATGGGCACAGGCGTGGAGTGCTGCTGTGTTGTGAGTGTGCTTTGGTGAATTGCTGTGTCAGATGTCTGGCAAACACACACACACACACACCCCTTGAGTAAAGCATTATACGGGTGATATAGCTTGGTACTGTACTTTTGATAGATTTCACAACAGTCCCAGAACATCCTGTTTATATTGTGTCATCTTTAAATACTGACGCAGGGCATATTAACACATCTACAGAGTCGGTGTGCTGAATTTAGATTATTTTATTTTCAGGTTTTAACTATTAATGCTATTAATCGTATAAAAAGTGGTTTTAATTCGAAAATCCATGCAAACTCATTCCTATATGATTAGTTGTACAGTATAACAACCACACAAACATGAATAACTGCCTTTTTTGACAGTCAACTTGATATTATAGTCACATGGTAATATTTTATTTTACAAAAAGCCCCTAAATACAACTCATGTGCCAAACTCATGAACATGAGAAACTAATGATTCTCCTTTTTATAGTCATTTTTCACCCACACCACTGTATTTAGATCGAGTGAACTAAAAACTGAGAGGGCTCATTTCTCTAGAGTTTTGTTTGCATAAACATCAAGATGAGGAACTGAATCTCCTAATGTACAATTACTCAGTTTCAGTTCGTCAGGACAAGTCAAACCTGGTTAGTTTGCCCTTGCAATCTATCGATGTTTAAACTCAGTGCCTCCGACAGCTGTTACAACACTTAGGCTAGTGCTTCAGGCCCCTAGTTTGTCTTCCTATTCTACACATTTTCTGCTTGACTGTTTGAAGTTATTGATGACCTTTCTGTTTTCCACATCACTAAACTCTTTCATGCATCAGCGGGCCAGGCCTATGGTGCTCAGATCTAATCTACAATATTCAGCTAGCAGTTAGCGCTGCATCGGAAGTGATGAGTTGATCCGCTCTATTTGGGTCCCGTGATTATGGATTCAAACTCGGGGGCAGTAAATTGGCATGACTTCTTAATGAATAATTTTTATTTCTTTTCATTTCAAAAAAATAGATATCAGTATTCTTTTAAAAGGCCACTGTTATCACATGAAATCCAGTGTATTATTTTTTTCTTCTTGTGCTGAAACAATGAAAAGGTTTTCACATAATAGGTCACTGGAACTAACTGTAATTAAAGAAAAGAAGGTGCAATCTGCAGCTTTGTCTTGGGTGCTATAAAGCAGTTTACAGCTCATTTTTTTCTATCTGTCCCCCGCTTAGTTACATTGTCGGCTGAGACGGATTACAGCAATTTTTCTGCCAAAACGATGGACTGAAGGAATGCATTTGAATTAGCTTTTCAAAAAAAGGAAAAAAAATGATAGCACTAATTAAGTATAAACTTGTAGATAACAGTTTTGAGTGAAAAACAATTGCTCATTTTATCTAGAGTATAATTTGTTTCTCTTGTCGTAAATTCTTTTGACATTAATGTTCAAAGTCTTGGAAGCGGCCAGACGGTATCTGTTATGAATTACAACAATGTGTTTGGGAGGATATAACTCTCATAAATATAAATTTGATCCAAACGCCCCCCCCCCCCCCCCCCCCTCCCCCTTTTCTCCCTCCTCACAAAAAGCCTGTCCTCTTGACCTGATAAGTGAGTCAGTGGCTGTTCAGACTCACATTGCAGTGTTGTGTGTGTGTATCTATGTGTGTCACTGAGGTGGACAATGTGTGCACATCCTGGCTAAAATCCCCCCCCACACACACACATGCAAACACACACACTCTTTGAGGTTGCTCTGCGAGAGAGTGAGTCCTTATAGCCGCACAACATCATTTAAGCTGTCTCGGAGAGACCAGTGGGACAGTGACAAGACAAATTTGTCCGTAATATGAAAGCAAAGAATGTGGCGAGCCATGAAGTGCTCACAGAACAGCAGCACATCAGGGACAGCGGTGGGTAATGCGGCTGACCTGTCAGTGATTGATACGTCCAGCAGTGGGCTACTGGTAATAGTTCCTGCAGCATTAGGACAGGACATATTTCAGGCCTAAGGGGTGCATATCAGCAGGCCAGTGATTACGGCAACATAAACAGGGGTGCAGTAAAGGTCCCAGCCTGACGGAACAATAAACTAATAGCGATGTCACTGTCCCCCCATGGCACCAGCACTGTGTGTGTGAGAAGTAACAGCTCGGTTTAAATAGCCCGGAGCACTGGGGGCCATTTTTTATTTGGGGGGGATGATGGCCTGCAACTGATGTCATTATGAACCTTAAATCAACTTTCTGCTTGCTTGAACATGGTCACCTGGGTACAGGGGGACAAGGACAGGAAAAGGTTGAAGAGCTCGGCCTGTCTCGGTGCCAGAGCTACCTGCGGAGGTAAAATTGAGTTGGGAGGCCGGTGATCAATCAAGTGTCCCAACAACATACATTTTTTAAAGTGCTTGTCTGTATTTCCCAGTCGTAATGAGCGGAAGAGTTGTGTTGAAAAATGGAAAGAGGGAAAGATAAACCAATCCGGCATTTAAAGGATGGACAAACCGGGGAGGGGGGGGATCCAAGAAGGAGGATTTACAGATCAATGTCATTACATGTCCCGCTGTAATCAGATGGAGACCTCTCCAGAAGAAGCCCAATGCGGTTTTGTCCAAACACCAAATATAATACCCTGTGAGACATTTGTGTAATGGTATTTTATTGTCATTTATGTGGAATCATGAACCATAGCTGTTGTTGGGGGGTTTGAACAGGGTTAGGGTTAGATAGAAAGAAGCGTAAGGCGAACAAGATAGCAATAAAACTACAGACTAGATCCAGAAAGAGACAGCTCGGTCCCACTCCGTTACCTCTCTCATCAGACCGCTCTATCCGTTGCGGTTTCATCTGAGTAAACAGTGGTGTCGGGGTCACCAGGACTGCTGGGTAATTGAGCCAGTGTGGGCCGCCCTGTCAAGCACATCGGCTAAAAATACATCGCCCACTGTCACCGGGCACCAAGTGGGGGAAAAAAATGATTGTTCCCGCTGTCGGAGCGCAGGACACTCGCATCACCAGTGACCTTCCCCTTCTAAGCCCAGCCATCACCGAAGAAGAAAGGGAAAAAAAGAAACAAGAAAATAAAAGTTTTCCCACCAAAGTGTCCGTTATAGTATCAAAAACAACAATGGATCCTTTGATAACGCAACTGGAAATCGGCGAGTGGCGGATTTGCATGCTGTAACACAAGCCCCCGTGATATTAAACATGTTTAGCCTGTCATGGACGTGCACTTCGATTAGGGCACATCAAGGCATTGAAGAGAATAAGGGAGAATACAGGCAGGCAGAATAGAGCGAGCATGTTTAAATATTCGAATGAGGAAAGACGCTCCTTGGAACGTGGAAAGGTTATTGATTTGTCCTGCAATCATTTCCTGCTCTTTGATATGCAAACGATCTAGTGTGAATTTACAGCAATCCTATCAGACTCATTTCACAGTTCTTAGCCCCTACGTCTCTCTGGAGTCCTTCGCCTCATTAGGCCAATGTTCTCCATTACCAGCATAATTAAAATCTTTAGTAGCTTATCAAATTAAAAATATTTTTTGCTGATCGTATTGAGATCTTCACCTAACAGTTATTTTCCACAACAGGAATAAATTAAGACTAAGCATTTTGCACACAATGTGTTACAATCTGGTGCTTGAAAGGGAGCACTTCTGGTATCTATAGAGCTGGTGATGAGAAACGGGGAGGGGAGGGGAGAAGGGGGGGTCCAGAGAATATAAACCCTAGTAGATAAGCATGTGCAAATCATCTTTCATTTGCCAGCGCTCATTTTGAGAATGGATTTAATTAATTGTAATGTTAAACGAGTGGTCTTGCCCATTTGCTCTGTGGTTAAATTCACCACATATCCAAGGGGCTTCTTTCAGCATGCTTATAACATGTGGCTTAGTTAACACACATTTGAATAGTCATACAAATCCACACCCATCCCACACCCCTCCCACCCCCCCACCCCCCCATTAGATCTCTCAGTAGGCTATTAAAATATGGCTCAACCAGATGCCGTCTGTTGTGAACTGAAAATACAAACAGCCAAAGATACAGCGTTCAACAAGGCTTAATCTTATTTTACATATCAGCTTTATCCTCATTTGTGTCAAATGAAAGCAGACTGTAACACAGTAACACACACACTATGGATGGACACACACACACACACACATATATATATATATATATATATATATATATATTGCGTGCCAACAAAAGGCTCTCTTCTCACAGACATGGATAGTAAGGATGCACAAACACAGCATTATCCTCCTTCATCCCGACTCTGGCCCTGGGTGTCGGGATCGCTGTCACTCACAGGCAGAGGGGAGAGAAAAAAAAACACACACACACACACACACACTCTCTCTCAAGCTCCGTAGATGTGTTTCCAGCATGCCGAAAAATGTCTTCTGTCTTCAAGGGATTTCTTCTTTTTTTTCAAAGGGTTGTGTGAGCTGCAATGTGCTTGACTTGTTAAATGAGGTTTAAGTCTTCTGTGTCAATTGGAGGCGGTGCAGAGCTTTAAGTATTTTGCACATTAATGCTCTTTTGAGAATATTACCCCAGGGTCCTGTTTCTCAAGGAAGGCAGGGGTGGGATGTTTTCTAGTGTCGCTATTGTAAACTTTTTCTTTTTTTTTTGTTGCTGCGTGTGTTCTGCACATGTCTGTTGTTGAGAGGGAAAACGATGGTGATTATTCCGATTTCATGCCTTGTCTGGATGTTAATTATTTACTCTGGGCATGAAATTTGCGTGAATGCCAGGGATTTGTGTATACAAACACGCTTCAGATCAACGGGAAAAAAACGGGAGGGAGAGAAGGAGGGTGGGAGGAGGAGGAGGAGAGGGGGATGCTAGAGCTCTCAGTGCATTACCCTGTAGTGGAATATTTTCTAATTAATACGCGGCTTTGTTTACAGACACTTTCATTTAATTAAGTAATGAAGAAGAGAGTTGGATTAGTTGTTAATTGATTTAATTATCCAATTTGTTTGTCTCAGGCATGATTCCAGCAGAGCTGCAGCAACTGTGGAAGGAAGTGACAAACGCAAGCGTGAAGGAGGAGCACATCAACAGCAGCAGCAACAACGGCCACCGGGGCCTCGACCTGTCCTCCCCGGCGCCGCCAAAGAACACACTCCTCAACCAGCACGCCTCCACCAACGGGCAATACATGAGTCACAAGAGAGAAGTGTGAGTACCTCCCTCTTGCAAAAAGCCTTCTATATGATTCAGACGTCCTTTTCTTTTCTTTTTTAGTTGAATGCGTGTCACATCTTTTGCATGTTCTCACAATGCTAAAAGCTGCAAATCAGCTCGCAGCTTCATGCAACACGAGATGTACCTTCCACCGACTGTTAATTAGATGTGAAACTGTCATCTTTGTCTTAAGCAAACAGAAAGCCTGCGCTGTGTATATTCCCATTTTAAAAGAGCAATTTCTCACAGGGCCCCAGTTGATGGACATTTCCCCACAGGGTTTGCTCAGAGATTGCTATTAATTTATAATTTGTAAGTATTATTTTCATTAAGTCCAACACACTTTTTCTATAATGCATCTGGGGATTTTTTAACACTAACACCTGGAAGGAATACAGGGATTTGGAGATATGCGCACGCAGTCGATGTGGGATCTCCATACTGTTAATGAGAGGGTCAATGTGCTGTTATTTCAGTTGCATATAAGAAAAGCTGTGGCTTCAATTGCAGGTCCATGAGAACATTTAGGTTACTGGTGTCTTCTCGTAAAAGGGGGAAAAAAAGACTTTTTGACGTGTCTAATCACCTGTCAGTTCCAAATGTAACGAGAACAACAAGCCTTTATATGCTAGAAAAAACAAACACTGGGTGTAT
Source organism: Scomber scombrus (assembly GCF_963691925.1). Lineage (NCBI taxonomy): Eukaryota > Metazoa > Chordata > Actinopteri > Scombriformes > Scombridae > Scomber > Scomber scombrus. The sequence continues at coordinate 7,639,106 of NC_084972.1, forward strand.
CATATTTTCAAAACTGGAATGAATCATCAGTGAAAGGCATTTGCTCTCTGAGATATGTGTGTGAGCGTGCATGTGTGTGTGTGCGTGTCTTTAAGGAAGGAATTAATTTGGCATCTTACACATTTGCTTGTTTTCTTGCACCAAAGCCTGATCTTTGAACTGCTAGAGAGGAGCCTCCAGGCACCATGAGCTCACTGCGTAACATCTGACTTGTGTTTCAGTGATCAAAACCCATGCGTCATTATGAAAGCAACGCGGATGAAAACATGTTTAGCACAGTAAACCAGCGGGCCTTTGGAGGTGAAGAGGGGCTGGGGGTAGGGGAGGAAGGGTAGGGCACAGGGGGGTTGTAGAGAGTGACACAGAGAGTATGATTTACTCGTGTCAAGATACAAAAGGAAAGCCGCTATTTCTTTTCAAGTAGCGCTATCGGTTTTTAAATAGATTCACACCGTATTACCTGTACAGACTTATCCTCTTTAATGTGTTTCAAAGTTATCTACTAGCACAGACATGCACGCAGAGGCTAGACACACTGGAGAAGGAATAAAAAAAAAAAAAGGGCGTTAGTTGCTCCCAAGTTGACAGTATCCACACAAGGATTCCAGTGCTTCATCCACTGTCTGGCTGAATGTCTGGGTTTTTTTTATTTTATTTTGGTGTGTAGTTAAAGACAAATCTTAGGGGGAGGATATTGACTCGCTCACTCCATCACACATTTGTCGCAAGCGAGCAAACAAGGTGAGCACCGGTGGCATGAAAAGGCAAGAGCCTGCCTTCAGCTGAGGGCTCCATGAAACATTGGAGAAGACATAACGCAAGAGCTGGCAGCCCCCTCTGCCCGTCTGCGCTTGACTGTCAGAGATTAAAGAAGATGTCAACAGCAGTTTAACACAAGCTTAAGTGAAGAAGGCAGTCTCCGTCTGAATATTCTCGCATTATCTTAGATCTGTCAGTAAAAAAAGAAAAAAAAAACTCCAAGAGCAGGTGATTCTCATCCAAGCCCCATCTGCTCTGAGAAAGTCGCGGATTACCTACGCTGAGTTTTCAAACGCTACCGCGACCGCTAAGAATAGATGACTGATACAAAGCGAACACAAAACATTCCCCTCATTAAACTGCCGAATGATGCTAATTTAGATCCAAGCTAACCAATAAGCCTTTTCCTTGCGTTTTGTTAGGAAACGTTTAAAAACTATCGCGCAACTATCAGAAGCAGTTATTCCCCGTCTTCTTTTTGATGATGCAGACTCAATTCTAATCAGAGCGGCACGAGAAGAGAAATGAAATATTATTAAGTATGATTATTCTAAGCAAGGCTCTGAGAAAACGTCTGTGTTATAATCCAGGGATTTGAATAATCAGGTTGAAGATAATGGGCTGGGCCGGCCCGGGCGTAAATAGAGAGCATCTACTCCTCCTCCCCAGCGCTGAACTTAATGAACTTTTAATTGATGCGGTTTTGCAAGTCCTTTTGTCATGCAACAGAAACAAGCCTCTCTGCTGATGGGCCTGTTTTCCCGACTGGCTTCAGATTGGTTTACAGCAGGCCCTAAGTACCATGTAGTTAGTTTCATGTGTCATATAAAATCTGCCCAGGCACAACGACGCCTGCAACTAAAACCTTAAGTGCATCCACAGTAATCACTCACCGGCTTTGCACTTCCGTCTTAAAGGAAGGAGGAGAAATTCAATCACTGCCGGCTTGACACACCAAAGACGAGGCACATGTTCCTGCTTTTAGTTGTCTCAGTGAACACTCACTGGCAAAGCGAGCTGGGATTTCTGTTTGTCTGAATAACATCCACCGATATGACCAGAGCCTTAGTCACTCAATCTGTCAGTCCGCATCGTTTCCCAGCCAGAGAACTGTGATGCATAGATAGAGATATACCCCTGTGAGCCAGGTCATCTTTATTCAATGATTTGCTTATTTAAATGAAATGTGCCTGATCTGTATCTGACACAAATTCCCAATACAGTGCTGCATCAGCTTTGCAACAGGCAGGGAGGGAGGGAAGGAGAGGGGGGGGGGGGGGGGGGGGGCATCCTCACAAAGCGCTTGGCCCACTTTACTTCCCAACAACCATCAGTAACCAGTGCTCGGGGACTGTAACATAGCAATCTGTTAAGGAGATAAATAATCAGATTTGGCACAGCGCTCCCATCTCTCTCGCCTTTGATTTGTCTTACACTAGAAGAAAATGATAATTAAATCATTTAGGGTAAACCAGGCAGTTGCACAGAGAAGACAGAAAGAGAGTGTAAGGCCCAAGAGTTAGAGAGGAGTGTGTGTGTGTGTGTTTGTGTGTGGGGGGGGGTGATCGCTGAGGAGGGACACGAGGGAATAGGCTATCATCAGCAGGAACAGCGAGGGGAAAATGTAGTGTTGTGACTGGCTTCACACACACACACACACACTTGCGGCCAGACTCTGACCTTCCGTGGTGGTCATCAATCCCCCCCCCCTCCCACTTGCGCTGATAGATCGAGCCCCATCAGAGCGCACAACGGCGGAGATCACGAGCTGTTTATGGCCCGAAGCATCTCATCAAAAAAAAGAAGCAAAGTTGAAAACAACTGGCTACAAGCTGTCGGAGTCATCTACGTGTGCAGTTTCCTTCTTGTCTGTCTGTCTGCACATAAACACAGCGCAACACCTGGAAGGTTCAGACATTTCTGCCCGGCTCTATAGGCACTTTAATGTTCCTTCTCCTCTAAAGGAAGCTGATGACACGGTTTTCCTCACAAGATCATTAGAGTGTTCTTCCCCCGGGCTGCCTGACAATAATAACATCCTGACAGACCTGTCGTGGGTGCAAGTCAAATTTAACACAACGCAGGGAACTGCAGAGGGTTTCTTTTTTTTTTCTTTCCTTCTTATTTCTTTTTTTTTCTTTTTTTATATAGTGCTCAACATTCCCTCAAATGGAAGAAAACCCCACGAATCCTTCAACTCTTCTCCTATTACACTAATGTAGCTCATTTGGTGTAAATTCTTGTCATTTACTACTGTTTAGCCATCCACTGTTTAAAAGGGCTCTTCTGCTGCTAGCCCCTCACAGCGCTTTGTGCTCACTGATTCCCCAGTGCACTCCACATTTCAATATCTTATTAATACAGAATTAACCAACAAGCCTGCTCGCAAAAGAATTAAAAAAGGATCTCTTTAAATTAAAAACCCAGCGTTACCTTCACCAGTCCACACATTTCCTTGTTAAAAACTCATTATAATAGGTCTTCCACCATCTATTTATTAGCTGTATCAAAACAGAGGTCTTAATGTGAATGCATAATTCATAATTGAATAAAAAAAAAAAGAATCTGACTTTTGAAAGAGGGAGAAAAAGCTGCTAACCACATTCATGAATGCTTGACTGCTTCCTAATTGCAATGCAATTATCACATGTTATGAACAATGTGAACTCTTAAGCAAGTAATTATAACACAAGGAAACCTGTGACGACCTTTAAAATTTCCTACTTGAGGTACAGCTTTACTAACATTGATACAAATGAGATTTTAATCTGAACATCTGCTTGTTTAATCCTGGGGAAGAAAAAAAAAGGGAATGGTGAGATTACTTTAATTTTTTTGTGCTAATTCTTTTTTTTAATATCAATTTTTAAAAGACAGCAGATGGATGAGCAATGCAAGATTTCATTTCTAAAGACATCTCTTGAAGTAGCAGTGGAAGTAGTAGAAGTAGTATTATTAGAAATGATGTCTTGTTGTATATGTGTATATGAATGAGATTTTTCGAGGCTGGAGTTATTCCCAAACGGCACCACAACAGTTTGCAGTGTAATGAATCTCCCTATCCAGCCTGTTGTCTTAGAGAGCAGTGGGGCTCAGACTGGAGGAGAGGTGGCAGCAGCGGCTCTGTGCTGTGCTCACCAGCCACCAGAAGCACAGGTGGTAGCGATATAGGCCAGTCCCCCAGGCTCTTGTAGCTGAAAGTTGTGTGTCTTGTATAGCGCCTGTGTCCATATGGCTGCCTGTCTCGCTCTCTTACCAGACACTGCCTCCGCACGGGCCACTCTCTCTCTCTCTCTCTCTCTCTCTCTCAGCACTGATTGCGGGTTAGCTGTGGTTCCACGCCTCTCGCCATATGGAAGATGTTGTAAAGTTTGTTTTTCAGGGATGTTCCCGCTATTTAGACTGATTGTATGCAGCCGTACCCTCCCCCTCCCACCCCCACCTCCCCATAGATGCGTGCTTGTCAGCCCCTGGTGACATGGATCGGTCAGTAGATAAATTGATACCAGGCTGGGATGTTTACAGTTTGTGCACAGTGTGAAAGTGCCTCCATGCTTTAGGAGGGTTTCAAATTGTGGCATCACACACTCCTCCAGGTGAGCTCTGGGACACGATGCAAGCCGGCAACTGAGGGAGCTCCCCAGCAGCCTTGATCAAAGTCAATTGCAACATGGCTCAGTGATACTAAATAATTACATATTGATTCGCGTGTGTTTTCACAACACGAGCCCCCCTGTCATAAGAGCGAGAGCAAGCGGAGATCACACAGGTACACTGATTGCACACAGCCTGAAGATCACAGATGAAGTTGGGAGTCAATGTTGGATGCACATACAAGCACACACAGGGAAGCGCTAACCAGGCAACAGCTGGAACAGTGGACGCTGTCATCTTTGACCTTTTGTCATGTTATGTGACCGCGGGGGCGTGTAACTCTGTTTGTGCTCCAGGAAACTTGTGATCTGTTGTTGTTTTTTTTTTTACTAATGTCCATTTCTGTCTCTGCACCTCTCTTCCAGATCCTCGCTAGAAGAGACTTCCCCCCACAGTCACCCTCTCTACGGTCACGGCGTGTGCAAGTGGCCCGGATGTGAAGCTGTCTTTGATGATTTCCACTCATTCCTCAAGTAAGTCAAAGTCACACTTGTTTCCATCCGAGCATATTTTTTTTGTTTGTCCTCGTGTCATCGGGTCGATTACACGTTTCGTGACCCCCGGCGACTCAGACGCACTACAGGTGGGGCTGGTTGTTATTCCTGAGTGTGGGTGCCAGAGTTTGGCCCTCACTTGACAAGGGTACTGTGGCGGGGTCTCCTTCTGAGAACGGCATGGGCCTCTAATTCCTGTGATAAGTGCAGTTCCCATGGTGACGGGGGCCGTTTTTCCCAAACAAACAACGGTAGGATGTTTAACTCTGGCAGCCCACACTTAGGGCGCACTGCATGTTTGCCCTTGTCACTGGACAGGGGGATTGGTGTGTGTCTTTGATTGCCTCGCTCAGCTCTTTCTGTCTCTGTCCCAGTGGTCTGTTTGCCCCCCCTCCTCACACACACACACACACACACACACACACACACACACACACACATCCCCCTCCTTTCTCATGCTTTACTTCTTTGTTTTGTTTTTTGGGTTAGCATTTTTCATCATTTTATTGTACCACAACACTATGTTTGCATGCAAAAGCAGCCAATAAACCATACACACTGTACTTGGAGAGCTCCAGCTAACTCAGCATCACCCGCTGCGTAGCATCTTTCCAGGTTGAAGTGTGTAACAGGTCCGACTCCGTCCAGCCTGACACAGGCCTTTTGTTTTTGCACCGTCTGAGTCAGACCCCTGGTTTACTAATCAACCCTGTGTGCAGTGTGCTGTAGGTAATCCAACACATAACAGCGCCATGGTTACGGAGAGGATGAAAACATCTGCGTTGTGGCAGCAGATCAATGGCTCACTGTCACCCCGGATTAGTCGCACTTTAAACAAGATATGACACAATTCCATTATCCTAAAACAAGCACTCAGCGAACACACGGTTTCCTCACAGACGCAGGAGGGAAAGGTGCCTCGGCGGGCCCCCTCGCAGACACCCCCAAGTTTTTTTTGACTTTCTTTGTCAACATTTTGAATCCTCTTTTGATCATTTTAAATAATCCACTCTGAGCGCATTTTGCCTTTGAAAACAGCGCATCACACCGGATTGCATGTTAGTTGGATATGAAGTGCAGTGCTATTTTTGTGGAAGATGAATAAAAAAAAAAAAAAGAGGCAGTTATGTATTTTTATTTTGATTTAATAAACATCTCGCGGCACATAGTTATTAAACCACGTATTACACACAAACACTTTCACACATAGACACACATATTTCAGCTTAGGGAGGGCCTCTCTAAATCCATCACTATTTATTGTATTCTGACATTGCCTCACCCTTTGTTTATAGAAGAGAGGGGAATTAAATTCTATGCGCCCGGTAGAGCTCTGCCTTAAAAAGTCTCTAAGTGCACTCTGCTATGTTTTTACAAGTGTTTTTATCATGGCAACATCTTGTTTACTTTAGTTGCCTGCTCAAACTGCTTGGAACATGTTAAGAAAACATTTGGGGAGAGTCTCCACAAAGCTGCCTTTGTTTAACAGCAGGCAAGAGTGCGAGCAGCTCACCAAGGTGTTAACTCTCAAACCCTTAAGCACTTCCACATGAAACCCAGCAACTGATACTGCAGGCCTCCAAAAAGAATCAAAAATAAAAACAAAGAATACATCAGGCGTTAACGGCGCTCTTACCAAAGTCTCCAAAGGTTAGGAGAAATGGTGAAAATATAAGTGAAGAGACGTGTGTGTGTGAGTGTGAGTCTGTAGTCAGCAGAACACAGTGTACTGTGTACCAGAGAGAAAGAAAGGTGAGGAGGACTCTAACGTCAACCAGATTTCAGCTCCACATGCCAACAGTAACAACTAACAGGGGACTGAAATGTTGTTTTAAACTGTGTGTGTATTTATTCTATCTTTTAAAGAAAACATTACATACCTACACGCACTATTTTGATAAATACAAAGCACCAAATCCCTGTTCCTGTTTTCGGGTTCAGCACACAGATGGGTGGGGTTGGGTTCATAGCGGAGCCTGGTGTTTTTATCACCAGGCTCATCTCTTCAGTGTCCAGTTAGAGGTCAGAGCCAGTGAAACACTGCAGTGCCCTCTAGTGCTGCACTGTCTGCTGGAAGAACTCATCCTCACACCTCACTACATTCCCACAGCTGTTTATTAGCTGAGCCTTTTCACCACAAACCTCTCAATGAGCAATATAAGCAGCATCAAAATAAATGAGTGTAGATTAAAAAAATAAGCTGAAATCCTGTAATATAAATGCAAACATGAAATTAATGATTTTAACAGGCCAAAATGATTGGAAATATGCCTTAGAAATTTGTAATGGATTTTTTAAATGGGAACACCGCTGTAAAAAGATGTGTGTGTTTAATTTAAAATTCCTAACCAACAGTTAAGAAGATAAACCATCCACAGGGACAGCCTTAAGCTCTGGGTCCAGTCTATATAATTAGAAATTGTAAAGAAAAAAAAAAAACAAACTAAAAAGGCAAACTAACTGATGTGTAAAAAGCCTACTGTTGCAGGAATGTCTATTTAACTTGTTTTATTGTGGTAATTTACATTAGGGACTGTCATCCTGCCAGAGAGCTTTTAAAAGTGCCTTCATTTGAAGTCCAGAAAGTGACACATGCCAACGTTCATAGTCTCTCTCGATGTCAATTCCCCCGTATCCCCTGCTCCCGTGTCCAGACACTCCTCTCAAGGCTGCATTAGGGCCATTTGAATATTTCATTTCCTATTAATTATGCACTGTGACTCTCCATGTCATTAGAAGAAATAAAGTGGAATGTAACAAAGGATGAAAAGAAGCAGGGCACATGTCTCCTATGAACAGAGAAATTCCAAAGCTGCTCACGTAGGCCACCCTTCATTGAAAATTCAGTCTCTGCCAGTTAAATTGAAGTTGAAACGTCTTTACCTATTATTTTCTTCTTTGAAATTTAGTAAGATGTCCTGGAAATGTTTACCAGTTTCATTTTCCCGCCTACTTAATTAAATGGGCATTTATTTGACTCAAACAAATGGAAAAGCCCAGAGAAGTCTGAATTGATTTGGGCGAGGAGGGTTATTGGCCACGCTTCCTTTTAAATATGCCTTTTTAATTTCTTTTTCACCACAATAATTAACTTCAAGTGCCAAATGTATACCACAGTCATTTTGAAAAATGTATTATAAAAACACAATAGGAAGACCTGAAAGTGTAGAGGGGAGGTTGGGGGGTGGGTGGAAGAAGAGACCACATTTCCCATAAAGATTTAAATCATTTACCTCAAGGTTGAAAACAGCGCAGCCGAACAGAAACCTTCACATTTCAAGCAGAGCGCTATCAATTTCCCTTCCCCTTCACATCTGTCTGTTTTCTGAGTGTATGTGCGGCGTTTAATGCACAAATGTGTTGTCTGTACATAAAGCAATGGCATCAATTTATTGGGCCATCATAACGCCATAATGACACCACCGTACCTTCACAGGTTGACTCTGGCTATTTTTTGATTTGCGGTAAACGAGAGAAAAAGTGCATTTTGAAAAAAAAAAACTAAAAACAGGCGCGTTCTACAAACACACACACACCTCTCTCTCGCTCTCTCTCCCATCTCCTGGCGCCACTGTGCGCACATAGAGACACGCCTGGTGACAGTGACCTACATGGTCACCGAAGATGTGATATAATTTATGATATATATAATATATTGGATCCATTAGTGAGCATAATGAAGTAGTGAAATGAAAGGGTATTTGTGAAATCAGTTCAAACATCCTGCTCGGATTATGATTAAATGATTAATGAAATGCCCCTGCATAAGCATTTTCAAACAGTAATTCATGCGGCGGCTGATAAAATTCCTCCAATCATATTTCCTTCACTCGTGAACCTTATCTCCACCATTTTATATAAATCACAGGAAAAAAAAGAAAAGAAAAAAAAAACCCTGTCTGCTGCCCGGCGAGCTACTTATTTAGATTAGTTATAAACGTACAGGAAAAAGAGAACATCTACCCTGTATAAAATAATCACGCATAATTATATCCATAATTCAAGTTTGTGACAGATCCCATCTCCTCGCCCCTGTTGTCCTCGGCTTTATTTGAATTCTCTTAATTTTAATGACACAATTAATAGAAAAAACACCCAAAAAAAAAAAAAAGGGAGAGAGAGAGATAGAAAGAGAGAGAGGGCAAATCCAAGCAAAGCAAAGCTGCAATGAGAAGAAATGATATCAGGGCAAAGAGTCAGACCTAAAATTCTTAAATCATTCCTCTTATCTGTGTGCTGGAGCTGGAGCAGACGTGACTGTCATGAATTATGAAGTCATTCCTATATGTTAAAAATTCCTATGGTTTCTCTGATGTTGCATGTTTAACCTCTGCATAATATTTACCTAAATGTAACCACATACTCTCTATGCATTGTGCTTTATTCAATTACCACACTGCGTCATTAAATCAGACATCACAGCACTTTTTTTTGTTTCTAACATCTAAAGAGGCTACAGAAGGTAAAAGTCAAACTGCTTTCAACTTCTTCTTTTTTTTAACATGTGTGTGTGCGTTCTCTGTTTTTTGTTTTCCAGGCATCTTAACAATGAGCATGCCCTGGATGACAGGAGCACGGCCCAGTGTCGGGTGCAAATGCAGGTCGTACAACAGCTGGAGCTGCAGGTATTGTCTCAGCGTTTGCTTTGGCCCAAATATTTATGTGTCTTCTTCTCCCTGACACTTCCGCAGTGTCTGCTGAACCCCTCCCTGCCCCGTCTCATATCAGTCACGGGGTCACCACCACCACCACCACATATGAAGGGGGGGGGGGGGGGGGTGGTGGTGATGGTGGTGGTGGAGGGGGCAGCAGCAGCAGAATGAAATAATTTTGTACATTTGCAAGTAACTAGTCATTAAAAATGTGTTATGTATGCATGACAGCCAGGAAAAGATATATGAAGGGCCCGGGGCTAAGTAGAGAAGATAATTACATTTTGAATTTTACTGGGTTTTAAAGTTATTTATGACTTTTAACTGTTTAGCACCAACAATAAAACACTTGGTGAAATGACTCGGCAGCCTAGCGAGGATAGGAGCTCAATGTTGAGTGAGTTAAAGGAACACAGAGAGATTATTGTTGCCCGCCCTCAGAAAACTGTTGACAATCAAGAGATTTTAATACTGTGTCTGCTGCGAGTGCTATTTCTCTACAAGAGAGAAAAATATGCAGCAAGACACTAAGAATGCACTTATGGAACAAGACATGGTTCACTGTCTTTCCATTAAGGGGACTTTGTAATGGCCAGTGAGTCATATGTGTGTCTGTGTGCGACAGCGGTGGGTTACATGATGAACACGACCACTATGCTAATGCGAGGTTGGATTTATTTATTAGTATTTATAAAAGGAACCATAACATCCAAGTCTTTTTTTCATTAATTGCTGGCCACTAGAGTTTCTAAGCAAATATTAGCAAGGATCAAATGTAATGCATTCCAGATTTTGTGCACTATTCAAATCACATGTCAGCCACATAATGCTCCAAAAAAATGACTTGATTATGAATATAAAACAGTTGTGGTTTACAGAATGTTAACCTTAAACAATGAGAGTTCAGTTGCTCAAACATTACACCATACCAACGTCCTGTTATTTCCGCTCTGCTGGTGTATTATCCAGAGAGATGGAGCGAAAGGTTTATCAGACACAGACTTCCTCTGCATGCAGCCTATCACCATAATTTAAGCTGGCAGCTAAGACAGCGCTGAGTTTCAGACAGGTAGAAAGGGCCCGAGCTTGTTATTGGCAATGAGATGCAGTATATTTTAACCTTGGATTGGAGTACTAAGATTGTCTGAAGTGGACAGCCTCCAAAAGCATTTTTAAAAAAAAACAACAAATAATTACACAGTCCCAAGTACAGGAATATCGATTTGTTCAAACACACTCTTGAACCTTGCCTTCACTGCACAGGGATGTATGGAGGTAATATTTGTAAAGAAATAGATTTTTTTCTCTTATATGAGTGTGTGTGTGTGTCTGTGTGTGTTCCTGAAAAATGTAATGTGTCTCTCCTACTTCATTACAGCTAGCAAAAGACAAAGAGCGTCTGCAAGCCATGATGACGCATCTTCATGTCAAGTCCACGGAGCCCAAAGCCACCCCACAGCCGGTGAGCAGCAACCCTGTCATACGTCTCTCTCTCTCTCTCTCTCTCTCTCTTGTCCCTCCCTCCTCCCTCCCCTCTCTCCATCCTTTTGTCTGTCTTAATTGGCACACATGTATTCATTAGTCCAATCCTCCATCTTCGTATTTATCGGCTAAATAAAAACAGCTGTTGTCTTGAGGGAGGCAGTAAATATTGTTTGGACCACATTTGCTGACATCCGAGATTCAATTTTGCGTATGTGATGGACTGGATGCACACTCTGTAACAGCCTCCGTCTCAGCTTCAGATAACCAGCGCTTGTTTGGAGCAAACAAAACAGATGGGAGAGCACGGGGAAATAGACATAATAATTAATAACAGCAAATAATAGATATTATATTTTTATAAATAGATAACATTCTGCAGTTATTTTTAATGCTTTTAAAAGCAAAGTCACAAAGTGCTTTCCTGTCAGATAAAATCAAGATAAGAAACATTTATTAAAAAGCCAACCAACAAATTCATACTAATGCAAGTCAACTAATCAAAACAGGAGGAAAAAATAGAACAATACGACTATTGGAACAGTATATGGATGTGTGTAGAAGTGTATTATTCTAAGATATTGTTGATCAATTCATATATTGCTTAGTTATCTACAGAGAACATTGCTGAGGTTGCTAGATGATGTGATGTATAATATAGGTGGTGAAAGCACATGCTGATTGTGATGTTATTATGGATTTTATTGTAGATGATAATAGATGCTTCCCTGGGGACAGTTCACTCCTTATTAAGGGTTAAAGAGTTGTCAGGAATTAGCCTGAGCCCTCCTTTTAAAGTATCTGAACACAGGCTAATATTGGGTCACACTTGTTTCAGTCAAGCATTCAGAAAAAGAAAAAAAAAACATAATTTGGCTTTTTTCTTTTTTGGGATGCATGAACATCTTAACAAAATGAGTCATTTTAGTTGAAGTTGTACTTTTAACTTCAATGTTGTTTATAGCATGCAAGCTGACACCAGAATTTGGATTGTAGGTCATTTAGTGACAAATATGATCTTGTGAGATTATAATTTACATGTTGTGAGTGTATATTAAACTAAATTTAGCTGCAGGTATAAAAGTGGAATTGTGATATAAGTCAACAGATCAATTTATTATCTACGCCACACATTCCAAAGACCATACTTATCACTCTTAATATATGCCATGCCATAAACCCCTGCTGCTTAATCCTTATCCTATAGGGGCAAGGGCTTAACATATGGCATTAAGTGTCTGCTCTGTGCTGTTTTGTCATGTTTAAGAAGGGGCCTCAGCACCATATTTCAGTCTGTATGACAGTTCATTCAGACAGCCAAATGTGAAAAGATCATTTTACTGCGGGGCGTGAATTAGAAATCACACATGCACACAAATGCACAATATACATGCAGGAGTCCTGTCTCTCAACATGCTGTGCAGGCTTGGATCATTTATTTACAGTCAGAGAGGTGGCTTTTGACGTGCAGAGGGGCTGCATGTGAGCTCCACACAGCGCAGCCAGTCAACATAAAGCGCCTAGAGATGTCCAACGACAATAGGCTGTCTGTTAAAGCCGTGCATGTGTCACACACACTGATTGTGTAGATTAGAGTGCAAAACGAGGGCTCTGACACAGGGACATTTGTATATGAAAAGTGGTAGGGGCGGGAGATAGCATCTTGAGTTCGCTACCTCTCCTCTCTCCCCAGGGCCTGTGAGAATGGCTGTGTCAGAGCTCAGCGTTAACACTCTCAAGGGGGCAAGCTGGGGATTTTTATTCAAATAAATAGACTCCTATTCTCCAGTGCCGCTTTGACTGCTCCGAGCTGCTATGAAATGCTATGATAGATATGTCTGGCTTTGGCTGGGTGAGTGGAGGACTTACACAGGTCAGGGCTCATGGCCCCCACTGAAGCTTTAGTGAGATTGCAGCATCAGATGTGGCCCCCAAAAAAAACAAAAAAAAACACACCTCCTCTGAGCAGATGCAGAATAAAATAATACTCAGAACTGACAGGATATAGTATGAAGAAAGCAGTATGAAGAAACAGTTGTTCTTCCAGTAATTGCTACTTCTGCTTTTCTGTGCTGTTGCATATAATAAAGTCATGTATAAGTAGCCAACTGTCATAGCAAAGGAGCTCAGATGAATTTGCTAGTATACATTTAGTTATAATTAAAGACAAACAAACTGATACTGTGCACGCACCACGTCAAATGAATAGGATTCATTTTATTCTTCTGAGGTGGGTAGAAGAAGGAGGAGGGGAGAGAGGAGGGGGGGGTCAAAATAAAATGTGCCACATTACCAATATGTGCTTCTGTGTGTGTGTGTGTGTGTTTGTATGCATGTGTGTGTTTGTATTTGCTTGTGTGTGTGTGTGTGTGTGTGTGGGTGGGTGTCTGCACTCGGTGTCACTAAGCATTCTTGTCAGAAATCTGACCTTTTACGCCATACATAATTAAGGAGGGACTTTTTGTTTATTTTCTTTAGCAGCTTGCCGAGTCAAAGCCAGTATAATTAGATCACCAATTACCATTTAATTAATTTCAGTCTGAAGTCTCATTTTGTCTAGGCACTGGAGTGAGCCCAAATGGTGAGGCAAACAAAGGCAAGGCTATTACCAGCCTGTCTGGCCCATTGTTGAAGCCTCTCTGTGTTTATGGCCAGGGAATATGGATGAAACATGAAACAAAGCCTGCTAATCCACAGGAAGAGAAGTCAACACCGCAGCCCCATTCTATTGATAGCATTGTGTTAGAAACACACTAACCCAAGTGTGATTTATTTTGTTCGTGATTTAGAATAACACGTCTTTCTGCTACTGTTGGTGGAGGATGTAGTCGACATTTTTGCATCCCAACGGTAATCCAAATTATTTGGGCAGGCTGTGCCAAAGGCAGAGTTCAGCCTTCCCCCAAACATAAATAGACATTGTGAGGAGCTGGACACACGTCTGTTAAAACAGGAGAATCAGAAAACACAAGTGTGACTTTTTTGCAAATTACTAATTTTTAAGAAAAGAAACAAACACATTTCTATGATATAGTAAAATAAAATAAATTAAATACACCTACCACAATATTACCTATAGTCTACCTGTTGGTCATGAGTGTTATTATGTTATTTGGGAATTTGGTGGCAGAACAGGATGTGTGCTTTATTGTTAAAAACTTTCACCTCTGATTCACTGTCGCCTCCACGCCACTATCAGCAGAGATGAAGACATCTGATCCCATCACTGTAATCAACAAATGATGTCAAAGATGTGATCCGCTCTGCCCACACTGTGTCCCTTTCTTCAGCTCTCTCTCTCTATTTCTCTCTTTCTCTGTGTATTTTTTCCCTCTTTCGTATTCTCACAGTCTGAAGTCATGTTTAATTTGGAAACTGGCCTCCTTCTGCAAATTAGCAATTAGAACAATTTTGCGGGAATATGTATATGTGTCATTAGTTTTCCTGCCAATTAATAGCTGGAGCAGGGGTCAGGCTAGAATTTTCCACTTGACTGCAGCTCCAGTACGGAGGCTTGGCACTTGGCTTGCAGCCGCCACAGCTGCTGGAAGCCGTGCTATACCTTTTTGAGCACTTGCCATAATTAGTTTACCTTGTAGCCATTATCACTTTAGATCCCTCCTTCTCCTTAGGGCTGCCCAACCCATTCACACACATACACATGCAGGCTTTCAGTGAAAAAAGCACACATTCATACGTATGGCCGTCCGTGAGAATACAGTGTAGCCATCTTTGCCGCGGCCGTCGTGGCCCTGATGATAGAGGTCAGCCAGATACAATAGTTAATCATCAGATCACCTCCATGAGCAGCTCCTAATTAGAGTCCTCACAATACAATTTCATCTTGTAATTAGCCCAGATTGGCTTCTTCCTCTGGCTACCTTATTAGTGGGGGCTGCTCAGCGGTAGGTGAGAACCACACTGTCATTTTTTTACAGACCTGTTTGGGCCGCCCATCTTCTCTCACCCACTCAAACGTCACCGGTTACCATGCTGTGGACCCACAGTGAGAGGATGAAGTGGGTGGGTGTGTTGTCCAAGGAGGGACAAAAGATTAAACAAAGCCGCTGAAACAGAGAGCCGGGGAGCGGGTCTGACACGGCAGAGAGAGACAGAAAGAGATGGAGAGAGGGTGGAGAGAGCTAAGCGTGAAGAATGGAGGAGGTGGAGAGTGGAGGAGTGGGGCTCCGGGGTTGTTTTCCAAACATTTAGCGTACGTTCATGGATCATCTCAGGGCTGCCTGTAATTAGAGGGGAGATATGCATAGTCAATGAGGCGTGTGAGACACAGGGGTAATTAGAGGACTAACCGAGCTCTTGTCTGTCTTGTGTGTCTCTCTCCTCAGCTCAACCTGGTGTCCAACATCACATTGTCCAAGTCGGCCCCCGAGGCCTCTCCTCCTCTGAGCCTGCCCCAGACCCCCACCACGCCCACAGCACCGCTCACGCCCCTGTCCCAGACTCACTCCGTCATCACAGCCAACAGCCTGCACAGCATGGGCCCCATGCGACGGCGCTACTCAGAAAAGTACAACATGCCCATCTCTCCAGGTAGAGTCACATACACACACTCATCTACCATGCTCAGTAACTTGAACTTCAACTATAATGATGTTACTGTTTGTGTGTGTTTCCTGTATACAGATCTCAGTCAGAACAAAGAGTTTTACATGAATGCAGATGTTAGACCACCGTTCACGTACGCCTCACTAATAAGACAGGTAAGAACTCTACTTGTGACTGTATGCTGTTTACACCCCTCCTAACCTGCCTGATTCAGAGAATAAGAACATGTACTTCCTGCCTATTAGGAAGGAAACACATAAGTTACACATTCAGCTTTTTACAAGGACACAAACTCCTTTTAGTTCTTTTTTTTGTTCTCCTCTGTTCTTTTCTCGTTAATATTTCAAATACAATTTAGACAGAGGAGCAGATTAACCATCTTCAAATGAGTGCAAGAATGCATACGGGATTCAAAAAAAAAAAAAAAAAACAGCCACAAATGACAATTGCATTTGATTAAGCATTTCAGTGGCTGTGATTATTACCAAATTCATTTCACACAACAGTAGGGATGAACCTGTTTTAAGATGGCCAGTCAATTATCGCCGGGCCCGCAGTAATCTGGGATCTCAGGAATTAATCTGAGCCGACCATAATTGCTGCCCTGTAATCTGCCTGAGAAATGTTTTCGCTCGCCCCTTCATTTACACCCCCCCCCTCCCCCCACCAAAGAAAATATATTCAAATCTGCCTGTTTCTGAATGAAAAAAGTGGAGGAGACTGCCATAGACAGGGTGAAGAATAACCTTTACTGTGGCAGCTTCTTTCCTGTTTTTCTTAAGAGAACACACACAACTACACAACTGTATGCTGCTTGTGAATAATTGATCATCTTGTGAGGGGAGCGAAACATTTTTTTAAATGTTTGTTTCTGTCACTGTTCTTCATCCAGGCAATCCTCGAATCTCCAGAAAAGCAGCTAACACTAAACGAAATCTACAACTGGTTCACACGAATGTTTGCATATTTTAGGCGCAACGCGGCGACGTGGAAGGTAATTTTTTTTTACTGTTTCTTCTAACTTTGTCAAAGCGCCATCAGAGAAAGAGGAAGACATTGTGTTTATGTTAAGGAGAATTAAATGATAGCCAGGCATAATACCTCTATAAATGAACCTCAAATGCAAAACAATACAGCACTTATTCTGCCCAAATGAACCACCCGTTAAACAAACACATGAACCACACAGAAGAAAAAAAACCCAGAGGAGATGAATATGTGCATTCTTGTAAAAAAGGGAAAAAAGAGAGACAGAAAGAAAAAAAGAAAAAAAAAGGAGAAAAAAAACAATCTTCCTGTAATATGTGGGGATGTTCTGGTGGTGGGTGGCATTAGTTTAACATAGCAGCGCTCTGCCAGTGACTCCTGGCTGAGCCCCTCACACTCACTTTAGAAGGGAACACTCTGTTTTCCACCAGGCCACAAATGCATGCACACACACGCACATGCACACACACAGAGAAAAAGAAAGAAAAACAAAACAAAACAACAACCTAAAAAACAGACGTGACTGGAGTCAGAGAGATTTGAATGAGGAAGACATTGATGAAGCCACTCCTAAGCCTTAGCTGATCCGTCACATGCAGTTGAAAGAGACCTAACACACACACACACACACACACAAGCACACACACCTCCAACACCACCACTACCTACCCTGCTCCACCCCCGTTCTACATCAGCTCACACACTTACTGACAGCCCTTCTATAGGGGCACATTGGTGTTATAAACACTGGATTCCACAACTCTCTCTCTCTCTCTCCCTACATACACACACACACCTACTATATACAGATGCACTCAGCATAGCTCCTGGAATAACAAAGGGATGACATATGCAGGTCTACTTTCATGCCTAAATGATTTGGATTGGACCCCGGATTTAAATTTCAATAAGCTCTTTTTTTTTTAACCAGCAGCAGCTAAAATAAGCAGAAACTTTATCTACAAATAAAATGTTACCCTACATCTCACTCATATCTTTTATTACTGACTGATTAAAAAATGACAGCTTTGTGAATGATAGAAAAGCAATGTCACAAACACAGGACTATCGCCATGGAAACAAGGAAATATTTATGTGTTGTTTAAGTCATTTGAAACTTCAGGACCGGTTACTGCCAGTAATGCTCTGCTTTATTTATTGTTTTTGTTCAGGTTTCATCCAGTGGCTGTCAAAATATTTCTTGTGTGTAATGGTATTTTCCCATGCAGACATGTTTACTGTACTGATAGCAACCTTTTTTCTTTCTCTCTTCTGTTTTCACATCAACTGCAGAATGCAGTCCGGCATAATCTTAGTCTTCACAAGTGTTTTGTGCGAGTAGAAAACGTTAAAGGGGCTGTGTGGACAGTCGACGAGCTAGAGTTCCAAAAGAGACGGCCTCAAAAGATCAGTGGGTAGGTTTTGGGCTCCCGAACCCCCGGCTAGCGTCTGTCTCACCGTTGGCTGATGGGAAGAGGCTGCTGCTGTTGCTGCTCCATCTCATTGTCTGTGTGCCATAACGTCCACAGTCCCTGCTTGCTTTGGCGTGCTTCCCCTTCATGCTTGTAGAAGCCTTTTTGGTGACGCATCATAACCAACAGTGGCTTACGCTTATTTTCATTTTGGTCTTCACCCTCTCCCCCCTACCCCTCCTCCCCATGTCTGTCTGTGTGTCCGTCCTCTGTCCTGTCCATCACTGCATCTGCACCTGGCTGTCCTTGCTGGTTTGCTTTCCCAGGGTGCCATTCGCACCAACCTTTCCCTGCATAAGTGCTTTGTGAGAGTAGAGGATGAGTTTGGGTCCTTTTGGACCGTTGATGATGAGGAGTTTAAGCGCGGCCGCCACATACAGCGAGGCCGCCCTCGGAAATACGCCGCTGATGAGAACTTTGATGAGCTGCTCGTACAGTAAGCACTTCCGCCCGCTCCTGCAAACTCCAGAGGCAAAGCCCCACCTGCATGCGCCCCCCGCTCCCCCTCCCCTGCCTTTTCGGTGTTGCCATCATGCTTTCTGTGTTTAGCTCTTCACCCATCATGCTTTCATCAACTTATTCTTCCCTCCATGAAAAGCAAAGTGTTGAATATAGTTGTGTGGTATTGTCAAGTGACTGAACATCTTAGAACTAAAGCCTTAATATCCACATTACTACAGCACTAAATGTGTTTAGTTCTTATACAAAGTGCATTGATTTCTTTTTAGGAAATATAATACTGTAGCTGAGGAATGCATGCTAGGTGAGACGTGAGTCTGTGGTTGTAATTTAATTTTTCTGTTTGCAGAAGTCGGCTATGGTCCGACCCTCTCTGCTGCCTTCCAGGTAAAAAAAAAAAAGAGAGAGAGAAAAAATGTGACTTCATCTTTTAACCGCTTCACTCAAATAAAAGTCTCTCCATCTCATACGCCGGGTCACTTAGTCTTTGTTTTTCAGGGGTGTGTGTGTGTGTGTGTGTACTGCTATGAAAAGAGTGATGGGCAACTGAGAAAATGCTGACAACTCTCTTCCGTTTCACATTTAATGCTTCGGGCTTTGCTTTTCAGGCTTCAATGGCAGAAAACAACATACCTCTATACACTACTGCTTCTATTGGAAGTCCCACCCTCAACTCCCTGGCTAACGCCATCCGCGAGGAGATGAATGGAGCGATGGACCATGGAAACAGCAACGGCAGTGACAGCAGCCCGGGACGCTCGCCCCTGCTAGCTATGTGAGTGGCACACAAGCTTTCTATCTCCAGTGCAGTCTGTCTAAGAAAAAAGTTTTTAAAAAAGATGTCCCTGCCCACCCAAAATGCACTAAAATTACCTCTAACACATGGCATTAGATGAAAAGGAAACAATGCCATAGAGGACAATAAATAAAGGGATGATATTGGAGTGGTGTGTGGGGTCATGGCCAGATCTGTGGCTGGCCTCCCTGTAGGAAAGGAAACTCCACCTTTTTAGAAGCTTCCATCACCAGACCGGCAGAGAAGAAAAGACCGGAGCCCCTCTGTTATTTTAACAGCGAGTTTATGAACTCCCCTTTATGTGTCCTGCCGTCTGCAGAGTCTCGCCATAATCAGCATTCCAATTTGTTAAAATATTTACAAAATGCCAGAACACGAAGTGACAGAGCTGTTGGCTCCGACACGGTGAAACATGAGCCGCAACACATTCAGAAACGCCTCGGAGACGTTGAAAGAAAAACAACACAAAAGCATAATTAGTCTGGAGGACATCATCCAAGATTCTCATGTAGGAAAGTTGCGGTCGGCCTGGAAACCGCAGCTCCCCGTTCACTTGTTGTATAGGAGTGTCTGCTAAGTTGTTTGAAGCCTAAAATAATACAGCACACGCTGCATCGTTTCCAGATGTGAGGGCAGACCACCGATGCGCAGCGCTTGGTAGACTCAGGGATGGCCTCCTGAAATGTCTGAGCTTGGGGGGGAAATTCTGCCTGAAAACAAAAAAAAGGTGCAGTAATGAGCTCCTGGCCAAATAGAGGAAAGTGCCATCCCTAATCACTGTGAACATAGCTCTGAGCGTGGCTGTGGAACAGGAAAGGCAGAGACAGGATGGGTGTGCTGGCCTAAAGGCAGCCTGCTTCTCCCTCTGCCCCTCTGCTTCTATCTTTAGGCTGATAGAGCTCACAAACTCTTTTTTTCCCCCCATAATTATGTCTATAAGCTTTATGCAAGTACAAAATGAGTTAAATCTGTTTTCTTTTGCTTTTAAGTAACTTTATTCTCTTATTAACAAAACATACCCAGTGTTTCACACTTATGGATGGAGCATTAATGTTAAATACAGTAGCAGTAGAAGTCTCCTTATGCTCGGGGAATGAGTCATAAAGCCTGCTACATACACAAGTATGACTGTATGACTGTCTGTGATGCTTTGGCTCACACTGTTCCTAAGTTCATCACCGCTGTTAACCGTGTAACAACATGTGTTTTCCACATGTGCCAACCCTCTGCCGGGTTGACAGGACGCCGCTTCTTTTTGTTTTTTCTTCTTTTTTTTTCAGCACTTCTCTTAAACAGCCAGACGAGACCCAGGTATCCAGAGAAAGGCTAATTATAAGCAAAGTGTAGAATCAGCATGCAGTTCAATAGCATAATAATAACAATTTCATGTCTGCCCCGCAGCCACAGAGTCAGACCTGAGGCAACGGCACTTGTGGAGTTACTTTGATGTGAAAATGATAGAAAAGCTGACTTTACTCCCCCCCCCCCCCCCCCCCCCCCCCCCCCCCCCCCCCCCCCCCCCCCCTCCCCCCCCTCCTCCTTTTTTTTCTATTTCTCTATAATTCACACCTAAATATGTCAGCTCATTAGCATATGAGAGTCTCTATCACAATAGTTGCAAATCACACAAGACATCCTGGTGTGAATAAATCAAATGTGGGCTTTGGTGATGAAGAATGTGCCAGTTGTCCCTTGTTGTTATAGTAAATGAGCCCGGTGCCTCATCCTGACACCGCTCTACCTCCACTACAGCAGGCTGGCACCGCAGGTTAGAGCGGCAAGTCCCCTGCAGCTGCTCATAATGTTTTTTTTTTCTTTTCTGCAACAGCCAGGCCTGCTCTCTCTCTCTCTCTCTCTCTCTCCATCTCACCCTCTCTCTCCCCCCCCTGTGCTTTATTCCTGCTCTGTTTCTGTAATGAGAAATTTGGCAGATCTCATCTCTTTAGTGGCTCTTTTGCCCAGGCTGTGAGCTGGGGGGGTTCATGTTTTTTGCCTTGTTTACAAGTGACAGTGTTATTATTCTCATAAGAGCTCTGTTTCTTATCACAGTGTTGTGCCGAGTACGCCGCCGCTGCTGCTCCTCTCCTTCGCGCTCCTCTCCTGCCAGCGCTTTTCTTCCCCTTTCTTTCCCCTTATTGACACTCGGTTGAAAATATGCATTAATTCTGGAGTTTAAAGCATGTATGGCGGTGTCTGGTCGCTGTGTTTGCTTGAAGTTGATTAATGATAGAAGCCGGCTCGGGGTCGTCCTCTGGAGACCCGCCTCACAGGTTGTGCATGTTAACGAGCAGGAAGGGGAACACACAGCGCGCCGCTGATCCTCCACCAACAGGAGGCTGACAACGGCAGCCCACTCGCTCCACAGAGTCCATTCTCTCCCATCCTCGTCTCACGTTGTTAATCTTCCTCATTTATCAATTCTAAGTGAATACCCTGTTGTCGGTTGCCATGAAAATTAAAAAAAAGCCTGCAGCTTTTGCCGGGATTGGAATACCTCAAAAGAAAAGCTGAAATTATCATCAGCGCCAGTGAGGGCCCCCGCTCAACAGCCTCACTGAAGCCAGACATTTGTTTTTGTTCCCCTGTTTCTTTCTTTATAAACAGAATCAGCACAGGTCTGTTTTCTGCCTGCGTGTGTGTGAAAGGTTAGAAAAAAAGAAAAGAGAAGGATAGGAAGTTAAGAATAACTAGAGCGCATCAACATTTTTTAACTCTCTTCTCTGGTTCCAGGCATCACATCAGCGTTAAGGAGGAACCACTGGACCCCGACGACCACGAAGGGCCCCTCTCCCTGGTAACGACTGCCAATCACAGTCCGGATTTCGATCACCACAGAGATTACGATGACGACCAGGGCCACGACGACATGCTGTAAGGCTAGCGCTGCCCCCACCCCACCCCATCACAACCCCCCCTCCCGGCCTCAGAGGCAGAGGCAGTCTGGGTCATCTGGGGAAGCGGGAAAAACGCTTCGCAGATAACAAACACTGAACTGCAGTCTCAGCCACTGATGACAGCTCTCAAAATGTCTCCAAGTAACTTTTTAGTGCCATTACAAAACATAGCAAGAACACACAGAATACGGCCCCACATGAGGGTCCCTTTTTTTTCTCTCCTTGATTACTTTCTACTTTTGATTTAAGTAAAGCTTAAAAAGAAAAAAAAACTTTATTTCTACTCATGTCGGATGGACTTTGTTTGGTACGCGGCGACGTGTTCGTGGTCAGAGTTCTGGGAGGCCGGAAAACGGCCGCAGAGACCCTTCGCCTCGCGGGCCAGGACGGACTGAACGCAGCGGACTGCAGAGGGGTCGTGTCTCTCCCCCTCCTTTTTCTTCTCCCCTCCTTTCTCTGAAGAAGACACACACACATCTGACCACAAACTCAAGAGAGAGAGAGAATGACTGACATTTAATTTACACCGTGTGTGCGTTTCTGTATGTGTGTGCGCATGTGTGTGTGTATGTGTGTGTGAGGGAGAGCGAGTGCGGACTTCTGTTCATTGTCACTGCCTTCAACACTTTGCATTGGTTTGATTCCATCTATGGTGGGAGGGATGTTGGGATTATTTTTTTGGGTGTATTTTTAGAGGGGTAAGAGGTTCTAAAATATCAACATTATGTGTCTTTCCATCATTCAATGCTGTTATTGATGTTGCATCTTTTTTTTCTTTTTTTTCTTGTCTTTAAACTGATCAGACCTCATGCCCATGCTGTGGAGATCCTGTGTGGTCAGCACTTGATGATGAATGTTTATGATTTCCTTTCATGTTGTTCTTTAAAAATAACACACACACACACACAAAGCAGAATGTCTGATACCAAGTAGTATTTTTCTGTCATTTATTCCGCAATCTTCAAGAAAAAAAAAAAAAGTCACCACTCTGACATGTAGCCCGACTCCCCTTCCAATCCCCAGCCCCCCTCCATCCACCACCACCCACCCTCCCTCCTTCCCCCCCTCCCTCCTGCTCATGAAGTCCATTGGCAATGCACTACTCATAATGAAGGCTCTTTCCACGCATCAATGAAGTTTAATTTAAGATGCGAATGAATGACAGAGAAATCATGCAGGTTATGATTTATCCTTATGAAATTATACTTTAAAACAGCCCCTCACGGCAGAACATGTTGAGCTGCAACACAATTTCTGATCACTTACAAGCTCGGGGTTTTTTTTTTTTCTGTTTTTTTTCTATATAAAGGAAAATGAAAATGTCAGGTGTGCACCGGCGAGATAATGATTTAGACCAACTAATTGTGATTCCTGAACACAACTGTCATTGTTAATCAAACGTGTCAAGTTTTTTTTTATTCCACACACACGCCGCAATTTCATTCAGTCCATCCCCTCTGAAGATAAACGTGCATTCCCTGTTAGTTTTATTTGTATCACGCGCATGACTAGTTTGAAGTTTTTTCCATAATTTGTGCACCAGACGAAAAAACTGCTGGTGGGGACATAACACCTACACACATTCCAGCATGTGACAGCATTCACATTAAAGGGCCCAAATCCAATCAAGGAAAACACCATTTTTAGGGAAAGTCGATACCTCGATACCTGTTCAGTGTCCCCCCCCCCAAAAAAAAAAAAAACCGCCAACATTGAACTGAAGCGGAATCCACACACACACGGCAGCAACAAAAATTCCAAGCTTTGGTGAATAGTTAAAAAATGTAAAAAGAGACCATGAATTTCAAGACAATTGCAATCAACCACTTTTTAATTTTTAATTATTTTTTTTGTAATTTATTATTAGTATTATTATTATTTGATGTTTTATTTGGCTTTTTTTCCATTGTTGTTGTTTGTTGATGTGTTTTAAATATCTTGTTCTGTGACTACCAAAGATAAACTACAAAGTCAATGTTGTGTGTTCCATGCAATAGCAGACAAGGCCAAATACCTCTCCTCCATTCTCTCCCATTTGGGCATCAGCTGAGTCCGGCCAATGGCGGATCGAATTGAGAGAGGGTTAAAAAAAAAAAGGCTCCTCAATCTGGTGTTTTCATTCATTTTTATTAAAAATAAAAAAAACCAAAGGGAAGGGAGGGGGGGCAGCTGCAGTAATGTTTGCAGTGACCAAAACTGAATGGGAAGTGCTGACAGTCTGACTAGATTATGACCAAATTAGGAAAATGTTTTGTTTTTGGGCCAGTGAGTGGGAAAAAGGGAGCTTTTTGGTCAGGAGCAGATTTGTGTGCAACATGAAAGGGTATGTAGATATAAGTTGATGATGAGGGGAGGGGAAAAAAAACTATACCGGTAAATGGAAAAAGCTTTGCAGAGAACAATGTGAAACGGATTCTGTACTTCGACTGGACCACACAATGATTCAATGTTTCTCCTTCTTTTATTCCTTTTTTTCCCCATTTGTATCCTTTCAATGATTGTATGCCACTTTTTAGTTTTTGTTTTTTTTCTTCTTCTTTTTTTAAGCGTCTTGAACCGGGATACCGCTGTTCTTTGTTAAGATTGAGCAAGACGTTATGATTGTGTTTTTAGTTTCTGTCAACTTATTACTTTTTTATATTAAAAAACACTCCTGTCAACTAATAAGCTGGGTACAAGGTACTTTATGGCAGTTATTGTTATTATTATTTTCTAAGTTCATCGCTCATTAACTCTCAAAAAAAAAGGAAAAAGGGGCAATCTGTGGTTTCCAGAAGATGTATTTAATATCCAGGCAGCTGTGGGATGGGTCAGTAACAGCCAGGCTAGGATCGTGAGAACAGGGCCGAGCTCATCCACAAACCCCACCCCCCCCAGTCCCTGGCTGGTTTGTTTGGTATTCAAAAAGGAGGAAAAAGCGCTGGTAGATTAGAACATTCTCAGCATGTGTAGCTTGACATTACTAAAGATAACAGCATGAGAAAACCGTTAGTACACATACCTCAGTTCAAACCTATAGGGAATGATTCAATTAAAAATGAGAGAAAAAAAACAAACATTTCACTCAGTTGCACTTAGTTGTATGTCTTGCATGTGTAGTCTGATACTGTAGAGAGAAAATGACAAAAAAAAGAAAGAAGAATATGGAATTAGAGATTGTTTGTCTTAAAGGTTTCATCCTGTTTGTTTTTTTTGCCAAACCAATCCAAACCTCAGGCCTTTTTGTTCATGGAAATATCACCCAGCTGTGTGTGGCACCACTCATCCTGTCAAAGTCTGTTCTCTGATGGGTTGTTTTAAGGGCGTTCCAATATTAGGTTGTACATACATGTCAGTATAGCCTTTGTCTTTTCCTGTCCTCTCTTTCTCTCTGTTTTTTTAATTTTAAATCAAAAAAATACATTTGTGTTATGATGTTTGCTTTATCGCGACTGCTTTGTATTAACTATGAAATAGCTATGAGAAAAAAACTGCTGTATGTATTGGAATAGCAAACTGTGCTGCAAATGTATTTTACTTAGTAATCCTTGCTTTAAAAAAAAAAAACAAAAAGAAAAAAAAATCACATCACCCACGCAGACATCTGGGTGAGCTGGGCAGGGGCAGGCTGGGGGGGAGATTATCCCCGATTTTGGATTTTAAAAACTGTAATATAGAAAACAGACTTTTCTCTGTTATCATTGACCTAAGCATTTTGTACAGATTTTTTTCCCTCTTTGTGTTAAGCTGTTTTTGATACTTCCTTTTGATGGTCCAACCACTGCCTTCTGTGGCTGTATGTTAAAGATTACTGCTCTGAGAAAAGGGCAGACAGGTATATTTCCTCTACAAGAAGGAGATATCTTGCATGACTAATCCCAGGGTCACAGAGATGGAGGGGAGGGGGGTAAAATATGGTTTAAGTGGTCAGTAATAATATAAGGGTGTATCAATCTAATGATATTTTATATGAAATTAATAGGAAAAAGAAGAAAAATATGCAGTGCCAAGATGTAAAGAATATTGTTAAATGCTGTCTCTTTTGTTTTTTCTTCCTTTCAAAGAAATTTCATTTTCTCACGCATCAAAGATGTGTCCTTCTCATCCATGTCATGTTTGAACACACCGCATTTTGTTCGGCATCAAGATATTTATATTTTTTATCTCAAGGGTCATTGTAAATGAGTCAAACCAAGCACAGCAGACGGACAGAGGTCAATGGTCAGACGCTGCTGGAGACTCGGGAGTGTAACGTCTGTAAACGCTGAAACTGCAACCGCGCGGCATCAGATTCCCGACATCACGCCCAAGTTTAAAACACCATTGTTTCATCCATCACCAACCATCCAGCCCGCTGTCATTCCGTCCCCCTCTCTCTCTCTCACATCACACTTTTGGGAGGGGGGGTTTTCCAGATGGAGAGGGCTGGGAGGGTGGAGAGGGGTGGGAAGGGTGTGTGTGTGTGTGTGTCTGAGGGGGTGGGTGGGGGTAGGGGGTGGAGGGCGTGGGGGGGGCAGCCCAGGAGCTGTCACGGTGCTCTCATCTTGCAGCAGCTTGTCTTTCTTTTTATTTCTCTTTCTGATTTTTTTTTTTTCTTTGAAGATGTACTCTGTAGTTTCTTTTTTCCTGTTTTTTTTTTTTTTTATAGAGAAATATTATTGCTCATCACTTCCATCAGTCTGTAACCTCCTCATCATTCCTCGTCTGTCTGATGCAGACCACTCTGTTGTAGTCAGTGGCGATGACTGACGTGAGCATTCTAAACATGCAATAAAATGCTGGTTGTTCAGAACGTTTCCTCAAGTCTCTCATTGGATCTAATTTTCACACATTTTTTATTCTATCACATGTAATTGAACAGATTAGAGGTTTAATTTAAAGTTAAGTACATTTATACTATTTTGTATGCATTTTTTCAGTTTTTCTGTTTTAATATCACAAAATGCAGACTTTTTGTTTAGCTGTCATCTGCTGTAAAGCTAATCAGTGCATTAAGTTGTAAGAATGCATTTCTAACTGATAGAAACACATTAGTAGATACATTACCAGCTGTTATATTAACAATAACAGTTTTTTAAGTACAGATAACACCTTTATAATCCATCTCAGCACTGTTTTCCTCATTCTTTCAGCCTACAGAACAGTGGAACACAGACCTGTGTTTGTCATCTGCTGCAGGACTCTCATCTAAGCCTTAACATTAAATTATATCGTAATTAAAAAGAGACAGTTAAACTGTCTTTTCCTAACAGCAATTTAGGTAACTGCATTTGATAAGCTATAAATTGTAACAGCATTAAAAATTCCAGAAATAATAGCGATATGGATTTGGTGACAGGAGCTAATGCTGATGACCAAGACTTGCGTTTTTACGACAGTGGCACAGGTCATGTTGGCCACTAAACAGGAGACAGAGATCAAGTCTAAGCACTTTTAATCTTGTGAAACAAGCAATTACAAATAGTTGCATTGATTTGTTAAAAAGCTTTAGGTGACATAAATCGTTTCTTGCTTAGCTTATTGCTGGAAAACATAAATGTCAAGTCTATTATTAATTAAGGCCTTTGAAAGACAAGATTTAATGGAAACGATATAAAATCACAAGCAATCTTTCTGTATGCAGTATTTCACCGCGCGCTCAGGATTCCTGTATGTGTATGTTGTTTTCATGACGCTGATCACAAACTGGATCAGACACCATCAAGTGAGAGGGAGCAGACAGTAAAGGAAGGTGATTGTGTTTAAAACTCATCCCAGACAGAAGCATTCACATAAATCAATCGCATAATAACTTATAGAGAGGCATTAACATATGATATTATTATAGTCCATAAAGGTGAATGAAATATTACAGGAACAGTGGGTCTTTGTAGATATATTGGTGCAGTGACATGATCAGCCAATACTGGCCTTCCATACATAAATCTGAATTCAGACCACTGACTGAAATGTGAGAAAAAAACATTATATTTTGGTGTAATTTCCTAAAAATCTTCAAGTTCATATACGCATTTTTTTTCATTTTTTAAGATTTGCACCTGTGAGAATTCTGCCTCAAGGAAAGATGTACAGTACCACAATATTTGGTTCCAATACAGATTCCAACCATATGATTAGTCAAACATTAAGCATTTCTTGTGAGAAAATAATAGAAATGTTTATTGTGTGAATTCTCTGAACTGCAAACTATGATACTGAAACGGTTATATCAAGTCCTAAAGTTCAATTTTCGGCACATCGCCTTCTTCGGTGAATCAAACGTCAATCTCCCTTCAATAACACCTGCCTGTTAGCCAGCACCTCACCAAAGCACGAGCACATCTTCCTTCAGTTCTTTATTGAATTCTGTGAACTACAGATCCGAAGGTGCATGAACTCAGCGGCAGCAGAAAAGCAAATAACCAGAATGTGATCTTTACTGAAAACCAAACTTTGTCGTATCATGTCAATGGAATTTTATTTGTGGTGCAAACTGCAAAATACATTACAGAAGAGATACATTAAAAAAAAAATCCACATCAACAACATCCCTGTTATTCTGGATAATCCACTGACTTCACTGTCAACACCTTTCACTCATATATTTTCCACTGAGGAAATAATCCCTTTTGGACTACGCACTCTGAAGATTATCCAGAGTAAATTGTACACAGATTGTGTAAAGGGATGTTGCTGTTGAATTCTCAAGTCATTTAGCCAATTGTTAAGAGCTTAATCGAAGAAAAAGGACAATAAGACTGGTTAAGCTTCTTCAGTCTGAACCTAGATGAACATGCACATGGGTCGCTCTGAGATGTTAATGTGGTTGTTTCTTTTATATTTGTTTGTTTTCATCCGCAAACAAGAACTAAACCGACGAACAACTTGCTTGACGCACAGGTCTGCATTACATGTTGAGATTTGGACGGTGCGCACATCGGCCTCTTTGCCAGGATCACAGACCAATGGTTTCTCAAAACTCCCTTCTCTGCAACATTTCTGAGTATCTTCGGAGGAGCAAAGTTTTATCCTAATTCAATTTAGAACTGCATCAATCTAATCCATGCTGGTTGCCATGTTTATGGTCATATTTCTGTTGCTGTTTTTCATGGATTTAGGCCATGGATGTATAAAGAGAAATGGACAGAACGCCAAAGCCAGGATCCAGTTGCTCAGTAGCGCATGACGCCAAATAAGCCACTTCCTGCTGAGCATAAAAGGGTAGCTCCAAGTCTGAAAAGTGAAACCAATGGAGTTTGAGTGATTTGAACCTATACTCCACTGGCTCCAAAAACAAGTCCACTTGTATGGAAGTCTATCAGAAAATGACCCTACGTCTCAGTTGATTTATTATCTCAGTAAACACTTTCCTAATAAGTTTTTCTCAATCGCTAGTTTCGTTTACGTTTAAGTTAATTTAGTTCAAGTCTTCTTCAATACAGCATGATGTTCATTTAGTATATGGTGCCATAGTTATAGTAAAATAAATGACAAAGCAAGGTATGATTTTGGGCGTGGCTATGTTGTGATTGGCAAGTTGCTACCATAGCAACATTATGTTCCCCTGGCCCAACCCCAGATTTGCAGAGCCCAGGTGAAGCCTTAGCCATCGCTATTTCAGTGTTTTCAGTTCATGAAAGTTAGTTGTGACATTTTGGACACCTAAAAAGTTGCATTACAGGATCCTCCAAGAAACTGAGTGATCAGTTTTCCATGTATTAAATTAAGCCTGTTTTTCACTATTGAAAATTAACATTAGCATTATCACAGTTAACTGTAAATTGCGAATGCACTGTGCTAAACAAGCAGGCAGCCAGCAGCTACAGTTAGGCTTAGCTCCACTTTCTTGTCCAAATATGGTCACTTCTGTCTCCAAAAATACAAAATGGCGACGGTCAAAATGTAAACTTGAGGCTTCAAAACAAGAGTCCTCAAATCAAGTATGGGGCTGATGCACCCATAGAGCATGCTCAAAAGCAATTTCCATCGGCTGAGATTGCTAACTTCCGGTTCAGCCCACCAGCTAACTTGAATGTGGATAATATTGTGTGGCTCTTCTAATATTTTGTTAATGTTATTGGCCTGACAGGATCAATTCAAATAGTGAAACGAGTCATTTCTGGGGGCTCTGATGCTTAAAAAAATGCATCCGCCATTTTACAGCTGCCCCTTTTCTCATTTTATGTTTGGGAAAAATGCTTTTAGCACTCTTCCTGGGGCTTAATTTAGCTAGGTAGCTGTTATGTAGGGATATGAAGTCCCTATTCTTAATCTTAACTACAAGTCTGTGATTGATGTGCTTCAGGGTTGTTTTTTTAAAACCATTTTAGTAAGTAATTATGAGTTCAAACTTTAGCTTATCTTGTCAAAATATTGACTTACCTGTCATAATTTGTAATTATTATGTCATAATTTTTTTTTATTTTTACAGTCAGAAATGTCCTTCCATACAATTCAGAGATGTGAAACTAAGCTAATTGTTTCAATGCTACAAATGAAGTTCCATTCACCTCCATTACATTGAGGTGGAGGAAAAAGCTCTGAGATTTCTTAAAACCTGGCATATAAAACCAAAACATTCTGGATGCCACTTGAGGCACTGAACCAACTCTTTAACTTGATTCCTCAATCATTGGTCATTTTCCTCCTCAATCACAAATGTTGCTCTTTAAGCTAAACATATGCTTTATTGCTTTAACCTGCCCTACAAACACAGTGCAGATCACCACTCATCTTATTTACCTCTCTTTGATTGCAAAAACAAACAGTGATCGCCGCTGTTCACTTTATTCTAATTAAAGCGTGGCACTGCTTCATCCATTCACACAAGAGCTTCAGTCAAATAGTCAAAGCTGGCAAACTCCCAACATTGCAGTGTGGCAATTAGCAGTCCTGCAGTGTTTGTTATTCATGGTTTGATGTAAAAAATTGTTTATTAAGATGGGCTGCAGGCGCTGGTGTGCAATAGACCTGCTTGTAATTAGATTCCAATTATTTGTCTGTTTCTGATATTGTAAACTGGCACTTACCACATCAGTTAAATTGACACACTGCACTGCTTGGTTTACTCGGTAATTAAAATGTGTTCTGTTAATTAGATGATGACCACTTTATTCCAGGGCTCTTGTGTTTGGGCTCCTCGGCGGCTCCCTGTTTGGATCATGAGTTGCCAGACGCTTCCCTAATCAGCCCTTGTTTTGTTTCAATTACCACCTGCTGTTCAAAAGGCATGCCTCGCTGCCCCCCACCCCTACACACACACACACACACTCACGCACACATGCACACACGCACACACACACACAACAGTACCACAAGGCCTGCTTCACTACCAGCTCCAGCACAACAATCAGTAATTCACAGCTGGGCCCGCTTTCTCCTTTATTAGAAGGCACAGCTAGGTTTCAAAGAGAGTCCAGGCAATTAAAAAGGGAACTAAAGGAAGATGAAAGTATAAAGGTACTTATCACATCAGTTAGCGGGCCTTGTGTGAATAGCCAATGGTAATTACGCTCATTGAGTAAATAGCCGAGATGCTCAGATGTCTCCTTCTCTTGGTAACAGAGGGTTAAGGGTGGGGGAGCTGTTGGATCCACTGATGGTTTCACTAACTGAAGATGACTAACAATATAATGCAGGTGATGGGAGCTGAATGTGGATGCACTGTTGGTTAAAGAGTCACTCCTTGGTGTTGTTATAGCAATCAAAAGTTTCTTCTGTCTTCTGTTTTTTTTCTCTTGTCAACAAGTCCAATTAAAAGACCCAAACTACTAAAGCATAGTGTTATTTCTCTGTGAAACTGTCCAAAAAACATCATGTATATCCATGTTGTTGCATCAGTGAGCCACACTGTTGTTCTGGGTTTATTTTCAGTCAATTCCACATTCATCGCCTTGCTGCTAGAGACACTAGCGCACCAAATGTCTACATTTTATGTTTTGAGATGAAAATCAAGTCTCAACACAGACTGGACCCAAGCATACTAACCTGAGGATATGGAGCATGTGTGCAATGTGGAGCCTCACGTTGATCCTGCTCCTCTGTAAACACAAATGACTCCCATGATAATGATGTGGACTGCAGGTCTACACATGTTTTCTGTCCTCACTGTCTGACCTGTTCTCACTTCCCAGCATCCAGCATCCCTGTATGAGATGTTTGGTGTGAATAATTGACGAGATGCAAAAACAACATGAATAATTACGTCTCACTCTTGTACTTTGTGCCATATAGTGAATTAACAGGGAGGACCAAGTGGCAGCTGCTGGGACACGTTTTTTTTTTTTAATGGATGATTTATTTGTGATTAGGTGAAGAGAAGAGTGTGTTACAAGCACAATAACAAGCCAGTGGCTATGTGTTTTATTTTACACAGCCTGCATCCATGAAGGAGCTAATGTTCCAAGACTGACAAATATTTTATGTAGAAAAATACTTTTTTTTCTTGAACTTATACTGGTGGAATTGCAGGAAAGGATTGGCTGGACATTTTGGAGAATTTGCTTTCTTGCTGAGAGTTAGATGAGAAAACTGATACCACTCTCACCTAAAGCTAGCTGTTTCCCTGTTTCCACTCTTTATGCCAAGTTAAGCTTACAGGCTGCTGGCATTAGCTTCATTTTAGCATACAGACACAAGTTTTCATCTTAGTATTGATTTAAAAGCATCAGTCCTGGAGATGTAAATTGTGGTTTTGTGAGTCTCTGACAGACTTTAAAAAAATGTTTTTTTTAAAAAGTGTACCATTAGACATATGAGAAGATTGATACCACTGTCAGCTAAAGCTAGCTTTGTCCCCGTTTCCACTCTTTATGCCAAGTTAAGCTAACAGGCTGCTGGCGTTAGCTTCATATTTAGCGTACAGACATAAAAGTAGATATTTCTGGAAATGTTGCACAAAACAAACCTATGAACTCTACACTGTTTAATGTAACTATAATGACAAAAAGTAATGGTTATAAATGATCCACACAATCCATTATATGAACTAAAACTGCACACAATAAACACACTTTTATCTTATTATTGGATGAGAAGCATCACTCCTGCAAATGTAAATTGTAGTTTTGTGAGTCTCTGACAGACTTAGTTTATAAAAAGAAGTGTATCATTGTAAACTGCAGATAGCTTTCACTGCCAACAGTCTATTCACGTCCACTCTGCTCTGATTCCTATATGGGCTTTCTCTCCTTTCCCTGTGAATTTAATGCTTCCTCCCCCTCCTTTTTTTTTCTTTCAGAAAAAAGCTATCATTTAAACATGTCATGGGTAGTGTTTACCTGCAGTGAACCTTGATTGAGGAAGCCTGTGACTTTACACTGATGCCCTCCTAATCTGTATGACTGGCATGCTAATTTCTCTGACGCTGCCATTCAAAACACAAACATGAAATGTTGGTTTTAGAACCAGGAGACCTGGTAGAGTGAATTTCAAGTGCTTATTCAAATATTTCATTAAAATGTAAATTTTTACAACGCCGTACGTCTAGCTGTGCACAAGGCATGACTTAAGAAGTTATGAAGTTATAACAGCATTTCCCTGACTGATGCCAATTAACTGGTATGGACTATAATGTCCTTACCTTGTTTTATCACCACATAACAGCACACCAACAAATGCATCACATGCAACAGGAGTTTCAGGTATTGACAGCTAAGATTGGTGGACTGGAAGAGAAGGGGGAAAAAAGGGGGACAGTCAAACATGAAGCCTCCTGGAGAGTGCTAGCTAATCAATTCTCTTATCTTCACAAAGTGCAAATGAAGTGATTAAAATTAAGGTTATGCAAAAGAGAAGAAAGAATGAAAGTGAATTGTAAATGAGTCAGATGGCCACACGGCTCGCTGCTGCTGGACAAACAGCTTTATCTCAGACATTTGTCAGGACTGGAAAACAACATGCTAAAGGCTCACTTCACTGTGGCACAGACGCAAAGACAATCCATAAATTGTTATGAGCAAGAAATGCCTGATTATATACTGTAAATTTGTAACCACTACTTAATACTAATAATTTAAATACCTTTAAATTCATAGCTCTAAATATTTCACTTTGAATTTATGTAGTTAAAATGCTACGTTCTGGAATTTCCAAAGAAGGGAATTAGTGTTAAAAAAAAAATAATTAAGGGGGTTCACTAATGCAGGGTGAAAATTCAAGTGGGTTGCCAGCAGATGTCTTCACAGGTCAAAAATGTTGGACCACATCCAGAGTGGACCTGTGGAAAGCTTACCCCAACCTGACATTCATACATTAATTTTGCAGTATCAAATTAACAAGCAGCCGCAGTGGAGAGGAACGAAGAGAGACATGGAAACTAATTCCAAAAATAATTTGTTTTAATGCTTTAAAGACTAATTGAAAGTCCTTTTTTTCCACATTCTGCCCCAATAATAAAACACTCTGTAGCCAACTGGACAACACAGACATAAAGATACAATAAGTCATCATCATTTAATAGCATACTTCTTTTCTTTCTTTTTTTACATAAGCTAATAATTTTCTTGAGGATTATGATGTATAAAGTTAGACACTCCACCTGCCCTGATTGGACAGAATTTGGACCAGGTCTGACATGGATCCTGGTGTGATCCCAAATGCATACAGAGCTCTAGTTTCAGTTACTCATCTTCAGATCATGTGAAAGATGACATGAGAGGATTTCAGTTAGACATTTGACCTGTGAGAGCACACAGGTCAAATGTCTAACTGAACCCTGGTAGCTCAAGTTTGACATATAGGACAGATTTGATCAGGTCCAGTTTGAGCAACTGTTTGTGAAACTGCCTTTTGTAATACTAGGCAGAATTAACATAGTCTTAAATAACATAGTTTTAAGATATTATTTCAGTGCTATAAACTCAAAGGTATTTAAACTTTAACAGGAGTTATTCTGCAGTGCCTAAATTCCAAAATGGTTATTCAGCTGCTTATTGGATTCAAAGATCTTATGGCCTTTCTTTGCTTCAGTAATGTGAGTTCCCACAGGCAGGGCAGCAATGTCATTATATTAAAAAAATAAACTCTCAT
This sequence comes from Scomber scombrus, assembly GCF_963691925.1. Classification (NCBI taxonomy): domain Eukaryota; kingdom Metazoa; phylum Chordata; class Actinopteri; order Scombriformes; family Scombridae; genus Scomber; species Scomber scombrus. Next base: position 7,674,308 of record NC_084972.1, read on the forward strand.
AAAAAAAAAGTAATGTCTCCGAAGGGGTGTGCATGTTATGGAGAGTGGCTCTCTGTTTGACATACACTGCAGTTTGAAGAAAATATGTTTAATGAAGTCATACACAGAAAGAAATCACCTGCAGGGCTTTCTTTTGTTGATCAGTTATCTATCACCTCAATATATGTTTTTGCCAGAAGATGAATCAGTGAATAAACAGTATCATGTTGACTTTAAGGGTGTCTGTCTAGCTTATGTTGGCAGTTATCTCCCTGTGATCAAGCACGGAAAACTTAAGCAAGAAGACCCTCCGGGTTCGTATCGCCCGAGGTTCTTCACTCTCTCCCCTTTTATTTCTTTATTTATTCTCTCATTTTTAACTTGCAGGGGGAAGAAGACAAAATGGTTGCAGGTGGTGATGAAAATAAGAGCCATCCATCATTATTTATTAGGCATGAAAAAGATACACAATAATGTAATTTAATCTCTCAGCAGACAATTATTTCCACATATTGATAACACAATGCGAAAAGTGCCATGAATCCTAATATGATGTTTGCTTTTATTGGTGTATGATACAACCAGAACAAATAATGTAATTGTATCAGGGAGAAAATGTGATTATTTGCACATGCTAACATTATAATACCAATCTGCCGCAGACAATGGTATCATATTATTTTGCTGTGCTTAACTAGTTACAATTTGCATTAACTTATTATGTCTGGGTGGCAATAAAGACGGCTCTCTCCCTCTGTTCTGTGCTTTTCTTAGTTTCTCATTACATCTCGGTGAAATTTTGGAAGGTTTCAAGTCCAACAGCCTTCACGATTCCTGATTCGAGGAAGGAAAGTTTTACATGGAGTTTTAACTGGAATTTAATATGATTTCCTTTCCTGTCTGTGCCGCGCTCTATACCCCCTTTTATTTATTTTCTTGCAGCTGTAATCCGAGCGGAGACGAGTAAAGTATCCCGTGCTCATCCAGGCCAGACTGAGGTTAAAGAAACACGACACAATAGATGCAATTACCATGCAAATGACAAGAGCCGGAAACAAAAAACACCTTTCCATTAAAAAGTAAAATGCTTTAAATATTTGCATATAGGTGCACTGATTTGGTTATTCACAATTTCGAGATGATTAACATTAATGAAGGAGCAGGCTTGATGTTCCAACTGTCAGGCCACATCAGGCCACCTCTGTAACCTCCCCTATGTTTTGCATGGCGAGGCATTCACGCCATAGTGAACTAATGACCAAGTCAGCCGGTGTAAAATTAGACTGTGCATCTACACAAGTGTCTTCCTGACATTATGAAAATGTTTTATTGATGACTCATTATTAGCAGTCTAGCAGTGAGGTGAGTTTGATCCACCCAGAAGATGCAAAGTGTAATAATAATAATGCCTGCTTAATTATTAATATCCAAAACCTAATCCATCTCTGCAGAGAATATGTACATATTTTAGTGTCTCATTTGAATTTTTGCAACAAACACACACCTAAAAACCATTAGACGGACACGGTAATGACAGGTTTAAATGGGCTGATTTTTAAGAATTAATGTGTTACTGCCACTGTATGGCCAGAGCTGAAAGAAAGCATTCTTCCTGTTTATTCTGTTTGATTCTGAAAGCGTGCAGCGTCCCACTGCACGTCCCCGTAGAGAAGCGAGCAGAGCACACACTGTGTGAAGGCGTCATTTTGCACCGGAGGCTAGAGGAGTGTTTGCAAGTCATTAGTGGTTTGTAAATGATATTTGTTCCCATGTGACATATCATTTGAAATGGTTTTCTAATAATAACACCCACTGATAATAAAATAAGAGGGCCCTCATGTTGTGATTATGCTTTTCATAAATTTGGTTTAGGAAAAAAAAAAAAAAAAAAAAGGTGGTGGGGGACATTTCAATATGAATAAGTGCTCAATATGTTGATATGAATTTTACTCTCAGACGGTGAGCATTAAACTGATACTCTAAATGATAGCACTGCTTTAAGCTCAGGTTCAGTCTGACCAGTGAGAGCGTCTCTCGCTGTGCTGAGAGAATTCTCTGAATGCAACTTTGGTTGTAACCTGACTCTGCTGGCTCTGTTGTGCACTGAAGAAAAAGCATCTTTCCTCTGAAGCTTATTGTACTGTATTCTAAAAGCGAAAAAGCTTGAACTGTCACCTCCTTCCTTAATGACTCCTGACAAATACCCTGTCTTCCTGCCGTTCGTTTCCTGTTCGCCACAGCACAGAGCCGAGACGACTTGGCACAAGACGCAGTGTGTCTGGTGAATAGGGAGCCATACCGCTGCTCTAACACCATTTGCCTTGTATTTTATGAAATGAACCAGCGGCTCGGAGATCAATAGGCCCCCGTAGTGAATGCGAACAACGCTACTGGGTCCTTATCAGGAGCCCGCTGCCAATCTGTGGCAAGCGAAGCCTGCACCTTCCCTGGATACACCATTGGTCTTTGAAATTAAAGTTGACGCCTGTAATCCAGGGAAATGGTCCCTCTACTCTCGCTTAACACCGGTTTAGTTTCACCCCAGCTGATGATAAAGCATGACAGAAATACAGAGCACTATCTTCTTGCCGGGGTTGATAGGTTCTGCCAGCTTATCAGGAAACAGGCAGCTAACCTTCTTGTGCCTGGCCCGTGGACAAAACTGAGGAGTCAATTTACAAAAGAAGCCATGCCGCGTGGCTTGTAAATAAAACCATTCTTTCTCTACAGAAGACAAGAAAAAGTAAAAAAAGAAAATAACCAATTTTATAACCCACCCAAAAGTGAGTAAATGCATAACACAGGAGGCTAAGCGCTAGTGATAGAGTGTATTCATGTAAATCCGTCCAAGCACAGCTGCAGGAAATTGACAGGGATCTACTGGAGCGCTTTGCCTGTAAAGGGTGGGATTTACATGCCTAACTAGGGCTTAACCACCCTCCCCCGAGTTTACCTGTTACTCTCTGGCCTCTGAGCATGTGTCTGGATGGGCTAAGGTTGCACCGCTTATTCTTAATGCCTTTTCATCCCCCCTCATATCTGTCAGTCTCAGAAATGAACTCATAAACTCCACCATGGCTACTCGCTATCTCAAAAAAAATTGGTTTGGCGTGGCGGCACATGAGGAGTTTTGTTTGTTTTCTACTCCGGAGGCCTCAAAAAACTTTTCACAGCAGAGATCAGATCAGCTGAAGTTAAAGCGCATGTGTACGGCAGGATGTGTGAGGCTTGTGAGGTGTGAGCGCCCCTGCAAAATTGCTTCATGGGTAATTGAGATCATATTAATGCATGTGTTCCTCCTCAGGAGAAAGTGCAAGTCTTTTCCTTTTGGACAGGATGTGGCTTTGGGCAGTTATGGGATGGTGGGCGTCACTCCCGGGCTCCACAGCCCTCAGCTGAATCTCAACCCCTGCAGGCAGATTCTGTAGACCGCTCATGGCAGTTTAGACTAAGCAGAAAAATTGTTTGGCTTTCTCTTTTTTTTTTCTTCATGAAACTCACATCTGTACACGTAGAGCACGCAGCAGCAAGCCAGTACCAAAGCAGTCTCAACAAAAACATCGAAATGTTTCCTCATTTGTTTTTTCCCTCTGAACCTAAGATCCCTCCAGATGATTAAAAAACACAAATAGCTAGCACCAATTCTATTAATGCTGCCGTCCTATCACACAGGAACCGAGCGCAGATGCAAAGCGTTCCTTTTTGCCTTGTGTGTTTTGTATTTTTCCCCCTTCTAAACAATGATTTTTCAGAACTGGAGCCGCCGCCAATAAAATTAATGGGAGACTTGCTGAGTCCATACAGGAAGTGAGCTTTTTAAATAAACACATTGTTTCCAAACTAATCCACACCCCTATTGTTTACAGACGGGGAACTGGGCTTGGTGCAGACCAGGCCAGTCCACCCCGTTTAACCCCCCCTCCTCCTCTGTCAAGGCCACTCCATTTCTAAACAGAGGAGGAAAAAGAAAAGATAAAACTGTCAGCCAGGAGTTCACTTTGATGTTATTTCAGGTCAGTATTACAATCTTTTTATTGCTGGTTACTATTTGTATTATTAACTCATATTAAAAACTTCTTATGACCAGATTAGTCAGTAATGTAAGGTGGCGCCTGACATTTGGATAAAAGTTAAACTGACATTTGAATCCTATTCACTAATTTGTTTAAGGAAACAATACCTAAGAAACTAATATTTTCCAAAGTCCTCAATTTTTCAAAAGATGACAGAACTATTTTGTTATGTTTTTAAGGAAAACATTGTAGTTTGTTATTGAACATGGATGTTTTTTTTCCTCCATAGAGCTTTAGTTCTCAATAATTAGTGATTTATGATGTATGCCCTTGAAAAGACTCAACATTTGGGAAGACACATTATAATGTTATGTGTTATATTCCACTCAGAAAATGGAAGCTAGTTAGCCTGGCATGATGACCCCTGATTCCTGCTAGATTTTACTTTTCATTGATGTTATTATGGAACTTAAAGTGATAATAAAGTTGCCATAACAACTCTTTTTAGACCCTGCCCACGTAATTATTTCACTAATTACATCACAGTAGTCAATTGGTACCAATATATAAACGCCAAAGTCAGGACATCACATCAGGGCTAGCCTAGCAAAGAGAAGTTTACATTTTTGTGGTTAAACAATACATCTTTAAAGCATTTAAAAACTACAACTCCCATGAAAATGAACGAGTGCAGCTGTGCAGGTACTTACGTCATCTTAACTTTTTCATATGCACAATTCATGTTCTCTAATGTGGTTCACCCAATGTTTTTTAGCTGTAGTCTGAACTGCTGACATGTCAGAACCTTCAACTGACCTACTAACTGGCCTCTTCCACAGAGCATGTGATGTTTAACTCATGATTGTCTTTCACATGCTTAAAAAAATGATATGTTGAAGGCAGCAAAAGTAGAAATATTATGTAAACAACTAGGTTAGATGAATTTTTTAAGATGTGATTCTAGACATGAGGTGAACCACATGACATACTATAGACTTCCTGTCCCAGGCTGGATTTTCAGTTTTCTGTGTTGTTAATTTGCATGAGGTCCCAGTTTCATTTCTCTCTTTTCAAGGTGCAGGAAAAAACATATATTACAATTTTGACTAAATAAGTACACAAGTCAAAACAAACACTAATGATATAGATATTGATTTCTTATTTTCTTTTAAAATGAATTCCAGTTTGACTCAATAAAGCAAAAAAACATCAAATGAGGCTAGTTTTAAATGAGCATATAGTAAATATTAACTTTAAAGAACACAGGCATGTAGGGGCCTTTATGTAATGAATACACTTTGCATGATCAAATTATCATCCCTGAATGTGAAACATCCACAACCACTCTGTCAACCACTCTCACTTATCGCCTCCTGCATCGATTTTTGTTTCAAATACTACCAGTCACTTATACTTCCATTTACATAATGTCCGATGAGAAAAATTTGCCGGACGAATTGTAATTCATATCTCCACTCTGCGTGCTCGCCGGCCCTAATACTTCAGTTAGCTACCTCACATTTACATTTCAATCAGTGATTACAGCCTCTCCTCCTCTCACCCCGCTGAAAGTAAATACGGGACTACGCTATCTCGGACTAAAATGCATTTGGTGGGACCTGGAGGGATAGGCATGAATATTCTGTCTGGTACATATTTACTGTGTGTTGCTAAGTGTCACATGCTGCAAGTGCATCCTTTAATAGCTGTCTGCTTTGTATACTGCACAGTGTGGCGCTAACACTACCAGGAGCCTCAGACGTGCTAAAAATGTCTCATTTTGGCTTAAAGTGTCCAATAATTAGAATAGAATGCGACAACTTCACTGAGGTGGCTGTTTAGTGTCCGTCACACTCACTCCATCTATACTGATCATTTTGTTTTGTTTGCTTAGACAGCAATTCATACCTATACTGCCTTTTTTTTCTTTCCTTTTGTTTTCACATTCACTGTATGTTGCGGGGTGTTTCGAGAATATTAGTGGGCTGAAAATTGAACTCCAACACACGAGCCACTTCCTGGAAGTTTTCATACAGCTGCAGCGATTAAACACATCATCATGGAAAAGGTCAAGCAAGTGGAAAATGTGTCTATTGTTAGTTTACTGTTGACTACAACTGTGAAATGAACGTTTGACATGTTTGTTCCTTGGTGTTTTTTTTCTTTTGTCTGTTTTTTTTGCATATGCTTCTGAGCATAATAAAAGGAACAAAATGCTGTGTGTTTTGTAAAGCTGACACCCACACAGGCAGCTTCTGATGACAAATGTTGGGCTCCCTGTTGTCGGCCCCGCACAGAAAGCAGGTTATATCTTCACTGTGTTGGAAGCCGCTGTAGGAAAGTCTGCTGCATTTGGAAAAGCTCACTTCCATGTCCTCCACCGCTGGACGCCTGCTGTCTGTTGACTTCTCTGTCAGTGGTAACCCAATATCCAACTTCATAGGGAAAAGTCTGTCAGTTGATGAGTCATCGCGGAGCTTACAATCATTACTTTTTAATTGCTCTTTGAGTGGAGTTTTCTTTGTGCCGGGGCTGGCATGGCGAGGTGAGCCGGGATCTGCTCGCCTCAGAGGGGAATTGTTTGCATGTTTTCTTGTTTGCTTGTTTTGGAACGGCCTCGCAACTCATCTATCATGCAGAAAGAAGAAATAAAAGGACAAATCATAATAATCACACTTTGCCACAAACTGCTCTCCCCGGCCTTCTGTTTTCCAAGTCTGGTTACACACATGTTGGCTCCTGCAGAATATTCAATAGACATTTATAGGAAATAAATTAAGAGATGAATGCAAACCATATGGCATTCGGAGGTTTATTTGTAAAGTCCCGGCATCAAAGCTTTTTCCAGATCACACCATATTAGCTATGTTTTTCCAGTCCAGCAAAATCAGGAAGGTAACCACAGACTTTCCTGATGGGAAACACATGAGCGCGGTCCGCCGAGACAAGGAGCCTCATGCATGGACGAGGCATCGTCAGGGAGCATCAGTAAAAACAATTATTCCCTGCATGTCTGGATGTCATATGTCACCCTGGGTTGACTTTAATAGGAGGGGATCACGATGGAGCTGCGTCACCGCTCCGAAAAACCTTTTTTAGCCTCTATGTGAACCCCCCCGCTACATTCACACTTCTTTGCATGTGAGGCGGCATGGGATGCCTGTGTGGGATGTGGGCTTGAAGACAGACCGGGAAAGGAGCCAAAAGGAAACGGCAGTGCCCAGGGTATACACTTCCACCCCTGCATGAACACAAGACCCCCTCCTCCTCCTCCTCTTCTTATCCTCTCCCAAGCATTTCATATAGGCCAGACAAGTTTATGGCTTCGTGCATTTGAGTGTGACAGCAGCAGCCCTCCCGCGTGTGACGGGCCCAACAGCAGCGGTCTGCCGACACCCGGTGTGGTTTCTCCTTCTTCGCTGTTGATCTTGGGCTTGCGCTGCACACACATGCCGAGGGCCCTTGCCAATGTAAGATGCTGAGAGTCCGCAGCTTTTACCAGGAGGGTATTATTTTTGCTGCGGAGACACACACATTTTCTTGCGAGATGCCGAGAAGGGCGAGCTCTGGGGGTTTTGCGGTCGCTTTTCCAGAGCTTCAAAGTCTAGAATCAGCACACGACGCAAGGCCGTGGAAGTGACGGCTCTCGTGCCATTACGGAAGATGATAGGGGGGTCAACTCACTCTCATTCTCCTTTTTTTTCTGCACATAAACACATAACAGATAAATGCTCTATAGGCTCAGAGTGATCAGAGCCCGCTGTGCGCCATCGGGCAGTTTACCTCAGGACCGACAGAGAAGCACTTCCAGGAAAAGAAAAGCCAGGGATTCCTGCTGAGGGAAAATGCATCAAAGCGCCTGACTTAAGGCTATAATTAGCTGCCGTGGTGTTTGAAATGTGGAAGAATGAAGTCTTTGGAGGAATGGAATTGTTTATTTATTTATGTTTGTTGTTTTAATTTTCCCTCCAAATGAGCAAATTTTCACAAGGATTGAGTTCGCCGTGGTGTGTTTCATTTGCCGTTCCATCAGTGGCTATTGTGTGCAGTGAAGTCACATGCAACGCTAAAAAAACATCAGCAACAGAAGTGGCGTGTTACAATAAAGTGACTTTGTTATAAGACAGCGGGGCCGTCCTCTCGGCAGAGTAGAGCAGAGCAGCGGCTGTGGATGAATACAGTCAGTCCATTCTGTAATGATGTATGAAATCCTAAACTAATACAAATGTACGACCTGCCCTCCCTCTGTCTCCTGTCTAGTAATCCAGCCAAACCAGCGCCCCTGCTGCTGGCGGAGCGCACGCTGTTGATGAAAACCACGGCCTTCAGAAGAGGTTCAGTGCTGTCTTCCCTCAAGAGAAGAGAAGAGGAGAGAAACTCTTCTATTCTTCCTACCGCCGACACATCTGCTGACGGCTTACTGTTCCACCAGCTTTTCTTGAGTAAAACGATTTATAGATATTTAAATTTACAGATGTTTTCATGCACTGTGTGTGGTTCCTTTTTTTTCTCCTTCTTTTTAAAAAAATATAAAGGCATATGACAACCTTTTTTTCCCCCCCGGTTGTAAAATAACTTTTGGTGCCACAGATTCCATAAAAAGGAAAACATTACTAACAGCATGATCATTTTTTATGTATGAGTGATATTTGCACAAGTCAAACTGTTTCACAGCTCCGGTTTAATGTGGAACTGTGCTTTAACTAAACACTGCTGTCAGAGCGCTCAGGGGACTGCTGATCAGCTCAACGTTTCTACTCCCAGCAATCAAGGCTCAGTTTACTCTGGCTACTCTATACGTTGCACCTTCGTGGCACCTCATCAACACAATGAGAAACAGAGAGAGTCATTTGTGTTCGTTGGCAGTTTCGAGGAGCTGTCTCTCCGTCGGGCCTCCAGTGGAAGCGCAACTGTCGGAGGCGCTCTGGGAAACTAGCAACATCTCCCGTCGAATCGCTATCTGTAAGCTTTATCAAATCTTCACATCGTCGTGTTTCTCAGCGCAGGATCAAATAACCTTCAGCTCTAATTTTGTCTAACACATGAAGCCAGAGTGGACTCTATGAAAAGCTAGAGAAAAACCACCTCGCCACATCTGAAAAACTAAAGATAACCATAACTCTTACGGATTTAATTTGAAACAGGTATGCACACACTGTCAAACAGGAAGAAGTGTTTATAAATTGTCTCGCTCGGTAATTCCAAGAGACAGGATCCATAAGGAGCGCAAATTTGTTTCTGTTTTTTCATCTAGAAAGGCAGAAGGCAGTAGCAACTGGTTGCCTAGAGAGGCCTGCCAAGCCAAATGATATTCTTGGGTTTGGACCAACTTTCCCTAAATATGGACAACAGATTCTTGGTTTTTAAAAAACAACACATTTATATTCTGCTACAGTGGAAGGAAAGATATGTGCAGACCGGTGATGATAAGAAGTCCTACATTCATTAACACTGCAAATCTGCAAAAACAATGCAAGATGACAAGAAAATAGCTGCTGTAAAATCTGGTGTGGCCAGTGTCCCGACTGTGTGTCTCTCGTCACAGTGTCATTTTATTCTGAAAAATCACAATGAGTAGTCTGAGAATTTAGTTTAACAAAGACATATGCCAGCAATTTAGCATTAATTTGTTTAGTAATAAAACAATAGCTTCATGTGACAAAGTAATAAACACTGATTCAGTCTTGGGACAACTTTCATCAGCTGCTAGAGTGAAATTTTGAATATACTAAAATATATCTTTTACTTTCTCATGACCACTTAAAAAAACATTAAAACAACAAAATTACTATATGCTGTGATTTATTGCCTGGTTGTAATATGACACAAGCCACCACTGGAGCTGATAATCCAACAGCTTTATCCACTTGAAGATAGGGCTGTCGCTTTTTATTTGAAACTCAAACTCTTCATCTGAACATGCTGAAAAATATAATATTCCATCTGTAAGCAATTGTCTAAATTCACAGTACACAGTGCATTAGCCTCTTGGTGTCTTGCTCTCCAGTAAGGGTGGTTCTTAAAATGCACATTGACTGTTGTGATTTCCTACTACTACTTGGCCCATTATCTTAGCAGTAAATAAAGCCATCACTGTCTTTGTCAATGCAAAATGGAGGAACCTAGTAAGCCTTGCTGAATGGATAAATACACAAAAATGTTGCGTTGTTGTTACCTGATAATCAGGATGAATTGAAATGTCTGACTTTGTGTTAAAGTGGGCCTATTTCTGTTTGGGAGAAGTTGAATTACAAGAACCTGTACAGGTGCGCCAATTTCATTCACCATTGTTGCCATTTTTGTGGTCATTTTGCTGTTGCCATTTTTCATGAATGTTGCGAGATACTGTCACGAGCTGAGTTCAAGACCTTCAGAGGTCTAGAACCAGATTGGGATTCAACACAATTTTTGGCAAAGCTGTGAAAAAGTAAGGCTTTGTAAGGGCAGCCGCCTTATAGTGACATTACAACAACACCAAATCTGAGGAGCCACCTGATACCTTATCACTGGAGGAGGCACCACGAATGAACAATGTAGGGTACTGTACGTAGTAGGCTACGGAGGTTGCAAACCAATTAATTCTGACAATGTATGTGTTAACTCTCATTCTTTCAAGCTTGATTTTTTGAAAAAGTGACAGCCCTACTTAAAGAAACATCTATAATGATTAGATGTCCTTGTACAGAAATAGCACACACTATATGAAATTATAAATCATGTAGTTGCTCCTCTCTAAGGATTTTAGTCCAAATTATACGTCTCATTGTGTAGGATAACAGCCATTTACCTCAGTGTCCTTATGCAGTTATTGTTCAACAAATGTTCAATATTAAATCCTCTCTTTCATTTCTCCCATTTGAATTTGGCAATGCTTGAACTGGCAATTTATTTTTTTCCCAATGAATAATGTGACACTGAGTGTCCCTTGAGTTTCACTTGATATTGTCTTTATTATTTGTTCTTTCATTTGACTCCACTTGAACATCATTTAAAAAAACAAGCTCATCCTTTCTTAAAACCACTCAGATTAATCATCAATTCATCAGATCTCTTGTCTTTGTGTTCGCCCGCTTCAATAACTCTTACAACAGATGAGAGTCACCTCCAAATAATGTCTTCATAATACAAGTGCCAACCGCAGAAATCCTCACAGCTCCCTGTTTCTTTATCCAATGTCAACAGCTGACAGTCTTTCAAAGTCAAATGGAGTGTCAGCTTCAATAATTAAAGCTGTTTGTATTTCAAATAGAATATTTCATTGACCAAAAAAAGGCATATGTGGAGCCGCACCATTGGACGGACAGCTTTGCATCAGTGATAGAGAAGAATAAGTGCGGCGTGGCCCACCCCCCCCACCTGTGAAAGTGATTATATTTCATGATTAAAAGGAAAAATAATTGAAAACCCCTGAAGAACTCTGGTTAATATTGACATTTTTACCACAGTGGATCCTGGTTGCAAACAACACAGACTATTCTGTTATTGTTGTATTCTTTAGATCAAAGGGGGCTTTAATAAGGCCATTATAAATACATCTGAAAATTCACTCTGATATTCAGAAAACAAATCAATACAGGATGTGCACCGTTCATTGGTCTTTTATTGCGGCACTGTAGGCCGTTGCTGAGGTACAGCACGGCATTATGAACAAAAACCGCGCAGGGCTTCGGCATCCCCGCTGTGTTCAAAGTCAGTCATATCTAGTGTACTTTATAATTGAAACAAAGGTAATCTCTTCATCCCTTTGAGCTGCAACTCACAGTCTTCTGCTGTCTACTATAAACACGCAAAGACCAGGTGATGGTGCGAGTCCATCTGGTCACCAGCTGAAGTGAGAGGTTCAAGTGTCCTTCTCATCCGACGTTCATGAAGACCGACACCTCAGGCTCACGCGACCAGCATAACACATTAACAGATGTATTTATCTCCTGTATACGTTTGGCCAGTTTCTGTAGAATGTGCAATAAGCCATATATTTCCTCATTATTTATTAAACAGCTACAGCAAAGTGTATCCCTAAATCTATATTTCTGTTACTCTCCTCGTTCCGAGCGATGATGGTTGATTAGACCTCATGTGGCACCCCTGTCCTTCACCACCATTCTACTTTATTCCTTTGCAATATTGATGATGTGCAGTCCCTTCAGTGGAGCAAAATGGCCTAAAAGCCCCCCATCTGGACCCCAAGCATGCTGAGTGGGGAGTGAGAGTCCGTAGGACCCTGTGGACCGCGCTGGACAGTGAGAGCAAAGTCCAGGAAAGATGAGATACAAGAGAGCAGAAGGTTTGTAACAAAAGATCCAGAAAAGAGACATTCTGCATTGTTGGAAAATGATGTTATCCTCGCTGAGAGTTGAGATGAGAAAATTGGTCCCACTGTAACAGTTGTCTTCTAAATGTGACGCTACAGCCAGCAGCCTGGCTCTGTCAAAATCCACCAATCAGCACCCCTAAAGCTGACTAATCAACACGTTCTATTTCGTCTGTTAAATCTCTACAAAAGCCGAAGTGTTAAACATCACGTTGCGGTTTCGCAGGGGGGTTATGTGCTGAGTTATTTCTTGGCCTGGAACAGAAAAGAATATGGACTGTTTCCACTTTTTATGGATAGCTAAGCTAACCGGCTGCTAGTTTCAGTCTGGACTGACACATACGAGAGGAGCATTGATCTTCTCTAATAACCCTCAGCACATAGGCAATTAAGTGTATTTCCCCCAAATGTCAAACTGTTAAGCAGTGGATTCAGCTGTTTGATGACGTCCAAAGCTTTCATCTGAAAATGGTTCTGGTGATAGGCCAGACATGTTCCTCTATGATGGACCTCAGCAGGGCTGCAGTTACTTTTGAGGACATTGAGGTCATGACCCTTTATACAGGAATTTAGAGGTTTTGGTAATCAGGGAGAGTTTACAGTTAAGAACTTGCACATGGTGCAAATGTTTTTGGGATGATTCCAGTATTTTGAGACTCAGTAAAGTTTAACTAATTGCAATCGTACAAAACATTTTTTATTTTTTTATAATTGTATCCCTAGTAGTATAGGGAGGACATTGATACCGCATTTAGACCTTCACATTGGCAAATAAAACTGTAACACTTTATTTCATGGGTCTGTAATTTCCTAATAATTTCCGTAGACGTTTCTTGGAAAGAACTGTGTAGTGTGGTACTAATTATTGGGAAAATAGAGACAGAGGTCCGAGACAGTATTTGAGTGTTTTGAGTTTAAAAGCAGTTGTTGACTTCCAGAGGAATATCCGAAAGGATTTGGCTGGCAATTTTCAATATTTTCTTATTGTCAACAAATCGCATGTGCAGAGCCAAACCAACAATGAACTCATCCGACTAACAAGTATTGTGTGTGTATCCAAAGCCTGATGTATCTTATCCCTCTGTGCCGTAGACCTCAGTTGTTGTCCAAAAACTATTAAAAACATGTCAGTGAGTCACACTGTTGCACTGGGTGACATGTTCCTTCAGACATGTAGACAGTGATTACCGTAGCTTGTTTAGAAACGGCTCCAAAGAGTGAAAACAGCGATAAGATGTGACCTTTAGGAGTGAGTTTCCTAAGACAGCAGACGCCAATGTGCACGCATGGGAACACAATTTCATTTTCAGTTTTTCTAGCTTGCTGTCTTGCTTGACTTTATACTTCATCATGAATTTCTAAAGAACCAAAATACAATGTCAAGAAGTTGTGATATGTAACTCAGCAAGCTAGGGCGACTCTTTAAACAGAACCATGTTGCGCCGCATGTGCAGAGGTTGGTTACGATCTTATCGCTATTTTTAGTGTAAGGAGCTGTTTCTAAACAAGCTGCGGTGTCCACGGTCTTCAGGGATGAAGGAACATGTCACAAAGTGCAGCGTTGTGGTTTACTGACGCTTTTTTAATAGTTTTTGGACAATAACAGAAGAGCACAATATATCAAGCTTTGGATACAAACACACAGAATACTTGTAAGCAGATGAATTCATTGTTGGTTTGGCTTTACACATGAGATTTGTTGACAATGAGAAAAATATAGAAAATCTGAAGCCAAATCCTTTAAATAACTGCTTCGTTTAAATGAGATAACGAGAAATTCACAATAACAGTTTTTAAAAAATGGGCCAACTGAATAAATGAAATGTGAAAACTCCAAGTGATTAAAAGATTTTTTGGTGTGTGGAGAGGGTTTGGGAATGGTGTTTGAGAGACTTCAACCACAGTTTTTCTAAAATCTTGGCTACGGCCTTGGATCTCATTGGCGAGCTATTTATAAATTTCGAATAATGTATGTTAAACTGTGGTTTATTACATGAGTGGCTGATGTGGCTGTTAGAGGGACAAGCAATGTGCATATTTGTATATACTGAATACCACAGTGTAGCATTATATTGCTGTCAAAGCACAACTGACGTTTAACTGATGATCGTGTGCTCTAAAGTGGACAAATTACCCAACAACATGGCTTTGCTTTTCTTCTCTTCTTTTGCCATCCATATACTGTAGCTGTTGCTTTGATACCCTGTATTCAACACCAGGATGCAATAAGTTCAGCCAAGTTCACAGAGAAACATGGGAAATGCAGAAAATAATAAACGGAGGTAAATAAGGTAAGATGGGTGGAAACGTGTAATTATAGAACTGTTTGATATGATCAAACCTACTGTGTTAGCTGGGAGAGGTAACTGCAAACCTGTGTTTGCCATTTAGAAATGAAACACAACAACAAAGCAACACTGTTAATAATATATCAAAAACTGTGCAACGTGATCTTTACAATTTTACAATTTACAAGAAGTGGTAAATCAAATTTGTTAAAGGGAAAATATGATGTGAATCTAATATCATTCTTAAAACTAAGTCACCTATGTTGTAGCAATGTCCATGTATTATTTTATTGAAATGTGTGCCTTATAACGAGAGAAAACTGTGAAAAAGGCTGTAAATTCCCAATGCTGCTCTTTAGAGGGAATTCTACAACAACCAGAATGCATTGCATGCTACCCAACCAATATATTGTACTGGTGTGCACTGGAGTCAGTTATGTTTATCTTGTTTTCTTCTAAATATACTACTATTTTAAAGGTCATTAAGTATGATATTTTAGTGCTTACTTTTCCCTATCACTAGAGTAACATGGTAGGCATAATGTTTAGAGAGACTCACATTTGACAGCCTCAATTCTTCCTTGTCCCCAACTATGTCACTGTACACGTTAAATGACGTCACTGATGCCAAGAGAACAACAGATTTTGCAGCTGCACCCCAGAGACACACAAAACATTAAAAACAACTGTTGTTTTTCATACTGTATCCCTAACTCAGATAGATAGAGATATGGTTGAACATCGGCAGAGTGGTCCTTTAAGTGCTCCGATTTATGCGTCATAACAAGATCAGGTGAGGTGAATCAGTACCCACAAAAACAATTTGTTAGAGATACTTCTCTCCAGCACAGCTGAGTCATTGCACCCAAAAACCACAGACAAGGTTAACAGAAGTGATCAGCTTCCTTTCTCACCTACAGCACATGACTGCTACACTCCTCACCTCACTATTGTGCGCTGCAGTATATAATAAACCTTGTTTGAAGTACATTAACCTGGCTCACAACAATGGTAATGTGCACCCTGAGGGGGATACCGGCATTATTGACTTCCTGTTCCTGGAATGTTTTTCTCCTGACTGTTAACTGAACTCGTTTTAAGGTTGCAGGCATGTGTGGAGAGTGAATATGTTTAAGACATAACCTACTGTTTAAATGTATGAATGGGGATTTATCATTATTGCAGGGCTAGAGCACATTTGGATCTTAGATGAGATGCTATAGCTGCACATCTCCAACCCTAAAGCACGCATTGCCCAGCAGGTTTCTGACAGTAGGCTGTCTTTAATAATATACCAAGATGGAAGCTATCAGCAATTTCTTTTATATTTCTAAATGCTTTGACTCATTAAATTGACTCATTAAATGATTTACTTTTGTCTAAATCCATACAAGACACTGTAAGGTGGACTAAGCATGTTGCTTTACAGTAGCAACCAGTTTCATATTCACACAGTTACACCATCACACAGCGTGAATTATACAAAATCAATAATGCGGCATTGATAAAAACATAAGTACTTTACTGTGATCAATAGCTTCGAGCTCTCTTGTCTTTACAGTCGATTTAAATCGTCCATGAGGGAGAAGGGTTATGAGCTGAGCATCCTTGTGGAAGCTGTTCCAAGCAGACAGTGTGGCTGTCACTTGGATGACTTCTTAAGCTTTTACATTTATATTTTCATAATATAATTAAAAAGGCGGGAAAAAGAAAATTTGATGGCAAGACTTGCGGTTGAACATGCATCTACTCATATATAGAGATGCTATTCTAACATATTCTCTTTTATACTAAATGACTGTATGTTAGTTTGACATTCACACACCTTGGACATGTGTTTAAATAGAGCCTTCTAGGTCAAACATATCAGCATGAGCATATGTGAACATATCAGCATGAGTGGCTACTTTATGAGGAATACTGTCATCTTCTATAATAATAAGAATTCATTATGTGATTAAAATGTCTGCGTCTTTAAAAGTGTAATAGTCAAGGTTGAGTGGGTATTTAAATCTTCATTTCAGCCTGAACTGAAAACACATAGTTGTTTTTGACTTTTGGCAAATTATACCTCTTTTCAGGTTAAAGGTGTAAGGTATCCTGTGGTATCTGTTCTGCCTGATGTCCTGTGGTGTCTTGTCTCTGCCTTGTGGCATAACGTTACATCCAAACCAAATGTTTTACTTAGGTTAAAGTTAAAAGTCATAGGTCATGGAATAGATGGTTTTACTTAGGTTAAAAGCCAGCCATAAATGAAGAGCCAGAGGCTGTTTTATCCTGACTAACCAACTGTTTAGAAGGTGGAGTTTTTTGGGATAAGAAACTATATAGTGTTGTTAAAACTAGTAGTAAGAGATCCCAATCTAAAAACTAACTTCAAAACTAACAGCAGGGTCAGAGCCATGTCATCAAGTGTTTCTGCACACAAGACACAGTGAAAGTGTGTGTACTATATGGAAGTCCAAAGTGACCAAAGTTAAATGAATAAATAAATATGACTTTATAATATTACCATGGAATTGTAAAACGATCCAATACATGTTTAAAACTATGCTCATTCATATGAAATGTGATTTTATCTCACTTCTTTTCACAATTGCAGCTTTGAAATAAAAACCCTTTCAAAATTCAGAAGAGAACATTTCAGTTATTTTGCTGCTGCACCTTTGACCGTGCTCATATTAATGCTGCATCTTATGAGACAGTGTACTGTGCTAAAGGCTGATAAAAAACTTGGGTGCTAGAGTTTGTAATGTATAATTTAAGATGAAATGTAGGTTTAAAGCAATTAGAAGTTTTCATTGTTAGTTTTGAGATCAAGCTAGCAGCTAATGTCAAAGTAGCATGAGGTCAGATGTTTATTTTATACACTTACAAAAATTTTATGTGAAGTTATTGAGATATAAATAGTTTTTACTGAACAATTCCCGCTCTTAAGAGGAAGTAGATATAATAAATAATGGAATATGTGGTCACAAACTCAAAGAGGCTTTACTGTTGGTCATGGCACGGATGACAATTTCATTGAAAATGCAGCAAACATAACATTTTGGTTATTTTTAAATTATTCCAGACATAACGGAATTTTTCCTTTCATATGTCGATTGCCAAGCACGTTCAGTTTGTTTGGGTTATGACACTATTAACACTGTATTACTGTCCATCCGCCGTCCACAACTATTCACTGAATCCTACTGTGCAGACACAAGCTGCAGGCCCTATAATGTCATCACAATTACATCGTACTACACTATAACTGTTATTGTCATCAACTTCTTGTCGTCAGCGTTCTGCTCTCTGACTGCTGCATGTCACTGAAATAAAAACCAAAAGGAGAATCTTATTTTCCAGATGTTTGCAAATTATTTCCATAACTTCCTCATGATGCGATATTATCCTTGACATCTTCTCAAAATATTCCTCTAAAATGAGATACATAAAGTGTATTCTATTTGTCACTTTAATTTCCTATGATAAATGTCTTCAACTTCATCTCCACTATAATGGAATTCAGGTTACCTTAAGGGTAAATTAATGTATTTATGCTTTTTCACTTTAGGTAACTTTATCAAAAAGCTAATGTTGTTACTTTGCTACTGTTGCTACACGATATATTTTGAAAAGCACTAAATATTTGTGAGCCTTGCAGGAATAAAGGGTGGATTTTTATGAAACTGAAGTAGAACCCGACCATGCTGCTGTGGAAGTATACGCTCTCAGAGCAGAGCAAACAGATGAGGAGACAAGCTTCTGGGCAGGTTACATCCACAGAGCTGTTTATCAAAATAAGCAGCCAGTCCAGAGTGGTCAGCCTATTGATTTTCCTGCCAAATATAATCTGTTTCACCATCATAAATCTGTGTCTGACATCTGCACAAAGCCCCATTTTAGCCAAACACTGCCAAGTAAGGCTGTTTATTCACCGATGGCCTGATAGTCTCCATGACAACGCTCACTACAATTAGGAAACTGTAATCCCGCCTTCAAACATGCACGCAGTTAATTATTTCAGCACAAAGTGAGAGACAAAATGCGTAGAGGGGAGATAGAGAGGCAACTGTGGAATCCTGGCCGGCTTGCTGTCATGCAGCGGTGTGTATGTGTGGACTTTGAATGCAGCACAGCCGGTCTTTAATGAGCACTGTAACTAAATAACAAGAGGAAGGATGAGATTGAGAAGTAAAAAAAGTCCACTAAAATGTCTTTGTTGTCTTTATGCATCTACACTGTATATACAAAGTATTAAAGAGTTAGTTCACACAAATCACTCAAAAAATTGTATTTTTCTCTTACCTCTAATGATATCTGGGCATTTGCATATTGCTTTGATTTTATTTCCCCAGATCATCTGAGATAACTGTCTCTATTTTTCCTACACCCCAATGCAATGGATGTAAATTTCATTAAATTTGAATTGATCTGAGAATTTAGAAAATTAGACTGAAAACAAAAAAGATGGCCAGCAATGTATCTTTTCAAAACTAATGTGTCTGTCATGCTGGATAACCTACAAAACACATTGTCAGCAGGTTTCTTTGGGACTACTTCTCCTATAGAAAGTACAACTATGGAAAACTTAAACTTCCCATAATGCAAACCTATTAATTTTGTCAAAGATGCCATGCCATAAATGTCTGCACTTTTTCAAATACTATACCCCCAGTATGTAAAGCAAGTGTTACAAATTTGTAGAGATTTAACTCGAGTTGACATCATCATGGATAATTTTCCAGACCTTAGAAAGATCCTTTAAAAGACATTACAGAAGACATTATACAACTGTTCTCACCAGTTGAGTAGTACTCCTCATCACATGTAAACTGATCACGATGTGTAAAGTTGGTGGTTCCCTCCATTGAGGATGAAAATTTAAAGACTACAAATCCTCCTCTAACTCATCTGCTTCATATCATCTGCTGTACTGTAAATCTCCTTCTCTGCCATTGATTTAATGAAGAAAATCAATAAAGAATAACGGCTTTTTACTTGGATTCAATTAATGTGAGTCCTTTCTGAAAAGTGCTCTCGAACATTTTGCACATTTAGTGTAGATTGATACTGTATGAACTGCTCCGCTGACAAATATCTGGTTACAGTGATGGCCATGAATTTGAAAGATGAAGAAATAACTGGTATTAGTGTGGTCTAGTCTGTCAGTTAGGTTGTGTTTTCTCCATTGTGAGCCGCTCATGCATTCGTGTTATTTCAGAGACTACAGCGCCACATGCTTTCTTTCCTCCCCAACCTGCTCTCTTCAAATGTTGACTCAGACAGCGCCCCTATTCCCAGGAAGCCTTCAACAAGCACCATTTGCTCCTGCTCATACCATGTTAACAGAAAAAACTCATTTGCCATGTATTGTTAAAATTTTTATTAATAGCAATTTATGTCACTCAGACAGGGCCTCTGCAGAAAAGGAAAACATTTGGGCCTTGTACAAATCTATCACTCAACTTGTCAAAAAAATTTGTTCTCATGCAATATAAATAGGCCCTGAGTCTGTGGGTAGAGAGATGGGATCTGTTTCTGCGAGGGCGACGGGCTGGCTGTTTAGAGACTCCCAGTAAAACAGGTCATGCTGTTCACATCATGAAGCCTCAATCACAAACAAATGTTTTATTTAAAGAGCCAAAGCGTTGTTTACTCCAGTCTGCTTACTCTCCTTCCCTTCTATTCCTCTCCCACCCGGGTGCACTCTGTGTGTTCAGCACATTTGAATGCTGCAAGCATACTAAGAGGAAACAAAAACACTCCTGACAGGAAGCTCTACCCTGTCATGTAAAGGAACAAATAGGTAGGCATGTAGCTAAGTGAACAAATTGCGCCGACACAGTTTAATAAATGAAGCATTCAGGGAGTAGAAATGTGTTAACCGTTGCAGAACTCGCAACTGCTGTAAATAACCTCAGCAGAGCTTGTTTGCAGAGTTGATATGAGTAAAATACAACAAGAAGTGTCAGGCTTTTGCCGTATTTGGCAATGACAAATATGCGATGTTAATGTCATGCTGCTGTCTGCGGTATTGTCAGAATCCGTCAAGTTATTATGAGTCTACTGAGAGATCTGTGTTGGGTCACGCTCCTGTTTGTTGTCCTATTGAGTGCATCTGTGACTGAAAGCCGATTCTATTGATAAATCAGCAAAGGAGGTGTCTACTATCAGCATTAATCTATAGCTTTGTTTCCATAATTCATCAAGGTTGTTGTCTCCTTTAACTATTACTGTCCTTTATTGCAACTCATTTCTTATTTTCTGTACTTTGGGCCATCATTCCTTTCCCAAGTTAATTGCTGAGATCTGAGAAAAGTGGTGTTATTTCTAAAAAGAATAAGTCATCAGCAACTAACACAAGCAGCCAACTGAATTTTTGGTCACTTGGGGACAGAGAAAACAATACTGACACTGCCTTTCATGTTGATGTGATTACCTTTTTTAGCTAACTGTTGTTTATTTCCACATCCAGTAGTTATGAAGCAACATTTTCATTTATTTGGAGCCGTGTTTTTGTCCATTTGGTGAACATAAGTCCAATATTTACTCTCTTTTAGGTCTGTTTTTACTCTCTACCAACTCCTGAGGGAAATATCTGGCTCTATAGCAACTAAATGCTAGGTTATGTTCACCAGCCAGCTGCTTACTAGCAAGTAAAGATTAATGATAATGCCAAAGAATAATGTGATACAATGTAAGCCAAAAGGGAAACATGAGTCCAATATTCACTCTTTTAAGTCTATTTAACTCTCTACCAACTACTGAGGAAAATATCTGGCTCTTTAGCGGCTAAATGCTCTGCTATGTTAACCAGCTAGTTGCTAAATAGCAAGTGAAGATTATATCATAATGCCAAAGTATAGTGTGATAAAATGTAAGCCAAAAGGGAAAGACACCCTCGAGAAACAAACAAAAAAAAAAACAGAATGCTGAGGGCTAATCACTAATAGGAGATAGCTAACACTATGGAAACTTGACAAAAAGGGGTGTGGGGGCATCGTGTATGGACATTTATGGGCTATGCATCACCAACAGAGCACCGTAACCTGCTCTTTACTGTGAGTTCATGTTCTGTCTTCACTTTGATGATACGCCTTTAAAGCGCTGCATCTTTCCATCTTCGGCAAATGACATGCTACTCAGAAGCGTATTAAAAGCAAATGTTTCATTAATGCTACTGTTGTTGTTTTCCACACTGGAAGGCTCCTGTTTTGCATATGATGAGATGATTGTGCGTGTGAGTGGGAGGGAACGAGTGGTGCTTAATGTGGTGGACAGTA
This sequence comes from Scomber scombrus, assembly GCF_963691925.1. NCBI lineage: Eukaryota > Metazoa > Chordata > Actinopteri > Scombriformes > Scombridae > Scomber > Scomber scombrus. The sequence goes on from NC_084972.1 coordinate 7,696,170, forward strand.
ATCAGCGGCGGTTCCCCCCCTCAGGACCGCAGGCCATCTCATTTACATTCCCCCCGTTTGTGGACAGAGTGCTGCAAATCTACCGCAGCTCCACGCTTCCTGCCTGCGGCACCCACCCAATACTGTATGTGGGTGCGTGTGCCATTGCCAAGTCAGCCAAGGAGGATTTTGCACAGGTTAAAGCCTCTAAATGAAAGCGGTTATTCTCATGACTAATTCATGAGATGCTGAATTATGGCCGACAAACAAGAGAAATTTAAAGTATGACAGCAAAGCAAAATGAGGCATAAAGGCTCGTGGACTGCCAGATGCAAAATGGGATGATTGAGGGAAGTGTGGGAGCCGTTCTTCAGCGCGGCGTCGGATCTGACGGCGCTGACTGACCTGGTCAAATACAACTACATACTCCATCCTTGGGCTTTTGATGTGTTTGGTTCCCCTCTGCTCTAACTCCCCCCCCCACCCAAACAGAGAAAATATGTGTTTTTTGCTGCAGGCCAGGAAGATGGATTGAAGGGGGGGGGGGGGGGGGGGGGGGGGGGGGGCGGGCGATTGTGAAAAACCCAGGCAGGGGTGCCATTCTGCTGGCCAGAGTCCGGCTCTTCACATGTCCTCCTCCAGCACTCACTACAGCACCACACAGTGAGACAAAAGGTGAAGGGTAGGCAGGTCAGCACGCACACACACACTTCCACTTCCACCTCTCTCCTACCCTCCTTTTTCCCCCCATGTCCCTCCTCATCTGCCACTCTCTTCACTTCAACCACCCCCCCCTCTCTGTATCCACTCCTCCACCACCACCACCCCCCAGCAACCTGCATTCTCAAGCAAGCGATGTGAAGGTTAACTGGCCTCTTATCCCGCTTAAAACAACAACAAAAGGAACGAGGAGCGATAGTGGTGCTTTTGAATAGTTCAAAAGATGTTGGGCGCACCTACACCCTGCGTCTATCTTGATCACAAAGGAGGGTGACATGAGGGGAAAATAGCACTTCAAATGATGCAACAAGACAGTGGCAACAATTTGCAGGGGAGGTTTCTTGCAAACTGTGATCACGTGTGTAACAAAGACCCCTTGACATTTAAGATGGATGAAATGGATGGTTTGTTCAGGCTCAGATCAATGCTGCGGGCAAGAAGAAAAAAAGAAGAAAGAAAGAATAAAGGAAACACCGAAAACGTCTTTCCCCCCCCCTTTTTGTTCCCACTTCATATTTACCTGCTAAGCAAACATGTCATAACTGAATTTTTGGTATCACACTTCATATTCTGACAGCAATTGCTCTAGAGGCTGGGAGGAGATCTTCCCTCAGGGCATAAAACATCATTAACATTATTATTGTTTGAGTTCATTTTTTTTTTTTTCCTTTTCGTTTTTACCGTTAATTCAAAGGAGTTGTATTTACATGATGGATCTACAGTATTGACTGAATAATTTCTATAGAGTGTGAATATGCAAATAGCTGCTCAAACGTTTGAAAATACATACCCTATGTGCAATTATGTAAATTGTCTTTGGTTATTCATTCAGTTATTCACCCTTGTATTCGCTCATGCATTCATTTGCCATATTAGGGGCTGGCAGTGATGCCCTGAAAGCGGCAGGCTCTCTCCGCAGGCTCTGTGGACAGACAATGGGTAGGGAGAAAATCCCCCTCTCCAGAGTTGTGCTGCAAGTTGACCCGCTCACAGCACACAACACCATATGGAGAGAGATTGCTTTGAAGAGGCCTGCGTGGCCCCTGCCCACCGGTACACAAGAAGAAGCACGCACACGCACACACACATACACATGCACACACCCTTGACCTCAGACGCACACGTACTGTACATGAGAGCGGTCTTGTTTTCTGCTGTAAGTCTCACACACACACACACAGAGCTGCCAAGTTCTGCTACAAATACAGCTTTGGTTTTATGTTTCAGATTTCTTTCAGGAAACGTGAATGAAATGACACTCCAAATCAGAAATGTCATCAAATCCCTGCTGCTTAATATGAGGAAAAATTAGGTTTTGACAAGCAATATTAGACAATAAAGATCACTTTGCTCATGGGAGAGACTGATGTGGTAAATGATGGAGGGAAAAGAGATGCAACTTCTCCCACGTAGATCAAAAACAAAGTTTAATAGTTGTGCACCCTCAGGCGTGTTTCTTCAGTATTTCAGGCCACATCTTGAACGAACACTTTCCGTGCATGAGTAGATGTTGCTCCTCATATATTCTGTTTGCCACGCGAGTGTACGGAAATCTCATAAAATAAAGGCTTCCCGATTTTTGGAGAGTACATGGGCGGGTCATAGCGACGATTGATTTCCACGAGGAGTGACGTGAAAAATGTACACATAATGTTCAGAACACATGGTTCTGATCAGACTTTTGACCTCAACGTAACCTGCAATCACTAATTTTGTGCTTGCTTCCATATGGAGAGGGAGTGCGGTATTAAAGGTGACATGCAATACACACAAAAAAAGAGAGAGAGAGAGAGAGTGGAGACAGAGAAAGAAAAAAAGCTTAGAAAAATAAAGTAATGAACTGTATTGTGTCATAACTGACCAGTCGTAGCAGGGTATTTTCATTCCTGAATAGCTTCACTGTGTAATGTAATGGATGCTCAGGCACATACATTACAGGTGTGTGTGTGTGTGTGTGTGTTTTGTTATTTCTCCCACCTCCACATGCTGCCATTCACTCCATTCATTAGGACTCATGCATTAAAGCTGAGGTGGTATTGATTTGGGAATGCAAGAAAAGCATTGCCCACATATACATATATATATATATATATATATATATATATATATATATATATATATATATATATATATATATATATATATATGCAAACAAACACACACACACACACAGGTTTAGTGAGTAATATTCAGCATTATGTGTACAGTGTGTACAGTGAGCCCACCAACTGCAGCGCTACGAAACATAAAAAAGAACCACAAGCTGATGTTGTAATGTTGCATTACACAACATACGCTGAGGCGATAGTCTGATATAAAGCATTGCTGGAGGGTGAGAACGAGTCCCGTTGCGACACCCGGGGTGACTTAGAGACATGTTTAGCTGAGGAACAAAGAGCAGGAAGGAAATGCAGAAGACACACTGAGCAAAGAAAAACATTTTCAGACACCACAGCAAAACACACCCTCCACCAATCCTGAGTATTAACTGAGTGAGATAATGAGCCCAGCTGCCTATTGGTCACAGACTCATTACTGGTTGTAAAATGTCTTACTGAAATCTCCACCGTTAGTAGTTTTCTTTTAAATTTGAATGTCTTTACAGATTATTGTCCCCATGTAAGTTCATGAATTGTTATTTGCTCACATGTGCCACAGGGGTCAGCTGCTCTGTCTTTACCTGTTGTTTGTACTGTAAGTATATTTTGATGAAGTCTCCAATTATTTTATGATGCTAAAGTGACTTTTTACTCAGCAAAAACATCCCTAAAAGTCAAAAGTCTCAGTGATGTCAGTGGGGTAAAAGCAGTGGAGGGATGGAACAAAGTATATTTACTCAATACTTAAGAACAAATTCTAGGTACTTTAAGTATCTGTATTTTACTTTCTGTATTTACACTCAAATAAAGTACTTTATACTTCTACTAAGCTACATTTCAAAAAGGGGAATGTTGTACTTTTGACTCTACTCTGTTATTGTTCAGCTGTGTTTTAGAAGATTTTAATATCATGCATTGTCATAGACTGAACACCCCAGCAGTGCATAAAAAAGGAAATAATTTGATACACCTTGATCCAATTCAACATTAAAATTCCACTTACACATTCATGCATCAGTCATAATCATTTATAGCAATATAACACTCGCAATTGACAAGTTGATATTCAGTAAAGCCAAATGTCAGCCAGGAGATTCAGTGACTCTCATTGACCCAAATAGGGTGTCCTTAATGAGCAGAGGTGTCACTATTCAGTTCAAAATACACAAAACAAAGCACTTCTACATATTAAAATTGCACCTGTGTGACTACAACTACTAGTTCTAATGTTTCACAGCTTTTAAGATGTACATTTTGTAGCTCTTCCGTTCAGGAATCGCTGTGGAGCTACATGCGTGCTAGAAACACTAAAATAAAAACAGAGACCAACTCTTTGTCGTTTGAAACTTGCACTGTAAATACTAGCACTTTCAGAGTTGTCACTCCTTTAGTACGGAATGTGTTTTTCTCACACAGTAAGTGCAAGGGGTCCCTGTGCGGCGGTGCATCCGCCACATGCAGGGCCTGAAACGCTCCACGCTCCATGTTTGGGTAAACTGCGTAACAAATTGGAGAAAAAAGGGCTGGAGCCAGAGACACAGAGTAAGCTCCCTCCTGGACAATACCATGCTGTATTATTAATACAACAGCATAGGTCCTGGCGTTGTAACCTGCTAAGATGGGGGAACATGTTCATCGATGATATCAAGGTGACTGAACACACACAGAGCAACGAGCCAGCTGCTGTTCAGGCAGCATGGTGCGGCTCACGCTGTGGACTAGGTGCCTGGCTGCATAATTGGGAATTATTAAACATGGCTCTAGCAGCGAGGTGATCATGAAATTGTATTTTCAGTCTTGAGGGATGAAAGCAAGAATTAAAATGTTACCGTTTGTTAGGAAGCGAGGGGGGAATAAAATTGAAGAGTCTTGTCCTAAACCTCCCATGATTCGATTTCTTTTAAGAAACAAAGGAAATGCATTTGGACAAGTGGGGAGATGGATGACACAGACTGCTGTCGTAAATTGTGGATTGTTGTAAATTGCAATCTGGTTAAATATTTCAGGAGCAACTGGACCAACATGATGAAATGCGGGTTGAGATGTTGCCCGTTTTTCTAAATGTCAAAGATGCAAACAGCCAGTGACAAAGACAACTTGAGGTTGAAGTAAAGCTAGATAACGACTCAATACATGTAATAATAAATGATTTTCTAAACAACTGTGATGTTGATAGACTTTGTGCACAGTTTGGATGATTACTCAGCTATCCAACTTTGTTTTCCTCGATCATGTTGAAAATGAAAACAACACTTTTTTATCTATTTATTTTTTGGGTTGTTTTTTTTTTAGCTCAATTTAACCTTAAAAATAACTAAGTTTTTAAAACCACACATTAAATAATCTTACATAGGTCATATAGGGGCCAGAATAAAAACACCCCATCAAATTAAATGTTGTTATATTATAGATGCAACTGCATATTTAATCAAACCAGCTATTAAATATATGTAGTCTTGTATATTAAAAAACACTTGTGTTTTAGAATCACTGTCATTTCAACGTCACTGCACAGAAACTGAATGTAAGAAGGTCTAAACACTGACGTGGTCATGTGACACTGACATGGCTGAATAAGTTTCATGGTGAGGAATAAAAGGAAAAATATGAAGATATATAAATGGTTAGTTGAGCTTTTTATTTGCTGTTGTTCCCAGTTAGTTTCTATTCTGTTTTAATGTAAAATTATTGGAAAACTTTTAATTAATTTAACAATTAACATTTAATTAATATTAATTGTCTAATATGTTAAATGCAAAGCTTATAACTGATGTCAATTTTTTAGAGAAATGGGCCAAAATATTATTTCTAACACAATCATTTCCACACTTTCACACTGTAGTTAAGTACATGAGCTTTAGAGTTTGGTTCGGTTTACATTTTGAAGCTTGATTTTTATTTATTATTTATAAGAGATTCTAAAAATCACATCTGCTGGAGAGAGTGAAAACTAGTACTATGCATTCAGTTAGGATCCCAGTAAAATATTTTAAGGGCAGTAAAACATCCAAAACTATTAGGTGGTAAACTGTCATTTTCTGTGTGGTGAATGAAAGCCTGAAAAGTAATGCACAGCATGCGGCATAAATCTTAGTTTTCGATTTGAATCATGTTCCCTTTTTACAGATTCAAACAAAATCACTGTTACTACACTGCTGCTGATGGTGCCAAACCTTTAAGCATTTTGGTTTCTGGCCCCCCCTCTCAGCAATGTGGAAGTAGTCTTGTGAAGTAAAGTAGTTGTCTAATGTGTTGTTTTGTGTTTTGTTTTTTGTTTATTTATTAGGGGGATTTTTTTGCAATTAATTTTCAGTTCAGACATTTGTAAAAGACATGTTCTTTGCCTCACAAAAGATATACTTTTGTATTAAATGTACAGAAATATGATTCTAACATACAGTACAGCCAATAATATTTTTGCAAATGTCTAGACTTCAGTGATTCAACTTTAAAGTTATATTCCACTAAAAAAAAGATTTTTACACCTGAAAATCAAGTAAATATTATACTCAGTGTATCATTTCAAGAAATATTTTATATAAGCTCCATAAAGTTTGTCACTAATATTTTCATAAAAACAACTATTTTGTGCTGTTATGGACATGATTTTTCTCTGAATGTTGAATGAATGAGTAAGAACATACAGTAGAATTACCCTTAAATGAAGTTAGGAGACCCACGTATTGGTAAATCTGCATCATAAATCATCAATTCAGTCACACATGCATCAGACAACAAAATGTCAACGCTCACAAATAAAACTAGCAACAACCCTCCTAATGTTCAACCGAACTGAAAGTTTGCAAAGGGAGCAAATCAGAAAAGTGTGACAGGCGACACGCGTCTTTGGAATGAGTTCATCTCAGTGGAATCATTTGTTTGGTGCTGCGAGCAGAACATTTTCCTCCACAGCAGCAGTTTCAAATCACAATGCAATAATATTTTCCAGCATAATCTAAAATGATGTTGGAGGGGGGAAAAAAAGGGTGAATGGCTTGATGTGGCAAAGCAGCAGAGGATGTTAGTGATTGTCCTATATTGCTCATGCTCTCATGGATTACTTAATTATCAGCCCGTGCCGACGTTCTGCTCTGTTAATGGTAGGCAATAAGGCCTTTACCTCACTTAAGGAATAAATTGTATTGCTCCATCTCTCTCCATCTTGTAACGAACGCACCCTCCCACACACATATAAACATCCCTTCCCTCCTCTCTTCACTGCTCATATAGATCATTTAAGCTGGAATGGGATAGTTATTGAAGCAAAATCCCGATGAGATCCTGCGCTATTTCACAATAACAATTTCTTTAATTGGGCATCTCTGCCTATTCCCCCCTCAACCTGTTTTATTCATCTTTGCAAAAATCAGGGAAGGGATCCTCATTGACACACGCTGGGTTTATGATTTTGAATCATGAGGAGTGCAACTTCTTAGAGAAATTGTTATTGCCTCAGTGGGAAGCATTGTTTTGAGCAGAGGTTTAGAAGATAAAAAAAATATTAAGTTAATCATGAACTCAGTCAGTCAGAGAGTCATGAGCTGTGGCAGATGGCGGCTGGGTCGGCATTGAAAAGAAAAATGCACACCTTGAAGAGGAGGGAGGCAGGAGATAGGTATCTGTGTCATCAGGAGGTCAGCATCATTAGCAGCTGCAGGGCAGTGGGGCTGGACGGCTGCAATGGAGGTGGGCTCGGCTGTTGTGCTTAATATTATGATGCACAGTACTTCTATTTTGATGGATTGCACAAACACATTTGATATTTTTATTTTGAGGTTTTACTGTCCATTCATTCCAGGCACTTGTCCTTTTCTTCCCATGTAAATATATCTTAATGTAAACTTTAAGTGTGCTGTGTCCCTCGATTTCACCAAGCAAATGACACTAATTTAATGAGAAATGTTAAGGAACCTGAAATACCAGGTGTGCTTCAAAATGTTAAAAGTATGACTCACTAGTAGTGTACCACCAATGACCCAGTCATTATAAACACATACTGTGCAATCAAACTTTGTCTAAACCAACATAACCTAAATTGAAACTCTAATGAAGATCTAAATGATACCAAATATATCAGTCTGAATATGCATGAGACATCTAGAATATTTCCTGCCATAAAGGAAACAACAAGTTGGAACCAGAGGAAGAAGTATTCTGCTACTTTACTTGAGCAAAAGTAGCAAAACTTTAATTATACAGTAAAACTACTTTACTGTATTACATTAAAAAACATGTAAAATTACATGAGCAAATCTTTTGAATTTTTAAGAAATATAGTTATCATGCTGAAAAAGTGCCTATAAGTGCTATATAATTATATATTAAATATATATTACATATTTTATTTTACATATTATAGTCTATACATTCGATTGATTTTACAGACATATTTCAAATATTGTCAGATCTTTATTTTCAAAATAATTATAGCTGTCAGATGATTGCAGTGGATTAAAAAACACAATATTCACTTAAAATGTAGTTGAGTTGAAGTAAAAAGTAGGAAAAAAGTATAAATACTAAAGTAAAGGAAAAGTACCTCAAAATTCTACTTATGTACAAAAATTGGGTAAATGTTCTTTGTTACATTCAGTGTTGGAATGTATCATAGTACAACAATACAGAATATACTATATATTACTGTCAGGCAGGAGTAAGGTAACTTTACCAACCTTACAGCTACTTAAAGCACCAGTGTGTAGCATTTAGTGTCATCTAGCTGTGAGGCTGCAGATTGCATCCAACTGAGTACCCCTCCCCTTTCCCTTCTAAGCATGTAGGAAAACCTACAGTGGCTAAAAAAACTCGTGAAAAAACACGAAATGCCCTCTCTCTCTCTCGAGCCAGTGTTTGGTTTGTCCTTGCTGGGCTACAGTAGAAAAATGGAGATGCAACATGGTGGCATCTGCGGAAGAGGACCTACTACCTCTGTAGATATAAAGGGTTCATTTTGAGGTAATGAAACATGGCTGATTTTCAGGTGATTATACACTAATTAAAAGATACTTATGAATATTATATTTCCTTTTGGGCCAAGTCCATTCTAATATAGGCCTCTAAATTCTACACACTGGTCCTGTAAAGGAGGAAAAAAGAGGAAAATGGATGTTAAAGAGTTATAATACCTCCTATGTAAATGCACATTATGAGTCATTATCACGAAATGTAATTAAACCTGGGCTTCTGAGTGTGTCTGATATAACAGCAGAGATGCCTCCAGTGTGTATATCTATATTAACTGAGACAAAGCTGGCCACACATCTGCACTGCACCTACAGCACAGGGAGGGCAGTGAAGGAGTCTGTCCCAAGACAGTCCCATTGACCTCATCACAAGTTACACTCTCAACAGGAAGTCTCTCTTCTTCTTCACACTTCTGCTCCACTACACTGTGACCAGCAGCAAGGCCGCTCAAACTACCTCTAAATCCTTTAAAACCTTGTTTGCCAGGTCGGTGTGTTTTCCCCCTCTCAGGCCTGTTTGGAGTAAATATCCGGCATTAATATCCACACACAGATCTTTTGCCAGAGGATTATTGAACATTAATTACATTAGCATTTTCTCTCTGACAACAAGGTGGCTTCTTATCTGTGATCTTCAAACTGAGACTGGGAACTATTGATCTGGGCCATGTTGTCATTCAGATGATAATTAGGAGCGGGTGACAGGTCAGCCTCCAATCCGTTTGAACATCTGGATGAGAGTTCCTCAAGGACAATGGGAGCCGCAGGATGCCGCCACTCTGTTGAGCCCCGCGTGTCTTTATGTGCCTAAGTCCATTATACAAATTGTCTAATTAATTCCCACATTCCAGCAGAGTGGCCCAACAATCAATGGAGACAAAACACAGGGAGAGGAGCTCAGTCAGAGTCCGGGTGTACAGTTCCAGTCAGTGCATACAGAGCTGGAGGTGATGCACCTGCTGCAAGGTTTCGCTCTGACCTTTTTCAGAGGAGACGATGACACAAATACAGAGCCGCAGTTTAGATTAACAGCTTCCAGAGGAAAAGGTGCAGTTGCACACTAAAAAGGTAAGACAGGTGCAAGTGCAGATTTTACTTTGTGACTTTGACTTTCTGACTATCTTATCTTCCTGAAGAGAACACCATTAACATTAATCTGTAGAAATTCTGTACCTAACAACACTGTGCGAGCGTGCCATTTTAGTCTGCATTAGCTGTAGAGGTGGTGCTATCACAGGTTAGGCTTATCTATAATTAAAACTGTATTTTAAGGACATGCAAATGGAGATATTAGCAGACCTAACATATATCCTTCTCAGTGTGCTCGGGACAGAGTTCAAAAGAATCGTTTTACGGAGACCCTGCGTCGCAAAAAGTAGTTCAATGTATTCTTTTTCATGAGTAAATAAAGGTAATCTCCACGGGTGCATTAAATTCTGTCGCCGCTGCATTTATGTTATCGTTAATGCGATGAATAATTCCGTTTGCACACTGCAAAAGTGCTTACAGCAGAACTTTGGAAGTATCAACTGAACAAATTGTGTAAGAAATTCCTAAATGGTCTTGTTCACAGTGTTTAGTGTGGAAAAGATCTCACTGCCTCACAGCGTTTTGTACTGGAGCAGCACCACTGCATGCTTGACCACTTAGAACAATGGCCATTTAATCCACAGTTCAAAGGAAACCAGAGCAGAGCAAGACAACAGATGTTACTGTGGTGACATTTTTTTCCTTCCCCAAAAGCACAGATAAGCACTGGATAAAAAAGAGGAGCAGTTGTTTTAGTCTGTAAATGATTATTGCCTGTAAATTGTAACATAAAGGGCCTGTGGTCCTGTTAGTCAGACAGTGCTGAGCTGCTGTCGCTACAGGAAGCAGCTTATCGTGGTTTCTGTTAACATGTTGCAATGTAAATGAACAGCTAAACTGTACTTGATCCAAATGTGCAAATGCAAAATATAAATGTAAATCAGTGTGTGCCTGGGGAGGATGCAGACAAACAATGCAAATATTGCCCCCTTGTGGTCCATGTGCACTCATGGGTGTTGAGGGAAGCTGGGACAGTTGTCTGGGACAGTAAAGGCATGTTACCTGTTGTTGTGTGATTTGGGGGGTGAAATGGCTTGAAATAGATGATGATGTGGAAAAGATGCTTTTTAAATCAGTCTGAAACAAGAGGGACAAAGAGGGGAAATCAAGTTATTTAGATTTAATATAAAGTGACAAACATCAATTAGAATAATAATGAAAAGAAACCCCTCCAAATTAAAAGCATTCCAATCTCAGTCTTACATTTCTGTGCCTCTCTGCTTGCTCTCTCTCTTTCTCTCTCTCTTTCTCTCATTAGAGCAGAGTAAATTTCAATGTCACTTAAAGTCACAGCTGTAATTTATTGGCTCCTTAATACTGATGGACAAAGGTCATGAGCAGCGCTGTGAGGCGTTCTATCAGGTTTATCTGTGCGGGTCATTAACCTTGACCTGGTGGAAATGCACTTCAGTCCAGGAAGCTCTCCGCCGTGCGTGCACACGCCTAGATGCCCCCAAGAAGTTCCTCCCTGCGACAGCCACTCACTCCGCTGCCCCGTTAGCTCAAGTGCTTTAAACTTGCCTTAATTGTCATATGGCAGCCAACGCAGCTTTCTTAATTGATCTGACCTTTCACAGCGCTTTCTAATTTCCAATCCCGCTTTCATTGTTCCATCTGGCACTTTTAAAACGACATCTGCTTGACTGTACTTTACCCGGTGATCTCTGTACAGTTATTTTTAAACTTAATGTATGCTTCAACAGATGTTAGTTTTTATAGGTGAGGGGCTAGACTGCACCCCCAGCATCGGCCCATGTCCATAATACTTCCCTCAACAATTCAAATATTGACACCAGAAATTACAAGTCAGGTCGCCGGCGAGCTCTGCCATTATACTGGCCTTCTTGTTTTTGTTCCCTGTTGGCTAAACATCAGCTTTCTCTAATCACTGCCCATAAATAAAACATTAGTTCTCGGTTTATGAGCAAATAAACATTTTTCGGTTGTCACGCAGAGTTTAGTTTTGCAAATATGTCTGATGTCAGTGAGAAGGCAGGAATATTTGTTTGCTAAATAATAAGCAGCAGTGCATTGTTCACCATGGACACCGAGAGGGAAGCAGTTCACTTTCATGCTGTAATAATCTTGTGTGTAATAATCTTTTCCATTAGACTCTCTATCAGGAAACATATACAGTACTACATATCATTTTTTCAAATATTCACTTCACTATCAAGGCCAGTTTTTTTTTTTCTCTTCATTCAAATTGTCTGATTAAAAAGCCTCTCTGCAGAAGTGTTATTTGTAGATCTACCATAGGGCATCTTCTCTCTCTGCACGTTCTCTTCAAGATCTCAATGACTCCAAGCTGCAATCTTTCCTACTCATACTCCACATAATCTCCTCATTAACCCTTTCCCCCAAACTGCAGCTGTCTGTTTTGTCCTCTCTATCTCCCCAGCGTGGAGTTGTGGATGTCCATGTCTCTCCCATGAAAACTTCATTTTCTGCTCTGGCATTTTCCAAAAGATAAATTTCCTATGGCCTGCATTTTCATGGGGAAGTGCTCAGCGATGGCTCTACCTGCAGGCTGTTAAATTAGTGCCATATAATTGACTGATTAAACGCTTATTGATTGCTGAGATCCGGGTGATGGAGGAAGAGGATATGGATACTCTTGCCCTTGCATTTTGCACGGTCCTCGGTTCATGAAGAAGCGTAATACACATAAGCCAAAAAGAAACTGATCCCCTGGTTAAAAAAGCCCTGACTGGTGCTACATTTTGAGGACTGAGGGTTGAACTTTTATTAAGATTGCTGAGGATTCATCAGGTTTTAACTTTTTTCGAGCAGACACTTTAATGACAGCATTTCTAAAATTAAATAGATAGTTTGAGCTATTTTTTTTCTCAAATAGGGTAGTGTTTGGAGGTCTCACAGGGCTTTAGGAGACCAGGATTGACATGCGGCAGCCTCAAGGTCAAAGTCTGCTGCTCTCCTGAAAGCCTCCAACCACTGATAGACACGTCTTCCCTCCTGAGCTGTGCTGGAGCGAACACACCACAGAACATCTGTTCGCAAACAACCCTGATGGAGCCGTACTGACACCGAATGCGCACCCTCCGCCCGCACCTAACCACCCAATTCCCCGACTGGGGCCAGATGGCGGCCCGCGCTGCTGCTCCCTCCTCTCCTCGTCCAGGACAAATCATGAGAAAGAATGGCCTGCAGGTACCGCCCCAGGCACGCCTGTGCCACTCACCGCTGACCACCCTCTGGTGGCTTCCAATGTTCCCTCCTGTCAAAAGACAAATTGTCCAACAGACTGCTCTTTTATGAATTCACCCCGCGGTCCATTTCTCAAAAGAGGTTAAGGAAAATCCTTGGCCTGCGCTGCTCAACTTTGAGACAGAACTCTCTTCTCTGAAAAGTTAAGAAGCTTGGAGACAGAGAAAAACAAGAGACCCTGGAATGAGGCTCTACTCTTGAGTTTCCTCACAATGCTTGACTGTTAATCTGAGCCCAACTGGCAAAGATACCTCACTGCCATCCTCTGTATGAGGTGCTTGACCTCTGAATAATGTGCTTTGCTGCCATTATAAATAGGAACATAGGTGTGGAAGAAGAGAGAACATTAGAGAACTTATTCTTTGGAAACTACCAGACATTTTACTGGAAATGATTTACAGACTATTCCCATCTCCTGGCAAGTGTTTATTTAGTGTCAGTTTGGGGAAGGATGAATACAAATGACTGTAGTTAAAAAGGTGCACTACGTTGTTATTTGGCCATCAGCACCAAATAAATAGGGGGCAGCATTATCAGCAGAAAGCACAGTCCCTACAGACCCCCCAAAAATCATATCATAATCATCATCATAACAAACAATAGTTCTGTTCTGTGATCCAGCAGCTGTCGATTACCTTCTCTCTAGTTACATTCATGTGACAGCGGGTATTTCTCTGTGATGGATCTCATTTTGAGAGCGAGCTGGACTATTTTAGCTCCAAAGTCTTCCTTTTACAGGTGACCCGGTTAGGAATGTCACCACAGATCAAGGATAAGTGTGATTAATATCCACTGACATTCTTATGGCACCTTTTACACAGAATTTCATCTTGAGGCTGCACAGGACAGATGTGTGGGAAAAAAATAAATCTCTAATGACAGTAAAAGTCTGCCTCGTGGATAAATGCAATATCTGCTCATTTTATCTTTATGCTATTTTAGTGCTTACCTGAGCTTTACCCTAGTTGTAGTTACTACTAACATCCTGGCTGATACTGTGAGACAACTGATTAAATGTATACAGTATTGATAATGGCAACCATGGTGTTTGCATTGGTAATTACAGTATATGACAGTATAAACTGGGTGCATGAAAGTTAATAGGTCCAAAGGTAGGTCAAAGCAGGGATAACCTCTTCATTCCTTGTCATCTTGAGCAATCACATAAGTATGCTTTATTACCTTGAACAAGACTTATAGGAAACACTGTTTTGAAAAACATGAATAAAGATATGTCTACTTTCCATCTTACTGAATCACACTTTTAATTCAGGCATGAAAAACATGCTAAACATTGAACAGGTACACATTTTTTCCTAAAACATTCGGGGCATTCTAGAGTTTAGGAAACACTACTGAAACAAGAGTAAATAGTGCATTTTTTGGGGGTTATTTTCAGCTGTGGATGAATACATATTTTGTTCTCTGGGTGGTGTGGGATGTGCAATTTACTCCAAAAAAACCCCTACCCATCATAATGAAGGAACATGTTACCCAGTGCAACACTGTGACTCACTCACTGATGTTATTAATAATAATGATAATCATTGCTGGACAAAAATGGAGCTCTGTGGCACAGAGGAATACATTTTACAAGGTTTTGTTTACACAGACAATGATTTGATTTGATTTTTTCATGGGTTTATTGACAGTAAGAAGAAAATTCAGCACATTGCCATTGCACCTGTCAGATTTACTAGCCTATACCTTTATTAATATTGCTTTAGATGATTTTGTTTTGTACCTGTTTTGTATCTATGCTGTGCTTTAACTCATATTTGAAATGAAAGAAAAAAAACATGTAACAGGAGAAAAGGGTTTGGTTTCATGTTGCGAAATAAATAAGGTGAAATGAGCAGAAATAAACTGCCAGTTTCCAAGTAGCTCCCAGAACTCCTCTGTGCTAATCCATCATAAATGAATAATCTCAACATATTTATAAAACATGTCCATAACCTTGGCTTGACTAAAGCAAACAAAAATATTTTGAAAAGCAGCCTTGGAAATGATTACAATTTTAACGCAAAATCATTGGTTTATTATTGGTGAGGATGTATTCAGATGACAAAATACATGAGAAAAATCTTTCGGCTGATCATATCAATCATCTCAGCTGTGTTGGGCTCCAATAATGTTTGTAGCATAGTGACATATGTGCTCGGCCAGTCAGCTCGATCAATGTCTGTTCCAAAACTGATATCACACACAATTGTCAACTCATTAAACTCCATTTCCATCTTCGGTCTGACATTGCCTCCACTCTAATCAATTTCTGAGGTGGGGGCATTGGATTTTTCCTAACCAATCACTAGAGGCCAACATATCCACCTGAATCTGTAGTTGTTTTAAGTTGACACTGATGCGTAGCCATGACAACATGCTCGTTTCACAGGGGTTTTAAGAGTGGAATATAGAAAAGTGGAAAATAGTTGGCATCGGCTGATATTGTAGCTTAAAAATAAACTACAGTGTGGGGCGATGTTGAGAAGTCATTCCATTTATGTAAAATAATTAAGTTAATCAAGGGGGTCATTTCAAATTCAAGAATAATATTCAGCAGCCCAAACACAAAAGAGAGGCCATTAAGTGAATGTTTGAGATGTGGGATAATTCTCCTTATATAGACCTGCTGTCTATTCTGGGAGGATTTGTTTCAGATGTCAGGGAAGCCAGCTCGCTCAATATTTTTAAAAGAAAGCTAAAAACTTACCTCTTCACTTTAGTCTTTTATTAGCTTTTCTGGCAGTCATCTTCACACACTGATGCACTACTGAACTTATTTTAAAATGGTGTATCTTACTTGGTTTTTATATTGTATTTAATCTATTTCTAACAATTTTTTACTATTTTAAAATTACTATTTTTATTTTCCACTTTATATTACATGAAAGGGGATATACAAATTAATGTTCCATTTAATGTTTCTGACTATTTGTCAGAGTTAAAGATTCACAAATTATTCTAATGAAATGGAAATCAAAGCTTAACGTTACGGACACACTTGACAACAGCATTAGTCCCACCCCTGTCAATGATTGGCTAATCCTTAGTCCCCCCGCGGTGCTCATTGGATAATAGCTTTTTCCACCGAGGAAACTCTGTTTCATGTCATGATGCCAGTCCAGAATCAGTCGTCTTGGTGGAGCGGATGGATTGTGTATTCAAAAATTCAAAAATGTTACATAATCAAAAGTTGCTTCTACAAGATCAAACACTGCTCTCTCAGCTCCATCCAGAGTGCAGCCTCTTGACCCATGCCAACTGCCAGGAAACATTCAAACTAATATTTACACCAATTAAGAACTTTCATAAACATCAAATATCAACTCTAGCACTATCAGAAAAAGCCTCACAAGTGCTCTTAATGAGGAGATCCGGTAAGCCGTTGCATCATCGGGATGACTCACCAGTTTATGGACAGTTTCTATAGAGATATGAAACCATTCTGCTCCTCTATTTCCTGAGCAACACTTCAAGTGTGTTTACAGTACAACCAGGGCCCTCCAGACACACCACGCAAGAGCGCACTTGACTGTATGATGCGCTCTTTGAGAATGAGGTAAAAAACATCTTGAACTAAGCAGGCCCCTACGGCTTAAGATCTCCACCAGATTGCACTGGTGTTATTCATTGAGATTTTGCTAATTAAAGCTGTGCTCCGCCGTGGAAAGAGCGGTGGAGGGGGCTGTATTTCTTGGAGCACTCGCAAGCTTAATGGTGCAAAGAATTTCTACCTGACGAGAGCATTCCTACCACAGGTATGTGTCCCGATTGCCAGCAGCACTGCCAGCCAAACAGCAATTTAGCACTATACTACAAGTGTTTACACTGCACTTTGGCACTGCGACTTTTTTTTAATGTGCCTTGCTGTTTTTTAATATTCGGTGTGTATTTACATTAAGAAGGTGAATTTTAAAGTTTGCAAATGGGACCGAAAGCTTGTATGGTTGCAGTCGGAGGCCTCTGGGGCCACAGTGTGAGCTGAAGCACACTCACTGTCGGAGTGGAGCCAGTTGGCGCTGCAGGGAGGCCATGAATAAAGGGAGGGGGGGTTGAAAGGGTGGGGGCCGCTCTTTTGCCTTCAATCCCACATGCTCTCACTGGTCCTGGAGAGTATATCAGGCAAAAGCAGTGTGATCATTAAATGCCCATGCTGCAAATCTTTTTAATTATTCTCCTTCCTCCCTAGCCTTTTAATGAGAGGAGTATCCACAGATAATGCGGGTAATTGGACAATGGGATTCACTCATTCAATTATTGACCACTGAATCTGCTCAAGAGTTGATGGGTAATTCTCATTCTCGGCTCTGGCTCCAGGGCTCAGCGTTCAGCATCTTGGTAAAAAAAAAAGCAAAGAACACTCCTTCTGGTGGATTGTATGTCATTTAAATACTTTCCTTTTGGGCTCTGTCCAAAAAGCATATTACATTATAATTTGTTTGAACCATGAAAGGGTTTAGATCTAAATACTGTGTGGCAGGCCTTTCCATAAAATCTTGCTAAGTAACCTCTGGTATGCAATGCTGGCCTTTGCACTTTAACCACACATTGCCATTTTTCAGTGGGAGACGCATATGTTGAGTGATCAGCTTTTGTTTCAAAGCCATCGAAATCAGAGATGAATGTTTACTGGTCGTTTTAATGGTCTGCTCTGAATCTGGCAGAACGACCCAGCTGCGTTCACAATGTCCACTGGAATGACATTAAAATGTTCATAATTAAAGGTGGTGGTCTTGCTGAGTTAGATGAGAGGATTGATACCACTCCGCCGTATCTGTATGCTAAACATGAAGCCGGAGCCAGCAGACCATTAGGTTAGCTTAGCACAGAGGCTGGAAACATGGAGAGACAGCTAGCCTGGCTCTGTAGGGTAACAACCAGGACCTCTAAGCTCACTAATTAACACATCACATCTCATTTGTTTAATCCGTTCAAAAACCAAAGTGTAAAAATGGTTGCTTTATATGGGGTTATGAGCTGGACTATTTCATTGCTGGGACTTGGAGTCTCCTCTTGCCTGGTTATAAGGCGAATCGTCATTTTTAAACATTTAAACAAATAAAAATGATATAACGTATTAATCAGTGAGCTTTCGAGTTGCTGGTAGGTGGATTTTTGCTAAGCTAAACTCACTGTGTGCTGGCTGCAGACTGATCGAGATTGCTATCAATCTTCTCATCTAACTCTTGGCAAGAAAGTGAATGAGAATATTTCCTACAATGATGTGCCATGCCTTTAAGTAATAATAAAAAGAAATACGAGTCGAACAACATTTTTTTTTTTTTTTGTGTTCAGAGGAGGAAAATTGTCTTCCCTCCAATCCACACAACAGCACAGATCTAAAGTAGTCCTATGGTAACTTCTCCAGGTATTATTGTTTATCCTAACTGACATGGGATTGCAAGTAGCAGAGTAAACACTGTTTCTCTGCTATAAAAAAAAAAAGGGCGACTACTTCCCCCCCATCTGGACCCCCGCTTAATGCTCAATTGAAAAAAAGCCAGTCTCTGGATAAAGGACTTCTCCAGTTTGAGTGAATTTCAAACCTGAAGGCAAAATCTACAAACCACAGCGAAAACCCCAGAGAGTGAGAGAATTCCCCCACTGATCATCCAATTTAGCTGATAGCAGTGTGTGGAGAGAAAGAGGGAGAGAAAAAAGAAAACAGTCAGAAGTGTAGAGAGAGAGAGAGAGAGAGAGAGAGAGAGAGAGAGAGAGAGAGAGAGAGAGAGAGAGAGAGAGAGAGAGAGAGAGAGAGAGAGAGAGAGAGAGAGAGAGAGAGAGAGAACCTCACAGGAATCTTCAATCACCCTGCTTCTTCTATGCAGTGGCCCACATTGATCTGGCGCATTAATCATGAGCAGACAAACAGCATGTTGTGTCTGTTGGTAATTGTGACTCTCAACCATACTTAGCCTATAGCTACTCTCAACATGTGCTGATAAACCACTCTATTACTACAGCACAATGTAGGACACGTTCCATCAATGGCAACTTGAGAGCAAAAAGCTTCCTGCAGCAATATCACAAAAGGCAGTTTATCTGCGTTCGGTAATGGAATAACACACATTCCACCGAGGAGAAACCGAGATATTTTTTCATTGGCGTCACTCTATTAGAAGAAACTGGTAGAAACATTTTTTATATTTTTTTAAACACGGGGTAGGATGAGGCTTGCCACTGCTACGTAGCTTTCCAGCACGGGGCTCGTGTTAACAGCCGATCCCCTACACACACCCCTCCCGCCTCCTCCGCTTGTGAAATTCACACCTCCAGCTAGAGTCATTATCATAATTGTTACCAAATACTGTAACTCCCAAGTTTTAATTGCAATACCATTAATTTCCAATCAGAATGTTTCCCTTGCACAGACAATTTCATTTCCAAATTGACATCCCCACTCAAATGATTTCATATAAACACTGATAAAAAATAATAATATCTCAAGGGCCAAATAGCATGAAAGAAAAAGAGGAGGGGGGAGTATGATTTCAATATGGTTTGGAGGCAGGCAAATTGTATCAAGAACCAGTCACGGTTACTCCTCCAAGGCTTTAAAACAAATATGCCCTTCAACTGACGCGTTATCGTCGTCTGTGCACTGCAAATAAACTACGCCTTTGCCTCATTTCTTTTTAAGATAAAAGACCAGTCGTTTGGGCATAATGGTCAGGGCCAACAAAATGAAATAATAAACCATTCATTAAATCAAGCACACAAGTGGTAACTTTTCTAATAAAAGATTCTGAAAGTTTAATTAATAGCAGTCGTTAGCGCTCGTTTAAAACTTATCGATTTAAACATAACAATATGTTAAAATAATGTATCCTGGAACAGTCATCATCCTCCCCTCGGCAGGGCCTCTGCTCGCACGGCATTGTAATCAACAGATTGTTAGACATGCATTTTCTGGGCCACTGACAAAGCCTGATGTATGGGGTCGAAGGGAGCGTTCGTAATCCATCCATTGCTGCAATTTATTATCTTATTTTAATTGTATACACAAACATTGAGGTGATTTAGGTGACACGGTGGAAAGATGAAATCCGTTTATATTAAAAGGGTTGCTCACCCCTGGAGCCCACTGCCAGCAACACCTTTCAATGACTGCTTTTAACAACATGGTTATTGTTTTATTGATCAGGGTTTTATTACGGATTTGACACCCATGTTATGTGTTAATCGAACCGCATATAATTTTTTGACACATATTTTACGAGATTATGACTGCAATTAATTTAATAACTATTATTTTTTCTGCGATTTCAGTCTTAACGAGGTTTGTGGGAAGAGTGCTCCATTCGTCTTGGCCGTGTTGTCACTCATGCACTCTCCGGCACGGTGGTGCAGTGCATGACCTTAATGGAAGCCCGGGAAATGGCCAATCGAGCAAGCGTCCGCACTCCCCAGCTCATTGCGGAGCCACCTTCTTTTGTTCTAGGAAGCGATATCACTATTAAGGAACCCATTCATAGCCATATAATTCCTCCTTTCTACACTTAAACGCTCCAAGCTTATGGGAAAATTATACAACTCGGCCTTTGCTCAAAAGTACTTTGAGGATGTGTCATTTTTCAGGCAGTGTACGTTTAACCTGGGAGGGAAAAAAATATCCATTTTAACGCAATGTGAAGAAGGATTAATATCTTTTCTTAAAACACAAATTATGCAACATTGGCTTTGCACACAGTAAATCAGGCAAACATGGACGCCTGCTGACGGTACGTGGGCAGTTAAAGCGAGACAGGGGGACTGGGAACATAACGTGTCAAGCCGAGATAAAGCTCACACATCTATAAAAGCGGACGCAGAACGGGGCCACTGTTGGTCAATAGCCTCAATCTGTGTCTCCTCTCATCTCTAAGAAGTGCACATCTGCTGAACGTGGCACAATTTATCTATCAGAAGAATTATTAATTAATAGTTCATCTCATCCTGTATAATTGAGGACAGATCTGGAACACCATTAGCTGTGATAATAAAGAGAGCTATACCTCCCGCCCACCTGAGCACACGGGAAAAGCCTCCACTGTTCTGGTTCTTTGTGGCCTTGTCAGCAAATGTATTCTTTTGCACTGAGCAGTAGTTAACAACTTATAGGTTTGTCAAACCAATTTAATTCTTTTTAAATCTTCATAGCAATTATCTTTTTGCATAATCAGTTTCAAGACCTTGGGGGTCTACTGGGTCTTGTAACGTCTTTAAAATAATTGTTCAGATAGTAATTTGAAGTTTTGTGGAAATTGCTTAATAATCAGATCCCAAAGTCAATATTTGGCTGAGGAACTAAGTCGTAGATGGGAAAGACTTCATGGGGGCTCCAACATAAGAGAGGACCAGCTAAAAATAAAATTACATCAGAAGTTGGAGCCAACTCAACATAAAAGCGTGTGTGTGTGTGTGTGTGTGTGTGTGTGTGTGTGTGTGTGTGTGTGTGTGTGTGTGTGTGTGGGTGTGTGTCTGCTTGTACGCTCGGCTGGTGGGTGTCCGTGTGCATGCACATTACACTTTAGTTGTGTGTGAGTGTGTGTGTGCGCTCAGTTTAGCTTTTACAGGTGCAAATCCAAGTTTGCTGTGATAAAGTGGACCCATATGAACTTGCATTAATTTCCCATTTTGACACACCATCAAAAGAAACTAAAAAGATATCATTGGGAATAAAGCAATATTATCAGGAAATATTAACAGCTGTTGTGGACCTAACACAGCGGTTATCTACTTTGAGCATTTGGAAGATATCCAACTTAAAAGGGAGGGGCCACGGATTTTTATGTTTGTCCCAATTACCCTTGTAATGAGATGTATCTGAGTCTGTAGTAATGACAGTAATGAGAAAGATAAAATGACAATGTGTAAAAACAGAGCTGGCATATCAATGACTTGCCCGCTCCATCGCAGACGCCGCTCTCCATCTGATGCGGGGGACAAAGGGAGCACAAGATCCATGATCCCCAACAGCAAGGACAAATAAAAGAAAATAAGGGTCTAACACAGTGCTCCCCTTGACTCCTAAAGTATATATGAATCACTACCCTTATTATCACTCTGACACAGCAAGGAGCTTTGCTTTATGAACGTTACTTAAGGAGCATCTCATAATGTGCACTGACTAAACCCAATCATAATCCGTCTTGCCCAATAACAACAAGACAATGCTTTACAGAAAACGTCTGATGTCATATCATCATTACACTAATAGCAAAAGCCTGGGCTACTCTTAGCCCTACCCAATTAGTCATTTTAAACTGCTTATTGGTGAGAAAGCATCAATGATCAATTCAGGCATTTAGCCTGTGGAGCAGGGCTTGAGTCAGTGCCAACATTGATTATCTGAAGGAGAAAATTGGTCCGTAATAATGGGGATTTCTCATGATGGCTGTATGAAGCTACAAAGACTGCTCATTTGGTATAAATGCTGTAATGATGAGTTTTATTTCATGTAAGTATAAAAGTAAGGCTCAAGTTGATCATTATTCATGCCAGTTACCTCTTGTACTAGCTGATTAATACTTAAAAGTTATAATAGATTATATTCAGGATGGATGTATCATCTTAAATCTATATGGCAGAAATAAACTGTGTGATTCATTCTTTGTAAAAGCTGCACTCAGTAATCAATATTTTTACACTAACAACAGCTCAAATTATTATGAAAATGTGCTTGTAATGACAAACCCACAAAAACACGCACAGTAGTCTGTCACCAAACTCTGCAGTTCCCCTTAGCTCTCTGTAGCGTTTTAGCATCTCTCAGCTCATTGTTTTGGTTTTGCACCTAGCAAGCTTAGTGTTTGTTTCAATATCACTGCCTTCATAGCTTTCCCAGCAGCAAGAAGCTGTTTTCTGTGGTCAACGTGTCAAACCGACTGCAGACTGTCTGCATAGCACCAAGCAGCCAACAAAGCTAGTAGCTAACTATGTAGAGGAACATTTCTTTTAGACAACATGTTGCCAAATGTTGCACTTCTGACTTAAAATTAGTAGCATGGAGCACAGAACTGTCAAGTATGAAATGTATGGTCAGAATTACATTCTTGTTTACTTTTTAAACTGAAAACGTTTATATTTATGAGAATAAAGAATTTTTAAAAAAAGAAAAGAAAACTCAAGTATTTTATTAGCAATAGTGCAGACATTTTACTTATCAAAGAAATACACAGTACACAGGTTCTTTAAAAACCTTTTGCCAAGCTATTTGTTAATATATTTTTTTGTTTTGTATGTTCTCATAAAGATATTGAAGAATATTCCAAGTAAAGAATATACTAAACCCTTGTTATCGGTTTACCATTTCACATTTGGTTTACCACTGTTTGATCATTGTTGATATCCAGTGTCATACAATAAGACCCCAGACATTAACAAACCTTTCAGCTATGCAAATTAAATACAGAATATTGACTGAGTAATATGAAATAGATTGCCTGAAACCAGTATAGAAGCTCTGAAATCAGAGCAATACAGCCTAAATGTTAATA
The DNA here is from genome assembly GCF_963691925.1 of Scomber scombrus. Lineage (NCBI taxonomy): Eukaryota > Metazoa > Chordata > Actinopteri > Scombriformes > Scombridae > Scomber > Scomber scombrus. The sequence goes on from NC_084972.1 coordinate 7,719,726, forward strand.
GAAAAAAAATCTATTTAGCCTTTTAGTGGGTTGAATAACTTCAAGGCTTTTTACGAACACCCCATGGATCATCGGGTGGTCCCAAGTGGGACTGTTGCCTTAGGAAACTCTCACTTCCTCCACTGTGGAGAGAATCCCCAGTTGGTTTAAGTCATATACTGTTAGACGCCAAAGAATCCAATTTACCCCACTCCCATACTTCTTTGATTTCCTTTGCTTTGTAAGGTCATTTATCTGCAATCTTAATTTGGAAAGTGTGATTTCTTCCCTCAGTGACGAGCAGCAGGAGTTTCTTTCCCCCCTGCCCAGCTGTCATAAAGGTAGGCAGGTGTCCTTAAAGATGTTGAAAAAATTGAATATAACAGACATGTTCAATTAGAGCAAAATGATCTTGAAAGTGAATTATTGTGTTCTTAATGGGCTGAGCAGAAACACTCCCCAGAGCACACAAGGTGAGCTCTGCTTAGCACTTTAAGTGGATCAGAACAAACTATTCCACAGTAAACTCTAGTAGTAGTTAATGAAGACCATGAGTGGCTACACAAATGAACACTCCAAGATCTTACCAATTGTGTCTTACGAATAGTAGAGCAGTCAGTCCATCAGACAGGGATTCTTTGATTTCATATTTCATCCCGTCTCAAGCATGGCTCAGTGTCGATTCAGACAGGGTTATCATCTAATCCTACGAGGAAAAAGACTTATGGAGGCGTGAAGGGCTCCCGCCTGTTTTGCGCTGATGTTTACCACCAAGTTGTTGTGAAAACAGATGGTTAAAATCAGGGCAAATTTTTAAATGATTAGAGTACTATTCCTAGAAGTTAAAAAAATATTTTAACACATTTATACAGTTGAACATTTGAGAATTTTCTAAATTTGCCAAATGATGAAGGGAAGCAAAATATTTGTGCAAAATCACATCACCAATTTACTTATATAAATTTGTATTTAATAGGTCTGTTAACAGTGTGGTTTTTTTTGTCAATATGTTAATAAAGCAAACATATTTTGGTAATGTTGCCCATTACTGTTGTCTAAAAAGTGATGTACTAAGGTGTCATATACCTTTAATATGAATGATAAGAATCCAATCATTATGTGATGGCAACCATGTAATAATAATTCATGCAAGCCTGTTTTATACCCACAGTATTTAACATTAATCAAATGCTCCAATAGTTTGTTTTCTCATCTGTCACATTGCAGATTTGGACCTTTTATCTATCTGAGGACAATGACATCTGCCCATAAGAGTAAAGCCGGTCCACTGGGGTTAACCATTTGTAAAAGGAGAGAGTGAATATGACATCAAGTGTCGTCTTCCCTTTGTCTGTGCCAGCCTCAAGGTGACATGGGAGTCTGCTCTCATCACCAGAGCCAACTATGACACTTACTCTCAGTGGAACTCATTAAAGGGCAAAGGGGGCCTCTGCACAGGCAGCATGTTTAACAAACTAAGACATTTAACTAAAACCGCAAAAAAAAAAAAAAAAAAAATCTATTTGGTTTCATGAAACACCTGCCAAGACCACAGACATGCATGGAGCAAATGTTAAGTTGTCCTTTCAAGGTGAGCCGGAGAAATTATGCCTCAATACTGCATTAATGTAAGATTTCTCGTAAGTACAATGAGCTCATAGAAACAGGGCTTACAATAACGGGTTTGTTGGAGGCGTCACAAATTGCAAATTACTTCACACTTCACAAATTAGAACTACACTGTGTTTTGTTTTGGGAACTATTTCACACCATGCAGTAAATTCAGTCATAATAATTAAAAGCCTTTTAAAAAACAATATTAGCATTCTACTAAAAACTGAGTGCCTGTCATTTCTAAAGAGGGCATGCTTACAGTAAATGTCAGTGTGACCTACTGTACTGTATGTTACAGTAACACTCAAAGAGTAGTGCAAGAGGTTTGCCTGCACACACAAAAATACAGTACTATTAAATAAATGTGCAATAACATTAAGATACTACATTGGGAGCTATTTAAATTACTTTGAGCAAATTGTATGATTCTTAATGGCTTGACTGTGTAAACTTAATCAGTTGTTTGACAGTCAAGTTCCTAGTGCTAAAGAAGTTGTGGTAGCCTAGAGGCAAATATGAAATAACAACATTATTGGTTTTCCTGGCATTGTTTTTCATGTGGATACATTTACTGTATGACTTACTTGTGTTAACAGTGACATTTGGACATTAGACTTCAGCCTACATGTAAAGAGTAATTAAAAATGTGATGTTCTGCTAGTGGAGTACTGCTATTAATGGTTCATTTGTGTTGCCTTGGCATTAAAAAAGCTGGCTCCCTAAAAGTAGCTTGAGAAATATTTTCATCCCTGAGCCACAAACAGCACATAAAATCAACCAGACTGCAGCTGTGAGGAGAAGCTTTTATGTACATGTTTACAACTGTAAATAATGCTGTGGACTAAAAGTGCAGTGAAGGGGGGTCAGAAAGCTGTCACTTAGATGTAGTGTAATTTGTACCTGAACTTGATCTCAGGCTGTCACTTTGCTCTATATTAAGGAAATCTCTAATGGTGTGGAGTGTCAGCCAATGCGACTTTTCTGCAGACGCAGGGGCCGCACAGTTCATTTTCGCCGACAGCACATTTCCATGGGAGCCAAATTAACCACGTAACCCGCTGAACCTCTCTGACGGTTTGATTGACGTTGACCAATGAAGCTAAACCTGCTGTGTCAGTGAGACAATACACGACCGCAGAGCGGGGATATGTTGTTGTCGCGTCATCACTGTAGGCCTGTTTGTGTTTTTGCTTTCTTTTTTCTCTCTCCATCATGTGGTGTCATTATCATAACACAAAGAAAATGAAAGGATGAGGAAGAGGTGGTGGTGGTGGTGGAGGAGGCGGAGGAAGAAATAGAAACTCTCTGTGTAAGTTCTCTTCAGGAGTTATATTTACACTGAGCGCGGCATAGTGGGAACCCAGCAGACAAATACTCTCACATCTTAATTTTTCAATTAGCATGGCTCTTGTTCTCTAAACATATGCAAACACAGCAGGGCGTCTATTAAAATGCAACTCTAGTGTTGAGCCTAATTAGAGTAAATTGGTTGGCTTGTATTCGCAGAAATTTGAATGCAGCTCGCTATCCATGTTTCACCGCATGTTTCACCCCAACAAACAAACTGGCACTTGCTGCTTCATGCATATGTTCAGCAGCCTTGAAGGAGTGAGTGAGATATCTGGTGTGTGTGTGTGTGTGTGTGTGTGTGTGTGTGTGTGTGTGTGTGTGTGTGTGTGTGTGTGTGTGTGTGTGTGTGTGTGTGTGTGTGTGTGTGTGTGTGTGTGTGTGTGTGTGTGTGTGTGTGTGTGTGTGTGTGTGTGTGTGTGTGTGTGTGTAAAAGAGAGAGATGGTGTGTGGTGTGTGTGCATACGTGCTATATTATGTATGTACAATAATGAGTATCTTCCAAATATTTTAGTATAGTCTGCAAACAGGGACTTGATATTGTATTTTCCACCACAATCACATTGCTATTACATTCTAAAATATGTTTATAGTGTCTGGATTGCTCAGTAATGCATTATAGGGAATTATGTTTTTTATGGGATATTTCCTTTCAGTATATGATGCTCTGTATTATCACTTCATAGAAGGGGAAACAACTCAAACTAATAAAAATTTTGCTGACTTTGTCCCGCTGATGTTTTGATAGGAGCGGATCTCCAGTATTTTTGCCAACGTCATTGGAACATTGGAGAGGCTTACAGCGGGCAGCAGGCCAAATTGACCCTGTGCAATGTAAAGGATTTGTCCTGGCTGCTCCCCTCTCTGCTTTGCTGAGGTAAATAGTTGCCTCCACGGCCAGAAGGAGAAGACTTACAGTATGTCCCAGCCTGCTGCGTGAGAACTTAATCCTGAAGGCTGACGAGAGCATGAAGACACCGAGCTGTGGTGAACGCTGTGTTAGACATTAACTCATGTTGGCCTCTGTTGTGTAGAGCCTCATATTTTTGGCTTGAGGTAATCAGGTTTGTCATACTAAGTGCATTTTTTATTTGTGATGCAATGGACCAGATGGCAGATGAAATGACTCTGAGAGCTGATCTGAAAGACAAAGGCAGAGTAAGCGCTGCTGAAGAGAGCTCTGCGTGGGTAAGTGGAGGTGAGTTTTTCTAATATGACTCAGGTCTGTGGAGAAGAATTGAGTCACTGTGTTTCTTGTCATAATGTCAGTTTCGGGCACCCTGCAACCTGTTCTCGATACTCAAGCAATTTCACGAGTCTTGTACTTGCGAAGTGTGAATTATAAAAAAGTTGTAAGTTTATTTGAACAATTTCCCAGACAAATCACATGTTTAAGAAACAAAACAAATGGATTCTGTCAGTCGCTTGCTTATACTACGCTTTAAATTGTGTAGATGTTTTCTGTCCGGTGGCTCTGATGTGCTGCAAAATTCCGAGTTTGCAATTTGATTAAAAACATGAAAGTAAATTATCCTCAGATCCTCTGCTCAGAGTAACTCTAGTGTCTAATGAGTAAGTGCGGCTTGGTGTAACACTGGAACAAAACCTGAAAAATGCATAGAATGCCTGCAGGCCTTATTTCTCTATCAGCTAATGGTCATGGGCACGGACCAGCTGCACTGCTTACTTAATTCATTAGATAACCTAGGAGCATCACCCTGATTCTAAGCTCAAACATACATGCATGCAACTGCCACTGATTTTGAAGTTTACTTGTTGTATTTAAAATACTAATTATTCTGTTCTCATTCATTCGCTAAAGAAATGACGGATAAAAACACAGATAGCTCTAATGAGAAATGAAAGGAGATTTCAAGCTGACAGAAGGTGATAATATGGGAGACTATTCTGAACTTTTTTTTTATTTCATAGGTATTAAAAAACAAAACAGGTGATAAAATCTTTAAAATGGCCAATACAGCCCTGAGCAATGTCCATTCGTATCTCTCTTTCAACTATTTAGGCAAGACAAATACAGTTTATTCTACTTTCAAAAATGTGTCCAGAGTGTGAATAAATCATTAGGCATTAAATGTTAAATCAAACAGAGAAAAGAATGGTGAATAATTCATTTTGAATAGGTGGTGAAAAAGTAAACAGACTGCAGCCAGCGCAATAATTCATTAATATCTGTTTAAATCAGGGTGTTAACAAACAGATCTGCTCCTGCGCTCTAGAAATGTTCACAGCCTGACTCCTCGCTCTGTTGATTTTCTGGAAATCTCTTCAGTATGAGAAAACGGAAAACGAAATGTAAAAACAACAATTTGTGATTTTACGGGGAGTTACACGATGAGCTATTTCTTGGCCTGGCCAGTGACTTCCGAGAATCTTGTTTTTTACCTCCGCCCAGAGCCAGCTGTTTCCACCTTCTTCCTGTCTTAATGCTAGTGCGTCCCAGCTGCAGCTTCTATTTAGCTTACAGACATATTGTCATCGATCTTCTCACCCAACTCTGTGCGAGAGTGAAGAAGCACGTGTCTCTATGTTGAACAACAGCATGACAACGCCTGTATTTGTATTGTTTTCTTTTTCTTTGCATTAATTACCGTAATATTTTGTTTTTTTTCTTTACAAGGGCGTCATTTATCTCTCTGTATCACTCACATTGAATAAGTGTGGTGGTTCACTCTGCATTCAGAGCCACTTACCTTGAAAATAGTCTGAAAAATCAGATTTCACTGGAGAGCTTTAGTGTACTGTGATGGTATAAATGCTGATTTAAAAGCTCTTTATGCTGACAGAGAGACACTATGTTGGCATGAAAAGGTAATATTGACTTTTATGATCCTCCACTACACAGCCAGTAGTTGGAAGTGTTTCAATGCTGTACACAAGCCAGAATCTCTTGCAAGGCATTGTATCATATTCATATCTCCTATTGTGTGTCTGTCTTCACTCCTCTGTGCTCTTATAGTAATTCATTTTTAGGTGTTTAGGTTGTGGTCTTTGGAAATTCAAACAATCAGATTTTACTTGCTGCTAACTGATGTGTCACTAGATAATATTTCATCTCTTGCACAGAAAGGATCCAAAGGGAGGCTCAAATCTGTGATTGGAGACTTGGCACGACTGCTGAAACTGAGCCCGGGGAGACCAGTAGAGACGCAGACGTTCGGCCCAGAGAGTGTGACAGCTCCACTTCCCCTCTATTCTCTTTGAAAACGTACCTGAGGAGATCAGCAGCATCCTCCAGCGCAGACTCTCTGTCTTCTTCTCAGCAGAGCAACATGGGAGGTTAGTGACACCAGCACTTCATCACGCCAGTCTGATGCTCTCTAACTGCACACAGCTGCCAAACCATTCTAGATAAACACACATTAAAATTATGTAAGGAATAAAAAAAAAAAATCATGTGTTAAATCCTCAGTACAAAGTTATAAAATTAACTTTTTCATCCAAACACAGCTTTTCTCACTGATGAAATAAACGAAGATTAATATGCAGAATAATAATAATGCCACAGACCACAGACAGAATAAAAAATTTGACAAATTGCAAGCTTTATACTTCACCATGCTGTGAGAATGCTTAAATGCAGTTCATATAATCAATTATGAAAATGTGTGAATAATTTAGAAACTGAAAGTGCAGCAAAAAAAAAGAAAGAATAATGCAAAAGAAATGGCCACCAAAGTAGAATCGCTGCTGTGGATGCAGCAATACAAGTGATTACACATCTTCTCAGGCACTACTGTTATTTACTAATAATAACTTATGGCAATTAATATGTGGCACTGATCAGATATTTATAAGCACATCTCATTGCCTTCCTAAGCAAAAACTTTGGTCTGTTCCTTATATCATGTGTAGTCTTCTTTAAAAACCTGTTGGTAAAGTCACATTTTCTATTGTTTTTTTGGTGTGGAATAAGGATTGATAGGATTGATAGTGTTACACTGTCTGAGGTGCATTACAATTTCAGCAGAAATGTGATTAGCAAGCCTTTTTTTCCTTTTTTTTTTAAGAGCAGCTGCTCCTTCCTAGTGTATATTTAGGCTACAACCGAGTCAGATATGTATTCACTGCAGTGAATCACAATAGTATATTTTTTCTGTAGTTTTATGTTGTTGATCTTAACTGGATTTTATGTGGGCCAGTATTGTATTATTAAGTTGTTAAAACCTTCCTTCTCATTGAAAGGAAAGGTAATTTACCTTGTATGGTCTGATCCATGCTAGCTAAAATCAATCTGGTGTCACTATCTCTGTTCCTTGTCTCTTCAAACTCCTGAACCACAAGGCAAACAAGATTTTTCTTTTATCCTGGTTCAGGGCACCTTCTTGAATTTTATGCTCAGCACTCAACAGACTTCTTACCTTTCCCTCAACATGTTTAATCTGATCATGAAATAATCTAAAATCTAAAATGTGGTACTTGTATGTCAGTGAAAAACGTTACTGATAATATTGGTTTCCAAATTCTGCTACACCTGAACTGACATGAACCAACAGAACTTGTGTATGTATTATGCGATTGCAGCCACATACAGATATACTGTACTAGTGAGCAATCCTGCAAAATGTGATGCCAATTTCCCTAAAGGCTGCGGTACAGTCACATGATAATTCTGAATGGTCAGTGGTCATGAGTCTGACTAACTTGAAATTTTGGATAATTCATCCTTGCTGTTCAAAGCCCTGACAATTCCATGAAAGTCATGTTCCATAAATCAACAAGATTGTCTGCCAACACAAGTATGTTGAAGGAGATCCAGGAGAAAAAAAAGCTTCTAAGCATTAATATGACAAATTTAGGGGCTTGTGCAGCATTGGTGGAGGTATGTGTTCTCTAAATTCTTCGCAAACACAAGTCATAAGGACTCTCCTACAATATATCTGCAGTGAGTAACTGTCTGCTCATGGTCAGTGTCATTTGATGATCTCATGCTTCATAGCACCCAGGGGGCACCGTTTGGCAAAGGGTGCTGGGAAGACACATAGCACATTGTTTCCGTGCAACCACAAACACACTTTGAAATGCTCCTGGCAAAGTATACAGGAGAGACTTTGGTAATTGATTACGTCTCCTAACAGCATTCTTGTTTGTCTGTCTGTGAGGGAGCAAGGCATGATTTCCTAAATTATGCATGTGCTAAGGATGGAAAGGAGGCTTTTAAAAGGTTATAAGATGTAAGTGAAGACCAGCACTTCTAACGGCAACACAGTTATTTATGTCTGGAGATAGTATTAACATGCTATTCACATGTCATTTTAAGGGCGTCTTTGCAAAAGTGGTTTGCAGGCTTTTAAGAAAACAACAAAAACTTTAAAATGCTCTAATGATGAATAAAACAATATTTTGAATATATTTCCTGACTGTGTGTGTGTTTCCCTCAGTTGACTGTGCAGGGATCGTCCTGAGTTGTCTCTTCTGTCGCTTCTACGATATGATACACATGATACCCGATTCCTGCGGGATCCACTGCTGTCCCAGCTACAAACAGGTCGTCAGCACAATGGACTCTGCGTCCAGCAGTGACGATGACTCTCACATAGATGTTGGCTGCGGTCTGTTCAGTTCCTGTGATGATATAAGTGACTGTGTGGAGCTGGCTATGGAGATTTCAGAAATATGCTATCACTAGTACCAAACCCCCTGTAATCCCTTTAAGGATCATCAAAGATCAGTATTGAGACTGTATCAGTGAAAGATTTCCAAGGGCTTCAACTAAACAAACAAACCTCTAAAATTAAAGCTATAACATGCATACATTTCTGATATTAAGAGAAAATGATATACAGGTATGTTATCAGTCTGTGTCAGCATGTGATCTTCTGGATATATGTTCATACTTCTGATCGTATGAAATTGACCTTTTTCATGACATTTTGACTTGTCATATCAGTAAAATATAATGGTTAATGAATTATTAGTTAATAGTTAGATAGATTATGAACGCTGGTAACTGTTTTGATTGGGACCAGAAGAGCTTGGTTGCTGCTGTGAGAGATGCTAGTTTGCATCATGTTCATATTGTTAATGAATGAATAATTGGTAGCACTTTCTATGACACACTTTGAGTGAATTATAATCTGCTTATAGCACTGTATAATTATAGTTATAAGCTTTTAAGTCCAGGTATCATAATACTTCATAATTGCTGGTCACTTACTGATATTGTTTTGCAAGGATAATAGTGTATTATAATTCTCATAGTTAATATAATACAATCATAGAAAGTGTTGAAGTAGTTCACAATCAGAATTTGATCCATTTGGTCTGATCACTGTTTGAAAGTTTAGAAGAGCTGCATGGTTAATTAATTTTATCCTCATTCAACTTAGCGAGGGTGCCAAACAAGAAGTTAGCCATCTCAGCTGGCAGTTAGCATGCTCCATGGGCGTATGTAGCCTATAGAGTGTGCACAGTATGTTTTTATCTGGATATTTCTTTGCAGCAGGAAGTGGCTTTTTTGGCTTCATGCAGCACTGAACAACTCTCACAGGAATGAATGGGGCCCCGCCTCCAACACTGTATCCACTTCTTATTATACATCCATGAATGGTGCATTAAGCCAAAAAAGCCACTTCCTGTAAGTTGACTGCTTGTTAAACCACAATGTCTCATTTTCCACGTCTACACAAGATGACAGAGATGAGACGAGACATGACGTGACATGTAGGTGTGGAGATTTGGAGATGTTTAAAGGCACCTTTGACAGAGCTGGGTTAAGCAGAAAAAAGTAATGTGATGAGTAATGTAAATTATTATTTCTGCTATTGAGTATGTGTATTAAATAAGTAATGCAACTACTTTTCAATAAGTGATAAGTATTTGATTGTATTTGCAATTAAAAGTGACTTGCCCAACAGTGCTTATGAATTTATCTCATCATTTATACAAAAAAGAATGGGTAATTTCCTCTTTATACAGTTACATAGTAGCTTTGAATGTTTATAGGACGTGTGACTAATGTAGCATGTGTAGTTACATAGTTTTGGTTTGAAACTTTCTCTACAAAGGTTTTAGTTAGTTCACAATCTTAATAGGTATTCATCCAAACCATGTTTTTAGGTATTTATAGTTGATTGTTTTATCCCAAATTGTCTTTTTATATACATTTTTTCCTCCTACTAAAACCTCACACCATGGCTGTAACACACACCATCTACTGTAGATAATGAATGAATACCTAAAAGTCTTGAAGGCTTGTGTAGTTTTGAATTTCAATTGTACAGTACCAAATCACTATGCAGCGAGGGAGCAGTGTCATCACAAACAATACACTGGCCTTGAGGCCTGCAAATTCCAGCGCTGCTCTGTTGATATACACACTGACACGCCAACAAGCACTCAAGCTTCAACATGATAGTCTTTCTGAAGTATGGGAAAAAAAATCTTGAAGCCTGTCCCCTGTTGAGCGTGCCTATTTCAGTTCAAGTGCCACTGGAAACACAGGAGCTGTTGGATATGGCATTTGTAGGACACTCGTCCTTGTCGCTCCCCTCGACCTCTGTTCTCAAAGACAGTTCTCTCAAGTGGTAGATCACTGTTTGGATCACTTCAGTCTGAAATATGTCCTTGTCACATAATGGGAAATGGACACAGGAGCATGGCTGCTATGTCAGTGTGAGAACGGTATACAGGAAAACATTGTTCTTAAGCATCATCTGTTTCTCAGAGAGGTCAGTGTGAGTGTGGAGGCGTACAACACAGTGTTACTAGATTATGTTCAATTACCAAACATTTGTTTTCTGCCATTACATATGGAGACCAGGAGAGTAGGCTCACTCTACAAACAAGGAGACTATTAAAGCACGGTTGTTAGAAGCACAGTCATCTCCTGCTACAGTCATACACTGTTTACTGTAATATTACTCAGTGGTGAGACATACAAAAGCACAGATACTGATCAGAACTGCAGATATAACTCAGACAGACCATGAGCTATTATTGCACTATATGCAATCCAGCTCAGTAGTTCAAAAATGAGATTTATTTTTTTTTTAAGTTTTGTGTCACCATTACCATTGAAAAGGACAGAATCGTCTCCCACTGTACCAGAGGAATTAATTAGTCAGCAGACTGTGTGAGTGCTGCTTCACTTTGATTTCACTGTATTTCTTAGATCTGTACTACAAGTATGTTTTTTTCCCTAATTATTTAATGTTATGACATAAAATATCATTGGCATTTCCTCCTCAAATACATTATACAGTGTTTCAAACTGAAAATGGCCACATAGCAGCTCTGTGCAAGTATACTGTATATCAATACATATTTATAAAGTATGTTCATGCCAGTGTCTTAGTATCATCACATCATCACCATAAATATCATTTTGCTTTGGAATTCACAGCAGGGATTTTCTAAACCTATGACATGTATGGTATCATATTGAGAATCAGGGTATTAAATGCATTTGTATAATATTCTTTTTACAGACAAAATCGTTGGCATCAATAACAAGAATAAACAAAAGGCATCAATGACGCCACTGTATATGTTGTGTAAGGTTTAAAATTGAGCAAAGGCAACTTCAAAACTTTTTGGTAGAAGCTTATGTAACTGTTAAATTAACATACACCTCATTATTTTAATTTGTTCAGATCCTGTGTTTCTTTCCAAACTTCTAAAGTTAAATTACAGTTGAGCTATTATACACTGTAATTAGCTCACATGGATCACATTTATTTATTTATTCAGTTTAAAGTTACAGGGCCAGTGCAGATTAATAAACATTTCTGGCCAGTTTAGCCATCTTGGCTAATTTTCAACTGCAGTCCCTGCAGTTACATATTTCCTTTGGTATAAGAGAGAAAAGGTATTTGGGCATATTAATTAATACTGAATAACAATGAAAATAACAGCTACACATCAGTGACATATACTCAAGTAAGAAAATCATCAGTGTGTATCAAATTACTACTGCAATACATGCCAATCACAACTTTTGCATGTGTTTTTAACCACCTAGGACTTTCAGATAGGCAAATAGCTCCATCAGATACAATAATTGAATGTGGCAGTATGAACAAAAGAAAATTATGACAGCATGTGCCAAGTATAGAGATAATGAGGTGGTCACATATAGAGGTCTACCTAACTGCAAAAAACTACAGTTGAATCAAGGCATCTTTTACAGTCTTAATAAAAGAACATGTGAGCTTCAAAAATGTATTTAAATTTTGAGGAAAGGACATTTAAGGAAGCCTTAAATCCACCATGTCCAACATGTTGAATAACAGCATGTTTCTCCTGAATGCTGTCCACACTCTGTACAAATAGTAACAAGAATTTGTTAAAGTATCATCAACTCTAATCTGTGCAAATGACATATTGGTCAGTATTTTTATATTGGCCTGAGAACTGAGCCTTAAAACACGTCATAGTCGAGAAATATTGTGCATATGCAGTATTTACGATTAGTGACTGAAAGTTGTTTGAAAGGCTAAATTAAAAACAGGCCTGAGCAGCTACAGAGATAATAAACCAAACCGTCCATCTTTTAATTATAATCCTTTGATCATTTGTGCTGAAAGTTGCATTTTAGTCACACAACAAATATTAGTCTGCATTCGTCAGGAAATGATCAGCAACTCTGAGAGAGGCTTTTTCAGTGCTGTTATTTTATGAAAACCAGACTGAAACATTTTGAAAATGTTTCACCTCCACTTGCTAATAGTTGCTTTTAAAATAGAGGGTTTTAATAGAAAGGGTTTACTCATCACTAACGAATTTACATGAGACCGTTGGCTACCATTCACACGTCTCTACCGAAAAGTTAACTTTCTATATACTTTATGGGCTGTTTTATAGGTATTGTATAAAGTTAAATGAAAGCTGTTGTATCTGCACCTGTATTTGTAGATGGAATGAGTCCTCTGATATGAATTAGGCTCTAAACTGTGCCCATGTTTGACCTCCTGAAAGCTGCACAGGAGCTCTGACAACACTGCACAGACTAGGGGGAAAAAATAAATGTAGATACCGCACATGCTGTGCAGAATTGTATGTTGTGGGTTACGTCTACAGGGAACACCGCTTGTGTCCAATTTTCTCATTACCTGGTGCAGCACAATTACAGAGCTGAGTGCTCGAGCTGATACTGCTCCATAAAACCTACTGGAGGTCCTTTGTGGTTTTCACGAACATAAAGTGTGTCTGCATAAACAGATGCCAGTTTTAAAGCGAAAACATCTGCACATCTTAAATTCGCTGGATCTCTTTCAAATTACCTGATGGCTGTGGGAGTAGCTCGGGCTGCAGGAACTCTAATGTTTTTTAATAACATCCAAATGGCCTGTCCTTTACTGGCCGGGCTCAAGCGCTGTCCCATCCCGGCCGAGCGGATGTGGACAAGGTCAGGTGGTTTTCACTGCTGCACAACACGTGCGTGCACCTTAATGGATGCTCAGAGGATAGTGTTAACCCATTAGCTTGCATACAGCTCCTCTAGTTCCCATCGTAATTCAAAACACTTGTGTAGAGGGTCAAAAAAAGAAATGGTAATATTGAAATGATTAAACGAGTAATGTGTTGTTACTTGCAAAACACTTCAAAACGCTGCACGCCGCTCCGCTGTTGTGTTTAGTGACACAAGACTTGCATTTACAAAAGTGATGTTATCGCGCGCCGCTTCGCCATGTTTACATGCATCTCTTCTCACTAATCGGATATGAGGTTTCTTCAGAGTTCAGGCCCTGATCGCTTCATTAGTGTGAAGCTGCTCTTCCTCCAGAGTGTACTGCACTAATACCATCTCCCTTCAGACACAGTGCTGCAGCCCGGAGTGGCCTCCCGAGGAAGCAGCACCATTAAATATTAATGCCATGTGTTTAGAGGGTTTTTTATTTCAAACAGCGGGTTTGTCAGCATCTTATGTAGTGTTCCTCAAGATTAAGTCCATGTGGAGAACCGGGGGTCCCAAAGCTTTAGGTAGCATTGTGCCTTCAGAATTATTTAGGTCTGTTTTTCTAATGGTCTTTTTGTGTTAATATTGCAAAACATTTTCACTGTGATTTTATTAAGTATACAGAGCATTTTCTTTAAAGGTGCAGTGTGTAGGATTTAGTGGCAGATGGCAGAACAGACACAATGGAATATTATGTATGTTTTAATTATAAACGTCATCACCTGGAAATAAGAATTTTTGTGTTTTTGTTACCTTAGAATGAGCCCTTTACATCTAAACAGGGAGTAGCTCCTTTTTGTCTGCTGTATGTTTGACAGCCCTGCTCTAGAGGGCCTTCCGTGTTCTTCGTGAATTTTGCAACCACTGTAGCATCTCCTACATTCTTGCAAGGGGGGGGGGGGGGGGGGGGTGGGGTGTTGCAATCTGCACACTCACCACTAGATGCCACTAAATCCTACACACTGGTCCTTTAAGTAACAGAGTACTGCTTTCTGTACCTTGCAGCTTGCAGTGTAGCTGTCACAAGGTGAATAATGTTTGCGCTTGTTCAAAGTTGACGTCACTTCAAATATTTGATGCATGTGTTTCTCATAAGCTCCTCTTGCAGTTACACCCAGGATGCAGAGCGCTGTTGGACCAAAATACCATGATGTCTAAGAAAATAACACATGGCTCTGCCAAATTATGACATTAGGAGCCAGTAAACACATCTCCCCAACATAATTCAGTTCAGTTGCTGGACGATCGCACTACATCTGGATATATCTAAATCTAGAAATTTGTCATCTGTCCTCATTTTTCATCATTTGTTCTATTGTCCTAGTTTACATGCCAATTTCACAATTACCCCCTCAAATGAACCTGACCTCACTCTCATATAGGGAAGTGGTGTGTGTGAGCATCATCCTCAATTAGGTCAGGGGCGTTAATAGTACAGTGGAAAACGAACACTCCCCACAACATCCTCTAGGAATTCCGCCTGACACTACTGACTCTCTTGAATCTATATTTGGGCCACGCGTGTGGATGTGTGTCACCCAAGACTACCCGCCTAATCTCCGCCAGAGAAAGTAAAGTGAGTTGTGTGCCCATGGGCGGAGATAGTTAAGGCACATAGGGAGCTCCCAGCAGGCACTGCAAAAACCAGGCCCTGGGCAGGTTTTTATGATACCTTTCAATCAGTGGATGATTCCCAGCTGAAATGACAGGTGATTTGACTCAGCCTCCAATTAATGACCTCATTTTAACAATTAAGAGGAGGGAAGGGGGAAAGCCCCACAAAAAAGCAGCAAATAGAGTTTTGATGCCTTGATAGTACAAGACGCCGCTATGTAATTATGTGGAAAGATACCGGAGCCTGTCTGCTCCACTCAGGTGACCTCTCCCTCCTTCAAGCAGGTGGCTTGCTGCAAGGACAGCACACATTGCTTAGGAGCTGGCATTGGGATGGGACAGGAAGGAGGAGGAGGATGTGGCTCAGATAGGGTGAGGGGGTGACAAGAGGGTGGCAAGGGGATGATGGAGTGCATCAAGCTGTGTGTGCCCCCGCCTTCCACCCTCTCTTGCCCCCACCCCCCACAGCATAGAGGAAATTAAAGAGCTGTGTAGCAGGAGGAGAAGAGGGGAGGAGGGTGGTGATTTAGAGCGTGGCGCAGGGGGATGGGGACCCGGCACATTGGAGTTAATTACTGAATAATGAGGAACAATTTATTGTGTTCTTGTTAGAGACATCAAAATGCTGCTGGATACTGACTATATAGAAGAGCATGGCTCTTTCACTCCTTGTGCTTCAGTTAAAATGCGTTGTTTAACTGCAAGTCATTTAAAAAGCCCCACTTTGCTTTGGCCTACCTTATAAAGTGGGGGTGTTGCAGGTATTCTACGCTGATGGGAATTCTCACATTGCTCTGACTTCAATTTTCCTCCAGGCTCTCTGAGTTTATACTTTTCCTATTTTTCAAGGCTTGTGCTGCAGATGTGTGAAGTAATTGACCATTCACTAAGTTCCACCCTTGCATTTGCTACACCTGTCAAGCTTTTCATTCTTACGATTTTAACAATGATAATGGTGGCAGATTCAACGCACAAAAGTCTCAGCAATTTGTAAAACAATGAGTCTTGACTTCAGACAGTGCTAAACAGAGGGGGCTTATGCTTCAGAGGCAGTAACTGTTCATGTTGTCTGCTTAAATAACAGCTGGTGCTAGCAGATTTATCAGCTAGCTAGCTAGATAATTGGTCTAATGTTAACTTCATGAGATAGTTTTCAGTTGTAATAAAATGATAACCCTGTAAAAGTGGTCTTATATATGCCAAAAGACTGATGCTAAAGACTAGATTAAGGTGACATGCAAATAGGGGATTTCTTTGTTCTGACTCAAATCCAAAAATGAGAAGGACATAGCTGCTAACATTACATTATCGATAGCTTCCCCAACAGGAAACCACACAGTGAAATAGTACTAGTCTATGGGCCCAGGCCAGAATTTAAACTCACTGGTACCACCCAAGCTGGTAAATTCTAGTGTATTTTGAAAAAGTATTTATCTCTAGATGATATTTCAACATGATAAGCTTTCCCAAGTGGTAGCTTAGTCACAGTTATCAATCATAAATGACACCAACCGTTGATCCAAAGAATGAAAATATCTTTGACATTAAAAAAGAACATATCAGTGAATGTCATCACAAACATCATATTATACTGTCATACTAATACCCATTCTCAAGTATTCATATTCCATTTATTCTGTTCATCATCATTATTATTATTATTTTACAGCTCATTTTAGTTTGCATATTTCTGTGCACTTTAGTTTGCACGCAGGTCTGAAAGCTTGCAAGTCAATACACACTTGCAGACTATAAATTCTAGGACAGCCACTGGTACTGGGGGTCCTCACATCCAGTCTAACATCAGACATTCAATTAGTAGCTTAAAAGTCTAGAAATTACCCATACATATTATACTTTTTTATTACTAGAGCAAAATGGTTAACATTTATTTTTTCTATTTATTATAAGCCTACCTTTATTATCAGTTGTACATCCGTGACTCTGATTTGTCTAGCTGTCTTTCCAGACTGCTGCCTGATATTTGGCACACTGATTGAAGCTGTAAGCAGTCTCTGAGAGGGAAAAATAGTCTGGACTCCACTTCACCCCTTTTTGGAGCAGGACAGTGGGTATGGCAGATCATTGACATCACATACACTAGTTGATGGTGCATACATCCTGCAGACAAATTATTAAAATTATTGCTGTATAATTCCTCTGATACATCCTAGTTTGTTATCTGGGATTTGAAGGACTGAATAACCTATTTCCTTTGACAAGTTTGAGAGCGCTGAGTTTTCCTTGTCCTGCAAAAGCACTTACACTATCACAACCTGTAAAGCATGTACATCTACAAGAGCATCACATATGTCATCTCCAAGGAGCTGAGCAAAGTTGCTGGTGTTGATGTACAAACTCTGAATGCCACATTTCTGACACATTGGGCAGTTAATCTTCCTACAGTATCCAAGACAGAGCATCATGACATCCCTCTACTCACTCACATTAACAGTGGTTTGATAGGGAAGATTTCAGCTGTTTAACAACATTTCAGTCTTCTTTGCTCAGACAATAGCATCTCTCTCCACAGGTTGCCAATAGCTGCTTGTCCTGAAGCTTTACCCAGATTTCTGCTAGCTTTACAGGTCAACGAATGTTATCAATGCTGTTTTGCTGTCTGTATTACTTAACAGCTTTCTCTCTTGCACAACCTTGTGTCCCGGGGCAATGTTCTTCCATTGAGTGCTACTTACTGAACCATGACTGCATCTCTAAGCATTCTTGATTGATGTTTTCTAGCACACATCAAACACCACATCCATCCGCTTGCTTACTTTCTCCTCCTTCATGCAATGCTAGGTTCAGCTCAGATCCAGCAATCTCTCCAAAGGTCTTGCCATCACCTTTCAGTTTCTGAACAAGGCTCATTTCATCAGGGATACATGCAGAGTATTCTCCAGTATTTTCAACTGCTGATGCTGATTTCTCTGACTCTCTTGCAAGAGCATCCTTGTTAGTTTTCCACAATGAGGCATCTGGATTTGAGAGTGCCCAAGGCAATGGACCAAGTGGATGAGCCAGGACATCTTTAATGTGAAGATGTCTACTTTACAAACAATGATCATATGCCCATAGAGAGTTCTACCTGCTTTCAAGACCACCTCCTTGTTTTGTGTTTGGTTCACTTTTTGTTATGCTTAAGAATGTCTGCTGTTTTGACATGGAACTTGATTGAAGGTGAATCTTTCTCCTCACCTTTTTATATTCTTTGTATATATGTTGTAATGCATTTGTAATTATAGACATCATTCAAACTTCATTATTGCATATACTGATACATAAGATCTTACACACCTACTGTGCACATACTGTAGGGCAATAATGGAAAAAGAAAGAAAAAAATACTGTCCCAAAAATGAGTAAAGATACTTATTTGACACAGTTTTCATGTACTTATATAGACCCTTCAAATACACTGGTGCCCAAGAGATTTTGCCACCTTAGATGGTACCAAATTCTGGCCTGGACCATGGACTATATACATCAGATATGCTACTTGTGAATGGATACATTTGCATATAGTATTTGTATAACATTTGCATTTTTATATATAGCCTATATTTTTAATGTAATCCCTAACCCGTGTAGCACTGACCCATGTTGTGTTGTAGTACTATGGGCAGGGCCCTGGGCCCGTGGCTGGCTCTGCGAACTTATCTAAGAGAAATTAAATTACCAGCTTTTTAACCTGATTGTGAATTACCAATAAATAACAGTGTGTCCACTTAGCAAGACTGCAGAGTATGAATCACTCATTTTGAATCCCACTATAAAATGTTTTTAAGTACTATTCCTGTTTTAAATTCAAATCACACCTTATTGAAATGTAAATAGGACACACACAGTACTTTAAATGCAAATAATGAACTTAGATAATGAAAACACAAACATTTAGACCAATTTTAAAATTAAAAGGAAGGTATAAAATATTGAACAAAACTGAAGTGTTTCCCTTGTGACTTAACTTTTATCAAAAGTAAAGACCTTTCTCTATCTTATTTACCAATTTAAAGCTCCTAACTAAAAGGGCCCAAACAACCCCCCACACACACACTCACTCTGCAACCAAAATAAAATATTGTCATTTAAACCAAAAACTAAACCTTGCAGGCCTGAGTCGTTGTTAGGGACCTAAAACAAATGACTGCTTCACCTGCTAATGTAAGCTACCAAATAAAAAAGCATGTACACTGGTTAGTGTTTACTCACAGCTGAAACATGGCCGACGGATGTGGAAAGGGTAGATTCATGATGAAGGGAGGATGACTGAGGTTACAGGTTGACGGCAACAACAGTCCGGATGAAGTGAAGCTGAGCAGGACGTCTAAAGTTACTCTTCATAGAGTAGGAGCAGTGTTTCCTGGTCCTCAGTCTAATAAATATACATGACAGTGTTTCTCAGTCATTCCACTAATCCTAAAGCTCCTTTACTTGTCATGCAGAGTTCATTTTGAGCTTTAAACTAGCTCACAACATCAACACATACTAGCAACATTAGCTGCTACTACAGTGAAATACGTGCTAATATAACTAGCGCGCTAATGTGCTAACCGCGGTTAGCATCTGTATTTTACACACTGCATCATGATGAAGTGACACAAAAACAGACAGAGATATTTACCTTCTGTAAGTAGCGACATCCCTGTTACTCATTGACAAACAATTCTCACAGAGCTTCTCTTTTTGTTTATTGTCTAGTAGTTGGTGGATTCCATCTACAGGGGTCACCTGTAGCCTACATCCCGCCCCTCTACTTTTCCGATTGGCGGACGTGTTGGTAACAACCAATGCAATTAAAGATATATCAAGATGGACAACCTCATGCCCCCTCAGGCTAGGTCGTGCGCTAAACGCTGCTAAAATATGTAAAGCAAAAAAACTACTTGAATATCTGCCTATAGATTTTCTAATCACTATGAACTGTATTACTCATTCAAATTAACAGTTTTTAATGAAATGCCTTTTTAAACATTTAAGATTGTTTATTAATCTCTAGTTATTTAGATATTTATTTGTCTAAAGTATAGCTTGACTCTTAATCAGTTAATACCAATTCTTGTGCTTGGAAGAGAAAAAAAATAGCTCAAACTAGCTAGCTAGAGGATTATCATAACATAAACACACTATTTAATCCATTCTTTACTCTTTTGCTCTTGTTAGGGCCCGAGCACTGACAAGTCAGTGAGGGACCTATTGCTTTTGCCAGGATTCTTATTATTATTAGGGCCCGAGCACTGACAAGTCAGTGAGGGACCTATTGCTTTTGCCAGGATTCTTATTATTATTATTAAGCACGCTCTTATGCCGTGTAATGAATCGCATTTTTGGTGGCCTGAACATACATGAAAACTCATGAAATTCTGCACACACGTCGCAGCTGGTGAAAATTTATTTAATTCAATGTGATTGGACGCAAGCGTGGTAAGGGGACTCGCTAGCGCCCCCTAACGTCGGGTCATGTGACCACAAATCCTCTCGGATCGCCATGAAATTTAAATATGTCATAGGTCTTATCGGATCATTGGGAAATTAATTTTGTGGAATTTTTTTACCAAACAGGAAGTTGACCACGCGGCGTGGCGTGCACTGATTTTCATTTTTCGAACACCGCTTTGAGGACTTTATGATGTTCACAGAATCATGAAACCTGCCACGTAGGTTTCAAATCATGAGCTCTTTCATCTGATACCACATTTGCCCAATATTTTGCCCCAACAGCTCAGTAGCGCCCCCTAATGCCTTTTCCCACTTAGCATGTACTGACAAGCTCTAAAACTCACCAAATTGGACACACTCATCAAGACTCATGAATATTATTTTTTGGTATAACCGCAACCTTTTAAGTGCCAAAATGACTCTACAGCGCCCCCTAGAACATTAAAAGTTGAAGCCCCGCCTTCTACATGCACGTACATGAACGAAATTTAGGATTCATATATATCATGACCAGACGCACAAAAAAGCCTCTTGGACCCATACCCTAAGTCCAACAGGAAGTCGGCCATCTTGGATCACAGGTGCATTTTTTCCGCCACAGGTGCATTTTTCCAGGCCTCGTACTTTAACGCACTCCTCCTGCAGTTTTGACTCCACAGACTTAAGATTCGCATTGTATCATCATCAGACCTTGATGATGTAAACTTGACAACAGATTTTTCCTACGTTATACCAGGTGGGCGTGGCTGTTGTTTGTTTGTATAAACAAACAACTCCTTATAACTCCTCCATACATTGTCGGATGTTAATACATGCACTGCGTAAAATGTCACACCTGGTAACGCCGTTTCAATTTCAACATCATTGGGGGTGGGTGTGGCAAGGGGTGTCCATAGCGCCCCCTAACAGCAGGTCATGTGACCAAAAACGTTGTCTGATCTTCGTGAAATTTACAGGACTCATAGCACTTATGGGTAAACCCCCAAATTAATTTTTTCAAAATTTTTGCTCTAACAGGAAGTCGGTTATTGTGCATTTCCTGCGTCAATTTACCATTTTTCCAACAGCGTTTAAAGGACTTTCCCGTCTTCACAGAATCACCAAATTGCCCACATAGGTTCACACTCAGGAACACTTTAATTTGAGACCATAACTGCCCCTGGGCGTGGCACAACAGCTCAATAGCGCCCCCTAATGCCTTTATCCATTTTGTACATTTTCACAAACTCCTACACTCACCAAATTGAACACATACGTCAACATTCACACAGATTGACTACTGACAAAGTTTGGGATTTTTAAGTGAGAAGATGACTCCACAGCGCCCCCTTGAAGATTTCAAAGTTTAAGCCCCGCCTTCCACATTGACATAGAAAAATGAAATCGACAAGGCCTATGTATTATGTCCAGACGCACAAAAAAGCCTCTTGGACCCATACCCTAAGTCCAACAGGAAGTCGGCCATCCAGGCTAAAATTTTCAATCTGGATAATTTTTATTATTATTATAGTTGTACGCCTTTTTGACAGCCTAAACATGCCCCAAAACTCACCAAAACTTGCAATCATGTCCGATCCGGCGAAGAATTTGATATTCTAAGGATCACGGAAATTGCCGACGCAAAAATGGATTAATAGCGCCCCCTAGAAAATTTAAAAAATCAAGCCCCTCCACTCAGATTGACGTAGACAAACCAAATTCATGAAACACATGTATCATGTCCAGACGCACAAAAAAGCCTCTTGGACCCATATCCTAAGTCCAACAGGAAGTCGGCCATCCAGGCAAAAATGCTCAATCTTGATGATTGTTTGGTCCCTTCACCCACATTCCTTTGTGCTGAGTTGTCACCCAGACTCATTTGTGGTCTTAGTTTGCCATCTAGTGGAGACATTAACCCCATCACACAATGTTCCATTAAAGCAGCAGGAGCAAAGACCTTTACATGGCTGCTGTCAATGCCCTGCGACTGCGACAAGCACTGACGTTCCTGCGTATGAAGACCTCTACCTGCGCGCCCTCCGACTGCGCCACAGTCCGACGTGCACGGATGTGCGAGGGCCCTTCGACACTGCTTGCAGTTTTAATTAGGGCCCGAGCACTGACAAGTCAGTGAGGGACCTATTGCTTTTGCCAGGATTCTTATTATTATTATTCACGTTCTTATGCCGTGTAATGAATCGCATTTTTGGCGGCTTGAACATAAATGAAAACTCATGAAATTCTGCACAAACGTCGCAGCTGGTGAAAATTTATTTAATTTAATGTGATTGGACGCAAGCGTGGTAAGGGGACTCGCTAGCGCCCCCTAACGTCGGGTCATGTGACCACAAATCCTCTCGGATCGCCATGAAATTTAAATATGTCATAGGTCTTATCGGATCATTGGGAAATTAATTTTGTGGAATTTTTTTACCAAACAGGAAGTTGACCACGCGGCGTGGCGTGCACTGATTTTCATTTTTCGAACACCGCTTTGAGGACTTTATGATGTTCACAGAATCATGAAACCTGCCACGTAGGTTTCAAATCATGAGCTCTTTCATCTGATACCACATTTGCCCAATATTTTGCCCCAACAGCTCAGTAGCGCCCCCTAATGCCTTTTCCCACTTAGCATGTACTGACAAGCTCTAAAACTCACCAAATTGGACACACTCATCAAGACTCACAAATATTATTTTTTGGTATAACCGCAACCTTTTAAGTGGCAAAATGACTCTACAGCGCCCCCTAGAACATTAAAAAATGAAGCCCCGCCTTCTACATGCACATACATGAACGAAATTTAGGATTCATGTATATCATGACCAGACACACAAAAAAGCCTCTTGGACCCATACCCTAAGTCCAACAGGAAGTCGGCCATCTTGGATCACAGGTGCATTTTTTCCGCCACAGGTGCATTTTTCCAGGCCTCGTACTTTAACGCACTCCTCCTGCAGTTTTGACTCCACAGACTTAAGATTCGCATTGTATCATCATCAGACCTTGATGATGTAAACTTGACAACAGATTTTACCTACGTTATACCAGGTGGGCGTGGCTGTTGTTTGTTTGTATAAACAAACAACTCCTTATAACTCCTCCATACATTGTCGGATGTTAATACATGCACTGCGTAAAATGTCACACCTGGTAACGCCGTTTCAATTTCAACATCATTGGGGGTGGGTGTGGCAAGGGGTGTCCATAGCGCCCCCTAACAGCAGGTCATGTGACCAAAAACGTTGTCTGATCTTCGTGAAATTTACAGGACTCATAGCACTTATGGGTAAACCCCCAAATTAATTTTTTCTAAATTTTTGCTCTAACAGGAAGTCGGTTATTGTGCATTTCCTGCGTCAATTTTCCGTTTTTCCCTCTGCGTTTAGAGGACTTTCCCATCTTCACAGAATCACCAAATTGCCCACATAGGTTCACATTCAGGCGCACTTTAATTTGAGACCATAACTGCCTCTGGGCGTGGCACAACAGCTCAATAGCGCCCCCTAATGCCTTTATCCATTTTGTACATTTTTCCAAACTCCTACACTCACCAAATTGTACACATACGTCAACAGTCACACATATTGACTACTGACAAAGTTTGGGATTTTTAAGTGAGAAGATGACTCCACAGCGCCCCCTGGAAGATTTCAAAGTTTAAGCCCCGCCTTCCACATTGACATAGAAAAATGAAATCGACAAGGCCTATGTATTATGTCCAGACGCACAAAAAAGCCTCTTGGACCCATACCCTAAGTCCAACAGGAAGTCGGCCATCCAGGCTAAAATTTTCAATCTGGATAATTTTTATTATTATTATAGTTGTACGCCTTTTTGACAGCCTAAACATGCCCCAAAACTCACCAAAACTTGCAATCATGTCCGATCCGGAGAACACTTTGATATTTTAAGGAGCGCGGAAATGGCCGACGCAAAAATTGATTAATAGCGCCCCCTAGAAAATTTAAAAAATCAAGCCCCTCCACTCAGATTGACGTAGACAAACCAAATTCGGGAAACACATGTATCGTGTAAAGACGCACAAAAAAGCCTCTTGGAGCCATAGCCTAAGTCAAACAGGAAGTCTACAATCCAGGCAAAAATGCTCAATCTCAATGATTTTTTGACCCTTCACCCACATTCCTTATTGCTTTGAAGTCACTCAGACTCATTTGTGGTCTTAGACTGCCATCTAGTGGAGACATTAACCGCTGCACACAATGTTCAATTAAAGGCACAGGAGCAAAGACATCTACATGCCAGTTTTGACAGCCCTGCGACCGCCGCACGCACCGACGTGCACGTACGGCGTTACAATTGGGGGGGTAAACGGGGGGGTGCGAGGGCCCTTCGACACTGCTTGCAGTTTTAATTAGGGCCCGAGCACTGACAAGTCAGTGAGGGACCTATTGTAATTGCCGGAATTATTAGGGCCCGAGCACTGACAAGTCAGTGAGGGACCTATTGCTTTTGCCAGGATTCTTATTATTATTATTAAGCACGCTCTTATGCCGTGTAATGAATCGCATTTTTGGTGGCCTGAACATACATGAAAACTCATGAAATTCTGCACACACGTCGCAGCTGGTGAAAATTTATTTAATTCAATGTGATTGGACGCAAGCGTGGTAAGGGGACTCGCTAGCGCCCCCTAACGTCGGGTCATGTGACCACAAATCCTCTCGGATCGCCATGAAATTTATATATGTCATAGGTCTTATCGGATCATTGGGAAATTAATTTTGTGGAATTTTTTTACCAAACAGGAAGTTGACCACGCGGCGTGGCGTGCACTGATTTTCATTTTTCGAACACCGCTTTGAGGACTTTATGATGTTCACAGAATCATGAAACCTGCCACGTAGGTTTCAAATCATGAGCTCTTTCATCTGATACCACATTTGCCCAATATTTTGCCCCAACAGCTCAGTAGCGCCCCCTAATGCCTTTTCCCACTTAGGATGTACTGACAAACTCTAAAACTCACCAAATTAGACACACTCATCAAGACTCACGAATATTATTTTTTGGTATAACTGCAACTTTTTAAGTGCCAAGATGACTCTACAGCGCCCCCTAGAACATTAAAAGTTGAAGCCCCGCCTTCTACATGCACGTACATGAACGAAATTTAGGATTCATATATATCATGACCAGACGCACAAAAAAGCCTCTTGGACCTATACCCTAAGTCCAACAGGAAGTCGGCCATCTTGGATCACAGGTGCATTTTTTCCGCCATTTTCCCCATTTCCAGGCCTCGCACTTTAACGAACTCCTCCTGCAGTTTTAACTCCAGAGACTTCAGATTGGAACTGTATCATCCTCAGACCTTGATGATGTAAACTTGACGACAGATTTTACCTACGTTATACCAGGTGGGCGTGGCAGTCGTTTGTTTGTATAAACAAACAACTCCTTATAACTCCTCCATACATTGTCGGATGTTTATACATGCACTGCGTAAAATGTCACACCTGGTGACGCCGTTTCAATTTCAACATCATTGGGGATGGGTGTGGCAAGTGGTCTCCATAGCGCCCCCTAACAGCAGGTCATGTGACCACTAACTTTGTCTGATCTTCGTGAAATTTACAGAACTAATAGCACTCATGGGTAAACCCCCAAATTAATTTTTTCAAAATTTTTGCTCTAACAGGAAGTCGGTTATTGCGCATTTCCTGCGTCAATTTTCCCATTTTCCCACTGCGTTTAGAGGACTTTCCCGTCTTTACAGAATCACCAAATTGCCCACATAGGTTCACACTCAGGAGCACTTTAATTTGAGACCATAACTGCCCCTGGGCGTGGCACAACAGCTCACTAGCGCCCCCTAATGCCTTTATCCATTTTGTACATTTCCACAAACTCCTACACTCACCAAATTGTACACATACGTCAACAGTCACACATATTGACTACTGAGAAAGTTTGGGATTTTTAAGTGAGAAGATGACTCCACAGCGCCCCCTGGAAGATTTCAAAGTTTAAGCCCCGCCTACCACATTAACATAGAGAAATGAAATCGACAAGGCCTATGTATTATGTCCAGACGCACGAAAAAGCCTCTTGGACCCATACCCTAAGTCCAACAGGAAGTCGGCCATCCAGGCTAAAATGTTCAATCTGGATGATTTTTATTATTATTATAGTTGTACGCCTTTTTGACAACCTAAACATGCCCCAAAACTCACCAAAACTTGCAATCATGTCCGATCCGGAGAAAACTTTGATATTTTAAGGAGCGCGGAAATGGCTAACGCAAAATGGATTAATAGCGCCCCCTAGAAAATTTAAAAAATCAAGCCCCTCGACTCAGATTGACGTAGACAAACAAAATTCGGTAAACACATGTATCATGTCCAGACGCACAAAAAAGCCTCTTGGAACCATAGCCTAAGTCCAACAGGAAGTCGGCCATCCAGGCAAAATGCTCAATCTTGATGCTTTTTTGGCCCTTCACCCACATTCCTTTGTGCTGAGAAGTCACCCAGACTCATTTCTGGTCTTAGACTGCCATCTAGTGGAGACATTAACCCCATCACACAATGTTCACTTAAAGGCACAGGAGCAAAGACATCTACATGCCAGTTTTGACAGCCCTGCGACTGCCGCACGCACCGACGTGCATGTACGGCGTTACAGTTGGGGGGAAACCGGGGGGTGCGAGGGCCCTTCGACACTGCTTGCAGTTTTAATTATTATTATTAGGGCCCGAGCACTGACAAGTCAGTGAGGGACCTATTGCTTTTGCCAGGATTCTTATTATTATTATTCATTATTTTTCACGTTCTTATGCCGTGTCAAGAATCGCATTTTTGGCGGCTTGAACATAAATGAAAACTCATGAAATTCTGCACACACGTCGCAGTTGGTGAAAATTTATTTAATTTAATGTGATTGGACGCAAGCGTGGTAAGGGGACTCGCTAGCGCCCCCTAACGTCGGGTCATGTGACCACAAATCCTCTGGGATCGGCATGAAATTTAAATATGTTACAGCTCTCATCGGATCATTGGGAAATTAATTTTGTGGAATTTTTTTACCAAACAGGAAGTCGCCCACGCGGCGTGGCGTGCACCGATTTTCATTTTTCGAACAACGCTTTGAGGACTTTATGATGTTCACAGAATCATGAAACCTGCCACGTAGGTTTCAAATCATGAGCTCTTTCATCTGATATCACATTTGCCCAATATTTTGCCCCAACAGCTCAGTAGCGCCCCCTAATGCCTTTTCCCACTTAGCATGTACTGACAAGCTCTAAAACTCACCAAATTGGACACACTCATCAAGACTCACAAATATTATTTTTTGGTATAACCGCAACCTTTTAAGTGGCAAAATGACTCTACAGCGCCCCCTAGAACATTAAAAAATGAAGCCCCGCCTTCTACATGCACGTACATGAACGAAATTTAGGATTCATATATATCATGACCAGACGCACAAAAAAGCCTCTTGGACCCATACCCTAAGTCCAACAGGAAGTCGGCCATCTTGGATCACAGGTGCATTTTTTCCGCCATTTTCCCCATTTCCAGGCCTTGCACTTTAACGAACTCCTCCTGCAGTTTTGACTCCACAGACTTCAGATTGGCATTGTATCATCCTCAGACCTTGATGATGTAAACTTGACGACAGATTTTTCCTACGTTATACCAGGTGGGCGTGGCAGTCGTTTGTTTGTATAAACAAACAACTCCTTATAACTCCTCCATACATTGTCGGATGTTTATACATGCACTGCGTAAAATGTCACACCTGGTGACGCCGTTTCAATTTCAACATCATTGGGGGTGGATGTGGCAAGGGGTCTCCATAGCGCCCCCTAACAGCAGGTCATGTGACCACAAACTTTGTCTGATCTTCGTGAAATTTACAGGTCTCATAGCACTCATGGGTAAACCCTCAAATTATTTTTTTCAAATTTTTCGCTGTAACAGGAAGTGAGTTATTGTGCATTTCCTGCGTCAATTTTCCGTTTTTCCCTCTGCGTTTAGAGGACTTTCCCATCTTCACAGAATCACCAAATTGCCCACATAGGTTCACACTCAGGCGCACTTTAATTTGAGACCATAACTGCCTCTGGGCGTGGCACAACAGCTCAATAGCGCCCCCTAATGCCTTTATCCATTTTGTACATTTTCACAAACTCCTACACTCACCAAATTGTACACATACCTCAACAGTCATACATATTGACTACTGACAATGTTTGGGATTTTTAAGTGAGAAGATGACTCCACAGCGCCCCCTGGAAGATTTCAAAGTTTAAGCCCCGCCTTCCACATTGACATAGAGAAATGAAATTTACAAGGCCTATTTATTATGTCCAGACGCACAAAAAAGCCTCTTGGACCCATACCCTAAGTCCAACAGGAAGTCGGCCATCCAGTCTAAAATGTTCAATCTGGATGATTTTTATTATTATTATAGTTGTACGCCTTTTTGACAGCCTAAACATGCCCCAAAACTCACCAAAACTTGCAATCATGTCCGACACGGAGAAAACTTTGATATTTTAAGGAGCGCGGAAATGTCCGACGCAAAAATTGATTAATAGCGCCCCCTAGAAAATTAAAAAAATCAAGCCCCTCGACTCAGATTGACGTAGACAAACAAAATTCGGGAAACACATGTATCATGTCCAGACGCACAAAAAAGCCTCTTGGACCCATATCCTAAGTCCAACAGGAAGTCGGCCATCCAGGCAAAAATGCTCAATATTGATGCTTTTTTGGCCCTTCACCCACATTCCTTTATGCTTAGAAGTCACTCAGACTCATTTGTGGTCTTAGACTGCCATCTAGTGGAGACATTAACCGCTGCACACAATGTTCAATTAAAGGCACAGGAGCAAAGACATCTACATGCCAGTTTTGACAGCCCTGCGACCACCGCACGCACCGACGTGCACGTACAGCGTTACAGTTGGGGGGGTAAACGGGGGGGTGCGAGGGCCCTTCGACACTGCTTGCAGTTTTAATTAGGGCCCGAGCACTGACAAGTCAGTGAGGGACCTATTGCTTTTGCCAGGATTCTTATTATTATTATTATTATTATTATTATTATTATTCACGTTCTTATGCCGTGTCATGAATCGCATTTTTGGCGGCTTGAACATAAATGAAAACTCATGAAATTCTGCACACACGTCGCAGCTGGTGAAAATTTATTTAATTTAACGTGATTGGACGCAAGCGTGGTAAGGGGACTCGCTAGCGCCCCCTAACGTCGGGTCATGTGACCACAAATCCTCTCGGATCGGCATGAAATTTAAATATGTTACAGCTCTCATCGGATCATTCGGAAATTAATTTTGTGGAATTTTTTTACCAAACAGGAAGTTGACCACGCGGCGTGGCGTGCACCGATTTTCACAATTTCGAACAACGCTTTGAGGACTTTATGATGTTCACAGAATCATGAAACCTGCCACGTAGGTTTCAAATCATGAGCTCTTTCATCTGATACCACATTTGCCCAATATTTTGGCCCAACAGCTCAGTAGCGCCCCCTAATGCCTTTTCCCACTTAGCATGTACTGACAAGCTCTAAAACTCACCAAATTGGACACACTTGTCAAGACTCACGAATATTATTTTTTGGTATAACCGCAACTTTTTAAGTGCCAAAATGACTCTACAGCGCCCCCTAGAACATTAAAAGTTGAAGCCCCGCCTTCTACATGCACGTACATGAACGAAATTTAGGAATCATATATATCACGACCAGACGCACAAAAAAGCCTCTTGGACCCATACCCTAAGTCCAACAGGAAGTCGGCCATCTTGGATCACAGGTGCATTTTTTCCGCCACAGGTGCATTTTTCCAGGCCTCGTACTTTAACGCACTCCTCCTGCAGTTTTGACTCCACAGACTTAAGATTCGCATTGTATCATCATCAGACCTTGATGATGTAAACTTGACAACAGATTTTTCCTACGTTATACCAGGTGGGCGTGGCTGTTGTTTGTTTGTATAAACAAACAACTCCTTATAACTCCTCCATACATTGTCGGATGTTAATACATGCATTGCGTAAAATGTCACACCTGGTAACGCCGTTTCAATTTCAACATCATTGGGGGTGGGTGTGGCAAGGGGTCTCCATAGCGCCCCCTAACAGCAGGTCATGTGACCAAAAACGTTGTCTGATCTTCGTGAAATTTACAGGACTCATAGCACTTATGGGTAAACCCCCAAATTAATTTTTTCAAATTTTTCACTCAAACAGGAAGTGAGTTATTTTGCATTTCCTGCGTCAATTTACCATTTTTCCAACAGCGTTTAAAGGACTTTCCCGTCTTCACAGAATCACCAAATTGTACACATACGTCAACAGTCACACATATTGCCTACTGACAAAGTTTGGGATTTTTAAGTGAGAAAATGACTCCACAGCGCCCCCTGGAAGATTTCAAAGTTTAACCATTATATGAATACCTTATCCCCTTTCATTTCTGGTCTTGGTCTGCCATCTAGTGGAGACATTAACCCCCCTTCACACAATGTTCCATTGAAGCAGCAGGAGCAAAGACCTTTACATGGCTGCTGTCAATGCCCTGCGACTGCGACAAGCACTGACGTTCCTGCGTATGAAGACCTACCTGCGCGCCCTCCGACTGCGCCACAGTCCGACGTGCGTGGATGTGCGAGGGCCCTTCGACACTGCTTGCAGTTTTAATTATTATTATTATTATTATTATTCAAGTGCCGCGTAATGAATCGCATTTTTGGCGGCTTGAACATAAATGAAAACTCATGAAATTCTGCACACACGTCGCAGCTGGTGTAAATTTATTTAATTCAACGTGATTGGACGCAAGCGTGGTAAGGGGACTCGCTAGCGCCCCCTAACATCGGGTCATGTGACCACAAATCTTCTCTGATCGGCATGAAATTTAAATATGTTACACCTCTCATCGGATCATACGGAAATTAATTTTGTGGAATTTTTTTACCAAACAGGAAGTTGACCACGCGGCGTGGCGTGCACCGATTTTCACAATTTCGAACACCGCTTTGAGGACTTTATGATGTTCACAGAATCATGAAACCTGCCACGTAGGTTTCAAATCATGAGCTCTTTCATCTGATACCACATTTGCCCAATATTTTGCCCCAACAGCTCAGTAGCGCCCCCTAATGCCTTTTCCCACTTAGCATGTACTGACAAGCTCTAAAACTCACCAAATTAGACACACTCATCAAGACTCATGAATATAATTTTTTGGTATAACCGCAACCTTTTAAGTGCCAAAATGACTCTACAGCGCCCCCTAGAACATTAAAAGTTGAAGCCCCGCCTTCTACATGCACGTACATGCACGAAATTTAGGATTCATATATATCATGACCAGACGCACAAAAAAGCCTCTTGGACCCATACCCTAAGTCCAACAGGAAGTCGGCCATCTTGGATCACAGGTGCATTTTTTCCGCCACAGGTGCATTTTTTCAGCCCGCGTACTTTAACGCACTCCTCCTGCAGTTTTGACTGCAGAGACTTCAGATTAGAACTGTATCATCCTCAGACCTTGATTATGTAAACTTGATGACAGATTTTACCTACGTTATACCAGGTGGGCGTGGCAGTCGTTTGTTTGTATAAACAAACAACTCCTTATAACTCCTCCATACATTGTCGGATGTTTATACATGCAGCGCGTGAAATGTCACACTTGGTGACGCCGTTTCAATTTCAACATCATTGGGGGTGGGTGTGGCAAGGGGTCTCCATAGCGCCCCCTAACAGCAGGTCATGTGACCACAAACTTTGTCTGATCTTCGTGAAATTTACAGGACTCATAGCACTCATGGGTAAACCCCCAAATTATTTTTTTCAAAATTTTCGCTCTTACAGGAAGTGAGTTATTGTGCATTTCCTGCGTCAATTTTCCATTTTTCCCTCTGCCTTTAGAGGACTTTCCCGTCTTCACAGAATCACCAAATTGTACACATACGTCAACAGTCACACATATTGCCTACTGACAAAGTTTGGGATTTTTAAGTGAGAAAATGACTCCACAGCGCCCCCTGGAAGATTTCAAAGTTTAACCATTATATGAATACCTTATCCCCTTTCATTTGTGGTCTTAGACTGCCATCTAGTGGAGACATTAACCCCCCTTCACACAATGTTCCATTGAAGCAGCAGGAGCAAAGACCTTTACATGGCTGCTGTCAATGCCCTGCGACTGCCACAAGCACTGACGTTCCTGCGTAAGAAGACCTCTACCTGCGCGCCCTCCGACTGCGCCACAGTCCGACGTGCGTGGATGCGCGAGGGCCCTTCGACACTGCTTGCAGTTTTAATTATTCATTATTTTTCACGTTCTTATGCCGTGTCAAGAATCGCATTTTTGGCGGCTTGAACATAAATGAAAACTCATGAAATTCTGCACACACGTCGCAGTTGGTGAAAATTTATTTAATTTAATGTGATTGGACGCAAGCGTGGTAAGGGGACTCGCTAGCGCCCCCTAACGTCGGGTCATGTGACCACAAATCCTCTGGGATCGGCATGAAATTTAAATATGTTACAGCTCTCATCGGATCATTGGGAAATTAATTTTGTGGAATTTTTTTACCAAACAGGAAGTCGCCCACGCGGCGTGGCGTGCACCGATTTTCATTTTTCGAACAACGCTTTGAGGACTTTATGATGTTCACAGAATCATGAAACCTGCCACGTAGGTTTCAAATCATGAGCTCTTTCATCTGATATCACATTTGCCCAATATTTTGCCCCAACAGCTCAGTAGCGCCCCCTAATGCCTTTTCCCACTTAGCATGTACTGACAAGCTCTAAAACTCACCAAATTGGACACACTCATCAAGACTCACAAATATTATTTTTTGGTATAACCGCAACCTTTTAAGTGGCAAAATGACTCTACAGCGCCCCCTAGAACATTAAAAAATGAAGCCCCGCCTTCTACATGCACGTACATGAACGAAATTTAGGATTCATATATATCATGACCAGACGCACAAAAAAGCCTCTTGGACCCATACCCTAAGTCCAACAGGAAGTCGGCCATCTTGGATCACAGGTGCATTTTTTCCGCCATTTTCCCCATTTCCAGGCCTTGCACTTTAACGAACTCCTCCTGCAGTTTTGACTCCACAGACTTCAGATTCGCATTGTATCATCCTCAGACCTTGATGATGTAAACTTGACGACAGATTTTTCCTACGTTATACCAGGTGGGCGTGGCAGTCGTTTGTTTGTATAAACAAACAACTCCTTATAACTCCTCCATACATTGTCGGATGTTTATACATGCACTGCGTAAAATGTCACACCTGGTGACGCCGTTTCAATTTCAACATCATTGGGGGTGGATGTGGCAAGGGGTCTCCATAGCGCCCCCTAACAGCAGGTCATGTGACCACAAACTTTGTCTGATCTTCGTGAAATTTACAGGTCTCATAGCACTCATGGGTAAACCCTCAAATTATTTTTTTCAAATTTTTCGCTCTAACAGGAAGTGAGTTATTGTGCATTTCCTGCGTCAATTTTCCATTTTTCCCTCTGCGTTTAGAGGACTTTCCCATCTTCACAGAATCACCAAATTGCCCACATAGGTTCACACTCAGGCGCACTTTAATTTGAGACCATAACTGCCTCTGGGCGTGGCACAACAGCTCAATAGCGCCCCCTAATGCCTTTATCCATTTTGTACATTTTTCCAAACTCCTACACTCACCAAATTGTACACATACGTCAACAGTCACACATATTGACTACTGACAAAGTTTGGGATTTTTAAGTGAGAAGATGACTCCACAGCGCCCCCTGGAAGATTTCAAAGTTTAAGCCCCGCCTTCCACATTGACATAGAAAAATGAAATCGACAAAGCCTATGTATTATGTCCAGACGCACAAAAAAGCCTCTTGGACCCATACCCTAAGTCCAACAGGAAGTCGGCCATCCAGGCTAAAATTTTCAATCTGGATAATTTTTATTATTATTATAGTTGTACGCCTTTTTGACAGCCTAAACATGCCCCAAAACTCACCAAAACTTACAATCATGTCCGATCCGGAGAACACTTTGATATTTTAAGGAGCGCGGAAATGGCCGACGCAAAAATGGATTAATAGCGCCCCCTAGAAAATTTAAAAAATCAAGCCCCTCCACTCAGATTGACGTAGACAAACCAAATTCGGGAAACACATGTATCGTGTAAAGACGCACAAAAAAGCCTCTTGGAGCCATAGCCTAAGTCCAACAGGAAGTCGGCCATCCAGGCAAAAATGCTCAATCTCAATGATTTTTTGACCCTTCACCCACATTCCTTATTGCTTAGAAGTCACTCAGACTCATTTGTGGTCTTAGACTGCCATCTAGTGGAGACATTAACCGCTGCACACAATGTTCAATTAAAGGCACAGGAGCAAAGACATCTACATGCCAGTTTTGACAGCCCTGCGACCGCCGCACGCACCGACGTGCACGTACGGCGTTACAATTGGGGGGGTAAACGGGGGGGTGCGAGGGCCCTTCGACACTGCTTGCAGTTTTAATTTTTTTTGTTGTTGTTCTTTTGGAAAAGACACCACCCTCCAAACTCTTAAAATATCACTTTTCCAGCTCCACGTGTGCCGCTTCAACATGTAAAAATTTGTTTGCTAAGCTATGACTGGATAATCACTGTTTGAGTGAGATGTTTAGCTAACAGTGTGTTCTTCCCCTTTTCACCGACCCACTGCTGTAAATCATCTAACAGCAAAGTCACTCTGAACAGACACTTCCACAGTGTCGCCCATGGAGCATGTCATGTTCACAAAAGTTATGAAATCCACATGCATAATGATTACGGTACTCATACAAACAACCGTTTTAAATATGCTTTCATGCTGCAGGAATTTCCTGTCAATAATTCTTTCATTATCACTGTAAACATGACACTTCCTCTGTGATGTTTACTGTGTTCCTCGTATAAAAAACACTGCCTGTGTGTAACTTCATTTAGTCTATCTGGCAGGAAAGTGAAAAAAGGCAATGCTGAATGCAACTTGACTTTATTCTATGCCAGAGAAAGATCAGCTCTCTCCTCTCATAACAGTAAAGTGTCAGACTTGCTATCAGTCCTTAGCAGAGTGTGAAGTATCCCAACTCTTTGATGTGTTAAATATGAAATCTGACCAAAGAACAAAGCAGCTGTCAGCAAGCAGCACGTGTCAAAAACAATCCACGCCAGTTTTTATTGAGTTTCTGTCATGCATGCATCTGCTGTGCAGACACTGAGGTGTGTTACAGTATCGCCGTGCTAACAAAGACTTCAGACAGTCTTCAAAAATAAACATCACAGGATTCAGTTGTCTTCATCAAAAGCCTGCTGTTGATCCTCTGCAAATACAGTCTGATGTGTACCTTTTTGTCTGTGAGATCAGGTTCTTTTGTCCAGACCGCTTTGGGAAAAGGTTAAATAATTAGGTGCAACACAGTCAGAAGTGTTAGTCTCAACATTGTACTGTGACCTAGAGAATATGACTTTAACTTTGTCAAAGGTTCTCCACATTAACAGCAACACAATCACTGGATCACAAATCACACAGTGTAAGTTATGGGAGTTACATGCTGTGTCTCTCATGACATTGAGGGAGAAGGCGAGAAGGTGCTTGCTGAGTGTGTAGCCATGCTGTGTTGCCCAAATAGATACGTTCCATCTGAGAGTGATGCAGCCTTCGGAATGATCCTGCTAGACAGATGAGTGCTACTTGAATGTTAATGAGGGCTCCTTTAGACACGCATAAATTAAATGATTAGATGTCTGCAATCATGCAAGGTCCTTAGGTGTCCCCTATTTATGGCATTCGAAATGTAGCTGCCTTTATTTACGACATGTCTCCCCTGCACAGGCTTCGCCACCTGAGCAGCCTAATGCTTTCAAAAGACGAGTTTTTTAATGACCTGCAAATGAATCACTCTGGCAGAATCGTAAGAGAAGTGGAGCCCTCCCCCTTTCTGAAAACAAAAAAGGAAAATTGTACCATCCTCTGAAAAGCTTGCTGGTGTCTAGAATAAAAGCTGTGCTACTGGAAGTAAGGCATGCAGTAAAACATATTTGTTTCAGAGATGCTACTTACTGAAAGATACACCGTCTCAGAGGACAGCACAGGCTGTAAATGTAGTCACCTAACGATGAATCTTCTGCCTCTCCGGTTCACACGCTTTTCATTGTCGTTTTCTAGTTGCAACAACAGCTATTTTCATCTTCATGATTGCATTAATTACAGCATAACTCATGTCTCTTGGCTCCAGTAGTGTTTTCCCCATAGAAAACAGCATGTCAAGGCTTCAACAAAGGAAGGGAACAGTACATATACTCAGTTGGCACTTCATTAATCAACATAAGAAATCAGCACGACTTGACACTCATCTAGCTCTGGCTGAATCCTCTACTGGAGTCACATTGTATTTTCTTTTAATGATGTCCATTTCATTCTATTGTGAATATTACATTCACATTAATGTACAAATCAAAGAGATGCAGCCACATAAATCCAAATAGCACCGTATGTATATATAAAGCCTTGCGATGGACTGCTAAGTGACTGTGATTCTATTGAATCATCGGGCACATTTTAAAGACTTCTCAGGGTCCCAAGAAGACCCTTGGGTGCACAAGCTGCAATAATGAGAAGCACCTAAGCTACAGTCGTCCACTCTCAGGCCAAAGTGAAGGTTTTTTTGTGGTGAGAGAGAAAGAGAGAGCGAGAGAAATTTCTCTTAAGATTCTCGCTTTTTTTCCCCCTCTATTTATTAGGGTAATGAATTTCCGACTGCAGTGCCAGTTCCACTGAGCCTGCTTCTCGGCCTAATTCTCTGTAACATTTCCTCATTGCCGCTGGGGAACATTATATGAAGGCAGGGCTTACAATACCATCAATATGCCCAAGACGACAATCGGACGTCTCATAGATATTAATGGAAGTGCAAATTAAATCAAAGTTGGAGTGCAGCTATCGGGGCTATGATCAATGCCTTTTGCACAGTCAGATTTAATATGGGGTTTGTAATTTGAGTATCCAAACAAAATGTGCATCTTAATGGGAAAGATGAAAGTAATCCCACATGGGGAGGAAATAATACATTAGCTGCATTGTAATTAGAGAACTCGGAGTGCAATGTTTCCCCGGCTCAGTATTAATGTTGAATAAAAGCCTGATACATTTACACTGTGGATACAGGATGTGGACATTTGAATTGTTTTGTAGACACCTCTTGAGATGTCAAAGGAGGCCTCTTTAAAAAAAAACCCCAACACAATCATATTCATGTTGGCTAAATGCATTAGTATCAAACCTGATACAAGCAGTCAAGCAAAAATAAAGCACCAATCCATCTCTGCTAGAAGCAAGAACACGTGTGTTACTGCAGTCCTGGCAAATAATGAAAGAGAAACACATCAGATATGTTGTGATTGGATTATCAAATATTTGATTTGATGATGAAGAAATTCTGTGTTTAAAAGCCAAGAAGCTAAAAGAGAACACAACAAAAGTGAGTGAAACATGGTTTTAGTAAAAACCTCTTAATAATGCATGCTAATGCACTGTGCAAGTAACATCACATGGATTCAAATATAATGCAATGTAATAATGCGGCTTGACAAAGTCCTCACACTTTTATTTATTGGCAATCCATCTGAGTACACACAGCAGCCAGTTAAAGTGACCTCATGTGAAGTCAGCAGGTAGCATGAGGAGCGCAAACAGCAAAACAGCTTTTCAATGAATAACACATGAGATAACAAATATTGGTAGACAGTGATCCAGTGCCTTCAGCGAATCAAGAGCAACACGCACACATGTGCACTCTGGTGAGAACACAACAAGCTAATCAGACTTGATGCAACCCCTCATGATCATACTGAAAGTGCAGCCAATAATCGTTTCAATGCTTTTGTCAGAGAAAATTAACTTCATTAAATGGACATAAACTATGAAATGATTTGTCTTGTCTTGTTTGTCATTTCTATCTAAAAGGAATAGATTTAGGAAACACGCTTATGTGCGTCTTGCCAACTGTTAGATGAGAAGATTACTTTTATATATGTGCAGGAAAGTGGTATCAATCTTCTTATCTAACTCTTGGCAAGATAGCAAATTTACCAAAATGTCAAACCATTCCTTTTAGACACAGCATACATCATCAATAACAGATCTTTTTACACACTAAAGCTGAAATGTCTCAGTCCAGTTTGTCACTGCTGCATAGTAAAATGGCTTGTTTATATTTTCAAGCTACTCTTTGTTAATTGTAATGGATCTTAGATATTTTCTTCAAATAAATGAGTTTTTAAAGCAATGCCTGACACAGTAAAGTTTTACATGTATTTTGAGGGAAAATGACTCAATGTTTTTGCAGCAATTAGGATCTGATTTTCTATCATGTAATCAGCCAAATCAAACCGTCTTAGGCCATTAAGTTTGATGTTCATACAGCAATATTAGGCCTTATTAGAAGCTAAATGTTGACATTTCCTTTTGCTGTTGCGCAGCCCCACCTCTGATGATAGCATCAGAGGGCTCTACTCAATTTATAAGGGGGTAACATTTCATCTTCAAACACCTCACTGAGTGGGTATGTAACTGCACACTATGATCCATCAATAAAAGAGTATTGATATTGTCAAATGTTAATATGTCATCCATAAACCCTTGGGTCCTCTTGTCACCAGGACACAGCCCGCTCAGCAACACATATTGCCTCACTGTGTTGTTCAGCATCGACCCGGGTCTTCCTCCGCTGTAAAACGTTGCATGCCGTGACAGACCTGAGCATTAATCAAAGTTGATTTGAAGTGTGAGGGCAAAAGTGCCTTTTTCTGCTGGGGAACTGTTTAGCACAACAGCGCTATGTACAACAGGGTTCCACTCTTCAGTGTAATGGTAGCAAAAGGAGGTCATAAATAATGGATTCAAGATCACTTACACCTCATGAAGCAGGCTATGGCATTCAAGGGGATATCATATTTTGCTGCTCAAATTATAGATTTGCCTCTTTCGGCTGCAATTGTAAAACAAAACAAGACCTTTCCAAGAGGCCTTTGAAAGAGTTTAATGTGCCGCAAAACATGACGGCAAAACAACAGTTTAGACACTGCCACTGACTGATGATAGTGAATAACACAGCAGGTAAAAGAAGCTTTTGGTCTCTGTGAAGGCCAGTTTGATTCCCTTCTGGTAAACTTTGGTATGCAACAATCATTTTTATTCGCATTCAAAACTTACCATGCTGTGTGCCCCAACTTCACCTTTATCCAACTTGTAATGAAAAACACTAAGGTTGTTAACTGAAGTCCTGCTTGTCTTTAGTAAAGATTTGGTCCAAAGATGCAAATGGATATTGCATTTTACCAACCGGTGTTATAGATTCATATTTGCACTTCGTTGCCTCTTTACTTAAACAACTACTTCAATCTCCTCTTGACAGCCGATGGACTGATGAATTTTTAATGCATTTGAAATGTAACTGTCCACTATCAAACCTAATTTAATTGAAAATATATTAGTATTTATTCAGCATTTCTTTGCCATGATCAGCTGTTTGCACACTAGAATTGGAGAGGTATTCTTATTTCATAATTATCTCTCCACATACACATAAGGCAGAGTTCACTGTTATTACCTTTAGATGATAGCAAATAATGTGATAACCTCTTGTTGTAGCTTTGCGTCAGTGCTGTCTCTGCCTGCCTTTATACTGCCCATCAGTGGCAAGACGGGGAAGTGACCTAGAAGTTGCTTTCCTCTGAACAAATTCAGCAAAAATCTTGCATGCACACATCGTGGCAAAGTTGGATATTTCACCATAAAATATGAGGATAAGAATCACAATAATTTCTAATGTGCCAATGCAGCTGGAGATAAATAGCACAGAGCAGAGGACATGATCAGATCTCACTCCATATCTTAATGGGATCCTCTCACATGCCATTCCCATTAATGACCAATCCCCCAATTATGTAAATCAGAGAATAGTCGCTAACAGTGAGAAGTTGAAGTTGTTCACATAAACAGCAACAGTGTCACATTGCAGAGAGAGCTAATTGGCCACTACTTTTCATATAATTGCAACGACTGGGGTCACGTCCTCAGCTAACCTCTCCTTTAAGTATTGTTTTTCAGCACACAAACAGTTAATGGAGCAATTAAGATGGCGCTCACAAGCACCACTTGTGAGGACCATTTGGGCAGAAAGAGCCGGAGAGAGGCGGACTGGGATGCTGTAACCCCGCGTATGGTACACAAGAGGGACCAGAGGGAGAGGGAGTGAAGGTGCATAAAGTGCAAATCGTGTCTCACTGGTAACCCTTTCTGGTGTGAATGGTAACCAGTGGCCATCACTGAATCACTGTATTAGGTACTTTCTGGAATCTTGTTAGAACATTTAAACCCAATAACTACAAGGTTATACTTGTGGTGCCAACATATACAATAGCTTATACTATATATTCTAGTTTATTTGGTTATGTAAAAAACACATTTGTAGTCAGTAATGCAGGTTGCCTGTTAAATGTCATTCCCTTTATTGTCATGTAAGGCACATTAAACAGCATTTGTATGAAAATGTAATGCAATAAAGCAATAAAAAAAATACAAAACCAAACTTTTCAAGTATGCACTTTTGCAATAGAGACAATAAAAAAGATCAGTTTCTTCCAATGACATTTAAGATAGACACTGACAGTCACATTCAACACATAAGTTGTGTGATTCAACAGTATTTGATGTATAAAATACTATCTAGATAACAAGCTATAGAGAAAAAATTGTGATGAAACAACTTGGACGTGCTTAAAGGAAAAGTAACTCTTCTTTCTCTATCTCATGAACTTCACAGATATTTTCTCAGTAAGTTTCTCAAGTTGACAAGTGTTCTTCACAGTCACAGTCATAGCACACATGACAGAATTGAACTTATTCGGGATACACAGAGGACAAAATCATGTCATCGTACCGAGGTATTTAACTGACCAAAAGTTATGACACTGCAGTAACATTTAAACTAATACTGCTGCAAATGTGTCAAAAGGAAATACAGTAACATGGGGTGCCAGCTATTTCTGAGTCTAACACCAGGAGAGTGAGAGGGAAAAGAAAAAAATAAACCCCAGAAAGTTCTCATCTCTTCATCTATCCCCCCCTTCTACCACAGACTTTGCCCACCCTCTATGACTAAGTTATGCCCTGTCATGTAGTCGGAGGCGTCAGATGCCAAGTAGACCACTGCAGCTTGCAGGTCTGTCACTTGAGCCAGTCTACCAGCAGGGATATCTGACAGCCAGCGCTTCACCAGAGGCCTCAGATTCTCTGAGTGGATGAGAGGGGTGTCAACAATCCCCCTGAAAAGAACGACAGAGAAAGTGAGGGAGAGAAAAGGGGGAGGGAGAAAAAAAAAGGAAAAAAAAAGACCACAATGAAATCAGAAGGCATCACAGTTCAGAGCCAGGAGTGACAGCGTAGTTTCAGAGCCACCACTTTGGTGACAAAAATAAACCCAATTATCCTTTGAAGAAAGGGCATGGCATAGCATCTCTGATGATATTTACTGTGGGACTGGTGGCACTTTAATGACTGGCACATCTCAGGAAGAGCCCACGGGTATAAAGGGGACGTCTGGCATAATTTGCTCATAGCCTTTGGTTAAGTACTTATTATATGCAACTCCCTCGTATTTCTGCTCTGGTTCCTAATTGAAATGGGCTTGAACTACTTTCATGCTGAGATGGGACTTAACGTTGGTTGAATTTATAAGGAAACAGGTGTGCCGCTTTTGGTTTGGTGGCTGCTACTGGTGTGTAATAGCGCTTTGACACTGTTACTCAGTCACAACAAATGCAGCTCTCTCCTTTGTATGCCGTAAAACATCACAGAGCTTACATTTAAATAAATATGTCAACACGCCTGCTAGCGCCTAATGTGAGACGACTCCTGACTTTTCAAACAATCGACGTGACAGTGACTAAAAGCCGTAAGGCCCAAATCACTGTCTATGTATCCCGGCGCCTTGATATGGAATTCCAACATTTGGCTAAATTAGCACTTCCAAGGAGCGTGTGACACCTTGGTTAACATATTCCACCTCAATTATATTTCTCTTCAGCTGCCCTGTTATCTGGAACCTTTCCTGGCAATCAGAGGTACTGTTTTCCCTCAGCCAATTTTCTAGATAATGCAGCTTATCACCGCTGCGGCTAAAGTTGCCAATGGAATCAGGCTCCAGTCAACCTCATGAGCGCTAATTGTGTCCCTTTTTTATGCATATTTACCGACTGTCACTTCAAAGAAATCAGCGGCCCATTGAGACACCCAGTTAGCGAGGGGAAAAGAGAATTGCTTCTTTGCAAATTAAAATTAGCAAACAAGCTGCCGATAAATAAAGCTGAGTGCGGCGCGTGTGTGTGAGGGCTTTGTTCTGGGGCTGTGACTGGGCCTGGCTCGCCCCGTGCCACCGGACGGATTTGCTCAAGGATGGCAGGGGCTAAGGGATGCTCCGCTTAACACACACAACCCCCCCCCCCCCCCCCCCCCCCCCCACCACACCCACCCTCCAACACACACACACACAGCCCTTCCTGTGTTCTCCTCTTTTCTTCCTTCTGCTCAGCTTCACAGACAAATAGATACAAACAAGGCGCTATTGTTGCGCCGACACTTGGAGTGAGGTTGCAAATTTGATTCCCTAATTGAATAGAACAATTAGAGCAAGTGTTTGGTTGATTCATCCCTCAAGACGTCATCTAATTAAGCACTGATGCATTGTTTGAGGACTTAAATTAGCGCATCATTCTCAAATGGGGCTCTTCATATGAAAGCAAACACACTAATCACCACTTTCTTTCGCAGCTCCGTGCTGTACAACACTCAAGGTGGACCGGTTATTTTTGGCACGAAGACTAAAGCTGAGAACAGACAGCACTTACGGCGAGATGCAGTTGACACGCACTCCTCTGTCGATCCATTCGGTGCCCAGAGTCTGAGTCAGTTTGACCACTCCAGCCTTGGAGGCGTTGTAGGAAAGTTGCTTCTGGGGATGGGGGACTGCAAGGTGGAGGGAGGACAAGAAAATCAGTTAGCCAAGTGATTAATAAAGATAACATTTACTGGCAAGCACTTTTGAAATGTAAATCAATAAAAAAAAAAGGTTTTATTTTTACAGTGAAAAACACAATAGTTCCTTTTGTCAGAAAAAGGTGCCAACTTATAGATTTTATATTACAGCGGATGTGGTTTCTTATAGATACTACATAAAAGCTTCCATTAGCTGCTGGGGACTCTGAGGATGGAGCCATATAAAATTAATTGCTTAAAATGTCCAGTTATGCTCTGTCCTCAGCAACAAAGGCAGGGAGCCATTTGTTTGCCTTGACCATCACAGATGCTGCACACTGCATGGGACTGCCGAGACAGGGGCTCATTTTCTGCTGGTTGATTAATCATCACAACAAAGGCTCCAAGTTACATACAACTTTAGTAGTTAACCTCGTCACCCGCCGATCTGACTGCCAAATGGCTTCAATGTGAGACCGGGATGATAAATACCGGCCAGCTGCAGAGAGGCAGGGACCGATCCTGGGGAGAAAGGCTGGAGCATCCCGCATATATTGCTCGGGTAAAAAAAAAAAAGAAAAAAAAGGGAGGAAAAACGTGCGGCAAAAAGTGGTAGAAGTTGGAAACTGCTGAGGAAATAAGATGTAAAGGGTGGGACGACGGGCCCGTAGCTGAAAGTAAGGTTGAGTGGGATTGACTGGAGTATGGCGAGATAGCGGAGAGAAGGTAAAGTTGGGCTG
The DNA here is from genome assembly GCF_963691925.1 of Scomber scombrus. NCBI lineage: Eukaryota > Metazoa > Chordata > Actinopteri > Scombriformes > Scombridae > Scomber > Scomber scombrus. Next base: position 7,763,942 of record NC_084972.1, read on the forward strand.
GGCTGGATAAGGGTAGGCTAGGACCTCAGAGGAGCAGGCGAGGAGGAGCAGAGCCCAGGGCTTACACGCAGATTGAAGGTGAAATCCGACTTATCAGGACAGGAAACACAGCTCAAAATGCCTAACAGCACTAATCCTCGCTCAAGACCTGATGATACGGCCCCAAAATACCATTCAGAAAATGCCTTCATCCTTTAAATAAACCTGCATTGATGTTTTTTGCCGTCTTAAAGAGCAGTAATCCCCAGAGAAGGGAAAAGGAGGTAGAAGGAGAGCATTCACCAAAGCCCTCTTTAACATTCACCCTGCTACTTATTGCCCATTTCAAGTGGTAGAAAACATGCTCTTTATCAGGCACGCCTTTTACATTTGGAATTCTTCGGAGCTGATAAGGAGTTCAAATGATGCACTCTTTTTCCCCAGGATGCTGCTGCTGTTGTAATGTGCATTAATATGCGTTGGAGATCTGCAGGTATGAGTGTGAGAGTGTCACTAATCTCTCAGTAAGGTCATCACGTAGCCAAAAAAGCGGAGTTGTGACCGTATCAACTTGGATATTTTTCCTGTCTGGGTGTCTTTGAAATGCTTGGCCATCATTCAGCAAAATAGTGGTTGATGGTTGCGTGTGTATGTGTGTGTGTGCAGAGGGGTAGGGTGTTGGGGGGAGGTTAGCAGACACACACATTCTATTCAGCAGATGGACAAAAAGCTGTCATTGTGCATTTTAATTGGGCATTTACGGCAGCTTTTTGGGCTTCCACTTGGCTAGAACAGGTCCCATCTGATTACACATTATGACAATATTATAACAGATGTCCAGACCAATAAAGTAAATTCCTGAAGGACTGTACGTAATGTGAGTAATTGATCATTTTTTTTATGTCGGCCTCTATTTGCCAGCAAGCTCCTGTTTTACAGATTGCCCCTGCAGTCGGGACTGGGGCCCATATGGCATAGTGGTTTACTGGCGATTTGACTATACTGCTGATGAAGTGTTGCTGTTCCTCTGGAGGAACCTGTTGGAGGAGGAACGTTTCATCGGGCTGCGAATTACACAGCTTTTTACTAGGCTCTCACTAAACTCGAAAAAGTGTCTTCCGCTGTTCAAACAAGGCCGCTGGCACAGGCTGGGGTTTTGCCGCTGAACAGGAACCCTCCCCTCCCAAGTTGGACCTCAGGTTGCCTTCCACATCCTCCAGACAGCTCCGCAGAGAGCGGGATGTTTATTATGATGCAAAACTGGCTCGGCGAGACGCAATCACAACACTTTGTGTTTGCAGCTATACCGTATGCAGGGGGTGGATGCATCTCTATACAACACTTTAACTGGGATAAAAGTTGCTAAGGAGAAAAGCTGGTTAATCCTGTTTAAAAAGGCGCAGGTTCACCTTAAGTTTTCTCATAAACAGCGACACTGTAGCGCACTTTAAGCTGATTTCTTTTTTCTTATTTCAACATTGCAAATGTAATGATCTAAACTCAGATATGACGACTTGCGGCCTGATGATAAAAAATATTTAATGTTAATATTTAATGTGATGTGTACTCCCGTATAGTACAAATGTATTTAACTTCCTCCCCCTCCTCCTCTCTGCCCAACACTCCACGCCAAATGGAGAGATTAAAAGCAGACATGGAAGGGCTCCAGAGAGAAGGTGGGGGAATAGAATCATCACTCACCTATTAGACTGGCCATGGAGGCTGTGTTGATAATCTTGCCGTATCCTTGCTTTAACATCACTCGACCTGCTGCCTAAGGCAAGGATTCAGGGGAGAGAGACACATTAAACACCTTATTATTGCATTGATATGCTACCAAAAACTCAAGCACAGACCAACACAAAAACATGTTAGTTTATCCTCGGAGACAGCAACAGCAGTTTAACAACATTTGGGGTACTTGACTGGCTTACAAAGCTGCAACAAGGGCTGGCAGGACATATATATATAGACATCAGACAGAGACTAGACACTTTAGGGCTAATTTTAGTAACTACAGAGCAGCTTAAGCTAGTTAGTCCATCAGTAATTAGGTCAAATTCTTACTAGTTTTAACAGAAAAAGACAACTGAAGGAATTGATTTTTCACAACCAATTTGGTTCTTTCAGCAAATATGATGACAAAATTACAGAAAGATTTGTAATTGGTAACAAACATGCCATTGTTCATTCAAAATATAATGTACATTGTTGAATACTATTTAATAGGTTAAAACAATGAGCCTGCATGCGTCAACATTTGGAGAATCTGGCTACATTGAAGCCTGACTTAACCCTTCTGTTGTGTTTGTTTCATGTTCATTAATTCTGTGTTCCTGGTCCAAAATGATCACCTTGTTGTAGCGAATTATAAATCCATAATAACACATATATTATTACCTAATGTGTTAAATCTTCGAGTTCTTGTGAACATTACAAGTTTTGAACTTCTATTTACTATTTGTGGATTGTAGGCCTCATTGACCTGAACTTATTCCATTTTTCTGGAGTAACAGAAGCCTAATGTATGGATTATTTTGACTGTAACAAATACTCAGGTGGAACATTTTGTGCTTTATTATCATTTTGTCTAAAATTTTTGCAAGGATATTTGTTTGAAATCAAATCATGATCAAAGATATGATCAAGAGCCTCAAATACAGTATATCACTTGGCCATCATGCTGCCACACAATGAATTGTGAGCAAGGCCTTAAAAAAGCCTAATTTACCAGAGGTAAGTGAGGTGAGTGTGTGCATGTGTGTGTTTGCGTGTGCGTGCTCAAACACACATGCATGTGGGGTTCTGGGAGAGGAAGTGTGTCCATCTGATGAATGGGAAATGCGTTTGAACTCAATTTTATTCACTAATTCTAGTCTCACCCATTAATTTCTAATAACCGGTCATTTTTGACCGGGAACACCACAGCTGCACAAAAGTTAAATAAAACCTCCAAAAATTTTAATGAAAGTGATCCAAATTTATTTTGGGCATTCAGATGACCCGTGTGGACAAAGTGATGAAACCTTGTGACAATCACATTAAATGAACTACATTTTTCAGAGAGAAAACTTATCAATCAGTCCAGGAGGATTAATAATTTCCCTATTATCATCATCCTCATTTATTTTACATCTACCCTAGTCTACCTTTGCTTGATATGCTGTTTCTGTTCAAATGGAAACTTAGTTGGATTTGTGAAATAATTCAAGTTTCCCAAAGGTATTAGATAACCCAAAGAAAGCATATTATTAAAAGTAATCCAAGCAAGACATTAGGAGTAAATCACTGAAGTGAATTGTAACATCATGCTGAATTTCATCACCACTTTAAGATGTCTTTCAGCTGTAGTCAAAAATGTCTCCTTTATCTAAAATCTATATATATAGTCAGGAAAACAAATCTAGTTAGTGTTTGTCAAAGCAACACTGAAGCGTTAAAGTGTTAAGAGCAGCTAATTTTACTGTAGTATGAAAAATCATTATGTCTTCATTTTTTTAATTAATTAATTGACTTTTAGGAAAACTACACCAGGATTTTGAGTAATATTTCCATTTGAATGTGTTTTTTGTCCTTTTCGAAAATGACATTTCTGCATTATACTAGAACAAAACAGTGAAGTGAATAAACTGTCTCTGTTATGGCCGTAGTTTACCACACACACACACACACACACACACACACACACACACACACACACACACACACACACACACACACACACACAAGGCTTTTACAGCAGGTGATACACACCTGGCAGCACATGAACGTCCCCCTCAGGTTGACATTAAAAGTTTGGTCCCACTCCTCTAGACTGGTATCCTCGCTGGCAGAATTCATATTGATGCCGGCATTGTTACAAGCGATGTGGATCGCTCCCCATTTGGACACAATGTTGTCAATCATCTTCTGGACATCATCTGACTTGCTTATATCAGCTATGATTGAAATGGCATTGATACCTGTTTAAAAAAACAACAAAAAAACAGGAGTGTCTGTTATAATACTACAGTTACAGTATGTACATGTGTCATTATGCATAATTTGAAACTGAATAGCTTGGGATGTGTAAGCAAAAAAAAACAACTTCAACAATAACAATAATGCACACCATGTTAAATAAACTAAGTTAATGAAACCTACTGCTATTACATGGGCTCTTGCTTTCTTTTTTAAAGGTGTGGGGCATTTCACTCTGTCACATACATAGCCTTCATAGAGCATGTTTGGCCAGGCTGGGGATATTTTATCCTGTAGTAGACTGCCATCTGCTGGCTGAAAACCAAAAACTCATCTCACTGACAACTCATGATACTTTGAACACATTTTAAGTACACAGACACAATTCTAATTAATTCATGTCATGGTTAGAGATAGTAGTAGTATTTAGTCTAGTTTAGTATATTATGTCTATATAGTATAGTATAGTCGAAGGTTAACATAAGACAATGGGGTTGTTTCATTTTGCCACAGGAGTCTCAAGATATGATACTTTTCTACTGTCTGCATCCCCTCCAGTTACCAGCTGTCATCTATTTATTTGAGTTTATTACTCCATCTACAAAGCTATTTATGGATCACTATTTCAGTTATGACACCAAACAAGAGTAGATACCATAAAAATCACAAAAACAAAAAAATAAAAGCGTTACCACTGTTACCTCTTTTATACTTATGAAAACCAATATTTCTTCTTTGTCCTTCACTGTCTCAACATAATAACATCACACAGTGTGAGATTATTTTTTGACATCTTTTACAACAACTGCACCTAGGCTGTCAGATAGACATTACAGGAGAAGCATGAAGCTATAGTAAAAATGCAAATTATTAATTAAATATATGTCCATGTTAATGTCAAATTAGTGATTGCCTCAACCATTTATATTGAACATAGAGATGAATATTAAAGATAGAGATTAAGTGAAGTGTGAACTGTGTCAGTCATCCATAGGGTAATCTTTTAAATCTAAACAGTTAGCAGCTTTAAGAGCATCATGATAATACTGCTTTGAAAAAGAATATATTTTCAGGAAAGGTACTATATAATTCAGACATTAGGCTGCTTGGGATACTTTCCTCTAAATTTGATTATTTTTTCTTCATTAGATCGCACCGGCAGACAAATGATTTGGAAATGAAGGACTGAGAGATGCAGCAAAGTTTAAAGTTATTTTCCTTAAATATAGGGGAAAGCTATGCATGGTACTGATGTACTTTTTCTTTATGGATGTGTAATAAAGAAATCGTAATGCATTTAAGTTGGCAGTATACTCCAAACTAAATTAATTTTGATATGTTCCCTGACTGATGTTAGATAATGCCAGTATATGCAGTGTGACACCATATCTAATAATCTATGCTTGCTTTTTCAGTCCAATTCTATCTATTAATGGGTTAAAGTTGTATTTTTTATTTACTCTTATGTTGCAATTTTATTCATCAGTATCTTATAGTGACTAACAAGAGTTTGTCAAAGATCTGTCTGTATTACTTGTTTTTTAATGTTGTTTATGTTTACTGTGCTTATGGCCAGGACATTCTTGCAAAATAGGTTTTTAATGTCAATGTTGTTCTAGTAAAATATAATAATAAAAATTATGAATTCAGTCAACAGCATTCATGGTAGATTGACAAGTAAGTGACTATGGGAATAGGCGACTTGCAAGAAGTTAATGTAGACTTATACTAAAACTAGCATAACTGTAGAACAGTATAAGATTGAGGAAGAAATGTATGTTGTAGTCATTAATCGCGTGGTTCTTCTAGACATTCCAAATGTTATTGAACTGAATGGATCAAATTCTGAGCCACCTTTTCACAGCCACAACCAGTAAAGGTTACATTCAGAGGTGTACTGGCCATCGGGCATATTGGGATAAATCCCAGTGGGCCGGCATCAAAATATATTTTTGCACTGGTGGACCATCTAAACATATATGTTTTTACTGGCCCTCTCCATGTGCCTGTGATTCGGGGTGTGCATGAGTCTGCATGCCTGTGTCAGGCAATCACAGCTGAGTGCTCCCCTTTACTCTCACTGCCAGAAGGGGGAGACAGAAATCTTGCGCTCCAGCTTTAAGGGACAGTCCAAGTCTGTCTTGGAACAGCAGTCAGGTGCCCATATGCACACTGGATCAGCTTTTGATCGCTGTAATCATTCCTCCTGTTCATAATGGACATTTTGAGATCCCTTCCTAAAGGGTGTACAATGCAAGTTCTTGTTTTGTGCAAACCTGTACTTAAAAGCTTATCTGAAACTGATTTGAGCCATCCAGTCAAAACAAGTCATACATAGAACATATCTTCCAATGTAAACTAGTCTTTTTGGTATGAAACTACCTCTTTGTGTTTCCCCAAACAGTGTTTTCCTGTTCAACACCAATGGAAATATAGTAACAAAAAAATGGGCTTTGACATTAAAAAGACTGTAAAGTTGAAAAATATCTACTTGATTTGAGTGATTTTGATGCCTGAAGCTTCATATTATATTCAGATAAACTTTTAAATACATTTTTGCACTGGAGGAGGACTGTGGATTTTGGTCACTTACATTGCATTAGGAAGGGATCAAATAGTCTGTATGAACAGCAGAATTGATAACAACGAATAAAGCCTGTTTCAATGTTCTCTTGGGTGCTTGACTGTTGAACCTATCCTTTAAGGAATTGATGGTATCAGGAGTAGGGCTGGGCGATATGGACAAAATCAAATATCACGATATTTTAGACCAAATACCTCGATATCGATATTGCAACAATATTGTAGAGATGATTGTCGATGCTTTCACAAAATATTTACACTATGAATTTTTTGATAAATAATCATCAGTAATGTGAATATAATGACAAAGTGGGTAAAAGCAAATAAAGGAACAGCTAGAACAATCTGATAAGTTCGGAAAATTACAATTTACTGTAATGCAGCATTTAAAACCAGGCAAAGAAACACTAATGCTGTATCACGATATTACGATATCCAAATCTTAAGACGATATATGGTCTCATATCACGATATCGATATATATTGATATATTACCCAGCTCTAATCAGGACTATGCTTAAGTTGTGTACGTTTTGTGCACGTTACCTTTAAGTGTGAGCTCTGTAGTCACTGCTTCAGCTCTAGCTTTGTCCAGGTCTACCACAGCCACCTTTGCACCAGCCTCACCCAGAGCGTGAGCGAATGCTCGGCCTATGCCCTGCCCAGCACCTGTCACGTAGGCCACCTTTCCATCAAGACGCATCCGCTCGAGGATGGTGCGCCCCTTGACCCCACGGAAAACCTCATCATCTGTTATTTTACTCTGAACACAGAAACAAGACAAGCATGATCAGTAAAAGTGATGTTATTACTAAGAAACAGTTATCAGTGCATGTGTTATGACAGTGTGAGTCCATGTTCATACTGGCTCACTGAGCTGTGACCACTTGTGTTCTCTAAACAGTAGCCTACCTGTGACCTGGAGCACTCAGAAGCCACAGATACCCGTCGGATAACACTGATGCCATCTCTAAGAGGGATGATGACCTTATAAACAAGAAGGACAATGTTAACATAGAAAGCAACAACTGTCAAACTCATACAGCAGTATTTAACAGTTTAAAAGATACCTGTTCCACGCGAGGATCATTAGAGACAAACTGGTTGAATTCTCGAAGAGCCAGTCCGTTCTTATCTGTGGTGTCTTTAAGGTAAACCTTGGCTTTGAAGAGTGAGTTATCTACACATATGACCCCTTGCAATCTCAGCAGATTGTTGTCCAGGATGAAGTTGTAGTAGTTGATGTAATTATTCTTATCAGCATCGATGAAGACCATGTCAAACTGCTCACCTGAAGCACCCAACTCCTGAAAAGGACACATAGGTTTTAGGAGACTGATCGTGTACCTCAAAGTTTGTTAACCACTACCACCAAAAAGGAAGAGTTGATGGTGCCCTGCTCTGATTACACAAATCACCTAACACACCAGACAGGAACAGCAGTGCTATAGGGAAGAGATTCATGTTGGTTAACAAATATTTTCTGAATGGACCTTAAAAAGGATTTTCTCTGACAGTCAGCATTGTTAGATTTATTTTCTCACACCTTTAAGGTGTCCATTGCAGATCCAGTCCTGATAGTTATCTTCTTGCCATGTGGAGACATGTCAAAAAAGGGTTGAGCAAACTCTTTAAGGTATGGCTCCAGCTCGCAAGCAATTAAGCAGCCGCCTTCAGGAAGCCCTTCGGCCATGGACAGAGCTCCATAACCAGTGAACATTCCAATCTCCAGGACCCTCTTGGCTTGACTCATGTGGATTAGCATCTTCAGGGTCTGGCCTGTCACAAACAAACCAGAGGACAAGTTATCACATGTTAAAATTAGTAAATGTGATAGGATATGAAGAGGACTTAAGTTGACATCAAACCTTCAACGTGTCCAGTGATACACTCTTTGGGGAGCCGGAACATAGTCTTGCCCTCCTTGTGCACCTGATCCCAATCATGGGAGACTGTTTTTCTACAATCAAGTGTGAATACAAATATTAGCAACATTTATTTCTTTACTTTTATTTGGAGTTTTGGATAATGTGTACAAAGCAAAGACGTACTTGTAAAGCTCTGCCAGGGGTTCACTCTCCTGCGTGGTCATTACCTCCAGGTAGTCATCCAGACCTCTGGCTATGTCCAGAGCCTTTTGCAGGTGACTTGCCAACTCTTCTGGGACATTACCACTTGCTGCAGCTATCTCCTTGGCTTTTGTCAGGAGATCCACAAGAACTTCCACTGGGGTGTCAGGAACTGGTAGAATAACAAAATGTAGTTTCAGTTAAGTGTCTTGTTCCAGACAATATGATGTTGGGCTACCAATTTGATCCGCCAAATTGTTATTTGGGCAGATAGTGGTTTGGTATGATGTGAACCCTCCACATTAAATACAGTTTCTTCAACTATTTCATTATAAAATTCATGTATCTTCCCTGAGCCATGGCAGACTAACATGTTATCGCTACAGGAGATTAACAGGAGAGGAAAGAAGAAAAAACAAAGTTCTGATACACAAATCTGAATTCAGTTTTTTGACTTTTCTGTATTCTTTGATTTTTGGTGAAATATTGAATCATTTGAATATTTATTGAAATAAAAACTATGTGAGTTTATAAGTTTAGAATGAAAAAATCGGCTTTTTGTAAGACGTCAAAAGACAAAATCTTTAACAATGTGTTGGATTTTAAAAGCTTATGTTATCTGTTGTGTCAAATCTTGATCTGAAAAGTGACTAAAGCTGTTAAATAAATGTAGTAGAGTAGAGAGTACAATATTTCCCTCTGAAAATTAGTGAGGTGAAGCAGAAAATAGAAATACTAAAGTAAAGGACAAAGGTTACTTAGTTATTTTCCACCACTGCCAAAACCTCATTACATCCATTTACTCTCACGTGAGACAAAAAAAAGCTCATATTTAAGAGGCTGGAACAAGGTAATTTTATCCATTTTCATATGTGCCATATATAAAATGTCCCTATTTTAATATATATATGCCATGAATGAAAAGCTCCTTAGACAAGCAGTGAGGGACAAACAGCTGTCTTCTTCCCTGTCAAGCTGACCTGGTTTTATGATTGTTGCCATAGAGACAGCGATAAAAGTGAACAATCTTATTGTGATGTCGTGAACAGGGACAAGGTCGCCTGGGCACTGTCTGAATAACAGAGTGGTTAAACACTTTGCCGTGGCATTTCACTGGCTCAACACTGACACTCTGAATTGTGACTGCTATCGCCACGTCCAATTAAGTTTGTGTTTGTCAATAAATCTTTTTGCATTACACATCCATATCTCCTGCAGTTTCTTAAGGTATGCTAAGGTATGGTAAATTTTATTGATCCCCCTAAGTCAGGGGTGTCAAACTCATTTAAGTTCAAGGGCCACATACAGCCCAATTTTATCTCAAGCGGGCCAGACCAGTAAAACCATTGCATAATAACCTACATAAATATATATCATATATATTAAAACTTTATTGTAATAAACCATCTATTTACAAAACAGATGAACAGCCTGAGATGCAATTTCAACGATTTTATGTCTCAGTTTTTCACCCCTGCCCTAGGAGGGAAATTGACAAACTCAAGATTTATGTAACAAATGACATATACACATATTTGCATGGTTTGGGTCAACTTGCCACCTTAGGGGGGAGGGTCACTGAAAGTTAATACATGGTTTTAGTGTTCTTTAACCTTTATCCTATGATGAAACATTTCTATCCTGATGGGAGGGATCCTTTTCATGATGACAATACCCCCATCTAAAGGGCACAAAGAGTCACTGAATCTCAATCGTTTGACGAGCACGAAAATGATGTGATTCATATGCTACACCAAATGAGGGAATATATTTTGGAAGAATGGTGTTCATCTCTCCAGTAGAGTTCTGAGACTTGTAGAATCAACATCAAGGTGCACTGAAACTGTTCTGGTGGCACATGGTGGCCCAACACCTAACTAAGACACTTTCTGTTGGTTTTTATGTTTTTTCTTTTAATTTGGCTATATATGTATGTATTTATAATAAAAATATATATAAATGTATACATTTTCCGTTTTTGTTAACATTGTCAAAAATGTTGATAATTCTACTTTATATTTATTACTGAGGTCGTACTAATTTATGGTGGCGTACTGGGGTGCATTTTATTGAATACCTAATATTTTGCCCCCCTCATGTATGTTGGAGTGGACAAAATATTAGAAACACCATTCAATATAATGCAGCCTAGAACATCACCACCACCCACTGTAACCTCAATAATAAATATAAAGTACAATTATCACCTTTTTGTCAATGTCAATAAAAAAAATGGAAAAGCTGAGCTGAGCTGTTGCATTGTATTGAATTAGATTGCACAGGTTTACCTAACGAAGTGGCCATTGACCGTATTGACAGGAGACATGTGACAGACAGGTGTAAGTCTCTACTCTACTGGAGCGATGAACACCATTCTTCCCAAAAATTCAAATGTTTGGTGTGTTGTTTAACAATGAGCTGTGAACTCACTGTGATATCGTACATAGATACATATATAGTTTACATACAATGTTGCAGCATAGAGCCATCTCCTTAAGTTCATGTTGTGGATATGTATGAAATAAGGCGCAGCGATACTCAATGGACTACTACGTGTTAAGCCTTTATGATATTTAGACTACTCTAACTAACCCAACCACGCTAAAGTCAGACAACAATCCTAACTTACCTTTTTCTGCTGGCATGGTTCGGCGAGCGTTTATGGGCGTGACGAAGTCCACAGCTTTCAGCCCAAAATGGGTATTTCGCGGTGGTGAAGTTTGCGTTATATCACAGCAACTGTGCTGAATGAAAGGGGAGTAACTGACAACTTGCACAACGCGAGAGAGCAGGCATTATCCAACAGTGTCGCACGTGCTCGATGCGCTTTCGTTACCGTGGATTTTCATAACTTGTGAGACATGCAGAAAACGTTGTCCAGGTGTATTATGAAACAGGTTTACTTAAGGGAAATTGCATCAATCTGGGAGCTTCAAAATTCTTTTATTTTATTATTATTATTATTTTATTTTTTTCTTTGAGGGGGAGCGGGGTGCTGATGGTGTTTAAACCACATGAGCAGCCATGACCAGTTGGAGTTCTTGAAATGAGTGGAGTGCCTGAAATGATATTGCTATTTATATCCGTGCACCATTCACCACAAGGAAACATGAATGAGAGTATTTGTTTCAAGTTATTACTTGTCAGAAAAATAGCAGGTGCCAATATTGGTGTTGGTTGGTAGTGAGAGTTTTAACTGAATCCTACTTGTGCCTTTATTGGTTAAAAAAAAGTGCATGCCTGTTTTGAAATGTGAACACTAACATAAAAAAAAAATAAAAAAAAGAATTAAGAAAAACCATACCACATTTATCTCAAATATTCACACAAGTACACTTGTTAAATAACGTCTGCCTTCCATTTAGGTGTGGCAGTTTCAGATCCCTCATACTGTACATTCTGGCACCAGAGGCATATTTTATATAATTAGCTTCACCTGTAATGTCAACTGTGAAAAAACTTGCTGAAAATATGTGATGAAAATCTTTGACTTCATATTACACACATAGTGCACACTGGGTGTATGGGGCTTTTTTCCCTCCTTGTTGTGTGCTAAAACTGGATCAGTGAACTGATTTATGGTTAACAAAACAAAGAACAAACGTATACTAAAAATCAACTAAAAAGGTTCCATTGAGAATTGCAGAATTGGCTGTGTATTTGTCACTATGAGCACCCTCATTCACATTAGGAAAGGTTAGGGGATGTTAGGATTAGACAATGGCATCAGACATTTGATGGTCTTTTTCTTCTTACCAATCTCATCATACTGGGTCAAAGGGCTGTTTTTATATCTGGCTTTTGTTTTTATCTGTAACTTTATGCAACCTTGCATTGAAGGCTATACTGTTTATTTGCATCAATTGTGCCCTGCTAAAAATCAACAACATGCAGTTTAAAGTGATTTCTAGCATCCGCCACAACTACTGTATCTCTTGTTTTATATCTTCTACTGACAGCAACAGTTGTGTTGCTATTACCGTGGAAGACTTAGTGAGGACCTTAACCTCAGTTCACCAGAGATAACCCAGAAAAGATGTGAGCTTTGTCTGGGAAGGATAGGGGATAGACAATGACGTCACACGTTTGGTGGCCTTGTTTCTTTTATCAATCTCAGTTTTTTCTCTTTACAATGAGTGTGTGTTGGGTGGGTAAATTTGTTTTTTTGGCCAGGTTTTGGGTAGTTTCCACAGTCAGAAAGTTATATCCCAATACTTTTTCCTACTTATAGGCTTTCATTTGACTACTTTTTGTCATTAATTTGTGATAGTGTACAATACAATTGTCAAATAAAATCAGTTGAACTATATATCAATTCCCACGCCCATGAGAAATGGTTAGTAGAACTGCTATAGATTATGGCACAGAGGGAAAAACCTGCTTTAGCCCTGTGATGGACTGCACATATAAATAGATATTCTAGATGGATATTTAGTTTTTTTTAATGAGCAGTGAAAACAACAACAACAATAGTTAAAACAACAGGTGACACTGGTATTTAAACAAAAACTGTATTGGGCTCTGTCTAACTTTTTAGCTAAACCAGAACTTTCACATTTAAGGGATTTAAAACACAGTTACAATATAAGTTGAACCTTATTGCTCTACCCGAAAGTGCATTTACAGATTAAAGCCAATAAAACTGGTTGTATGTAAGAGGAGTACCCATGTAAGCTTAGTCAGAGAAATGTTTCAACATCCAGATATTCCAGCTCTGCAACCTGTCGCAGTCAAACAAGTTCTGAGAAAAAGCACAAGAGACGATGTTGAGGGTACTCAATAATTCACAGTGTTGCAGAAACTAGTTTACATGTGGTTGCTGTGAGGTATCTTCAGTTTGAGTAACCATCTGCCTGCAGTTCAAAATGTACCTTGAAATGAAGCTGCACATTTTTATTAGTTTGATACTCATGATAGTTGTACTAAAGTTGTATACATGCATCATTTCAATATAGTTATTAATAAATCAATCCATTCTGGTTCTGGTTTCTAAATGTAAACTGGGTTAGGGTTAGGGTTAGGATTAGGGTTAGGGTTAGTTTTTTTGCCTTTTGCTTTTAAGTCATGCACACACATTCCTGCTTAAGATTTTAAATGATTTCATTCATTGACAGATGCCAATAATAATGTAATAAGAAATGTTGAACTGCACCAGCAAAGGTAAAGAAGAAGTGGGCGAACTTTGATAACAAACACTGAATCTGAGTCACACTGTTGCCCAAAGCTTAAACTGCAGCTACACTAATGTCAGAGCAACAGGTGCATATATTTACATATATATATTTGCTTTGCTGTAACCCTTTAGTATCACTGAAAAGTAATATTAATATTTTTGTGGTGTAAATCTCATAACCATATTTTCCTTTCATGTTTTCACATTTAAATAGAGATTTTGTGAGGTTTCTTTGGAATCTTTTGGGCTTAACAAAAGAATTTGTTTGATTTGACTGTCAAGGTCAAAACAATGTTATTTGTCTTCATTTGTAAAAATGTTGGCATTTTGAGCTAAAGGATTTATTAAACAGCAAGAGCATTTGTCACTTTCCTTACTTATTCTAACTTCATCATGAACTACACTGATCTTCTTTTTAATTAATGTTAAAAATGATCAAAATGTTAGATTTAGGTAATTCTTCATGAGCAACGGCAGCTGCAGGTTCAGTTATCTAAGGAGGTGTTACCTCACAGTTACACAAAATGTTATATGTGGTCACCACATGTTATGGCATGTGAAGAATACTGAGTATAAATGCTCCTCCCCTATTTAAAGACATCTGATGCATTTTCGGAAAGACTGTAATAAGCTCTGCTCGTACCTATTACTCACAGTCACCATTTTAAGAATGGGAAAGGTTCATATTGAAGAAAATGTTACCACAGAAAAAAAAACTGAGTATAGCTTAGTAAGGGTCAAAGGCACATGGACCCGCAAACTGGGAAAGAAAGTCAATAAGGACAAATTTGACTGTGTCTCTGCAGCAAAAATGTAAGTATTAAAATGTTCTTTCGTCATAGTGATCTAAATTATTAAAATTGCATAGAAAAAGTATGATTCAAGTTGTAGAAGTATTGTATGCTGCAGTGTTTAAGTTTATCTTATTTTATGTTTGCTTTTATTTTACATTTGTTTAGTTTTCTTTTCTCTCTCCTGAATAGATTTTGAGCAGGACCATCTTTCCAAAAGTTACATTTGATTAGATTTTGTACTGTAAATGGCAAATTTGGGGAAGAGGATGCTGTTTCCCAATTGGCCTGATGGGGACACTGTCTGACTCATAGTCAAACATGTAGTGTGGTTGCTCTAACTTTAAGTATTTTGGATTTATGCCTTTTTAGTATTTGTCTGTGCAGGTTCTGAAGACAAATGATGATAAGAATTTTGTTTAGTTAATGTAAATTAAGACAGCCACTGGGAAATATCTAGAAATTGAACTAGTTTTACATTATACAATTTGACATGAATTGACTGGACATTCAAATTAAAACATGGACTGATTAAAATCACTTGTCTTTAAAAACATGAAGATTAAAAAGTAAAAAAATACTGGCATGAAATGAAACACAGCTGTGTACAATTATCCAATCTAATTTATTTTGATACATTTTTTGCATTCTTTTTTTTTTCTTTTCAGTGGTCGCTTTGCGATTTATGATAGTCTAAGTTTCACTTACAGGGGGGGGGGGGGGGGTTGGGAAAAAGGGCAGTTAGGTTACATTTACTGTAATTTAGTTTAGTTTAGTTTAGTTTAAAAGTCCTTGTTAGGGACGGATTGCCTTCACTGTTTAAAAGAAAAACTGTTGACCATTGGTAGGTACTGGGATATTAACCCAATAGGTAAAAGTCGTTTTTAACATTTAACCAAACAACCAATAAAGTGTAATTTTTTTAGACAGTTTAGCAGTCATTGCTCAGTTTAATTTCTCATAAAGGGCCACTTTCATTATTCTTCTAACAGATTGATCAGGATTCTGGGGATATATAATCATGTTTAGAGCTAAATGGCACTGTACTTCTGCACTGGATAGTAAACATCTTAATATGAATATGAAAGTAGCAATTTTTCTGAAGCTTTGGCAGCATTTCTGTGGTTGTGCATGTTTTGTTGGCATCCAGGTGCTATGTGGTGCACATAAGTCAGACTGATGGAGTTTTGACAAGTGATGTCAGAACCAGTGTCTCCAGTATTTCTAAGAAGCTAGATTTTGGCCTGAAATTAGTCAAGTTTTCAAAAGACCATCCCTTGAGAATTTACCTTGTGAGGTGGCTAGATTCACAAGACCACGAGATCTCACAAGAATCCATCTTGTCAGGCTTCAAAGTTATAGACCTGTGTCTGAACCAACAGTGGTTTGTACCAATCAGCATCCTGTAAGGAACTAGTGGCAGCTACAGGTGTGGTTTAGGAATGATGCCATTGAGAAGTCAGACAGTCATAGATAGACCTTCTACTTTCTGAGATGGTTGTGTTGCAAAACCCTCTGACGTGTCGGGTTACATGTGAATCATGACAGCTCAGAACAGTCTTCAGGGGGAAAAGAAGACATGCAGCAATTAAGCTGTCAGTCAACCTAACACCTACAGTATAGAAAGCCATTCAAATTCCATGTAGAGGCCTTGAGGGAATACAACACTTCACATTAACAGAAACGTGTACCAATTGGAGGAAGAAGTTTTAACTATGATATGACCAGTGTCTAAAGTCCTATCAAAAATCACACAGTTCATTTTTTAGGAAAAAAAACTGTACAAAAGACTTCAATGTTGAGATATATCATACTAAGCATTGTTGATCTGGAATATTAGACAGAAGTTTGGCATGTTTGTTCCAGATGAACTGTATGGGGGTGATGATAATTTGTTTGTGCTGCTTCTAGCCAAAACAAGGACACGGAATGTTGGAGGCAATGACATTTATCTCTTAGGTTTGTGGGGGCAGTGAGATATTAACTGTGCTAAAGCTCTGTGTAGTCCTTGAGAGTCAAACAGGGCCTCTGTCTAATACAAGACGAAAAAACTGATGCTGAATAGACAAAGACCCCGGAGATATCAGCTGTTGTTTTTGATAGTTACAGTTTGGTGAGATTTTGCCAAGTTGGAAGCTTAGTTTCTTGGTTGCTGATATTAGTAAACAACTTCTGCATTTCTGTTGAATTTGGCTGTAGTTTATTATTTCTAAAAGGCTATACTCATTCCAGCTTATGCTTATTTTTTATTGTAAGTTTTGTCTTTCTGTATTGCAAGTGTTTTTTTTATGCAATTTTTTTAAAATTCATTTTTTATTTAAGTATTGATTTCACTGCTAGTGTCCTGTTGTTTAACTAAAAAAATCGACCATTTTCACTGGTTGTGTAACTTGTGCTTCTTTTTCATCATAATTTATATCACATTCTATGGAAAGAACAATGTTGTTGATTTGTATCCTGTTTAACTGAGCTGTATTTCTCATATTGTGTCCACCCCATCTATATCAATCAAGGTAGCCTAACCACAATAATGAATATCATTTTCATGTGTTTTCTGTGGCAGCTATGAGAGCGTTAGCGAAAAGGGCACCAGTTGGACAGTGGTCACTCCCATTGTTTTTACTTACAAGGTAACTGAGTCCCTGGGCCTGCTTGATCCAAGCAATGACACACTCCTGCTTGGCCACATCACCGACTCGCAGCAGATGGAGGACATTAAAAAAACAAACAAGCCACTCAAACGCTTTGTGGTTGTTGACCAGGAGGTCTACAAAATCTACGGCCCCAAGCTCACTGAATATTTAGAAGCTCGTAATGTCCAGTACAAGATATTGGCTCTACCCACCACTGAAGAGAACAAATCCATGGAGATGGCGATGGAGATCCTAGAAGAGGTCAACAACTTCTCCCTGGACCGCCGCACAGAGCCCATCATTGCCATTGGTGGAGGGGTTTGCCTGGACATAGTTGGCCTGGCTGCCTCGCTCTACAGGAGACGCACCCCTTACATCAGGGTCCCAACCACACTGCTCTCCTACATTGATGCCAGCGTGGGGGCAAAGACAGGGGTTAACTTTGCAAACTGCAAAAACAAGCTGGGTGCTTACATTCCACCCACTGCTGTCTTCCTTGACCTGTCCTTCATACAAACTGTTCCTCGGCGACACATCTCCAATGGGCTGGCAGAGATGTTAAAGGTATGTTAAAGCCCTTTTACTGTATGTGGAATATTTACACCATTTATTTAAGCTGGTACTCCCCAGGGAATGGCAATCCCATTATCACTGAGATCAATAGTTAATACCATGATTATTCATATGTAATATGTAATAAGAAAGGAAAACCTCAGTTATTCAAGACAACTGGGAGACAAGTGGTCAGCACATATTAGACACACACGCCATTTACAGTAAATTGACTATTCCAAGAGTCACCAAAGGCAAGTTTCAAATTCCATTGATAATATTGCTGAAGTAGTAACTACATATACAGATGAAGTGGTGTCTGAATTCCTTTTCCATGCTTTTTACGTATCTATCTTTCTTATTTGAACTGCTTATTGAAGTTTTCTATATTTTTGACGGTTCTTTGCAGATGGCCTTGGTGAAGCACAGAGAACTCTTTGAGCTTCTTGAGAAACATGGCCGTTCGCTGCTAGACACTAGATTCCAGGGTGATAACAGTGTCTATAGGTGTAACCATTTAGACGCTCCATCACAAGCAACTCGTATAGCCATCACAACCATGCTGGAGGAGCTTGCCCCCAACCTTTGGGAGGATGACCTAAACAGATTAGTGGACTTTGGCCACCTCATCAGCCCAGCATTAGAGATGGTAGGATGTAACTAAGTTTTTGTCTTTAAATCCTTTGTTGGTACATGCAACATTTTTAACATTTTTCCTCACATTATCTCACTTTTCTATTTTCTGCCACAGAAAGTTCTTCCATCTCTGCTGCACGGTGAAGCAGTGAACATTGATATGGCTTACATGGTTTACGTGTCCCAGGAGAGTGGTCTATTGTCTGAAGAAGAGAAGCAGAGGATCATCAGCTGCATGGTCAGCCTAGAGCTGCCTGTCTGGCATCAAGAATGTACCATGGAGCTCATCCAGAAGTCTCTGCAGGACAGGCTGAAGCATTCAGGTGGCCTGGTCAGAATGCCTCTTCCTGTTGGTCTAGGACAAGCAGGTAAGAATCACAAGAGTGAGGTTGTCTTCAGCCAGAAAAATGACAGGATCTGTAATTTGTTCAAACAGCCTAAGTTGTTTCACTGTAGCTAACAGGAAGAAGTATGATGTCCTCTTTACTTTCACAAACACATAATTTGGTTACTAAGCAGACAAAGGGTTAGGGTTAGGGTAAAGATTAGGGTTAGGGTTATTTCCCCCCAAATTCTGTTGTTGTAAATGTCGGTCTGAATAGACCCTTAGAGAGCAGCTGAGGCCATGAAGGAAAAAATGTTCACCAGATCAGCAAAATACTCATATGTGTCTTTCTTTCTCTTTTTCATATAGAATTTGTGGCATGACCTAGTTCTCATAATAGTCTGACTTCTTGTAATATGTGCAGTATAGCTAAGGCATGTTTTCTTTCTCTTCTATCATTGCAGACATTTTTAATAACACATCTTATGAGATCCTGCTCAAGGCGTACGAAAAATGGTCCGATGAGCTGAGCATGTCTTCAGAGAGCAACTGTGACCCTTAGAGAGAAACCTCGGCACTTAAGTTTCCCTTCAACCTGGATCCACCACAGCTCCATCTGTTTAAACTACCTTTTTAAGAGAATTTGTTTACATTTTGTAAGGAAACGTATGTTACTGGCACAATATGTTCTCTAGATTTTCATTGTTCATATTAATGAAGGGGAAGGGGAGTGGGTGTAGTATGTATTCTCAAAATATGGCAACAAAGGCCAAAGGTAAAGTACCAGTATTTTGACCTACTGTAAGTTTTTGTTTACAAGCTTCTGTCCAACTTGTGTTCTTATAATCCTTTCTATACAAATGGTGACAGTACCAGATGCTGCCTGCTTTGTTGATACATTTTGTGAAACATGTTTGATGAAATGAGAGAAGAGCTATGTTTTTTGTAAGTTTATAACTCTTTGACACTTGATTACCATGTATGTATTGCCCCAGCTGGCAATTAATGTAACAAGTATTTTTCGAACTACTTTCTTGTTATGAAATATACGTATGCTTGAATAAAGATTTTTATTGATTTACAGTGTGTAATGTGTGTTTTAGTAATATAGCAGACTCAAATATGACCATGATTTCATCCTCCCTACCTTTGTTAAATGTATTTCCAATGTGTCTCATTCCAGTTTTTCAACAATAAGGCAAGGCCAGTGCTTATGTATTGAAATTAGACAAATTTAACACTAAGCTAAATAAACAAGGATGCACATTTCATTAAGCAAAGCTATCATTTTTAACACAAACCATCAGTGAAAACCGAGCTGCAGGAATACTGGACAGTGTCCTCATTCACTTATTTGCATTTCTAATTATACAAAGTTTGGTTGTTTTCCCCTGTTCCCAGTGTTAATGCTAAGCTAAGTTAGCCAGCTGTTGGCTGTAGCTTCATATTTACTGCCACAAGAGTTTTGTAAAATAGATTAACATATTTACTACAATACCTATCTTAATAGGATCCCACCTCTATCTTCTACTACTGAGGGATGTGAATTCAACCTGAGCAAGTGGCTTAATATACCAGTTATAAAACAAAATAGGTTTGTGTTAGCTGAGTTTTGTGAGACTTTGAGGCTCTGACTTGGCTCTATGTCTGCTGTGAGATAGACAAGGTTCTTTTCTGTCTGAAGAGAAATACTGAAGAGCCTCAGGTCTTCTCAGGTTGTCCATCACCTGACTGTCAGTATCAACAGCATCAATGAAGTAGCAACATATGGCTACATTATCTGAAGCCACTTCTTCAGGTACTCTTCTCATCCCTTGGTAGAAGAAGGCTTGGCAGGTTGTATTCGACACATCATTTATTTTCCACAAAAAGAAGAGTGAGGACACCCATAGCATAGGCTACTACCACCTCTCACAGATGCTGATTCAGTAATAATTACTGAAAGTCATATTCATAATATAATTTGTACCAGATATCATGGGGCTAGGAATACGATGGATAAAGTTAAGGCTACTGCATTAACAAACATTTGTCTATTTACACATCCAACTGAAAGCAACATTAGCACACTAGAGGTCATATTTCTGGTCTCCTTGTAAATGTAGGTTTAACATTCACTCTCTTTTTTGCTCTGTTTTGGTACAGAATTTTGAGGGGAAAAAATTCTACTGTGTCACATTTAACTTTCTTCAGCAGCTTTTTACGACTTTGCCTGGTAGTACTGTAAGTATATCAGAGCTTGTTGCCAAAAACAACTGTGGCATAAAATCCAAATGGAGTTATCAGAGTCTAAAGCTCCATCGAGTTGAGGGGGGCTGCAGATCATGAAGGTAAATATGTTGCAGCTTGCAGACTTGATGTGCAAACTTGTAGAACAAAAATTTGAACTGTTATGTTTAAAGTTTCACTTGTATAAAGTATTCACACAAGTATGTAAACTGAATTTAAAGTCACAGTAAATAAACATGAACAATTGTGACCTTGTATGTTGAATGTTTCAATCAGAAAATATTCACACAACCTTGTTCTAAATTTGAAGTCACAAAAAAACAGTTTCACAAATGTGTAGATTGATATTTACATAAATACAATGACAGCTGCAAATATGTCATTCTACATTTACTGATATTTATTGTTTTCAGTTGAGTCCATTTTCCACTACAATCACAACGCAATGATTACAACTGCTCACTGCTATTTGGCAAATGTGCTCTCTCACATCACAATGTGATGAATCTGCACGCCTTGACTTTTGCAACATTTCATGCTGAGAAGTGTCTTGTCTGTTATATCTGTGGATATATGATTCATTATCTTTGAGAATATATTTTAATAGTATTTTACAATATTTTAAAATGACATTTAAACATATGACTGTAATAATACCAAAAAAAGAACTTGATTCAGTGCGTTAAGTATTTTCTTCTTGCACTCAGTGGACCGACCCTGTAGTACTCAAACATGAACCAGAAACACAGCTTTCCTCTTTTTCTTTACAAAAGGGAGTATATATACAGTGTATAAACATCTCAAGTGTTTCCATTTACAATGTTGGCAAGAGATAACAAACATTTACAAAAAAATGTCATGTGGTACCAACCAGTTCTGTACAGACATGAAAAAGATACATTATAAACATTTACCCACCTCTGAGCTATGCAAGATGAATCAATACTTGATCAGTGCCCACAAAGCAAGTGATACATTTGGGGCAAAGTTTGTGTGAGTTCTTGCTAGCATATAAACCACATTTTAATCAATTTAATGAAACCTGCATTGCGGAACCTTTACATGTAAATGAACGTCCGTTACATTCAAACCCTCGCCAAATGAGTTCACACAATGCTGATTAAGCTTATTAACGCCTGGTAAATCTCTCTTTTTTAAAAGTTTGAATTCACACCACAGACTGCTGCCAGCCGAGACACAGTTTAAGAAATACTGCAGTATAAGTATAAATAATAATTTACCATGCATTTTACTATATTTTCATATTACCATATCTTCTATTAGCCTTTGCGTAATTAGTTCTCATTAAAATTAATATCTATATTAAGTTATTATAAAGTTCAGGTGTCTGTGATCTTAAATGAATTATACAAAATGTATATGAGCCATTATAAATGACAAGATTTTTCAGAGAAAATAAATCTCTCAAGTACTGGTATAAGTCTCAAATAAGATGTAGAGTGCATTAAAAAAAATAGTGATAATAATTACAAAATAAATAAATGATGATATAATAATAATATTTATCTTTTGGTCAATATTTGATTTTTTATTTCTCCAGATTAGAATAATAATAATAATATAATAATAAGCAATGCTTCATACTGTAGTTCAAACACTGTGTCAAACCTTTAGCCAAGAGGACTTATTGTACATGTTGTAAGAATGATGAGTTTTTGGCTTGTTGACTGAGTCAGTAATCTAACATTCTGTGGACAATAAGTAAACACTGTAATATAACAAGTTTGGACAGTCCTAGTAAACATCTTACACACTATTACCAATAAATGTTTATATATGACCAGTTTATATTGAAAGCAGATTGGAGTAATGCTACATTTTTCAGTCACTGTGTATATTTTTGTCACATGGTCTTCAATGGGTCTGTCAATTTATACGGCATCAAGAAAAGAAGCTTGTATAAATAATGTGTACCATAGAAGTATGGAAATGTCTATGGTCACACTAACGTCAGTATTTGAACATTAGAGGTCATAAAATAAATCTGCATAAAGGAAGAAAAAAATAGGAATCAAGATAAAAAATAACTTATAAGTTCATTTATCCATTTGGTCATGTGGATGTCATTAAGTCACTTTATTGGATGTCTCTCACTAATGCTACAGATAAAAAGTGTCACTGTGGCTTTCCGCATTAGATAATGCTAACAGCCGTGCTCCTTGTCCTCCATACTGGAGCTGGAACTGTGGTGGCTGCTCACGTTGATGGAGCCATCTGGGGACATGGAGGACAGCAGGGGATCGCTATGGGAAATTGGTGACAGGGTGTCCCTTACCAGCTCCTTCATTTTACAGGTCCTGGAGTTTCCATAGGGGCCAGTGTCCCCGGCGTCTGAGGGAATATGGTCGAAGCTAATGGTGCCGTTGTTGAGGTCCAGTGTGGTTGGAGGGGACATGTCAGGAGCCGAGGTATGCTGGTAGAGGTCTGAGGGGCAGTCGCCGAGCACAGGTTCCTGTTTAATGGCCCGGTTTATCAACTCTGACGTGCAGATAGATGGGGATGGCACCACTGTAAGACCATGAGCACGGGCTTGGATCTCCAGCTCCTATGGATATAAAAACAAGAAGAAAATATGATGTATATAACACACCTACACTTAATTCAACCACCAGATTTTTTTTAATACATCAATCTTATCAACTTAAAGTACAAATTCTAATATTGCAGATAATTTGACATTTTGTGAAATACACTAAATCACTTTCTTGTTGAGATTTAGATGATATGATCCTTGTGTTTGTACACTAAATCTGAAGCTACAGCCAGCAGTTCATTAGCTTAGCTTTGCATAAAAACTGGAAACTGGGGAAAACAGCTTAGCCTGGCTCTATCTGTTCTGCATAATCTGCCTAAAAGCCCCTCTAAAACACTACTTAACGCATTCAATCCACACAAAGACCAAACTGTAAAAGTGACACATTGTGGTTTTACAGGCTACACTGCATGAAGAGAGCAGAATCTGGGTATAATGTTAGACTCATGAAAAATAAGTTGATCAGTTTATTGGATTTTATGTGAACGAAGAGATGGTTAAAATTGTTTTCTTGCTTGATTTCTCTTGATGACCCACCTGTATACGAAGCATTAGATGGCGGTTTGCGTGCTCCACCTTTCTCTGTCTGCACTCTAGCTCCTTGGCTCTCTGCTGCTCCCTCTGTAGCTTCCTGATATAGTCCACTGAGGCTTTCAGAATGGTGCCCTTATTCCAGCGCATGTCTCTGGGGTAAACAGGGACAAAAGTCTAAAGTCAGAGTCAGCTGACCAGCTGACCAGAACAGCACAGGATTCTTTATGGCCCCTCTGAACAACTACATCATTACACTTTAAGGATGCTTGAAGGGCAACATGTTAAAAACAAAGTTAATGATTGATTGCCTGAATAGAAAAATAGAAAAAATACTCACGGATCGTTTGACTTAGGTATCAAGGTTCCCAGCTCTTTGATGCGATCGTTGATATTGAATCTCCGTCTTCGTTCAACTACAATTTGACATGTATCAAATACAATATATGGTAAGTACAGCAGCCTGGTAAACCAGTCTTTGTAGTTTATGAAGGAATAGTTACAGGTCATAGAAAAAATTGACATTTCACAAATACTTTAATGTTTTACAACTTCTGACACACACAAAAAATCTGTCCTTTACATTGCACACAAGTTCTCCCAGGAAATCAAGCCTGTTTTGATATTTTAAAGGAAACCTTTAGATACTTGACAACAAGTATGGTCCCAAAGACTGTAGGTAAGCATTAAGAGAATCACAAAAAATGACATTTTATGGACTCACTTAAGTTGTGGTTGTCCTTCTTCTGTCTTTCTTTAGCAAGAGCACGAACTTCAGCTTCTGTGAAGCAAAGAGAAATGTGAACGTCAGTGCTTTGAGGAAACATCAGTCTACAAATTAATAGAAAATTAATAGTAAATGTTACTTAGTCTAGCACATTTTTAATATTTTTGATTTATCATGGTATGTTGCAAAATAAAAGCTAATAAGAAATCGATTACATGAGGAGTACAGTTGGAGAAAAAAAGCTAAAATATTAGTCTTGATTTCTACAATCCTGTTTGTTTCATATTGTGTGCAATTTAGTTATACACAAAATATATCACAAATCAGATTGAAAACATCTTTTATAATTTACATTTCATTTCATTTCATTTTGCTTTGCTTTGCTTTGCTTACCTACTGGAAAGCCCTCTGGCCTTTGATAGTTTTCGTACTGGCCACAGGATCCAGGCTTGTCCAGTACTTGCTTCATGCCAGGAGCTGGAGTAATTATTTGGTAAATAATCTTGTCTTGTGCATTTCCAAATGGCACACAATATTCACATTGGCTCACACTTATGCTTTTATTTTCAAAATCCCATCCCATACATCCCAAATGCATTGATTTTCCCCCTCATTTGGATTTAGTGGTCATAAGCTCAATAATTTACAGTTTTCTTGCAAAAATACTGCACCATCCCTTACAAACTGTGTGTTTTAGTCTGATCTGACATATGAAGTGAGGTTTGGTTCACCAAGACAGTCTGCAAAGAGTCAATTAAGATATCACTCACTGAAAAGTATCCTAAATTGATTTCACAGTCAAGTTGCTGCACTAATTGTATTGTCCATGTCTCCCACTTAAGCTTAACCCAAATGATATAGTAAACCAACAGTAAAAGTAATATGCCAATACTGATAATCAGGACTATGTGTCAAAGGTTTTGCTCAATTGTTTACCTGAGTATTCCCTTTTAATGTTTTGTGGACAAGAGTTGCTGATACCGAGGCCTGGGAGTGGATGTCCGTGATTGCCGTACAGATCGAGAAGGTTACCGGACACAGGGAGCTACAAGCAAATTATCAAAAGTGTCATTACAGTGTATGTTTAGAAATGGATTTGATTTTTATTTTTAGTCAAATTCACACACATGGATATCATTTATTTAATACCATATTCATCATTTCAAAGAAGGGAATATCATGAAAATTTACCGGGTTGTTGATTTGGAGTCCTGGGTCCATAAGTCCAAGAACATCGTCATTGTAACTCGACTCCAAGCTAATTATATCATCAATGACATCATCCATCTGTGTAACATAGAAACACATTTTTTTCCTAGATGAATATACCACAAAATGTTTGTGTGTGTGTGTGTGTGTGTGTGTGTGTGTGTGTGTGTGTGTGTGTGTGTGTGTGTGTGTGTATGTGTGTGTGTGTGTGTGTGTGTGTGTGTGTGTTATATCATGGCACCCACATCTAATGTGATTAAAGTATTGTACCTCTTTCTCACAGTTGGAGCTGAGGGTGAGCAGGGCCATGGGACTATTGGGGGCACTGCTGCCGGGCCCGGGTGGCATGCCGTGTTCGGGGGGCTGGCTGGGACACTGGCTGCCGGCTTTACCACCCAAGGTGGTGGACAGATACTGCCTCACCTGCTGCCTCTGAGCCTGCTGGATATGGTATTTGGTGGGATTCTCCAGGTGTGACTGCACCTATGTGGGCAAGAGGTAAACATTACAACCAAAGAATAGCCGTGTGGATTTGATTTGGAATAATGCTTCACAACTGTTTGAATGTGATGATACACTGAGCAAAATGAGCAAAATATCAAAATAAAAACATCTTTGATTCAGTTTCATGTTCGGTGCTTTTATTTTAAATTCAAATAAACCAAAAGCTTATAAACCCATGAAATCAAACTGTTGTGCTGCAGTTAAATGACTAATTTCTACTTCATCATGCTGATCATTGGACCTGAAAACACAATTTTAAAAGCCACATTTTCTAGGCTGATGCAAGCTTGTTTTTTGTATTACTAGGCTAAGCTCTTGAACTGTGTTACAGAGCACTTCAAACTGTTAGATTACAAGGGAAATGAAGGGCCTATTTCAGTTGTGCAATGCATATTTTTATAGCGTCATTTACTAAAATTCTCCACATATGGTCACATGGAACTTTAAATTAATGCAGAACATCAACATCTCATGCAGCAATTTTTTTTTTCAAAGTTATTATGAGCTTTTCTAGTGCACAGTATGTTACTAGATAGTTCCCATAGTATTAAAAGTTGCGACCTATGTGCAGTTAATCATAGATGAGGGCACAGTCTTAAATAATACATAAATAAACAACATAAATACAAAATATCAAATTTTAGCTACATTTATAAACAATATTTTAGTCCAGAAATCAGTCTATTATGAAATAAAAATGAACCCATCTCACCTGATAGTGGCTGTATTCAAGCATCTCCAACATGTTATTTGTTTAGTAATGGATAAAAACATACAGTATCTAAATACAGTATATAATCCCTTTATATTGTTGGCCTATAGTGTGGACAGCAAGCTAGTATGTGCAAATCTGAGAGCAGTCACTAGTTGCTGCTTAATTTATCAAGGGCCGAAGGCTCATTAGTTATGCAAGTTAAGAAATGGAGGAGGACACGGAGACTCATCCTCCCACTTCTGTGTTGTTCCTGCTTAACTATGAATTTATGTCTTTATAGACGCCATTTGACGTCACCACTTCCAACTCACAAAGAAGTCTTTTTACTGGTTGGCCAGTAGTCTACGAACTGAAACTTGCTTAAGGCCAACTAGCGTTTAATCTTTAGTTCTGCTCATCTAATATAAAACATTATTTGTTCTGAGAACCAGGAACACAATTGACACCAGTGTTCCACTGCAAACTAACCATATGAAAACCCAAATGTATGGTGTGTTTAACAACCCCACCCACTTTTTGAGATTTCTAGAGGTTAATTAGGTTTGACCATTTATTGTTAAACAGTCACATTACTGAGAGTTAAGGAGGTGAATAGTTTGATGAAGGGGGAGAAGTATCTTTGGGTTTAAGTTTTCCAGCAAACGTATTAAATTCGATGATTCAAATATAGTTTTGTCCAGTTTGACACATGCTTTCTTTGCAATGGGAAATATTTGATATAAAGCCCTATATTTACAGAGAAACAATCCAAAGGGAGTTTATCTTTCTTATCTTCCAAAGCTTTTTATAGGCTTCTTTTTGTGAATCAGTTGATCATGGCGCCAAACACAGTCAATGGCGCACTGCATGTTGCCCAGAGGGTGTGGTGTTGGACTTTTAAAAAATGTGGGCAAAAAAAATTCATGGTGGGACTGCAGTGATATTTGAAACAGGGTGGTAAGATAATCCATCAACTCATATGGGTCCGTCCAAATGCAGTAAAAGTTTCACAATTACAAAAACAACAAAATCTATCTTGAGTCTAGCACAACATTTGTTGAGCAAAATATTTCATGTTTGGTTGCATAAAGTAAAAGAGTTAAGTGACATTCAGCAAAGAATCAGAACAGAACAGTATGCAACAATAATTTGCCAGCCACTACTCCTTACAGAAAATACTGCATGTATAACGTCGCCTTACAACTCTGTTCAAAAGAAAAAAGTGGCAATTACCCAGAAGCTATTTCTGAGTTTCTTCATTTACTGTTGCCAAACAGACCCAAAGAGAGATTGACCTGTATATAATTCATCCTCTCAAAATATAATATAATACAGTAATCATTTCATTATATTTTCTTTAGTCCTATATCATGTGTGAAGTACCAATAAAAATGTACATGTCTTAAGCGAATATCTTGCATGAGTGTTTGGGTTCAAGTTCAGTCACAATGATTTGTATTGTGAAGCTTCTTCTCCCTCATTTTTCTATGGACTGTATGTACTTTATTCTAAAAAGGCAGTGTGCCAAAGCCATGGATGTTTAATTGTTTATATTTAAAAAACATTAGCAGTTATAGTGATAACTTTTTCATAATTCTGGCTTGAAACAGGTCCTTAATGACTTGTAGTGACTTTACATGTGTAGTAAAGCTTTTTTGAGGAGATGTTGTAAATGTAGATAAGTAATTTGATAGACAATATGTAGGTCAATGGTAGTTAATGTTATACAGTGTTTCTTTCTCTTTAATAAAAATTATTGATTACATTTGGGTAGCAATATGTGGATAAATGAGAGTCAACCATGCATAAACCAAACTAATCACTTAATTTTCATTTTGGTTATTAAGTTGGCAGTCCTCTTCGGAGTGATAGCTCATAGCATGATTCAATGTCTTGGTCAAAGGTACCTTGAAAGTGAATTCTGTTGAAAATGATAATGTGACTCTTCTATGAAACCCTTCTTTTCCAGGCAAGTTATTTTCTTTTACCTTTCCAGTAATATTTTATCTACCATTGCATATTTTCAAGCCTGTGTTTGACTTTTATGTGTATTTGTTAAGATGTCTAAATTCAAATTACCTTTTAAGTTGCATTAAAGGATTACATTTGTCCATTGTCCATTTAAAAATCATTGTGTGTACTTAAAATGTTAATTTAGGGCGTTTTATTCATTTATTCATGACTTGTTTGTACTGTCTGTGTGTGTGCGTTTATGCCTCCAACACAATAATAGCAGCTTTTTAGGCTGTAGTTATTATTCCACAGAGGGATAACATCAATGTCACGCCAAACTCTTCTCCATTTCCGATTCAGTACTGTCAGTTACTAATACACTCAACTGGATGTACATCAAATATTTTGCTCAGAAGAAAACTGAAACATTGATTATTTACAGAATTTAACATACATTTTGTCGCTGTCAATTATCAAAAGTTAATGCATTGCACTGAAAGCTGATTCAATGCCTCTTTATTCATGATGATGAATTAAACCATCCCCAGAATCGAACATTTATCCAACGAATTAAGCTGCTTATCAGGTTCCTCATGTGTAGCTAATTAATAAAGATGTCTGCTGCAGCATCTCGTGCAACGCTGCTAGAACACAGAGCACCACAGCTTTGTCTGGATTATTGGAAACTCACTAGGAGCTGGAGAGGTGAATACAAACACAGGGGAAGTGCCCCCTGGCTCTACGGAGTCTTGTATGATAAAACAGAGAAGGCATTCTTTGTAAACTCATAGTAGAACGTTTCTTTGTCTCCCCTCTGCAGTGTGGCCTTTTCCTTTAGCCAAACCTTTGGGTGGAAAAGAAACTATTAACAAGGGATGTATTTCATTTATCCCTACAGCAAGCCAAGCTCTCACTTTATTCATAGACTCTTTGTGAGACAGGGGTTTATTACCTTCTCAAGGAGAGCACATGTCCATGTTTTAGACTTATGCCTTGAGGACCAATAACATTTCAAGAGATCATCATCACTCCTTGACCCCTGAAAAGAAACAGATCCATTCATATCTTCGGACCAGCTTCACTCTGTTTCTTCCTTTATTGGTAACCAGCCACACTTGGGGGCATCTTCTCTCAGGAAGATGCTAAACATTTACTGTGTGCCAAAATGTAAGGAAATGGCTCCACTACCACAATTTTTATACTAAGGTCTTGCTTTCAAATCACATCAAAGGCAACATTTATTGAAAATGAATGGCTCATTAATAAGTCATACGTGTATGACTTGTAACAAATAACCACATGTAAATCAACCTAATATCGTACCTAATGCTATCCAACATGCTGAGGAAGCTGATGCTGCTTGTGACAGTAGGTTGGTACAAGTAAATTTAATGTTTTGGCTACACATTAAGTGTTGATATTTCTTATATGTAAAATTGAGGCTCATGGCAAAGCTAGAAGTAAGGTAAGGGGTAAGGGGTGTCACCAAAACATGATTCATACTCTTGGACCAGGTTGATTAAATAATTAACAGTCACACTCCCTAAATTAGGAGTTTTCTAAGGGTTCTTCAAAGCTCATCGGACCTCCATTGTCCTATCAGATGATCTTAGCTCATTGACACCACCTGTTGTGTTTTATGTTATTTTTGAATGTCCAAATGCAAAATGGCTTGCGTGCACACAATGAAAGACCAACCACTCTCAGTTTTCATAACAAAAATTACCAATACTGGTTCGGACAAGTTTATTTTGAATAGCGACAACCTATTTTCCAACGATACCACCTGGTTGCTTCCAGCTCATCTGAACCATTGTGACATTTCAACATTAAACATCACAATGGTTGCACAGATGTAATATACATTTGATATACAGTGACCAGTTGCAGTGGATCTATATAACGTGAGCTGGAAGAATGTTTAAGACATTGTATCCATTAACAAAATAAATAAATATTACGATAATACAACATCACTCATTCATAATTCACAATTTAGTTGTCTATAAATATGATTTTTAAGAAACAGGTTTGGACATTTACTGTAGACTTGTATCTTTGTTGACTACATTATATACTATGCACTTATCAGCTTCATAGGTCCCCATAGACACATGAAAACTGGTGTGTGATGTGAACTTTATGTTTTCATGATGACATCTTAAGCAAGCTAAACTTGCATTAGATTAATAGCAGAGCACGTCAGCTTTAAGAGAAATTACAATTGCTCATTGGCACAGTAGAAAGATGCAAGATAAATATCACTTCTGAACATTTCTTCACTTTTACAGATCTACATCTATACCACAGATACAGTGTTCATTTCATAACATAGAGTAGAAATGTGTTTCTTGTTTTTCAAAAGTAATTTTTTTCCAGTTCTGCTATAGCTATTCTAATCTTTGACACCCCCACCCCAGCCTGCAAATTAGATAAAAACACAGGATCTATCACTGGTGGAGCATATTTGCATGGAGGTTATTAATGCACAAATTTACAGACTGGACTTCCCCTGTTGGAAACAACTGTGAATAATGTTTCTCCAAATTGTAAAAAGACTTATCCAGACTTTTGGTGTCACTGGCTCCTCGGAGGCACACCAATGATATTAGCATCACGACATGTAACTGACTCATTAAACATGCTAGTTCAGGAAAACTGACTAATAAAAAGGCTAGTTTTTGTCAGAGTAGCCCGTATTACTATTAACTTCCTCTAATGTGAACAGAGGTCATGTGGGCCTTGTAATGTGTACGTGTAATTTTAAGATATGGGGCTCAAGTATGAAATCAAAAATGAAATTATGTGTCATTAATTATTTACAGATTTAAAATGGAATACTATAAACAATGAAGAATAAGTAATTATTGAATCAAGCCTTGGTATCACAATGTAGAGCTATTTACAGTTTCAGTGGATGGACCACCGAAGTGATAGAATGACAGACTTCTTTGTTTTAGGGTAACAACAGATAAAAACTTGCCCTCTGGCCTCTTGGCCAAGCTTTGCCTTGTTTATAGTTTTTTTTTATTTGGGCATTCATGAAATACATAAAAAAGATTAATAAACTTCAAGATCTTATCTTGTGTCTTTGCATTAAATGCTTAGTTATCTTATCATTTGCCAAAATCAATTCAAAATCATAGTATTCTTACAGAAAAATGTTTGAGTCATTTTGACCTCGCTTAATTGTACACAAATGTATCCGATCAATTTAGTTATTTTTTGCTGTCACCCCATATAAAGGTCAGATGATGATTTGGCACTGGAAACTTTTCAAGGGTTGTTAAAGAAGCAGGTGATGAAAAAAGGGGATGTTAATTGACAAAAATAGTAATGAAACAGAGGCAAAAATTAAGCTGAAACAAGGCAAACAAGTAAACAAATAAATCAAATCTGCAGCCTCTCAACAAGCCACCAAGTCTCTTCCCTAATCCATCTCTATTGACCAGTGACCGGCCTTTATCATTTTTAGCTTCAGCTAACTGGCACGTACTATCCACCACAGGGTGAGCTAGACTGATAAGAGGCTTTCAAAACATATAGGTTCCAAAACATACAGTGATTGTCAGCATTGGTTACTGCTGACAACCATAATTTCCTATTGTCAACAAGAAATGCCAAAAGAACATGGCGTGATCCAAGGCAAGCCAGCTGCAGATAGCAAATAAACTTCATTCATTGAACTAGCCTTGAAGGAGCAACAGTTGTTTGGCAAAGCACAGTTTACAACTTTTGTGGGCAGATTGGACCAGATTCAATGACACATTTAAGTCTACCCAGCAAACATCAAGAAATTGAACCAGAAATGCTTCAAACGCCATATTAAGATTACGAAAGTTGGAACTTCTGCGAGGGCAAGATATTTGCAAGATGCTCCACTTCACCAACCATGACCGCATTCTGAAGGCTGACAGGGACTGTCCTCTGAAGATCAACAACAGGAATATTCACTTAACTGTTGACTTAAGCAGTTATTAACCCCAATTCAATGGCTACATCTCGGAAACCTTCTCGGAAACCTTCTTGCTTTGCACAGCCAAGTTGAAGCTGACCTGTAGCGTTGCACAACACCAGTTTGAGCATACTGTTGAGGCTAAAGACACTGTCAACACCCAGCAGACAGCCAGTGACTAGAATACCAGTGTGTGGATGGACTACAACTTGGTAAAAAAAAAGTGTTTGGTTAACAAGTGTTTGAATATTCTGAGACGATTTCCTTTTTTGACTGGACTGACCACGGACCAGCTAATTAACCCTGAATGTCTGTTTGTCACTGACGGATTGACTGACTGACTCACTGAGTGATTAAGTTATACCATTGGTGATGCTGGCCTAGTGTTGGAGTTTCACCATTAGCTGTTGCTCTTTCAAAATGAATTGGCACAAACAGTTTGTATTAGGTGCTACGCTTTCTTCATGGTTGGTGAGAACTGAAACCCAATTTCCTTACTTTTAATTTGTTTTGCTGATATTTCCAAATGACGGTTATAACATCATTCTAATTTATCATGTTATAGTTATTATTATAATAATCATTTTCTCCAAAAAGTGTAGGATATCTGTTCGTTATCCTGCAGTGGGTGAAATAGATCCCTTACTGAAATTACGTGTTTTCGTTCAGTTCATGGTGGGCTGCTATTTCAAAATTTTACCCAATCAAGCTTTATGATATGAAGTTTTGAGTTGGAACATCATCAGGCTGAATGATCAAACCAAACAGGGCAAGATATAAGAAGTGTGTGTGCAGATATCAGTCAAGCTTTATTTGTTCATAGCCCATAATTAACTACATCTCCATATCATGCTATGTTCACCAACATATATTTGATGATTGTATTATTTCACAAATGTTCTATATTTCTGTGCCCATTTGCAAACAGATGCTACCTCAAAATACTGTTGGAAACCAGAGTTTGTTAGCTTTTGTAGAACTATTTCTTTTTATACAACATTGAATGAATTCTTTGTTTAATGGCTTGCAACTGAAACATTTCTGACAAAAACCATCTCTTTACAGTAGGTTGTACGCTCCTCTTTTACTTCAGCTTCAAGCTAAAATAATGCTATTCTAACAGTCTTTCATTTGCTTATTTTAAGAATAAAATGTTAATTCTCCAGGACATTTAAATCACTGACACCAGAGAAGGCACTGAACGCCCATAGGTCCAAAGCGATATGTACTAAGCCTTGAGGAGGAGATTTTGCTCTCTTGCCTAATGCCCTCAGTAATAATTCTCTACAGCAATGGTCCTTAACCTTTTTGGCCTATGACCCCTTAAAATAGTCACAAGTTGCATTGTTTACCAGTTAAGTTACAGTGTATTGTCTTGATTCATCGGTTAATTCATGTCAGAAAATAGTGAAAAATATCCATTAAAGTTCCCCACAGTCCAAGGTTGCATCGTCAATGTCTAATTCAACAATTATGAGTCATTAGATATTAGACTAACTAGTCCAAAACCCAAAGATATTCCATTTATTATCATGTTCGACAAAGATACACAAACCAATAAATCATTACATTTGAGAAGCTGAACAACTTTTAGAGGCTTGATGTGGTAAAATACAGAAATCCACATGAAATAAAGCAGAAATTAGAAGACAGCTTTCCGACCCTTAGTTTGGGAATCACTGCTCTGCAGCAAATAGCAGCCACTTAGAGAAGAGGAGGAGTTTGGGACAAAGAGATGTCTTCTCTGCTGCTTAGCCTGTGGCTACAGGGTAACATTAGCAAGAATGTAACATCCTCTTCCAAGAATGAGACACATTGTCCGTCAGTGTGGGATTAGGAACATGCACTTGCTTAAATGACAAACCATGGAGCTTTATTTAGCAGCTACATAAACACACAGAGCCTCATTTTCATGCCTGGTGTGGGGCTATGCAATCTATAAGCTAAGCTTATTGCAACAAAGCGATACTGTAAAATGATATAAACAAGTTAAAACATGTTACCAATGAGCAGCAAGGCCAAAGGTGACCAAATCCAGCAGTCAACCACTATCATATTTTACAGATGAAGCGCTGTGCTTAAAAATATAATATCAATTTTCTTACAAAGTGAAAAAAAAAGCAACTGGAAAATCCTTGCGGTGGATTTTAAAACTTGTGTAGACATGTCCCTCTCTTTAAAAACGCTATCTTGAAGAATCAAATGGATACTAGAAATTGAGAACAGAGCTGTAGGACTGACGAGTTCAGCAAACAAAAGGCTCTCTTAGCTCAGCTTCAGCTAAGTTTGAGACCTCAGAGTCTACCCTGAAAATCAAAGAGCACAAAGATGCAGCATTATTCCGCTCAATGTGCCTGGAGTTTGAGGAAAAGGTCAGTGTAAACCACGAATGTCTGCACGTGGAGTTGAATCTGATGATTTTTAAAAGTCAGGGCCTTTTGGGGCCATCAATTAATTTGACTCTCTTTGATCCCACTGCTGAATTAATTCAAAGCCCCAATTCAGGATGACATTTCTTAGGTAAATCAATTCTATGCATGTAGAGTTCAGAGTTAAAAGACAGACTGTTCATTTTTCTCTAATATACTCTGATGCTAATTTTGCTTAAATAGATACTGTATGCACAGAAATCAAAACATGAAATACAGAGTAGGGGAGACTGGGGACAGTTGCAACAGGGGACGTTGCAACAAGTCTTATTTCTCCAATCAGAAGCATGCTAGAGTGATGACACTCACACTGCACATGCTCAGTTAGACCCTCTGCCCACCAAGAAGAGATCTGGTCTGGCTTTTATCAAGAAAAGTTGTTTTGGAGGTATGAAAGTAGCTTTTTTCATGACCTGTATTTTTGTCATACTGTCCTGACCTTTTGTATGAGTGAATCCAAACTTACCTATAGTTTGAATCATTGTTTTGTTGACTATTCAGTGACATGGTTAGCATGTGTCAATGTCGGTGTGGCTAGCTAGCACATGATGTTGTGTCATGACTGATACCATGGGGACAGTTGCAACAGTTGCAACTGTCCCCATGCTAAGTTGGCTAGTCATATCAAAACAGACCACAAAACAGTAGTTTTGGAGATTTTAAGTTCAAAATATGCACAATTCATGTATATTTCATGATCATGATGAACAGAACTGGCAATTATACTATAAGACAATGAGAGACTAATGCTATTGATAAACATAATAATTCCCCAAATATCTAGTTGAGCAAAAATGAGAAATGATTGTTCTATCTGTTGTGCTATGAGACAAACTAGCCACATACATTTTCCTGTGAAAACAGGAGAAAAGTCAATTTATTTGTAGTCCTATACTGAATAAATCATCTAAAAGTAGAAATTGTATTCTGTTTGTTTTCAGTATGCCAAGAGTGAGGAAGAGAGTCACTAACAGAGGGGTTCCCCCTCAATATTTTGGAACGAACCTCAGATATTGTAAGAGATTAGGGCAAATCAGTCAGGGCAGTAGCCAAGGCCTTCGACATATGCCACACCACATTATTCAGGTTCCACAAAAAAAGAGAGAGACTTGCAAATGGGACATCAAATAAGATACCGCTTGCAGGGTACTGGACCAGCAAAAAAGTATTCTCAGAGGACCTAGTAAATTATTCCATTCATCCTGTCTCACACTGAAATATTGAGTTTTAATAGCTTCAGTAACATCTGCACATTGACACAAGGTTGGCCTATGATAAATATTACTAAATAAATAATAATTAATTAGTTAAATTGAATGTGTTTTTAATATGTTGCAACCGTCCCTGATCCATGTTGCAACTGTCCCCATGTTTGGGTCAGTTGCAACATCTGAATTTTTCTATTCAAATCAATATTGTGATTGATATGTTATATGTAACTATCTTTAAATGGTATGGGTAACTAGCAAACATGTGTAAGTTTAATATGTAAAAGTTTGGTGGGCCTAGTCCAAATAGTCTCTGAGTAACTGAGAGTAATGTAAAAAGTGTTGCAACTGTCCCCAGTCTCCCCTAAACAAGTCACCAACTTCCTTATTACCAGAGATTACACATGCAGCTTTGTAATCGTTATCTGTTATTTGTTGTATAACTTAACTGTAGTAGTCAACTTTACTTTGACAAAAAATTGTAATGACAGTAAACAACCTAAAAAAATTATGGTTTACATACAGTACAATAGTTTACATGTGTACTGACTGAAATGATGAAATACAGGAGTTAGTAGCTATAGTATCTTTTAACAGAGAATTAAAATGAAAACGAAAAAAGGTGAAAATAAAACAAAAATTAACATTCAAATCATATCATCACATCATCATCATATCAAGAGTGAATATAAAAAAACATAACAAACTGTAGTACCACCATATATGAAGATGGATGTAGCAAGGCATGATGTCACCTGTTGTTTTGCCAGTTTGAAGCCCAGAGTTGCTTCTTACGGGCAGAGCCATATTTTCGGGTTTGGAGCCAGGACCTTACAAATAAGGGGTATGAGGTGTTTGCTTTCACATTCTGAAAGCACACCCTGCTACTTCAGACCAAAACTTGCCCTAACTTACCAGGAACATTGAGTGGTGCAGACTTGTGCTAACTAACTAGAGATGTGGAGTGAAATGTCAGTCACAGCTGTCAATCAAAGGCCCCTTGGCAGACATAAAGCTACTATTTTTCTTTATACCTAATTAATGGAGAAAGTATTTCCAAAATGAATACCAGCACATATATTAGACGGCCCAAATTTTAGAAATTGAGACCATAATGACAATTTACTGGCTTAATATTTAATGAGAGAAGTTGACACTTTTTGAATGGGAGTCTATTGGAGCCAAACATTTTTTTGGAGCCAGCATTTAGCAACCATCAGAGGTATTGCACATTAAGGGACTTCCCTTGTTGTTGCTTGAGTAGAACACCAAAATCCAATCTGTGGCAGTGCAACAAACAGTTAACTTGTTAGTAAGATATGGAGCAGCATTAGCATTCATAGTGATTTCTTCAGCTTGTATTAATAATGGTATTAATGATGACATTTCATTATTTTAGCACCACAGTGACACTATCCTAAGTACTCTCATTTTGTCAATATAATAATTGTAATTGAAATTGTAATGTCAGAGATTTAACCATGTAAGGGTCATTTAGAGACCATGGAATTTAACTTTAAAGGGCCTTTAATCCAAATACACGATGATGTCTTCCCCATTACTGTTTATATAATCAAATAATATTACGACCCTGCTTTTATTGTCATTAATGTGAAGTTATTATTGAAGTCTGCTAAACATTTTTAATCCAATTTAATATTCGCTGGACTTAACACATTACAATTTATTGTAATACATTTTGCTTGCATTTGGCTTTATTATTTGCTTTATTGAAGCATATGAAGGATTACAGCCAAAAAAAATCCCTCTCTCTGCCAAAAAACCTTTAGTGTCAGAGACAGAAGAAGCGAGTGAGAGAAGAAAAGAGACAGAGGATGAGGTTACAGAGCGCAGAGAATCCGATTAAATGTATTAAATGCGCATTTAAGAATAGATGGAAGCTACTGCTCTAGACTGCAGAATAAATGGTAACAATTTCTCTCTATAACGAACACTCAACACCTTTGTTAAAAAATTGCCCTGGCTATGGCCCTAGTCTCCACCAACTAATGAGAAAAATATTCAGGCTCTTTAGCTGCTAGATTTTCCACTATGGAGACAAAAAGAACAGTTTTTAAAGCATACTCACTTCAAACCCCACAACAGTGAGTAAAGTTCTGGGCCTTTAAACCAGGAACTGCAGAGTTAACTGATAATTCTCCATAGACTTGTGACTACGATTGACGTCTTTCACATTTCACGTCATTGTTTCCATTGTTCATAAGAAACATTGATTGGTGAAGCTTTGAATGTTTTAAAACTGTTATAATGCTACAAATGGCATTGATATTGCATACTGTATATCAAACTGATTCTCACTGATCATGTGACATTTTCATATGTGAAGTAAACGTTTTAAGGTACAGATATTTGTTTATTCTACAATTGAGGATTTTTTTCATGCAGAGCTAAACTCAATATCACTGGTAGAGCTGTACTACATTGATTGTTCAAGAAGCACATGTTTTCTTACAGCTAACTAGTAAGAAAATGTGTGCAATTAGTTTTGGCTCTCACTCTTTTTACCCTTAAACATTTTGAACCTCAGTAGTTGAGTCAGTAGTTGAGTTGAAACTTCTCTCACTAGTAGAATATTTTGGACCTTGTTAACTAGTCAGCATTTTAGTAGTACACATTTCTTCTTAAATGAGCTCAAGATTGAACCTAATTATAAGCATTCATCGCTGACTTGTGAGTTGAGTGTGTGCCTTTCTCTTGATCCATGGACCGTTTTTTTCTTTTTTTAAACTTGATTCTCACAGGGGTCAGAGGTAACCTGGCTAATTAAGGGCCCCCCTTCCCTTTTGGGCAACCTCATCTGAGCTTTATGTTTTCACTTTCATGGTCCAGCAGCCCTGCCTGGTACCTCTAAGCTAATTTTGCCTTGTCTGCATGGCTTTGGAGGGTTCTTTGATAATCCACAGACAGGTTAGGACCAATCTGTCAAAAAGTGTTTGCCCAAGAAAGTCGGGAGCGTTTTCTGGATTCTGCACTCTAAAATACTACAGTATGAAGGAAAGTTTCTGCAAATTGTTTACCCACACAATCTTCCTACTCTATTATCAATGCAACAATATAATAGAATAACTTTTAGACAAGAAAACAACATATTTATATTCCCAATAAAACTGTGATATTATTATCAAGGAAAATAAAGCAACAATAAGTGGTTTTGTATCCATTTTGCACACAGACACAAAATCACGTGAAAATAGACGGCCACGTGCCAAGTTACACTGTGGTATAGTGCTAAAGGATCTTTACTCTGCCATCAATAAACACACTGATACATCAAAGGCGGATATGGAATTCACACAAGACAACTGATGTCATCCATGACCTTCAAAGAATGACTCCATCACACAATGGCAGAACTTATTGGACCTAATCATATCTCATTCATATCTGTTATAATTGGCATAAATGATAGAAGATTTATTTTTTTAAATCTCGTAAACACAGATAATCAATAAACCCGTTTCAGACAATTATATATCAAGTGTCTGAGAGTAGGAATTTTCTTTCACTTAGTTTGGACAAACATATATATATACTTTGAAATTTGCTGACTGGGTGAAAACTAATACCTGGTCCTGATCTTTTAATGCCACAAAATGCAAAGATTATAAGTAGTAGAGAGATTTTAATCTTGTATATCTACGAGATATCAATGTTAATATCTGATAGATTCGAAACCTGTTAATACCTAGTGTATAAGCAGGTTCTATGCCTTATAAAACAAACATTTTCTCACTCTTGTATTCTCATGTTTTTAGGGTGCATTTGGTCATACCAGGAATCAAATCAAATGGAAATATGTCAGTGTAGTGGGGCAAATAGGATTAAATGTGTTGAATGCCAAATGTTTGGAAACAGGAATTCTGTCAAGAGATAATCCCCCCTATGGACTTAACACAGTTCACCCTTAGAGAGCTCTACTTGTCTCTCTGGAGCTGACACAGAAATAGGAATTTCTTAAGTCCATAATTGAATGAATGATTTAAAGATATTTATAAAACCTAATGTAAAAATACGTGGAACCGCTGAATCTAATCGAGTCAATCATCTCCACAGCAGAGCAGCCATTGGAACGTGGTTACATGATCACTACATGGCTCATACAGGTGTACCTGTATATTGGTAGGCTTACCTTGAGAACTTCCATGGACGTCAGGCTCACAGCAGGCTGCCTGGGGGGAGGCGAGACGTGGACAGAGGAGGTGTGGCGGGAGCGGTAAAGCTGGAGGTTCCTGGTTCTCTTCTCTCGGTCCTCCCTGTGCTCTCGACCCTGGCGATGGGCAGTCACCGGCTGCTCTCGAAGCTGGACCTGTGACGTCACGGCCGGTAAAGGGGGGGAACTCTGGAGGAGCTTGTAGAGGTCAGGCAGGTCTGGAGGAGCACTGAAGACCCCAGCCCACCCAGGGGCAAAGAGAGGAGGGAGCAGTTTAACAAACCAGGCGGCTAAACAACATGCTGGTCTTTATTTGCACAGTCAATGGCATTTTTCTGAATCAGTAGGCAATATGAGGTATTGTAGAACAGTACAATATGATGATTGAGTGAGAGGGAAGCCAGAGATTCTTTTGCAGAGAATATGTTGTTGTTCTTTAAGTGAGGGTGAAAGATGCATTTAAGTTATGCAAGAGGGGCATTAAACATTAACAGTGCTGCCTTGTTCTCTGATTGAATACATTAAATAACATAAAAAGTATTGAAATGTGTAGTTTATGCAGAAAGTTGTGTTAAAGTTCATGTGTCTTTAAACCTGCATTCATGGATCTTTTTGGTCACAGAAAACTGACATATTATCACCTTTTCAGTTGAACTTGTTGCTTATTCTGCAGACACAGAGCAACATTAGCATTAATTTATGCTGCGTTCCATTTACTTCGGAAGTTGGAGGCGGGCAGTGCGGTGTGTACGACTGATTTAATGAGACACAAATTTGACAAAAGTGCTAATAAACAGGATTTTACTACAATTTTTTACACTGTTGATGCACGGGGCAGTCATCTAGGATTTTGAGGTCTGGGCTGGTTAGGTTTTTCCGACCTTTTTGAAGTCGGAAATTGGACTTCAGGGGGCATTGAAATTTCCAGCGGGGAATTCGGAAATTCCAACTTCCAAGTACAAACGAAACACACCATTAGAATCGTGTTTATCTGACAAATGTAAGTCAAATTTTCACTCTCCTTTTAACTCTGTTTTGTTCTCCACCAACACCAGAGGGTCTTTAGTTGTTAAATGCTTGTCGCCCATGTTGTGCAGTGTCGGTAGTGAATTAGTTGTGTTTTTTTTTTTAAAGCTTTTTTTCAGTCAAAACAGCTGCTTTTTATATCTGACTGAACCAAATAATTAAAGTTGCAGGCCGTGAAACCAAAACATTGAGCTGAAAGATGCCAAAATGCTTAGAGCTAGCACTAAAGGGAACTAGACAATCGGATGATAATTCTCTTGGGTTTGTCATTACAAGCGACTCCTTTCACATACACATTACACACTCAAGTCATTTGATTGGTAATATAAAAATATTGATTATAGCAGCCTTAGGTCATATTTTTTTGTGCTTACTTCCTATTTTAATAGAAAGGGAAAGCTAATCAATAGCTGAACTCAGGCATTACATCAATTGTTTTTCCTGATAATTAGCACACCATCAGATGCCAATCAGTTTGGTAACATTGTTAAGCCTAAATTTATTTTACCCTCTATGCTCTGCCAGTTTACAGTATGATTTGAGGTAATCTGGTGGATTATGTGCCACCAGACTACCAATAAGTGGTCTATTGTGTGGTCTAAGCCAGGAAAAGACTATGCATCTAATTATTCATAGCTTTACTCATGTATACACTGAGCAATAACTCAATGCTAGGCTTCCTCAACTAGCTCGTCGAGTCTCACCTCAACCTTTCAAACCTGCAGCGTATTTGAGTGGACATTGCAAACCGAAATGGATCTGGCAGTGCACACGCTGTCAGGATGAGGCATTCCCCTGGAAAATGATCCTTTTGATAAAACCACTTCAAATCCTCTCAGCCTGTGCAGCTGTGTGATAAATCGCACTAATTAGGCTGGCATGTTAAATCTAGTTTGAAGCTATTGCTTCAACATGACTAGTGGCAGCGCTTCAGGCAGGAAAACTCAATGATCTTTCTTTTTTCTTTTTTCTATTTACACAAATATATAATACAGACAGCTGCACCTTCTGTCTGTAAGTGTGAAAATTCTTGTTCACGTCTTGTTCCCAACAAGTGCCACTTAACCTGTAAATCTTATACCTTCCCACACCCTGAGACAACAGTGTGTTATTAAGTCAGATGGGGAAACATGTAAAACTCTAAATGTTCATAAGGTTGTTTCTCTGTTACTTTGCTTGTAATTTTCTACAGTGGTTTTCAGTATTATTCTGTTCAGCCATTCTGTTACTATTAATGCATTTTTCTCTAAGCTACTTTACTTTCTTAACCAAGAAACCTTTTTAGAATAAATATAATAAAACCTTTAAAGTATTTACTATTGATTCAATCATAATTGTGTGGAACGTGAAACCACTGTTGACACTGTCTAATGTTGTACCCAATATAACACGTGATAGAAACTACATCTAAGCACAAATTAACAGGAAATATCCAAACATCGTTGACTGCAGAGGCTATAATATTGACAAAGTGTCACAGCTTATAAAGTTATTAATTCACAGTATTATAAATAAAATATAATTTTAAATGATATCTGTATCAATAAGGGGGAAAAAATAACTTAGTTTTTGTGTAATGTTGCATTTCCAGCTCACTTCTCAGCGTTGTTCATGGCCATTTTCCATAAAGAGGTCAAAAAAGGCTACAGTGTTTAAACCCCTTACATTTCACATGCGTTTTAAGGACATGTCATTCTAATTGGGTTAATGGGGTATTGTCAAAATAGCCATTAAATTAGCGAAACATCATTTATGAGCCATGTCAAACAATACAGCTAATGTATTATTCCTTGTAATCTGTGATAATCATATATCTGAACTTCAACTGCATGCTGTAGTCAACCCAAACGATTTTAGTGTATTCACCTTGGAAAAGTTCCATGTAAAGTAGAATTTCCAGATATGCAGACTAAAATTGTTTGTTCTTTGAGTGTTTTCCCAAAATCGCAGTGAAATGAATGAGTTAGTAAAATCTTGAAGAAAGGGAACAGAAAGAAGCATACAAAAGTAATAAATGGTTAGAGGATATTTTAATTAGTGATGTTTTCAATCTGTGTTCCATTCAGCGGGAGATCTTTTATTTCACTTTTAATGAAAAATAATAAATTATTAGTTTATTATTATTTATTGAATTGTGCACTGCCAGCATGAGTGTATACTTTACAAAGAGTATACTTATTTGGGATAATCTTTCTTTCTTGCACTGGTTAGAACTGCACAACTTACACTTGAACAATTTCTAGAAAAATTGCAAAGTAAGTGACACTATGTGTGCATTAACAGGACGTTGAACCTTGTAACATTCAGTAGTTCAGTTACACCATATCATTGCAACCCTAAAGATGTTAAAAACAGTTTATATTAATTTGATGTATATTTATTAATAGTGTTAGATATGTAATATATACGTTTGTGAAAATGTTCTTGTCTCAAGCACAATTAACCGGCAAAAAAACAGAGAAATAACATGAGTCATACTGTGCACACATCCACTGTGGTTAGTTTGTTCCTCACATCTATATTAGAAAATAATGTCACTTAAAATTCTAAATATCTCCAGTATATAAACCAAGTAAGAATTGAATGTGTAACCGATTGGCAGACTTGTGGCTGCACTTAAGCATTAATCAACACACTACTATTGACTGTTTACTGCTCATGCTTTCCCTAAACAGGCAGAACATTTATTTATTGCAAC
The DNA here is from genome assembly GCF_963691925.1 of Scomber scombrus. NCBI lineage: Eukaryota > Metazoa > Chordata > Actinopteri > Scombriformes > Scombridae > Scomber > Scomber scombrus. The sequence continues at coordinate 7,808,531 of NC_084972.1, forward strand.
CAAAAAACATTTCCTGACTGAAAAGCAACACCTTGATCCTCTAATAGTGTCAATCACGTCATATGCATTTTGTGTGACATGCATGCGTGCTTTAATGGGTCTACACATTGTGTCTACCGCAAAATCAGTCCAACTGGCTTTTTGTTTGTGAAATTGAGATGACCCTGGTGTGTCTGAGCAATATGCTATTGATTCTGTAAAAACCGCAGAAAACCTAATTCTCTACAGTCTGCTTTTAACAGAGGCCACTGAATATGATTAGCATGCATGTGTTACTCGGATACACAGCTGATGTGTTGCCAATTGTTGGGATGTGGAAATGTTACAAGCTCAAGCATGAGACACTTACTAAGTCACTCATAAACATCCATCAGTTAAATATGGGGAAAAAAGGAATATGGGGACACAGGAAACAGTGTCTGTGACAACAGACTAACCATAACCACAGATATAATTTTGCAAAGGGATAACAGAGGATTCTTACCTTTTCATTTTCATGCTGGACAGTGACTCAAGAGTAGCTGCTTCACTAATGCTGTGGTTTGAGGAATTAGGTCTTTTTAAAATGCTTTAGGATATCAAGACTTCCTGGTGTGACACAACAATGCATCACTTCCAAGTTAACACACTGACGAGTACCAGATGTCTTGACTTCTGTGGTTTGATTAAACATGTTGGTTTAGGGAAGGAGGTTGACTAGATATGTAGTTTTGCAACAGGAGCATTTATCCACAGACACTATCTCCATTCACAGCTGCTACGGAGCAAAGTGAGCAGTGGATTATAGATTATTTGGGCTAAGATGTTTTATAAGGTCTAAACACTATCTCCTTGCCTCCAGGACCATGAGTCTATCAGCTTCTCCAATTTGGAGAAAAGTGTGAACAGTCCTAAGAAAGGAAGAAAGACAGATGCAGAAAATGGTAAAAGAAAAAGAAAAAAAACTAAAATAAATAAATAAATGAATAAATGAAATACTTTGTATTATGAGTTGTTACCAGGAGCCTTTGGAGTATCTAAAAACATCAGAGCTGTGTTTTTGGACAAAAAGAGCTCTGAAAATGAGTTGGAAATTTATATTTCCAAGGATTTGGAGTATCTGACATTCTGTACTGGCTAAAATAATTTAAATTTAAATTGTATTTAAACACTCAAACAAGCTCTATAATCCTACAAAAGTGCAAAATAGAGTTTTAGTTTGAACAGTGTGACATGTTGGGAAATAGAAATTATTGTAACTTTTGTAACTAAATATATTAAAGCAACATGAAAACCTTTTCAGTCTGTTTTATTGATTTATAAACTACCTATAAAATAGTTTATGATCACAGCATTTTTTAAAATTTTGCTCAAATAACATCATTGTGGGGAACTGTCACTCTCTCTGGAGCAACTTTACTGAAAATTATAGGCACAATAAATATTATAAGTAGATGTGCTTCTGTATCTGCTGAACCTTCACACATAAGTTTGTTTACAGGCTCTGAACCATGAAACCAGGTCAGTGTCCTCATTCACCTCAATTTCAATAGAGAGGCTTGTCTTGTCTTGTCTGTCTGTATATACATTGAATGAGATCAGACTAGTTATAATAGTCAAATAAGAATGTTGTTATATTTACAGTACCATATTATCATCATGTACAGTTTTATTCGCCATAAAGATGGTGATGACCTCTTTTAAATATAATTATACGTGAAATGTTTATTTTACATGAGTAGCAATGCAAAGGTCTCTGAATTGACTGTAAGCATACAGGTGGATAAATGCATATGGAACATATTGATAAATATGACTAAGAACTAACCTCAGTTTTCCTTTAAAAACTTGAATTTTCCGAGATTGTAAATGTAGCACAGCAACTGCAGCCACTAAAAACAGGAAGCATGGGTTGTGATTCAACCATTTCCATCTTGAAACTTAGCTCTAAAATTGGGGCTCTCTTTTCCAGACTGTTTCATCACCTTCCTCCAATTGCGTGAGTTGAGACTGCTCAATACCTTCACAAAGGATTTCACAACATAGAAACAGTCCTAAACTTATTTTTGGCAGTATATTAACATAATTCTGTCAACTTTTTGAGCTATTTTAGGATGTCTGACATCATGCTGAGCAATATAAGACTCCCACACAAGTATATATTAGTCATAAAAAGTCATAAAGGATGTACATTTTTTCAAAGAGTGAAATAGGTTTGAGATACTCTTCCTCATTTGTGATTGTCAGAACAGAATCTCTCAGATACAGTGCGAAAATCACCATTTAGCACATCAAATAACAACAATGCCTGGCACAGACTGTGTGGAGTGTTGAAAATATGCCTTGTCAGATGTGTTTTGCTTCCCTCAGGATTCACTGAAGAGACTCCCCTGCCCCCTCCTTGTGTCTCTCCGCTCCATAACTGGGTGAAGCATAAAAATTAATTTTGCTGGTTGATGAGCGAGGATACAACTTGTTACAAGGCCTGTTGTCTGCACACAAAAGGACAATTCAAAGCAACATCTTGTGTTCTCTCCCCAGGATAATGAGTTATTTACAGGGTCTAATGCAAAATGGTACAGATAATGCTTCCATTCCCTTACCCATCAATGTGCGGTCCAGAAATGGACAATACCACCAACGAAGACCTAAAAATATATTTGTTGCAATTTTTTTGGTCAACCCTTCATTGAAGCTAAAAACCTCTTTTGTGAGTCAACATACTCATGTACTGTGTGTTAGTGCTATTAGTGGCACAGATGGCCCCTGTCCCTCACTGACATCACCAATAGAATTCTTGAAAAGAAGAGAATCTAACAGATTCTTCACTGTCTTCTTCACCCTCAACCCCCATCTGTTGTGGGGTACCCCAAGGCCCTATACTTGATCCTATTCTTTTATCCATCTAACATCTCTTTCCACTGGTACACCATAGCCACCAAGATTAACCTACCTCTAGAACCTTGACATCAAAGACCGGATGGCTTAGAACCTTCTCCAGCTTAATGAGAGTACATTATACAAATATATATTATTTGGACTCTAGAACTTGTAGGAATGGTTCACCATTTTGGGAACTATGCTTATTCACCTTGTTGCCAAAAGTAAAATGAAAAGACTCTCATCGTCTGTACAATGAATATGTAGCTGGAGCCGGCAGCTGGTTAGCTTAACTTACTGTAAAGAAATATGGTGACGGGGGGAAACAAACTAGATCTAGTTTTTTTTAAATGCACCAAGATCTTTAAAACGTTTACATTGCTGTATCTTGTTTGATGAATCCGTACATAAAACAAATGATATAACATTACATTATATTACATTACATTACATTAGTCAGCAATGATTCAGATAGGTGTATTGTTGAATTTTGAGATAGTCATGCTGGTTGTTTTTCCTTGCTTCTACACTAAGCAAGACTAACAACTTCCCAAATCCAGTTTAGTAACGGATAGACATGAGAGTATTATCAGTCTCCTTATCTTACTCTTGGTAAAACAGCAAGGCAAGTGTAAATGCAAGTAAGTTAACAAGTAAGTGCAAGTGTATTTCATAACATTTCCTGGGATTCTTTGTTTGTTACCTGATGAAAGTCATCCATGCCCATCCACAGGCCTTGACTACGGCTTGCTCTTTATATTTTGGCATTGCTCAATAGTATTTATCCTGTCTCCAACTAGTTCAGAACTCTGCAGCAAAGCTCAAAAAGATTGACCCCATTCCCCCACGTCTTCTTCTTCTTCTTCTTCTTCTTCTTCTTCCAGCAGCTTGTCCCTGTTAAAATATTTGAACTCCTGTCTTCATGTCACACTGTCAGAGTCCTTAGTCCTGTCTGTGTGTCTCAGTGTTCTGAGGACAGGCTTTTCTCAAAAGCTGTCCCAAAACTGTGGAGTTTCCCTCTTTTTCCATTTTGTTTGAATCACTTTATTAATGCTTTTAAAAGTTAGTTGTCACATGATTTTTGTTTTATTTCTTATTGTCCTCTTCTCTCTTTTGTTCAATTAGTATCTACTATAAAATGCTTTAGATCAATTGTGTTCAAGCTGAGTGAAGAACAATAATAGAGTCATACTTAATTGCAGCCTCATTTGTAATTTATGACCAGGTTTGATTATAATTAAATGAATGACGTCAATGAGGCAGTTTGTTTTCCAATGTGTAGTTTTTTTCCCCATCTTCTGTTCCCTTTGTCTTTTAAAATGAGCATGAAATTGTAGAAAATATGTGAGGTATATTTTGACATGGTATATATTCTGTTATTTCACATGGGTTAGTCACATGTTACCTCTCGCACTCTACGCACTCTGCATTTATGATGGAGCAGTCAGGGTTCATCTGATAGGCCAACATGATTTAAAGGCCTCAAAACATCCATAATCATGATGGAGGTCAAAGATAGTAAAATATAATAAGATAAATCTACAGACATTCACACACAGAAAATCACTGAGTGTAAACAATCACATATACATATCGTTCACTGCCACAGGGCAGAGCTTCTTGCGTGTATGGTTGGGTTGCAGCGTCAGTCAGACTGCTAAGGGGGCCTTGGAGCTTACAGCTGCGGAGCTATCAGACACTCAGACATTCAGTTTCTGAATATGATGAAGCACCAGTCTTAAGAAATCAAGATCTGAGTCACATGAGACCTTTTAGAGGACTTGGTCTGAAACTTTGCTTCAGGATTTTGTGAAATTTGTAAGCAAACCAGGCATGTCACGCTACGACAGGTGAAAAAGGAGTCTTACAGGATGAAGTAAAAGCTATGTATAGTCAACTTCATCTCAGCTTGATGACCTGATATATTTCCCTCTGATATTACAAGTATTATGATGCAAAAATGATCAGCCATTTTAAGCAATCATGTTATATAAACAATTTGAGGAAAACTATGTTTGGCTGCTACATCGCAGACATTCCAAAGAAAGTTTGGTTTGTGTTTGTGAGTATGTACTCTTAAAAAGGACACAATCACTAATAGTTTTAGTTTAACTTTCTGTGAGGTGCTACAAACTACAGCCTCTATTTATTAGTGCCTTTCATTTTTCAAATGTGACTTTTTCAGTTGTGTTGCTCTTGCTGTAGCTGACAATTTTCACCAGAGGGCGCCAAAGACAACTAAGAAGCCAAATCACTAATACAGTCAAGTTTTACTAAGAATTTCTTTGATTTCATTCAAGTAAGGCTTAACAGGAATTCTACATTCAAGAACCTAACCTAACCCTTTGTATTTTTTATGACTAGCAAATTATTACCTTTCCTTAGGCAGTATCAGAAAAAAAAAAAAAAATTAGGGAAGTACAGAATTTTGGATGTTGTGTTTAAATTAACTCTGTTTCCAGGTGGTGCCTCTGTAACAGCAAATAATATCTTAAGAGACCATCACAAGCAGTAGTTTAAATTAGTATATTAAAATACTCAAAAACTTGAAACAATTAAAAAAGTAGATCTTTCTACTATTGGAGACAATAAAAAATAAACCACTGTATGAGGCTGAAAAAAACAAACAGGTTTGACTTCAGGATCTTTGATATTTTTTTAGACCTGTCTTTTCTGGTTGGTGTCATTTACAAGTGACGCATTCTTACTCAGCTTCCTGGCAACACACAGTGCCAGCTGTATCCTGATAATGTGGAAACCTTGTAAAGCTTTCGATTCTTTCACAGTGTGATCACATTATGTTTTGAGGCAAACTGCCAAAGGAGTAGTCAAAGTCATGGGACTTGATTGCCTAGAAACTACACATCTCAGTACAGTAGCACTACTCATCACGTGCAGTCTGCCCTTTTATTCTCACTACACAATAATGTAATAATACCACGTCAGTGTGAGACATCTGGACACTACAGGACACAGACTCAGCATCCGCTATCTATACTAGGAAACGCGCTATGGGCCTTATCAAATCATTCAAGGAAATTGTTTGTGACATAAATCAGGTGAAACATATTCCAGAGTAGAAAAGGGTGAAAGGAGGATGTGGTTTAATATGAATGATAACATGAATATTTTGATAACAAAATGATGAATGGTGCTTGAATATGCTTTCAAGGATATATTGTGTTATATTTCAGCAGATGTTATATCATGTATACATTTTTCAGATTAAATTGAATATTTGAACAAATATTGTTTGCATAATGATCCCTGTAAAAGATCCTCTGAAAAAGATAATTGTGTATACCTCAACCTGTATTTAAAAATAATGTTTAAGTATGTTATGCTCAAACAAAATCTCTGCAGTTTTTAGAACCTGATGTATTTATGGGTGGTGTCCTTCCAGGAATGTTGCTGCAGGTTATGCTTTCTGTTTTTAGAGGTTAGTTTTTTTAAACCTGCATTATTTTTGATTGTACTGAATTATAAGCTCTCTTTTTTAACATGAATTTTCATACAATTAAACATTATATTTTAGTGTTAAGGTTATAATTGAGATATTTTCAGTGACAGCTTCAACCGCTAAATCTAGACTAATACTTGAAATATCAGTAATGATTCAACAAAGCAAATATTTAGAACAATAACATTTGTGTTATCACTTCATTCTGATCACTGAGGTTAATGCTATTTCTGCCCTTAGGGTGATAAGGGTAAAGGAAATACACAGTTTTCTTGTGTGTTGCACTATATATTATGCAAGTTGTTTTATGTTTCTATTTAATTTATTTATCTTATAAAAAACAGTCTGCACTTAAGCCGACAAACCCCACGGTTGCTGTCTGGAAATGAGAAGCCTGCTTTTGTTCACTAAACTTCAAGACCCACTGTTTCAAAATGACTGTGGGCTTTAATGCAGTAAATCTGCTGTAGTTAACATTGTAAACTGCATGTGTTGTGCTAGAAGGGGAAGTATGAAAGGCATAACTGATGGTCAATTGTTTGGTAGAGCCTCATTAAACCTGTGTGGTCAGTTGAAAATAGTTTCTTATTATCAATGCCCAAAGGTAATTTTTCCATCGGTGTGTAATGGAAAGAGCAACAAAGGGTTAAGAAGTGTTGCGCTGTGATTGCACAATTTACCTATTGTTTTTAGATTTAACTGTCTTTAACTGCACACATTGTTGGTTGTAATAATGCTTCCCTCCAGTTTTTCAGGAAAATTGCCCTAATTATTACGCACAGACATGGGGGAGGGATAACACACACTTAATTCATTCACCCTGACCTGGAAAATACTAAAGACACGCTGAAATGACCAAGCTATCGAGAAGAATGAAGACTGGTGGCAAGAGGACAACGGCACAACAGATGACCTGCTTAGAGGTCTGATGAGAGGATGAGATGGGATGGAGGGTCAGTGCTCACTTATTGTGGATGTAATTTATTGTAATCCAGCCTTTGTTGAATGCATAAAGTTTGCTTTAGAGGGAAGCTAGAAAGTTGGCAAGAGTCAATGTCTGTCAAAACACAAAAGGAGATGACATTACCAGTCCATCAAGGTCAAGGCTGGTGGTAGGGGGGCAGAATTAATCTGCCCTGGAGGGGGATGGGGGCAATATGCAACTAAAGACTGAGAGGACAGGATACACATTGACAATGGTCCACTGACTGCGGGACAGTGTGTCAGTCAGGGCTACTCTCAGGAGAGTAGACCTCTCCATGTTAACATCTGTTACGTGAGCACAACATAATCCCCTTGTTCTTAAAATTCATAGTTTCCTCCCTTTGCACAAACAAAGGTCCCCTTAGGCAGAATAAATACTCTTGTCTTGTCGGTTGTTTAACTCTGGCTTAAAATGTGTGTTTTCTTGTTAATTTTAATTTAACAGGAACATTACTGTCTTTTGCGTTTACTCATAGAACTTCCAAGAATTATGATTTTAAGTATGAGCATCTTTCTGTTAAGTAAATTTAAAATTTTTGCATCTTTTTTTTTTCCTGCTGTCCATTTTATGCAGTTGTATTATAAGAAAAGAAATTCCCAGAAAATACTGCACATATTTTATCAGTCTAAATCGCCGAGTAATGAAATGCTGTCTTTGTATTATCATAATGAGAGTATAGCTTATATGAAGTGTCATCAGAACAATAGCTAGTGGGCTAATCTCAAAGGAAGCTGAGGCCAAGAAGAGATTTGGTGTGCATGTGGGGGGCTGGGGGGTACTTGGTGCACACATGGCACAGGGGTGAGCCTAATCACGGGCTAGCAGAAATCCTCACAAATAGGGGGGGATGGGGGATGTCCCTGGGGTGACTCATTTAGGCCTCGAAGAAAGAATTTTGCTCCACTAACTCACCCGGCCTTCCCCTAGACATGAAGACTCATCTTTTGTTTTCTTTTTTTTTTTTTTTTTGTTCTCTCCTACATGTGGATGCACAGCTGAGATAGCTGAGGAAACGTCACCTTGTAGCTGCCCTGCCACTCGGTTGAACTGGTTTATAATAGACTGGACAGTTTCATCCCTCCCATTTCCTTGTGGCTTCAGTTTCTGTGGATTACTTGGCTTTTCCATTGTGTAGCCTGCCATGAAACCACAACAGAGTGGCACTCCTTTCCTTCCCTTTGCGGTGTACTCACTGGAAAAACTACACTATGTCCTAAATGCTGCATGTAATGTTCCGACAAACCTGTAAAACTGTCCTTGTAACTTCTGATGATTCTGACTTTAAAGTGATAGACAGCACAGCAAGATTCCGAGGTAGAATATTGCAAACCAAGGACATAATATAAGAATCATAATACTAGAAATAAACAGTGCAGAACTTTTACATATGAATGAACATCTGTTACATTCAAGCTCTGCAAAACAAGTTCACTCAATGCTTATTAAGCCTGTCACCAAATAGATAAATCTCTCTGTATATCACATTATACAGGAGTTTTTAACACTGTGTCGGGTTTGACATTGCCATGCTGGCCGGATGAATGTGTACTAAATATGCTCTATGGGCACTAGGATGCACACGGCCAAACAGTCTTACTTCCGGCTAGCTCTCTGCTAACCTGAATGGAAATAAAATAATGTAATTGTGTGGCTTTTCTAGACGTTCCAACTGTTATCTGACTGATGGATCAAATTATGTGTACAAATGACATCATGTTACACTTTCAAAAGGTGTACAGTGCATACATAAAAGTACATTTTTGCATGCAGGTGATACACCAATCCTTCCCTGGAAGTGATGTCGATTTAATTTCAATTTATTTTATTTTATAAGGTGAGTTTTGGCCCATTTGGAGGATGCAGGCTCCAGAAGGGGGAGACAAAAATCCTGCACTCCAATATTGGCTTCTGCTAGCAAACTATTGCCTATTTAGTCATCCATTGACTTCTGTTGGAAAATGTAGCTACTAAATGCTCCACTATGTTGACCACTGATCTGCTGTTTGGTTCTGGAACAGCTGCATGTTGTGGCTGGAAACAGCATTGATGACGGCATCAAGTTGAAAGACACTGAACTGGTTCATAGAGCAGAGAGCAACTGCAGGGTTTAGAGATTATTCTCTGTGGACTCATCACAACAAGTGACCCATTTTACATTAGACATAGTAATTTGATCCATTTATAATGTGAAAATGTTGATCAGTGCAGCTTTTAAGACTTTATACTATTGTTAATGGACAGATTTGCAATTTTTCAAGTCTGTCTCAAGAGTCAAATGTCCACATGAACAGTGAAAGAGGTTTTCCTCACTGTAATCATTCCTCCTGTTCATACTGGCTGTTTAAAGATCTCCTTCAAATGTGCTTTCAATGTAAGTTATGGGGGCCAAAATCCACAATGTGTCCACAAAGTAATTTAAATGTGGATGTGAAGAGTTAGTCATATCAAGTGGATATCTGCCACATTAGTCTCTGTAGCATTACATTCCCTCTTTGTGTTTCCCTGTTGAGCTGTGGTGAAAGTATAGTAACAAAAATAGGGACTTTGGCACTAAAAAGACTGTAACATCGAAACATAGAAGACTTGATTTGACTCATTTGGACAGCTTCATATTATACTTTGTCTGACACTAATACACTTTACATTTGCTTTTGATTAAGTGTGGGTTTTGTCCCTCATCACTTACATTGTAAGTGCATTATGAAGGGATCTTCTAATAGTCAGCATGAGCAGGAGGAATGAGTATGGCAAGAAAAAACATATTTCAATGTACATTTGGGCATATCTGTTGTTATAAGACAGACTTGAAAAAAATGTGAACCAGTCCTTTACACTATCCAATTCCCTCCTGAACTAAAACACATTTTCTTGGCTCATTAAAAAATGGGAGACAATGAGAATTTTATTAAACTGACACAAAACACTGACTTTTATACACATTGTACACCTATCTCAGGAAGAGCACAGACAGTTCGGGCAAGAAAAATCTACAAATAGACGAAGATAGTGTGCACATGTGTGAAAGAGGAACATTTCCTACTAATCAACCCATATATCCTAAAATTGCTTGTGGCAAAAACATACCTCATATTATGCAAACATATGTTCTAATGCATTAAAACAAAAAATGTGGATTGTGTTAATTGGGAGACACAATTTCATGTTGACACTTTTACTTGCAGTGAGCAGTAGTGTGTTTACGCAGCAGAGAGCGCTCCTCCATTGGCCAACAGCCGTGCGCTGAGGCATCGGCAGAGGGAAATTTGTCTGTCCCATCCTGACTGAATGGAAGGTAGCGGAGAGCAGGAGGCGGGGAGTGTGGATGGACGGGACTGCCTGTGTAGAGCGAGAGAGAGAGAGAGAGAGAGAGAGAGAGAGAGAGAGAGAGAGAGAGAGAGAGAGAGAGAGAGAGACACACACACAAGGTTATTACATGTAGATCATTCAGCGGCTTCTCTTGCTGGACTTTTCACCCCGATCTCTGATGAAACTCCGCGGAACCAACTCGTCAATCATCCTAATAAATATTATATTCGTTGTGAGCTTCGGCTTTTAAAAGGGGAGGGGTGGATTTCTTTGACTGACCCTGTGCCGGCGGAGACCCTCTGCTCACAGACAATAAGTGGGAGCGATCTGATCACAACAAAAGACACAAGGTGAGAAACGTTTGATTATCACACAAACACTGCTCATTGGAGCTTATTCTGGATCAAGTTGAACCATTAAACAATATACGGCCGTTTGATCACCTGGAACAACGTTTTCTTGCTTCACGCGTTTTGTTTTCTATCTTTAATGACAGTATTTACAGCAACTTGCACACTTTTCTCTCATTTTGTACTTGAAACATTTCAGTTTGTGTTATTTATTGACTTTTGAGCTTTTATAGCCTGTATCATCCCTGTGGAGAAAGCTTATTCATCACTATCACTGCAAGACGCGTTCACTTGCTCTGTTTCATGAAACAAATGGATCCACGCCTCCCTTTAACTGGCATGTAGCCTGACTGTCTTTTGATCTGAAGTCTGCTGACTGAGTGTCAGCTGGGTGTTGCTTTGTTGACATGTAAACATGAGAGCTTTGCTGGTCAAACACATGTATTTTGTGTATTTTCTTTTCTGGGACAGTTTAAGCCCACTGGCAGGAGCTTGTGGATATGTCAGTGATACCTGTGATGCACCTTAAGCAGAGAGGATGGAAGAAAAATAAGATTTTGTACTTTTTTTCTGTAAAAATAGGGCATACTCTCATACTCAGGTTCATGTGGTCAGCCGGTCAGCTCTGTGTGAATATCCTGTTTCCTGGATAAAACAAACAATGGGGAGGCAGGCATGTGATATCCTGTATGGGTCTTGTGTCACCTCAGACCATGAAAAATAGGAGTGTGTGGTGCAAGTGTGGCCAAAAAACACAGTGAAAACTTTACAACAGTGAGAAAAAAAAAATAGACTGATAGAGTTAAAGGTCTTTCTTTTTTGTCATTCATTTGTTGTGACACAGCAGGCCTGGCATGAGGAAACCCAGTGACAGGAGGTGTGTGAGTGACACGAACAAAGGCACAGGGCTGGTTTGCGTAGGTGACAATATTGAATTTGTGCCTCATGAGAGCAACATGTGCTCTCTCTCTCTCTCTCTCTCTCTCTCTCTCTCTCTCTCTCTCTCTTCTCTCTCTCTCTCTCTCTCTCTCTCTCTCTCTCTCTCTCTCTCTTTCTGACACACACACACACACACACACACACACACACACAAACTGCAATGGCAGCGCGGCTTTGTGTTGACTTTAGTCTAGGATGTTCAGCTGCTTTTAATGGGGTCAGCACTTCCAATTCAATAAAGCCATTAACCGTCACAGAATATTCCAACGCTGCTGCTCAGTATGGCACAGATATTTGCCGATCGGGGTCCATTATCAGCCTCATCTGTACAAGTCAGTCATTGAAAGGGTAAACAAGATTAAACACCACATCCAGTCGACATGGGAGTGTGTGACCTGTGCCGGTGAGGTGTTCCCACCTTTCCTTAAAGCCCCTGTTTTGTGTTAAAAGTTGCTCATCAGCATTTTTCTGTTATTCTCCCACACATTTTCATTACAACGTTCTGTGCACACATCTGAATGAGAGCGTTTGTCAGCTAGGCTACGTGATACTGTTGTCACGCAGGTTCGTACAATTCGACACTTCTGCTTGAAAACAAGTTCCTGCCAGACTGGTTTTCTCACTACAGATTTTGTCCGCACAGAAAGATCAAACTCTTTATTAAAGTCTGACATGTGACGGATGAGAGTGTAAATGGAATCCTTGGAAGATAAATCAAAGCACTTTTATGTGCATGTAACAGTATTGGTTTACATACTTTGATAAATACATTCAATCAAGTTCATGAAGCTTTTATATTTTTCTGGGAAAAGAGAGAAGAGAGGTAGTCATTTAAACATATTACTGAGAGAAACTTAAAGGGCTTCAATAAGTGATTTTGTGCTGCACATCTATACAGTTGGGGTACTCAGCATAGACAGATTTTTTAAAAGAACTGTCAAAATTGATGCAGCAGTGGCCAAGAAATCCTGACTTTTAGTCCGTGGCAGGAGTTAAGTTTAAAAAACATTGGATCCTGCAGTATGACCGTAATGACATCATCAGAGTAACACTTTGAAGCCCTGTCTCCATTTTATGATACGTTATACTTCTACACTACTTTATATAAACACAGACATTATTCAACTCATTATTCAACTAACTGGCTGAGTAGAGCTCCTCGTGGCAAGTAAACTAAACGTCATGTGTAAAATCAGCAGAACTTAAAAAAAATCCAATTAAAAATACTTCACATTACTTTTTGATTGACAAGTGATACGGTATATAAATGCAAAACAAAAAAAACACGAGAAAAAAACAGCAGCTTTTGTCAGAATCGAACAAAACATGGATGAGCACTTTAATATATGTAAACAGGCCTGCTGCTGGAGGCCTTATTCGGGGTCATGCACAGGGCTGTTTGCTAGCTAATGTGTTTTTTGGGTCAGTAGTAATCTATAGGTTTAGCAATGTCGATTCAAACCCCATCCAGAGGGGAAATCATCTGAGTGAAGAGGCTGGGGGCTTGCTTGTTATGTATGTTTAATAGTCTTTTAGTCTTAAAACTCTTATCAGAAATCTCTCAGTTTCTCCTGCGTTTGCTGTAAATGACCTCGGTGCTGTAACATAATCACTGAAAACACGGTTCACACTGAAAGTTGTGTCAACAGGAATCTGTTCCTCATTGGCTGCAGACCAGCTCAGCAGCGTGCAGACACTACATCTCTTTTCCTTGTTTCATGTCTGCTTTGTCCCTTCTGAAAGGACATCCTGAGTGAAACAAAGAGTCTGCTCCGGAGTTTCACATGGAGAGCAGACACATTGTGAAACAGTCTACGCTCATTGTGTGTTTCAAAATTTACAAGAAATACCACGCGCGCAGAATTTTACGAGAAAATGTTGTCTTTTGTTTGATTTTTGAGGGATTTGGTCCTTTCATGTGGATGCGTAGTGAAAGATGATGCTCAGAGCTTGGTTGTTTATTTCCCATCAGAATACAGCAGAAAACACACTCACAATCAGCCCTGCAGAGTGTCTCTCAGCTGCTTGGTAATTCCTCTGGGAGACAGTTTCCATGTCATTTAGATGAAAGAGATTGCATTAAAATAAGCTCCAATCCGTGTAAGGACAGACACTTAACAGTTTGTGGACAAATCCCCCTGAAAATGCAGCACTCAAGCCCACCTCCTTATGAATTATTTAAAGAAGGGAAACAAAGATGAATTTAGAAGTTGTCCGTGTGTTTTAGTGGTTATTGACCGGGGCACTTCAGCGTAAAAACCTTCCGTCCCAGGGGATGGTTTAAGGGAAATTAATCACAATTCCAACAGTGCGTGCTATAGTGTACGACAAGCTATACAAATTGGGTAAAAAAAATGAGGCTGGGGATATGTCACCATGTAACCATCATGAAGACAAATGTTTTAATGAAGAAGCTATTCCTCTGGCTACTCTGGCCCTGGTCTCAACATGTTAATATGTAGTATTTATGTCTTTTAGTTAAGTGAATTGTCACTAAAACAATACAGCACAATTCAAGCCAAAAAATATAAAATCACAGATATCATGCAGCTGCAAGAATAATTTTTTAGGCTTTTGAATGTTTTTCAAAATTCTACATTGGAAATGACTGTATTTAGTAATATAACAAACTGAGGATGGTGAAATCATTGTTTGTGTAGGACACTTTAAGCATCTTGAGAGTTAAAGTTTATTGAGTATAGATGCTTTGTGGCTTTCTTGCTTCCAGAGTTAGACAAGAAGTTTCATATCACTCTCATGGCAGTAGCTATTTAGCATAGCACAAAAGCTCACTAATTAACTCAGTGTATCTTTCTTTCTTTCTTCGTAAAAATGAGAGGTTCAGCTGAGACCTCAACACAGCAAAGATAGCTGTTTCCCTCCATTTTCAGTCTTTATACCAAACTAAGCTAACTAGCTGCTAACATTGTAGGGCTGTATAATTTACCCGACAGAGATGAATTAATCTTCTCATCTGTCTCTGCAAGAAAGCACAGGTCATATTTTTATTACAGCAGATTGCTGTAAAGTTGAAAAGATTCAATTAAAAGAGAGTGTTGGTGGATATCATTGATAATTGAGACAGTGATAATAACTGGCAATTAATGTTGTCATGCTGTGTTTGGCAATTTTTGTAATTTCCAAAACCTGAGAAGCTGGCATTCACCTACCTCTCTCATGGATTGTTTGGATGTGAAAAGTAGGTTTGAACTTCTTCCTCAAACTCTCTTAAATCATTTTTCACTCTACTCTCTCTGTCAGAGACATCTGAAAGTGTGCATTGTTTTATCTCCCATTTATATGATGAATTGTCCCACTGCCTGCTGTCATGACAGACTCTTTTGACAACACTTTTACCTTTAAAAATAGCTTCGCAATTTTTCAAGTCTGTCTTAAAACAATAGTCAGGTGCCCTAAGAAACAATGAAACAGGTTTTTCCTACTGTAAGCTGTACTGTAATCCTCTCTCCACGGACCAATCTAATGGCCATTACTGCCCATTAGAAAGTCCCCTCCTAATGCACTTACAGTTTAAGTGAGGGGGACAAAATCCAAAGTCCTGATTTTAAGCAAAACATTATTTTAACATTTATCTTAAGATAATATGAGGCTTCAGCCATTTGAGTTTGTCAAACGTGTATATCTTCCACAGTTACAGTGTTTTCCTGTTGCAGTGCATTGGAAGGGCCAAAAAATAGGGGATTTTGCCCTAAAAAGACTGTAACCTTGAAAGATATTGACTTTAATGGACTAATATGGATGACTAAAGCTTCACATTATCTCTGAATATTTGTCCACAGGGCTATGGATTCTGTCCCCCATCACTTCCATTAGGAAGGGATCTCTGAATGTTGAGTTTGAACAGGAGGGATGATTACAGCAAGAAAAACATGTCAGTTTTCATCTTGGCACCTGATATCTGAAAGTTACAGTGAGACTGAGAGTTTAAGGTTAAAATAGAAGAGGGCAGTTTTTAAGGAACAAAACGTAATGGTAATTTTTTTGAAAGATTTCTATCAAGATCAATGTTTTTTACCCCTTCTGATGGTCAACATCTTTCTTGTAGTTTACCCAGCTCTCAGTATTCATACGCACTCCAAAATCAAAACACTGTATGCTACTGCACAGGTGAGCAGGTGAGATGCAGATCTGGTACCAGATCCAAGCAGGGTGGACACCTGCCTCCTGGTGAGTTCATCCACATCCTCAGGCAGTGAACCCAACAGATCTATGTAGCATCACACTCCAGAGCTGAATATCTCTCTTTTTGTTTGTGTTTCACTTCCTACACCTCCTCCTCCTCCTCCTCCTCATGTGTCTCTCAGACTGGAATGTAATTGCTGTGAGGCTGAGAAAATGAAAATAACAACAAAGCGAAACCCTCCGCCACCTTTCTCTCTCTGTCTGTCCTGCTCTTGGCTTGCCTATAGGAGGTTTTTGGAAAGATGGAAGGGGGTTGCCTTCCCTGTAATTATGCTGTTTGTGTGCTGCTGTCCATCTATCCATCCATCCATTCATCCCTCTCTTGTGATCACTCTCCATTTCTTCCTATTTTCCTCTTAAATACACACAGGCGCACACATACACACACACACACACACACACACACACACACACACACACACACACACACACACACACACACACACACACACACACACACACACACACACACACACACCAGGAGAGCTGTGAGGTGATGATGTGAAGGGGATGTTTGAAAGCCTGAATGATAATGACCATGAGACTCCCTACACCATGAGTGTGTATAAGGTAAGGGAGGAGGGGAGGGTGGATCAACAGGGCCTGAGCTGCTATTATTACCCTCTCAGGCGGAAATAGAGAGGTACATGGTGTCGAGTCTGGAAAAAAAAACCAACATGCTCCCAATGCAGGCTTACCCAACAGCTTCGGATCCACAGTGATCAATACTGCTCAACGGTTAAAACCCCATGTGAGTGTTTCACACGCTAAGAGCCAGAAGGGATGGAGACACGGTAAAGAGACACACTGGAGACTTGGGTGAATATGTGATGTATTCGGTCTCACAACCCCCCATCTCAGTCTCTCAAGCTCTAAGTAATTTCCTGTTGTGCTAGATTTTTTCTATTGCTTTTTCAAACCTACCGTCAATGAGTTAATTTAGCTTTGGTTGGTTTTCTTTTAGGTTGTATTGTTATAGATGGTGTAGAGCTGCGTCTGGTAAAGATTAACCACATATTTGATCATTTGACCTCATTATCAAACTTAAAATGCAAAACAATCCAACAAAGGAAAATGAACATGGGAAGGTGGGTTGATTCAGAATGTAAAGCCATTAGGAAGGCATTAAAAAAAGTCTCAAAACAAAAATACGGGAATCCAGACAACCAGGAACTCCACCTTAGTTACTGTGAGACGCTAAAACTGAGAGCAAAAAAAGAACAATGTATCCAAAATTACACATTTCCTCATAGAGAACAGTGCCTTAAGCAAAGGTCAGGCTGGAATCCCTCCAAATTATAGAAAAACTGGCCACATTTTCACTCTACACACACTAAAAAGGCTGCAACCTCTTCGAAACAAAGAAATCAAGATTATGTTTTATGCAGATGACCTGGTGTCTCATACTAAAGCAGAGCCTGGACCTTCTCCATCAGTACTGTCACTTGGTCCCTGACAGTCAACCACTTTAAAAAAAAAAAAAGATTAAGGTCATTATAAAAAGATGGGACCCAAATGGAACAAACAAATACCTGTACTTAACTAGCTAAATCATTTCCACAGATAACTTCTGCTCTGCTGTGAAGGAACACAAAGAAAAGGCAAAAAGGGCTTTCTATACCATCACATGTTCAGTTCAAAACCCAATGCCAATTAGGACACGGCTCAAAATATTTAAATCAATTATAGAATCGATTGCATCGTATGGCAGTGATGTATGAGGCTCATTACTACAAAATGATTGGGCAAAACAGGACAAGTTCAGCAAAGTAATCTCTGGGTACGAAGGAAAACAACAAACTCTGAATGCAGGGCTGAGTTAGGCCAATATCATTTACTTTTAAGTATTCAAAAAAGATCTATCAAATTCTGGAGCCACATTAAAAAGAGCAACCCTGCCTCTTACCAAAAAATCCTTGCCTGCCAAGAGTTGAACAAAGAAAGGCCCTGACCTTAAACTTAAGCCTCAAAGCATATTAGACATCTAAATCAAATTATAACTGAAGAAAAAGGAAAATACATCACTTATTGGAATTATATTACATGCTCATAATACAAACTATAAACACATTTAGCCCTAAACAGACAGTACACACAGTACACAGACTGACCAGAGTCTGGCAATAGAGAAGGGCGGACACAGGCAGACCGGGCCATTGCGATGAGAGAATCACACATTTTTACAGAAATATTAGGGAAGAATTCTTTCCGAAATTTCTGAAAGAAAATTGCCCTATAGAATGCGCAGTGTTGGTTGCTAAATATGTCACTTTCTGTCGCAACAAAATAGCCAACCAGTAGTATGCAGACATATATTACATTTTAGCTTATTATGCTTACTGCCACCATCTCCTCTCGATATATAGTACCAGTGAAGTCTGAGACCATTTTCCCATTCACTTGAATGTGCCAAAGCACAATTATGATTATGAAAGACAATGATGAGGATCGAAATGACCAAATATGTCAAATTAACAAAAGAATCCATAACTATGTCTTTCATAATCATAAGTGTGCTTTCGCAACACGTGCCAGATGTCATGCCAATAAAGCCCATTGACTTAAATTGAAATTGTGGATTTTTACCGTGGGCGTCATGAGGGTGCTGTGTGATATGGAGATGGAGGCTGTATAGGTGTTCATCCACAAGAGCTTAGCATTCATCATTAATGGAGTGTTATGTGAGCCTCCTCTTTTACTGGCTTTATACTGGAAACCAACACCCCCACCTAGTCTGGTACAACTAATTTACATACACACAGACCACACACACACGCACACACCACATACTGTATCACAGACCCAGCTTAGCCCTCCAACTCCTATCCCCTGCAGTTTAGAAAGAAAGAAATCATCCAGCTGCAGTCACCTTCACCACTGCAGCTTGAGATGAGGAGGAGGAGAAGCTGGGAGGGGAGGGGAGGGAAGTCATTATCACCTGCCCCGTGGACCAAAACCGAGCACCCCGCTGGTCTGCTCAGACAGGCCACTCTGAGATCTGTGACAGGAACAGAGGACTGCATGTTAACCAGTAATATGGAGGAAACATGGAGGTGTTTGGTGACACAATGACAAGGAAACTATGTCAGAGGCAACCCTGTAATTCAATAGAAAAAAGCTGCCTTTTATCTAGAGGTCTTTTTAAGGTTGCATTGTGGTGTTAAGAGGCTTGGCTACTTCCTTTTGAAATACATGCGTTGTCATATGAGTATGTCACATACTGTACTGTACTCTTTTGTAACAGCAGCAGCTGGATTGGTCACATTTACAGAAGCGTGCCCTCTCAAGATGACAACTTTAAGGTGTCCATTATCAACATTAGCCCCCTTTAGTCATCGGTAGTCATCGGCCAGCAATGAATGATGTCAGACCAGCGTTGGTGATACTGTGGAGAGACTTGGATAGAAAGCTGATATGGAGGTGGTGCACACGGCACAGTTGTAACAGGTGTCAAGCACACTGGGAGGAAAGATAATACTCAGTGTCTCCAGGCGATGGCAGGGGTCATTAGACTGAGGAAAATGAACGGCAGTGTTTTCATTTGTGCAAATATACATTTACAGTTATTTCTTCTATATCAAAATGTGACTGGAAATGTTTACTTGTAAGTAATGCTGAAATTATTAGTAGATTGAATGAATTCAGTTTTGATAATTGATTCTTTATTTAAGTCATTTCAGAAAAACATCCAGATTTGCTGCTTTTTATTATTTTATATTATTATAACTACGCATCTTTAGGGTTTGGATGGCCGGTCAGACAAAACAAGCAACTTAGGTTCTGGGAAATTTTTAATGAGCATTTCAAATTACAGTGGATTGATTAATCAACAATGAAAATAATCATTACTTTTCCCACATCACTGTTTTGGCAAAAACAAATATACTTAATATATATATTAATATATATATATATATATATATATATATATATTATATATATGAATAAATGATTGCAAGTCAAGTAGGATATTGCAGAAATTATGGTTTTTATGTAAATTTCTATTTTGTTTCAACTCAAAATGATATGAAGCTCAGAATTCAGATTTGTTTTGCTGCACTGTGGTTGACAGTATGAGGTACATCCCTTGATTAGCATGATCCCTCTTGTGGTTTATTTAACTGTCCAGATGACTAATGATCTGTGTGGATGGGTAAAAGGAAATTACTACAATCCCCTGGTAGGTTAATACCAATTCCATGCGGACACAGCTTAAGAGTTCATGTGGGTGACAGTGATCTGAATGCAGACAGTCTCAAATTACTGGTCAAGGAGCATCTGTCATTAGACGACACACACCACACAATTAAATGAAATATATACAGTAGGTAACAGTTGGTTTTGTTTTTCACTAAATACTGCAATGTGCAGATTATTAAAATGTGTACTTTTAATTACAGTACACAAAAATTGATACATTTTAAAGTCAATACACTTTTAATGATTTTTTTTTTGCCACTTGGTAGTAAACAAACTGGAAACACAACACTTTCGACACGCGACACATTTTTTTTCGACACTTTCGATTTATCATCTTGTTGTCATGGTCACAGTTTGCATCATTTTGATTGGTTTTGATTTCAAGAGGGATAATATGCACACTAATTTAATATGAGCCTGTCATAGGGCAGACGTTGAAGAAACAAATAAGAACACATGAGAGGCATGCTGCTGATAAAGAGCAACTTTTGAGACTCTGATCTCTTAGCTCTGTTTTGTTCTTTACAAAGCCATTATAAAAATCTGTCTATTTAGCTCCTAGCTGGATTTTAGACTACTCGCTAACTTCATCTGTCTGTTTTTAATGCTGGTCAGGTAGTGCTCAGTGAAATTAGCTTTTTGCTGAGGTTGGAAATTAAGATAATGAAGGCAGAGAAAGTGAACCAAAACAGTAAAGTTGAGTACAGCAAAACCAAAACAACAAGCTGAAAGACGCAACACATCTCCTTATAGAGGAGAGGGGGACTGCAGGGTCAGCTGATAATCCTCTGTGGGTTTTTCATTGCAAGTTACACCTTTTACATGTATTTATTTGTCTCATTCTTAATATAAAAATATGAATTAGTGCAGCTTTAATTTTAATTGTTCCTCATTGTTCACATGTGGTGTCTTTTCTAAGCACTAAAATATTGAAACACTATGAGATGTGCATCTGCAGTGTAGCAGCTGTTTCAGAAGATGAGATGGTATAAACAGTGAAAGTATGGAATTAGATGTTCTGGCTGCAGTCATGCAGAAACAGATGCTCTGTTTTGAGGCTCTTTGCTCTACAAGCTTTACCTACTTATAAATCCCCATTTGACTCCCAGTGCACCCTGCCTTCCTTTAAATCACGGCACCTCTTGAAATCACTCTGACAGAGCAGGAAACCTTTGAGAGCTTTCGGCTTACCGAGAGCTTTTGTATTCATACAGCGGGGCAAAAATAGAGTTTTTTTGCAATATTGGTGGTTTATTACTGACAGGATGGTGGCAAGTAATCCTCTGAGCACCTCCTCTTTGTTTCAAAGTGATGTCTACTTGAGCCTCGCTGGTTGCAGTGTGTATGTGCAAAAGCGTGGCTACTAGAGCGCAGTTTTCACTGCACAGTACAGATGGGTCAGCTGTGATTTCTCAGGCATGTGTTATCTGCTCAGATAAGGGCATGTAATGGATCTGATTATCTAGTTAGTAAATTGGATTGAGAGTGATAAGCCAGAGGGTCTTTACTGTATATCATCTAAATGTAGCTATTAACTGCCAAAACTCCACTAATTGGAGATTGTAGCGGCAAAATTGATTCACACACTTCAGTGTTTCTATACAGTATCTGAATGTATTGGTTTAATTGAAAGGAGATTTAACCCTTGCAGGGACTCCACATGTTTTAAGGGCACAATTTCTTGTATCACATTAAACCAGGCTAACATATGTTCATATACATATATTATTGGTGTCAGACATTTTAACAACACATACTACGAGCCAATAAGATTTGAGAAAACAAAGAGAAAGGCGTCCTCATTTTTCCAAACAGGATGTTACAGTAGAGCAAAATGGGACAAATCACAGTGTTTAATATCAACTTCCGTTTCAGTCAATGTGGAAATTTACCTCACAAGCTCCTGTGTTGAGAGGCTTCACATGGGCTGTGACTTTTTTTTACTGGTTCCCCAAACACTCTCCCTTGGGCATCATTCACAATTATGGATGGAAATTGAACAGATGACAATCTTAATTTATTTATATCTTCCCTTACAAGGGTTGTTATTCATATGTGTTTACAGAGCAGAGTGGATCTGAATGGTAACAAATGGGTGCTGTTGTCATTCTCAGTGAACTATGAGTGAACTATTACGGTTTGTTGAATGACAGATCATCTATAAAATTCCCGGATTCTTTAAATATAGAACTTTTCATATGTATTTTTTTTATTTCAGACACAATGAACACTGTAGAATCAGAGGAACAATTTAAAATGATGCTTTTTTGTGTGTGTTCCTTTAATAGTTCCACCCCCTCATTTGCCTCAAGGCTCATTACAGCCCCTCACTGATGGTGTCTCCTCCCCTCCCCCTCCCGTGCTTCATCTCTTTTGCTTTCTCTTTGTTTCATTTGGACGCCCGTGGAGATGTCCACAGTGGCCATTCATATTTTCCATCACTTGGCTATGATATTGAAAACTAATGACACAGGCTCTTTATGGTCCTTCTAAGAAACGTCTCTGCAAATCTTGGCACCCACAATCCCTCCGGGCAACATTTTGTCGCAGAAGACAGAGCTGCTGGCTGACACGACGGCCTCTGTCCCTGCACGCTTCCCCCGCCCTGACCTCCTCCTCTTCATAGCATCTGGGTTATACACACACACGGTTTGTCATGGCCTGTGGACTCCAATGTGCCCCTGAGGGCCATCCCGTACAGCAAACGGAGCTGGCCCTAAATCCCTAGACCCAACTGACAAGCTGATAGGTGGATGGTGGCAGCCCGAAGCCCCTGGCCCTCGCCTAACTCCCTGCCTTCTTTTCTTTTTCAACCCCCTGCCTGGCCACACAAAGCCAGTCATGACTGTACCGCCTAAACACACACAAAAAGCTTCTCTGTCTTGCCATTCATTTGCCAAATGGAGCTTTATCACATGTTGTTAATTGGCTGTAATTAAGATGTCTTGTGGTTTTTTTAAACAGATGCAGTGACAATTTCAGTCCCGATAATATAATAACAGCCTCTCACTCACTGGCATGGTTTGCAAATTCGCAGGCCTTAGGGTAGAATGTTTTCGAATGTTAAGCTTCTTTTGTGTTGATTTGAGAATAAACCGAAGCAGGATTAGGCAGAACGCATGACATTTCATTTTAAAGGACCATTTCGCAATTTTTAACCTTTTCTCTAGCTATTCGAATTAGGGATATAGGGTGAAAAAACGCCTGTAGCTGTTGCCAGTGTTCTCTGTGTATCTTTGACACAGCTGCAAAATATGTTGTTCTTCCTTCACCATTGGCATCATTTGGCGTGTAAAGTGATGTAGTTGGGGGCAAGGAACCTCCTGCCTACCATGTTATGCCGCTAAATGTGTTAAAATATCAGTATATTTGCAAGATAACTAGTTTCATGATATGCAGCCGAATATCACACTGTGGAATAAGACGCAATCGGATGTGGAGGTGAAAGCGACCACCAGAGCAATGTTACAGTGTTGCTGCCTGACCCACAAACTTCACAGTGCTGAGTTTCTCTGTGATTCTGCCAAGAATGAATCAGACATTTTGCCTCAGGTGGACAGAAAAGCTGAATCTAACACAAACTTCTAGCTTTACACTGTAATGTTGAGGCTGAACAAAGTGCGGTGCAATCAGATAAAACAGTGTGGAGAAGTTAGCGACCACTGGAACCATGTTACAGCAGCAGCCGCTGGGAAATATAGGCTACTCACTGCCTGCATTCTGTAAACACACTGTTTTTAGTGGATAGGGGACGAGATGCTTGCTATGTTCTCTGGTAGTTGTAGGATTCCCCCTTAAGAACGATATGGGGAATCCACAGCCCTTCTCTTAGTTCTCTGTAGTCATAGGGTACCAGTTTCAAAAATAACTGCACATTTCTACTGCATAGGTGACCTAGATTTTAAAAATCATCATATTCACAGCAGTGAAGTGTCCCTTCACCATCATATTCACAGCGGTGAAGTTTCCCACTTTCTAATGTAGCAAAGCCCATTTAGAAGTGGGACATACTCTGTGCATGACCAGAGATGGTCTCGTTCATGTTATATGAATTTAATCTATTCATCTATTATGTATGACTACAAATCATCCTCCTATCGAGTATCATGATTTCTGACAGCTGGGTCCACCTGCTCCATCTCAGGCACTGAACCCCCCTTCATTTGTGTGCGTTGTGCGGTGTGTCAGGCGTACGGCACAGAATGTCTCCCATTCAGCCCGTCAGCTGCAGTCTCAGTATGTGGCATAGCTCGTCAGCTGTAGGTCCGTGCGGATGACAGCTGCTTCCCTGCCCCGCTCAGGCTCACTTACCTTCACTCGGTGGCCTTCCCCTTTTAGACAATTAATCTACCACTTACTGTACACCCTAATTGCCATCCCATGTTGAAATGAACCCGGGGACAGAGAACTTTGATGATCTTGGCAGCACACTTGCCCCTGTCATGCCCTGCCTTGTATTCTCAACAGACTCAGACCTATTAATTCTAAACTTCTGGGACTGAACAGAGCAGTGGGCTAAATTGCAACAGTCTGCCCGTCTATATTCTTATTAAACTTTCAATCCAGGCATCACAAGTGAAATGAGGCCCTTATATTAGCAAAAGGGGCATGTCATTGGCATATGTATAATAGCAAAGCCCCCCAGACAGATCATAATTTACCACACAATTTCCAGCACTAAATGTATTTCCTCTTTTTGTCCCTAAGGGTTGTGTTACACTCGATTTCCCCATCTGCTGGCTATACAGGGGCACTGCAGCGTGAACACTAAATATGTCAGCCACTGCTGCACTTCTACAATTGATTGTACTCTGCCTGAAGGAGGAAAATATAATAACAGCTTGACAAGAATGAGCCCTTAAATGAACAGAGTCTTGTGTGCAGCACATGACTCGCATAGAGTAATGATGTTTACTGGAGTGACATCAGAGAGGGTGACGGACCGTGGTGTGAGGTCATGGTGTTCACGGCCGTGGTGCCAGGCTGGGGACGGGGAGAGCTGGAGACAGCAGCCATTTAGAATAAGTTACACAGGCAATGCACACTGCCTGTGAAAAGATATTACCTTGAAGAATGAGCTATTTTTTCCATATATACACCAGAATATAGCTTGTTGGCCTTAAGAGTTGAGGAGAGTCTCCTGGGTGATGTCACAAAGAAGACAAAGAACCCTCATTTTGAGGACATTGACTTTATTTAATATACAACGATTAAAGTTCCTGCAATCAATATTTTTAAATGAAAAATGGTTCAAACGTCTATGTGCACTATAAAGGGATCGCTCACAGTGACAAACCCACGGAGAGTTATCAGCCACTGCAGACTCTGCTGTTCCCCTCAGCTATATGGAACAGTTTGCTGTCTTTAAGCTTATTGGTTTTGGTTTAATAAAACTGCACTATTTTGGTTTGCATTCAACACTCATAACTTCACTTCTCTGTAAAGTTATAAGAAAACAGCTTCTAAACAGGAAGCTGTTGTTAGTATTTAAAGAAAAAGAAAAAAAAAATGATAAACTGACTGTATCCTACCTGCCCAGCACCAAGCAGTAGACAAACAGACAAAGTCAGCGATTTGCTTGTGAGCATAGCTGCACATCCAGCAGCTAAACTTATCTCAAGAATTAACTTAGACCAAAACAGAGCTTAAGGAGAGTGAATTTTGAACATACATTCAAAAACACAACTCCAAATGAATGATAATTGAATGATTGCTCTTTGTCTGCTGGTTGCTAACACATCAACTTAATAAGGTGATGATATATGTTTTCAACTCGTTCTACTGTCAGTTACACTTCTCCAAATGGCCAAAAAACAAATCATCATTTAGTGAAAGATGCTACAGAGCTGTATCTTTTAAGACAGACGTGCATATTTGTTGACTACAGACTGCTTATTGTACATACATCAGAGTGAGCGGACAGTTATTCCCACTTTCCACTGGGATGCCCTCTCCGAGCGTAGACTCCCACAGATTGATTCTTGCTGAGGTCGTAGCCCCCTTCCTACATCTTCACCCCACCAAAACCCCAGTATAGAGTGTGGAAATCAGCAGGGATTATCCATTGCCTGCAGGCATTTGGCATGTGCATGTTTGTGCGTGTGTGTGTTCACAAAAAGTGTGCATGTGGGCTGCTCTCAGTAGACAATGCCTGCATGGCCTTATATTGTAAAAACACTGATTTCTTTGTTGGACTAGACTGCCAGAACTATAAATCTTGACTGTAGGAATTAGTTTTTACTGTATATTGAAGGCCAATTGCATATTGCTGAATTCCTTTCTTGATCCTATCTGCTCTTGTTCTATTGATCTACTGACAACTGTCTTTTAAAAAATACCTTAAAACAAACCGTTTCATCAGAAATAAGTAGAGTTGACATTTTTAACCTCAGAATAATGTGCTGCAGATGCACCTGAAATCCTGCATGTATTAACATGTGGACCTGAAAGCAATGCTCTCCTTTACGCACGTGGCAATGATGTGTGTGATCAACAGCGGCTTGTGTCCACCATATGTCTGTCTGACTTGCCCGCTGTCGCTCCAGGGCAGCTGTGGCCTCGCACGTCTGTCTGTGTTTATCATGGTTAGCTACCTACTCTGTGTCTATTCAAATGGGTCTCTGATGATGAAACCTGGTCTCTAGAAAGAGATCCACCCAGTACTTGCTGTCATCAGTAGTATTTAATCCTGTTAGGGCTTTTTTTTGACACTTCAAAAGGGGCTTTAAAATGATAGGAGAGGATTTGAATAGTCTCCCTGTTATAGTATTATGTACATTAACAACACATTTGCTGTATCCTTATTATTGCTGGTGAAGCCCTGTGCATTATTATCCTCATGTTTATTTTAGTTTCTTCCAGACAGCCTCCAGTATACGTTAAGAAGCCTAGGATGTCTATTCATATTCACAGCCAACCAGAGAGACGTTGGGATTTATTTGTCATAGTTTTAAAGGAATATTTTTGACATTTTGGGAAATATATCTCCATAAATTAGATAGGAAGATCACTCGGATAGCTCCACTACATATATAGCAAGCAAAATCTACCTCTTAAGTGTTCCAATTAAAACATTTTATCTTGTTGAATTTTTACAAAAAGTGTAAAGATGACGTTTTACCAGGGGTTATGTGCTGGACGACTTCTTGGAAGGGAGCAGTGACTTCCTGGAGTCTGAGAGCAGTATTGATCTTCTTATCGAACTCTCACCAAGAAAGAGAATAATCACTAATCCTAAAATGTCTAACTACTCCTTTAAGAAAACAGGAACCTGATTTAGGTGTACACATTCTCATATTCTTCTTTTATATATCGCACATAATCCCATTTTCTATAAAAGCCCGATGTCACAGCTGCTCAGCACAATCAGTTCACTGCCTGCATAGACGCAGTAATTTAGATGCTTATTTCCATCATGCATGCTTCAGAGCGGATTTACACTTACATGCATAACTGCACGCACTAAAGCAATTAGATGCATGGCCAATCCTGAATCTGCACCAAGACTTTTTGTTTGTTATTTGTCTGCGTAATATAGGATGGGAGAACACATAAGGGAAGTTTCTATACCTAATTGTTTCAGCGGCTCCTCCGGTCTCCTCGATAATAGTCAATGAGGCAGAAAACAGAATCACTCATTTATTTACTTTGGTTGCCATGTTTTTTGAGGAATTATTAACATATTTTTCTTCAGTAGCAGGTCTGCCTCTCTAAGTTTTCGTCTGTATCCTTTCCCCCCTCGTGATATTACGGTAGATTTAGAGGTCACGGTGCGCTTGCTCTGAGACAATTACGCTGATCATGCTCAATGAAACAGCACTGTGTTGACTGTGGACACTTAAGCGTTCTTGGAAACCGGGGTCATATAAACAAACAGCAGGATATTGTTTCCAGAAGAACTGTAACACGCCGCCGCCGAGAGCTGTTCCATCTCTCCTTTCCCTCCTGTATTGCCTTTCTCAGTGTTCTTCCTGCCTTGTTTATTTGAGTCAGGTGTGCGGCTTGTGTGCGACATTTGCTGATTAATCGCAGCTGTACAAAGGGAGACATCTGGTAGTGAGTCACAATTGCATTTCCTCCAAAATTTGTACATCAAAGCCTTTTCAATTGTTTTTTTTCCTCCCACAGTTTCACTTTTAGTTTTGCCCTTTCAGTTCCACCATCCCTGCTGCTCCAAACCCAGACCCATTATTTTTAGCGCTCCTGTAGAATATAATGGGTGGAGATCTGGAGTCTGGTCTCCTCAGGAAATTGCTCCTGCATCCCAGACAAAGTGACAGACAATTCCCACTCCCTTCTTAAACAATGAAGTTGAAATAGATGCAGAAATTAAACAATTTAAGATATGGTGAAGTCATCTGCCTTAGTTTAGCGTGTTAAAAATAAAATAAAAATCACAGATTGGATCAGCAAATCTAAATATTTTTACCGTTTATACTACTGTGAGTCACAGAGGAAAGTATTTATGAGTCGAGGGGTGGAGTGGCCAGCCGGCGCTTGTTTCGCCGTGTTTGTATACAAGTGTGTTTATATGGATGGGGAGACGGAGCCTCTGCAGCAGGGGCCTCGTGGTTCTGTCCTGCCCTCCCCTGCACTCTATGAGGCAGTGTTTTGGACCAGGGCCCAGGACCAAGCCTGAGGCACGCTACTCCACTCCAGCCTCTCTCGACTCTCGCTGACATTACATCAGCTGGGGAGACATAGTACACTATGTGTGCTTGTGCTGGAGGGTAGATGCTCCTTTCAATTGTTGCTCTCTGAGAGTGAAACGAACCAAAGTGGCAGATCATCTCTTTTCCTGCTTCTGTCAATCTGTGAGGTGACATCAGTAGAAGTAGACACTGGCCGTCACGGAGAAAAGACAGTCAGTCATGGCTGTGCGTATCATTCGTGGAATGGAGGACCTGGTGGCTTCGGGCAGCCAGCTCATCTGGAGCTTGGCACATCAGACCTTGAGGAGGTGGTATAATCGCGGGCTGATGCCATGCAGACGCTTGCTAGAAGCCTGGTTCAGGATTGGAAAATGCTACCAGGTATGGCAGCTCTTTAATGTTATTGACAGCATATGCGATTAATTACTCCTTGTCAGATGGATTTCCTTAATTATCCATTCGATTTTTATGGCTTACATTACCCATTATTTCCTTTCAACTTTCCTCCAAACCCAGGGTTAGTGAGTCAGTATTTTTTTCTCAACTTGCTCATTAGTGTATGCATGTGTTTATTTGTGTGAACGCGTGGTGAAGGCACAGGCTGTTTCTTGGTGAGTCACAAAGCCTCTTTTTTTTTTTTTTTTTAACAAGGGTCTCTCTCCTGGCACATATGGCAGTCATTAGAAAGCAGCATGACCAGCCGTTTGATCTCACTGTCTGGCTGAAGAGGGGAACTTTCAAAGTTGAAAGTCTTTGAAATGCACTGTTGCTGGTACACCTGAGCACTGCTTGTGTGGTTCACACATCATGTTCTGTGTGTGAACTTGAAAGTGATCAGCTTCCTCTTTTTTTGCTGTTTCTCAGCATGCTGCCATGTAAAAGTGACTTTTTGATAGATGGCATTTATATCAGGCCTGTGTAGGTTAACTGCTTTCCACAACCAATTTACATTTAGATTACTACGATAGATTCAAGGTCTAAAAAGTACAAATTAGTTTTGATGTCATTGCCCTGCATAATATGGCATTAACAAAAGAAAAGTTTAAATATTGAGATTTCTGTTTCAGGTTTATCAACAGAAATTTCCCTCTGCGTCACCTTTTAGAAACGCAAACACTCTGAGTTTCTCGCTTCCTGTTTAAAAGAGTTCTCAGAAATAACACAAGTACAGATCCCTTTCATTTTCAACCAACATACTGGAATACTGTTTTCCCCCTTCAGAATACATATGCTATTTACACAGGAGTGGAAGAAGTCTTGCATTCAAATTTTTACTTGCATTTAAGTATATAAAATGGCCGTAAATGTCAGATCATTATAACTGATGCTTTAATATGTTAGTAGTACTTTAAAGCTGAGGTTAGTCGAGGTGGAGCTTTGAATCTAACAGTGTTTCATATTTTATAAACTGATTGTATGTAAAATCTTCATTTACAAAGTAATTAGTGACAAGCTGTTAAATAAATGTGGTGGAATAAAGAGTACCATATTTACCTTTAATAAGTAGCAGAGTATAATGTAACATAATGGAAATACTCAAGTTAAAATAATTTAATAATAATAATTACTTTCCACCACAGTTTATACAAGTATTTTATAACCGCTCCACCCAGCGTTTGGTTTCCTAGGCTGAACGGGTGAAGTGGTGGATCTGTAGACCTGGTCTGAGCTGTAGGGTGTGCCCAGCTCAGCCTGAGCAGGTCAGTGGCTGAAGGTCGTGTGAAGAGAACAACATTGGGGCTCCATGCCCGTAATGACAGGGCTTCAGGGGGATGACCTCCCTGACACAGTCCTGACCTCCCTTTTTATCATCAGGGACCTCGCTTTGAAGCTCAGGTCCTCTTTGTCGCTGGACGGAGGCCAGTGATCACTGTCAGCCCTTATTTATTTATTTATTTCTAAGGATAGTATTGTCTTTGAAAAGCTTTTCTAGTGTTGTTAATGATGTGGAGGGGGTGATGCAGTTGTGAATATAGTTTACCTTTATCAAATTATATATTACACATGTTATATATCATTTATATATGGGTTGTGTTTATGGGATTTTGTTAAATGTATGAATTCTTTTGAAACTGGCTAAGGATTAAGACAGAAAGATTGGAATCGCATCACATTGAAAGGTGAATCTGAAATTGAGGGGTTGTAGCTAGCTGTGAGTTTGAAATGAGATTGCTAACTAAAGGCCATTGTCCTTGTTTTGATGTCATTGCCCTGAAACAATACAGCATTGATAGATGAAGCCTCAGAAGGATTGTACCCAGGACAGCCACAACAATTCAAGAAAGGGTAACTATAGTGAATGAGCTCTGATTGAACAATGGTACAATGTCTAATCAATAGCAACAATTATTTTTCCTAACAAGACAAATATACTGAAGGTGTGGTTTTCATTGAGGTTTGTGTAAGTGACACAGATTCTTACCACTTCTGGACCACTGAGATATGGAGCTTAAAAACATCCCGCTGTGCAGCTCATATCAATACTTAGAAATACATTTGAAGGAGTGGGTATGGTAGACAATCGAAACCGGGGCTTCAGAGCAAAAAGTTAGCATAATAAAAAGTTAGCATAATAACAAGTTAGCGTGACAGCATATAAAAACAGTTTGTTGTGAAGTACAGCAGCTCTGCCCACAGAATCGTAAATCTCACTGAGGTTTAGGGCGGTGAAAAACAACATAGTGGAAAAGTGGCATGTTCAGTATAAAAGTGAAATGACAGCTCTGTTGTGGTGCAGAGAACAATATGTCCTGGTAGACTGAAGTTTAACACCACGCCATGAAGGCGTCTTCCCGCCCTGACTGGACGTCAACTCGACCCTCAATTTCCACCACAGAGGCCAAGCAGTTGGATGCCACATGTTTTTCACTAAAGTCACAGAAATAAAGCAAGTCCTGGATACATTCCTGGGCAGCACATAACATTCAGTCAGTTCAGTCTTAGCATTGAGGTTCTCCCCATGTGTTACAATGATCAGGCTGTATAAAAATGCTGTTACTGTTACAACCTAAACAAATGAATACTGTAGATTCACAGACTGGAAGAGGAAAGCAGCTTTTTTATAGCAAGCGCAAGATTGTTTTCTGACTCACTTTATTCCCCGGACATTAAGAATTATACTTTTAATGCATCAAAGCCCACATTTGTTGAATTTTAATGTGATTGTGTGTCTTTCTAATTCTTCTGATGGAATAAGTTTGTTGTTTGTTAAAAATTCAAACCGTTAAGAATGGGTGCTTTCAGCCCAATCTTGGGTACCGCAATGCACTGCTGTCCACCACTGTGCCTCCAAAGTCACAATTTTTAAAATTCATATAATGGCTTTAAACATGCAGTGTGTAGAATTGAGTGGTATCTAGCAGAACAGACTTGGAAAGGAATATAATGTTCATAGGTATGTTTCGGGCGACCTGGTTAAGGGTGTATCCCCATCTCTTGCACAATGTCAGCTGAGATTGGCTCTAGCTCCAGGTATAGGAAGTACATATTAATTTGTGTATAATGCCATAAAAATAAGAATAGTTGTATTTCGTTTTCTTAGAATGAGCCCTTTATATTGGATTTTCTTCCACAGACCCTGCCATGTTGCCGTATTATGTTTCTACAGTAGCCCAGAATGGACTAACCAAACATAAGCTCTATAGATGGCCTGTCATGTTTTTCATGCTGCACACTGCACCTTTAACTATGTGGATTTATTCACATGTTTTGATATTGGACCTGTTAAACTAGACATTGCCTTTATTTGTAGATTTTGTGAGCCCTATCCATTTATGTGGATTTGGTTTGGTAAATGACCTCATGCTTGTGAGACTGCAGTAACACTGTCTTCTTCCCACATATGAAAAGTTGGATTTATTAGTAATATAAAATCCTTGATCTGTTCAGTACTCTCAGGGGTTTTGCTGCTACAGTCTGATTTTGACATGAAAAGTATCTTATAGTGACTAATGTTAGCAAACTGTAAACATATGCTGTGTAACTGCTAATTATTGTGTCAGTCTGATTACTTCATATAGCTACTCTGCTGCTGTTGCTGGTCATTGCAGCTGTTATACGGTCATCTATGGCCATTATACAGCAAGTTAAATGCTATAGTCCCCTTATGTTAAAGGAATAGTTCAACATTTTGAGAAATATTCTTATTCTCTTTCTTGCCAAGAGTTAAAAGAGAAAATTAATACCACTGTCTATTTGGAGGGTGGTATCAATCTTCTCATCTCTCTCTCAAGAAAGCAAATGTGAATCATTCTTTTAACATCACATTACATGACCTACTAAAGGACTGACTGAACAACAAATATAAAGGTGGGTAATATGGATACGACGTACAAAGGAATTCAAGAACATTGTAAAATGCCTGAATGTTGGAAACAGCTTCAGACAATGAAATATGACTATTCATCCCCATACAATAATAATATTCTATCTTGTGCTGCATTGAAAGTCAGTTCTTGCTGACTGCAACATAATTAATGTTAAAACCATTCATTGTAAACAAAAGAGTGGGAATTCAATTAAAATTACCGACCAGGACGTCATTGTCCTTCACTTCGGTTTCTTTACAGGAGAGGAAAACGTGGGATATTGACATTTCAGGGATTTTCATTAGAGCAGTGTTGATGCAGAGGAAGGATATGCGGGAGAAAAAGTGGAACCGTATGAGCCAAAGAACTTCAGACTCTGTTTAAGATTCACTGTGCACTTATAAAGAGAGGGTTTACGGCTGAAATGTCTCACTGCTGCACTTTTTTAAACCTTAAACAATCAAACTGAGGATGCCGATCTTGCAATGTATTTGATCAGTTGGAGTGAACGTCCCGTTTGGACACTTGCCTCGAGGCTCTTCTTACCTATTCATTCAGCACAAAAACAAGCATGATATTGAGCTGACTCACTGTTCAACTCCCCAAAAAAACAGAAACAATTTTATCCCAGAGCTAAAAATGTCAAAGCATGGGTCTGAGTGGAGAAATACGGGTGGAGATGGAAACTGTTTTTGTAATGATGGCATTGTGTTGCAGGAGCTATCATGTCTCATGTTTTCTTTCTTTTTCCAGATGACAGAGGGCCGTCTGTGCCAGATTCACCTCCTCGATGGCAGGAAGCTAGAGCTGCTGGTTCAGGTACAGGACATTTTTCTTCTCGCCCCCTTAGTTACAAAATATGCAACATTCAGTCTGAGTAGCTTTACAAATGACCTGAACTGAACTGTATTTTCACCTTTCAGCCCAAGCTTTTATCCCGTGATCTGCTGGATTTGGTGTCATCACATTTTAACCTGAAGGAGAAAGAATACTTCGGAATATGCTTCATAGATGATACGTAGGTGCATTTGTCAACATATTACTCATTTAAAGTAAAAAAAAACACCAAAAACCCATCAGCCTAGAAGTGTGTGTGTGCTTTATTCTATTATAACTTCAGACTTTGGTTGATTTAAGCCTCATTAGGAACAAAAAAAGAAGGGGAAGAAAGACATAAAATAATTTAGACAGCAGTATTCCAACATATGATTCATTCTTTTATCCCTGCTCAGTGGCCAGAATAACTGGCTCCAGCTGGATCGTAAAGTCCTTGATCATGACTTCTCCAAGACTTCAGATCCTTTGGAGCTCAAGTTTCTTGTGAGGTGAGTGCTCTCACTGCAAATGCTTGCCAAATGTGGAATACTAGTGTGCTTACCAGAAGCATTATCCTATAATGACTAGTAGTGTAATCGTGTTTTACATGTTATACTGAGTTGTGAATAACAGAAGCTCATTTTGTAGGATTTAACATTGCAGCCAAGCCAATGCAGGTGTTGACCAGCAGGTGGCACTCATGTAACACAATTTAAATTCAGTTTTGTGACTGCCAAACAATATCATCAGATTGAATATGATACAGCATATGGATTATGCAGAGGCACTCACAGAATGCATTGATATTCTGTTTCAAATGAAGTTGTGTGACCCAAAATAAACTTTTTGCAGGTTTTACATTGAGAAGATCACCTTCTTAAAAGAGAACACAACAGTGGAGCTGTTCTTCCTGAATGCAAAATCTTTAGTGTTTAATGTAAGTATTTTTAATTATTGAATTTATAAAGTATGTCTCATATATCTATTTATTAAACTTAGTAACCAGATTTGGCATGTCATTGGGTTGCACTCTCAGGATAAGCCAAACCTAATTTAATCTTACTATTGATCTGTCATCATTTTTGATTGTTACCAACATAACTCATGACGAGTCACGACTCATAGGAAATCAGATTTCATTCAGCTGAAATCCCTCAGATCTTTGTCAGATGGTCAGATGACATGCTGTGCACATATTGTTGTACATACAAAACTAACCTACTGCAACTCTGTGGTTATGCCCATATTATATTACATTTATTCAAACAACTGCTTAAAATATGAATTGCTTCAGCAAACAGCATAAATATCATACTACTAAAATCTTACAGTTTGTTCTTTCCACATATTATTTTGACGCCATCTTTACGCTGAATTGTTGTGCATACATAAAATGTGTAAAACTTGTTCTCTTACTCGATTAATTTGGGAAATAATTATCTGTACTCTCAGATCACAGTGCTAGG
Organism: Scomber scombrus; assembly: GCF_963691925.1. NCBI lineage: Eukaryota > Metazoa > Chordata > Actinopteri > Scombriformes > Scombridae > Scomber > Scomber scombrus. The sequence continues at coordinate 7,844,073 of NC_084972.1, forward strand.
TTCAGGTACTAGGCATGCTGCTTTTAAGTGCTGTTGGTCATTGTACAATATTAGGCAAAGTTAATGACTTGGTTTTATGATTCTTTAATGTAGTTGTTTAGAATTAATTCAGATGCAAAAGGACCTGCAACAATCACAGTTTATCAAAAAAATATAGACACAGACTATGATTTACATGATAATGTTTTAACCCCAAAGAGTCAGAAATTGATAGTTTTTCAAAAACATTGGAATATAAAAAAATACGTTTTAAAAGTCCATAGACATTTTTCTTGGGGAAAAAAAGTATCATCAACATGAGTATTGTAATAGGACCTGTGTTTCTTGTAACATTAAAACAGTCGGTCAAATTGAAGAAATAGAAGGAGATTTTGAACCATACGAGGAGCACCTGAATGCACCACGAAATCAAACGTTGCAGTGAAGTTTTTTTTTCGCGGGGATAGCGAACTGGTCACCATGGGAGACGGAGACTGTTGAACCTGCTTTCGGACCGTACCATTTTACCAAAAGGGGGTGGCGCAACCTCAGACGGGACAGTCAGGTTCGGCTTTCTATGCACCAGTCTGTGTGTAATTCTCTGTGGGAAATAGTCAGGACACTTAATTTGTTTAAAAACGACATTAAGTACTCTTTTCGTGTTGTCATAAACACAGTATTGTGCTTGTGGCAGTGGTTCAGTCGGTAACGGTGGGACCGAGGTACGGGACGGGGAGATTTTCTCTTAAGTCAAGTGTTTCGGGCAGGCTGGATTTTTTGTGTGTGGAAAATTTAAAAATCCCTGTTATTTTTCTTAATATGTACAACAGGAAACCATCGAGGTGGAGAGCGAAAATGTTTTCAAGTTAGCCGCATTCGCATTGCAGGTAAGAAAGAGCTTGTCGCAGGCTTTCAAGACTAAAAATGTTGTCACTCGCCCAAAATGTGAATGAGGATGGTCGGGACACGAAACGGTTGAAAACATTTGTCTCTTCAAGTTTGGTCTTAGCTTCGTAACTTAACAGAAATTGACCGTTTGATATTAATACTGCTTACTAGTTGAGGCATTTGGTATATTGAGTTTGTAGAGAAATGAAGACGGAGTCAAACTGAATGTAACTCAGCCAATGGTGTTTAATGGTAGCTTTGTGCAGTGTTTGCAGGTTGTATGACATCAATGCACCGGCCAATATAGGAGTTTAATGTTCAGTTTTTCTTATAAAGCCTTTACTAACTGCATTATTTTTCTTTTTTAAGGAGGCCAAAGGAGATTATACAAGGTAAGACTCTTTCAATATTGAAGCCTTTAGTAAAATAAATGTAAATATAGCATTGAGTGAGCAATATAACTTAGATTTGCTATGGAGAAATGGTCATTTCATTGAATGCTCAGCTACAACTACAAATGTACAAACTACAATGTTTCTTTCTTTTATATTTACATTTACTATCATCACACATTGCTGTGTGTGTCCACTAAACCATACACATACCTAAACTTACATACATTAAAAATCTGCAGTTAATCACTGTGCAGTCTGAATTGTTTGTTGCTGTACTCTGACACGGAAGTAGGGTTTAGTTTTCCAAGTTGTTTGGTCAGCGCTCAGCAGTCTGTTAATATTCAACTTGACGGGCTCAGATTTTGATTTTACGCTGGACTTCCCTCAGTTAATAATTCCCTTGAATTAGTTCTTGTGACATTGACCTGAACCCTGGGCTGGCTCGCTGCCATCCACATGGCCCAAACTCTGCACAACACTCCAGTTCCTTTGTCCCGCTGTTGTCTGTGAAGGCAGATGCAATGTGTTTATAATTTCAACACTGCTTAACAAAGGCTGCTCTTTCTGGTATTTTGTGATTGCATCATCTCATAATAAACGTCATATACCCTGACACACACACACAAACACAAGTACATGAACACCATGTACGTGATTTGGTTGATGACACTGCTAGGAGATTTTGTACGAAACCTCCATAATCTGCCTGCTAATGTTTTCATAGTGGCCCTCAGAGGCTTGACCTGCTAGATAAGGTATGGGTTTTTTTTGTTTTTTTTCCGGCTGTAGGAGTGAAGGGCATTGGCTGCAATCAGCAAACACTGCTCTGTCAGAGTGTGTGGCTGAGCAGGATGAAGCAGCAGAACCTGTGTGCTCTCCAATGCTTTGCCTCTAAAGGCCTCTGTCCATTATAGTGAACACAAAGATTTGTGCTCTGTAAGGAATTGTGCGTGCATGGTCTGAATGCACCTAGTGATATATGCAATGCTGAAATTGCAGTTTGACCCCTTGTCAAACCATTGCCTTTGTTTTCTTGCAAAAACAAAGAAGAAAAAAGAGAAACTTGGTTGCATCTGTTTGTGCTCAGTTACCTCCACAGTACAGATGTATGCCTCAGTGTTTTGATTTAAAACTACTTTACCTTGAAGTTTAATGTGGAGCCTGAAATTTTAGCCCATGTGGGTGTAGGGATAGGCTGTACTTTGTCCTCACTTTGAAAGCACAATAAAAGAGAACCTGCCAAAAAATCTGGTAGAGTCAGTGAGGATGGGACTGTGTCCAAATCAAGTCGTCTTTAACCCTTACATACTGTTCATATTCTAACTATTCCTTTATAATTAGACACTATACCAAATTTTGAACCACAGATGTATATTGCACCCATAGATATCTTATCAGTCTTGTCTAAATGGTTGATTGATCCTTCACTAATGCTTCAGAGAGCAGAGAGAGTGATTTTTTTTAGGTTTAGGGAAAACACTTTCACTATCACACCCTATAATGGTCTTCTGTTATCTGAATCAAGACAACATAAAAGCCATAAATATTTATATTACTTTATTTAAGGTGAAGGATGCAACAACATTTGAATGGTAGGTGACCCTGAACACTGTCTATATGCAAAAAGGTGTACTAGTTGTACACAAATGAATAACTTCGAAATATTTCCATTTTTGTACATTCTGAGCCACTGAAAAGTGATAAAATTTCAGGCTTAAAAAAGTGTAATTTAGAGCATTTTTATTCCATTCAAATGTCAAAATGGGGTCAAATTTGACCCAAAGTATGTAACGGTTAAGCATTAGTTTTGTTTCATTTAAAAGGTTCCTGGGGAGAAAGGTGTTGAAAATGGCTAAATAAAGATGTGTTTCTCAAAGTTCTCTTACTTGAGCATAGCACTGGCTCTGATTTCTGGAGCTATTATTTTAGAGGTGAATCACCCCCCTCCTCTTCCTCCTCCTCCTCACTGTCCAGTGGCAGTATTTCTCTTTCCTGTCAGCTATGTCCTTTATTTCTACTTCTTTGAGAGAACAGGCCCAGTAAATCCCCTCATAAAGCATATAATATAAATGTGTCTCCTCCTCACTGTATCAGCGAAGGGCCTGGAGCTGTGAGATTAGCTGTGGAGGAGTTTAGGGAGACCTCCTCCTTCGACAGCCAGCTGCCTTAAGAGGGATGAGCCAGGCCCACTGTCCAATGGTAGACAACTTGGCGTCGGGAGGACTCACTCCGGTCGTGTTATTGTGGTGGTGTGGGCCAACCCCCCGTTGAGCATTGAATTAATGCACCATCAGGTTTCACATTGTACTCGTACTGTACCAGAATTTCCTTTGCTGACTTACTATTTTAAAAATACTTGTTCTTACTGCACAGTTTCACACAGTACTGGTATTTGTCTCACCACCCGCAGGTATAATCCATAGCTCAATGCAACAAGTTACAACTGTTGTCTGGGAGTTGATGAAAGAGCTTGTGGGAAACGTAGGAAATCACAAGATTTACTGATGTCTTTAATTAGCTGTCTTTAACAGTTCAAGCGTAACTGAGGGGGATTTTTCTCGCACAGTTGTAATCAGCTTTAAAAGTAGGCTTCAGGCTTTTATACCACTATATATTAAGTATTAGTAATTCAAATTAGCTAGATTAACACAATGGCAATTGTTTTAATTGTGCCACACATAGACCAGTATTACACACAGACAGTTTTAGTCCTCATTTCTATTTGCAGGTGTAGTCTGTAGTTAGTGGTTGATTCACAGCAACAGGCTCTCTCATTGTGCTCCCTCCACAGTCACCACGTCTCAGCCCACTGGAATAGCTGACACATGAGTATTATCTCTCCCATACTGGGTAGGCTGAGCCAGGCTGGGTTGCACCGGGTGTAGGAATTGCCCCCACGCTGCAGGCTGCGGGGAGATAACAGACGTAGTAATGAATTCCAGATTGCTGACAGGGCAGCACAGGCTGCGGAGTAGATCACCTCGACAACACCAGGCCCCAGCTCCCCATAAAATGTATGCCATCAAACACGCAGCGAAGTGCCGTGGCAGCAAAACCCAGTCAACCCAGGAGATGTAGCTACAGAGAAGAGTGATTCAAGTGCCTCTGCCCTTGCTGAGGCTCGCCCCTTGTTTTTGTTTAGTAAGCTGGTTCACATAACTGGATCATTATGGCTCTGTCCTACCATGTCGATGGCTGTTAAATTCCATTATTGTTTAAAGAAGAAGAGACAAAGTGACATTCAGCAAAGTCAAGTTAAGGTCAAATGGCTATTAGCTTAAAAGCATCTTTATTTTTTTATGTTGAAGTGATTGTTAAAGCTGGTACATTGTATGACATACAGCCTGACCTACACGTTTGAGTCCCATCTGAGAGGCCGCGGGCTGTTTTGTAACAGTGCTGGGGCTCGTACAATACTTTTCAACACAGGCAGAGGCTGCCAAGTGCTTGTGAATGGCTTTTGTTCGGGTCCCCACTGAACTGGCCGGAGCCCTTTTTTGTCCGGCGAAAAAAAAAAACGGTAGACCCAGTGCTCCCTCCTACATGATGCTGGAGTGACTCATCATTCACTATCACAGGCCTTGACAGTGTCACACACCACAGTTTGTCCGTCGAGATAACACGGTCGGCCTCTGTTTATTACAACGCTCCAAGCTTCCACTTGACATTTTTGGCAGAGGTTGCGGGCGAGAGATCCTCTACCTGTTGCATCTGTCGTGGTGTGATCAGTGGCTAATCTGTGAAGGTGAATCAATACACAGTAGTTTGCCCACAGTACATAGAAACTGCTAAGTGCATGAGAACCTGCATGAAATGACTTTGATATTTTTAAAAAAGATTTCTTGCCAAGCCCCTTAAAAGGCTCTCTATGACTTAAAGGCCCTCCATGAGCTTTTATAAATGAAGCCTGGCAAGACATGAGTGAAAGTAGAGTTTAGTCTTGGCACGCTGGACCACTCTTTATACTGTAGATAAAAAAGATGAAAACAATATCCCAGACCGTGCACCTTTTTCTAAAGGTTCGCAAACATGAATTATTGCTATCATGCTTTAAACAGAAATTGAAACCACACTGTGAAAGCACAAAACATGTGGAGAGAAAGTTCTCTACACAGTTTTGGACCTTTTGAGCTTGAGATTTCTTGTGTAAACATTTACCTTAACTTTCCTTACGTTGCACTCGCCCTGGGCCCAGAGCGCTCTTCTTTGTAAGGTCATAAAAGGATCTTTTGAGATTTCTGAATACAGAGATCTTGTGTACGAGAGAGCTAGTAATTACATCATAATAACGCGCCTCTCATCAGTCAGCGGGGTAATTTCGGTGCCTCAGTGTGTCTCTCCCAGCTCAAAGGATAAGTCCTCAATCAAAACAGCTCTAAAAAACAAGTCTGTTATAGTGAATAAATGTATTTTTATTAATATTGAGGTATGATTTTCTCTTTACAGTGCTGAGAGTGCCAGATCAGACCTGAAGCAGCTCCCAGTCCTGCCCACTCGAGTACTCAGGGAGCACCCGTCTCTCAATTACTGGTAAGCTATCTGAGCTGTTGAGGTCTGTTGAAAACCACAAAATGCATGAGAGTAAAGGGGTGGGAGGGTCAGTCTACAGGGATCACACACACAGCCTTGTAGATACTTGCGGTTCAACCAATTCTACAGCCCTTCCTCCATTATGAATGCTAACAACTCAGCTGTCAGACGGCCTCTGCCACCTGGTCGTACAAAACTGCTCATTTTCCTCTGAAGAAGAACAGTTTTGGGCGATAAGGTGCATGCCACTCGGCAGATGGTTCTGGTTTTTGCTTTTGACTGTGACTAATTAACGCCAAGGTTGTGTTAATTACATTTGCCCATTAGCGCTGAGAGAGCACTGGGAGGTGCTGACTGTCTGTCTTTACGACCCACCTCTGCCTGCCTCCTCCCCCTCCCCCTTCTGGCTTAATGGTCATCTGAGGCTGCTGCAGTCTCTTGAAGAAGCGGCCAGACTCAGTTTAATATCCAAATTAAAATGATGAATTTTTTTAAGCACATGCATGTCTGCGTCTCTGTCACTGTTTCTGACTTTTAAGCTGCAGTGAGTTCGCACTGTGTCTCGCTGTGCTATTAGGAGGGATGATTGCAATGGGAAGTAAATGGGATGCATTTGCAGGAGAGGTATATGAAAGCCATCAGCAGGCCAGTAGGCCAGATTGCATTTTCTGCATGAGCAGGCAGAATGTGTGTTAAAAAAGAAAAGGACCCTTTCTCAATCCCTCCGCGGCTGGAATGTGTAACACTCGATGGATTATTCATTAAATGTTTTATCTTTCCATTTGCAGCGAAGACAAAGTGATTGAACATTACAAGAAGCTGAAGGGACTGACCAGAGGAAAAGCTATTGTTCAGTAAGTTATGAAATCAAATACAGTATCTGTGTGATTTAAGATTTAACAAGTTTTTAAAAATGTGTTCCTCGTGCATGTTAAGCTCATGTGTCTGCACTGTGGTGGCTGTCACCATGCCAGAATGTGTCGTTAATTAAAGGACGTGCTCTTAGTAGGCAGGCGTCAGTCCTCTGCTGTGTTTTTTCCCCGGACTGTAACTCAGAGTGAACCCTGGGTCGTTTTCGGTCGGGATGATTTGTGCCCTTGAATTGATCAATGGACTCTCCCTCCCTCCGTCACAGCCCTGAAGCAAATCGATCAGCTTGTCACCGCAAATGACTTTGGCTTCTCAATGACCAGCAGCTTAAATCCCACTCTGTCCTTTGTACAACAGCCACCAGTTGACAGTGATGAAGTGTAAGTGGGTGAATTCCCGTTAACCTATTCCTCTTTCTCCGAAGGTATCTGGCCCTGGTGGAGTCCCTGCCGACATATGGAGTCCATTATTACCAAGTGAAGGTAACAGCCCCCCCCCCCCCCCCCTCCCCCGAGTCATACAGTAGCTTAACCTCTGGACACGCTTCTGTTAACATGCTGTCTTCATTTCTTTTTTCTGCATCTAATCTAATACATCAATCTAACCTTATTCTGGTCATTTGATGTTTGGATTACGTTTAAATCTGGGCTGCGGCTAGAGAAGAAACACTTGTACGCCCCGCTTAGCACTAAATGCGGGTTGATTTTATGTTTTCTGAGTAAATCTTGCCAAAATAAAATATCTGGCATAATGGCTCTAAGGAAATTACTCATGTTGGTCCTTAATGTAGTGTAGGTAAAACATTTTAAACACATTTTAAACAGTGCCACGAAACTTTAGGAAGCAAATGAACGCCAGCCACAGACCATCTTGAGCGTTGCTAGTTTCATAGCACTGTTTATGGTATGGGACATCAACTACTTGACATTGTAGCTCTGCGATAAACTGTCACTTGTCGCCACTCTGCTGCAAGCTACAGTTAATTAAATAGCTATTAATACCCTATTATCTCAAATAAATGTACTAAAATGAATGTATGTGTGACACAAAAAAGGCAATTTATTATTTTGGCTGGTAAAAATTAGGATTTTATTCATCTACCAGAAGCCTCAAGTTCATTTGGGACACTGTTAGAGAGACACAATAATGCTCTGCTTACTTGGGTGGGTTAAGATAATAAAACAAACTGTCTCTGTATAAAATTCCACTTTTTTTAAGTCAAAGGAATAAAGTCAAGAATCCAATAAACTAAAACTATTGCAACGCATGTTTAGTTCACCACATTTTAAGCGATTCCTCACAACTTTCCCTGATTTTCCTCTCATCCACCGACCTTTCCTACTAAACCCCATTAAATCAAGGTGTCTGAAGAGATCAAACAGCAGCGTTAAAATGACTCAGTTGGGGCTCGCAGAGATTTTAAGGCATTTAACGCATTTGATCTCTACTTGCGGTGCTATTGCTGTGAGCCTAATGGGGCAATTGCTTTGGTAACAGGCATCTTTTCTTTCTTTCTTTGCTTTTTTTTTTTTTTTTTTTTCAAGCTACCACCAATAAAGCTAAACCCCCTAATGAGCAGTGGTGGTGTGGTGTGTTTATGCTTTCATTGCAGGACAAACAGGGAATACCGTGGTGGCTCGGAGTCAGCTACAAAGGCATCGGCCAGTACGATTTACAGGATAAGCTGAAACCAAGAAAGGTGAGTTGACCTCTTTTCCAGCTTTTATATTTGGCTTTATTGTTGGAGATGTATTATTTTATCAAAGTAAAATCCCAACACTTCTTTGATGTTTTGTGTGTGCGTGTGTGTCTGTGTGTGTGTAGTTTTTCCTTATCCATGTCGCAGATCTAATGATTCAGGGTTTCATATATTGTACAAACTGTGAAGCCCTTAGGGACGCTTAAGTTTGGGTGTGGGCTTTATAAATAAACCTGGCTTGACTTGGTTTTCTTATAAAGTGACATTTTACACTTAAACAATACTTTAAAAAAAAAAAAAACGTATTCATTTTAAAGTTTTTGTGGGAGTTTTTTTATTACAGCTCTATTGAAATACTGTAATTGCCAGTTGAAAACGCAGCCTTCATCCCCCCTTGCCTCTTGTTAGCTGGTTAATGATCCATTCACAGTGTAAATAGGTGTAATTAAGACCCCGCTTTTCCCATGTCAGTCAGTAGAAAGAGGAAGACAGATGTGGAAAACACTTTTTGGAGTATCAGCATGGGTGGTGTGCAGTCAAGGCTGCAGCTTTAAGAGCAAACACTGTAAGGACCAAACCAATGCTAGCAACAGTGGAATGAATTGTCTGAGGGGTTATTAAAGAGCTCAGCTTACAAAGTTTAAATGGGAACATGCACACATACCTACAGTGTTGAATTGATTTTAGAAGCTTATCATCTCTATAGAAATACATTAAAATACCTCTATCATTTGTAACTTGAATCAGTCAGAATTAAAGTTACATTTACCTTCATTTTCAAAACTGATAAAAGTGTGCTCATTAAACTATCAGATGGTTCTTTTTATGGTAGATATTAAAGTAGAGGACTCATCAAATGCCTGATGTAGTACATTTATAAAAAATGAACTGCTCCTGTACCACACTTTGTATGTGCTCTAGTGTCTATGATCATCCTCTCCTTTTGTTTGAGAGGTGTTATTTAATAGTGTCCCAAATGAGCATTTCTCCAAGGCCTCTTTCATTACCCTCATCATAGCTATTGTTATATGACAGGAACCTGTTGACATAGCAGGGTGTGCTGTTACACTGAATACCGATACATTAATGGGAACAGCCACGGCATGTCTCTCCTCTAGCCTCCTGGTGGAAGGTGTAATTATGGTGCCCTATGGGAAGCTGCAGGCCTCTGGCATTGGGGTTGGCACCCTGCCAGCCGGGTGTGTGTGTGTGTGTGTGTGTTTTTGTGTGTGTGTGTGTGTGTGTGTGTGTGTGTTTGGAGTCAGGGGACAGCAATAAGGGTGCTGGGGTGCTGGAAGGGTTCATCACTCCTCCACAAAAGGAGGGGAAAGTCACATGAGAACCTGACAAGAGTTTCCTGTTGTTTGGAAAAAAATGTTGCCTTTTTAAATGACCTTTTTTGTTGCTCTTTGCGATAATTGGAAGTGCATGGCTACTTTTTCCTCTTGCCTTAAAGGGAGACCTCTATATCTGGTGAATACTGATAGTGCTTAGTTCACAGGCCTTGTATTCAAACCCCAGCCCAGCCCAGCCCTCATTGCTCTATCCCCAGCCTCTCTCAGCATGCTGCATTCATTATGGTAATCTATGTGTGTCTTGGAGGGAACACAATTGATCAAACAATACAAAACAATTATCTGTGTAGGGGCTGGGGGGCTGGGTTCAGTGGGGTGGTAGTGGTGGGAGGTCAGTCAGCAGTTATGCACTTCTTAAACATATATAGATACATATATAGTTATGTATTATTTTAAAGATAAATTCAATAAACGTTTGTCTATAAAATGTCAGAAAAGTATCTGTCCAGCAGTCCAAGGGGTCACCTTAAAATTTGTTTTTTTTTCAGGCCAATAGTTCAAAACCTCAAGATATTCAGTTTACTATCATGTATATTTAAAAAAAGCATCAAATAGTCACAGTTGAGAAGCTAGAGCCAGGAAATGTTTGGTTCACGTGCTTAGAAAATGACTAAAACAATGATTCAGACATCAAAATTGTTGCCCAATAATGTAAGCAATGTTTAAATAGGTGAAAGGCATAAATGGAAATGACAAACAACATAAATGGTGCATCACAACAGTGCTTAGAGTAAAGATGTGTGTTTCTAGGACATAGGATGGGACTGAAGCAGATACCAAGTCAAGACTTAAACCAGGAGCCTGCTCAGCCTCTTTCTGTGTCACTTGGGCTCTCTCCCAGCCGGTAACAGGACACTCTTTAAGACCACATGCTGGTCCATATATATGATGAGCCAGCAGAACCAAAATAAATCTTCTATTTATTATGGGTGGCATACTGTCAGCTTTGGGGTAATAGTGACACAATAAGAAAAGGCTTGAATGAAGTCTAAAGCATTTTAACCAGAAGAAAAAGGAAGCTGAAATAAAACCTGAAAAGATCCTTTCTCCACATCACTTTTATTATGCGTAAACTCACTCCATAATGAAACCAAACAGGCCTCAGACGTGACACTCCTTCCGCTGTTTCTCACATCAGCTTTTCACAACTTTAATCAATGTGTCATATTGTGGAAACGTACAGTGTTGCCAACCAGTGAGAGCTGGTATTTGTATATGAGTGTGTGTGTTGGTGTGTGACGTGGTATGCGAAGGGGCAGGGCGGATCTTTTTCTGTTACATGTGTGTGAGTCAGGTCCCATGACACATTTTCATCCAAGTATGATTTTGCGGACACGTGGCCCTGGGGGTCCCTGGGTTGTGGGTGTGAGCTGGATCTGAACAGGCTCATCCCATCTGAAAGCCACAGGCATGTCTGGCACACTTCCACATGCCTGTTACGAGACGTTTGGCAACAGCGAAGGAGATGTAAATACTGAAGAGACAGAAATTCTGCGTGTGCACTAAATAAAGAGTACGCTAATGCATCTTTGCACTGTTTAATTACTTATATAAGAGTTGTATTTATGAGTTGCTTTTTCACATAAATGCAAAGTGTGTCAGGCTGAACAATTCCTTGGACCGCTGCCTCTTAAGAATACTTGTTGCAGTCGTGTGATTGTAGAGTTTGGGGTGTGTCACATCCTTGACATATTTTGGCTTCGGCCGCAGTCACAGTAGAGAGTCCCGCATTAGTTTAATCCATCTCCTGGCACACAGGTGTGGAGTTTCTGTAATAGGATAAACCAACCAGTGAAAGTGTATGTTTATTGCTCAGCCCATTGTTATCTATCGCTACAATGTTAATGATGCTAAAGTGATAGTAACCAAGGGGTGTGAATTGGTGTGGGGGTTCTCCTACACAATGACATGAGCTTCTTTTTTTCTTTTTCTTTTTGGGAGCATCTTGCTGGCTGGTTCCCATTGTTCCCATTTAGTACCATGCTCTTCATTTCACTGTAATGCAGTATTGGCTGGAGCTGCATCATTCAGTGTCTTCATGGATGATAAAATAAGTTTCTACATTTAAAATCTATACAGAGTGGAAGCATCCTGTAAAAGTCTATGAAATAAATAGATTAAATGTGTAATAAATGTGGAACTTGAAACTCGGTGGTGGCGTGATTGTTGCTTTAGTGTTTCCTGTTGGCTGTTAGGTTAAATGGCCCTCGCCACATGAAAGCAAAGAGGGCCCCTGCTATTAATGATTAGACCATAGTAACAGATTCCTGACATGTTTGCCCTGGGTGGGGGGGTGGGAGGGTTGGTTTAAGAGTGGATGCGGCTACACAGCGGTGCATTGTGTTATATTTACAATATGAAAAGCAGAGAGCTCCCTAGATAGAAGTAGAGTATTCAAAGTCAGTGCAGATAAAAGTCGGACTATCTTGTCAGTAAGGGGAAGTGGAGTAGAGTTAAAATGCTTTTTTTAAACAAGGAAAAAAACCCGGTCGAGCATATTTACTTGTGTACAACCTGTTCATCTGGTCCGACTGTAAGGGAAGTGAGTGGTGAAAGACAGAGAGAAAGAGAGAGAGCAGTCTAGAGCCGATTCAAAGCCTTGAAGGCTGCATGAGGTGTACGTGATGTCAGAGCAGGGAGGGGGAGTGGGGTGAGAGGGGGTGTGGCCAGCTCAGCTGAAACTCTTGCAACACCTATCTGGCTCCCTGAGAACAGACAAGAGACAGTATTGTTCGAGGAAGCTCTAGCCCTGTGGGAAACTCAAAGTCAAAGGGATTCAATACAAACTCAAGATAATTCACCAGGGATTTTATTAGAAAAAAAACGAAAAGAAAACACCCTTCACAGTAAGTCTTCTATTGTGTCCACATAGTACCTGTCAAGCTGTGTTAAATAGTCTGGTGGTTTTAATGTTTTATTTTCCTCGTGTGCTCTCTTTAATTTTGTGCTTCACTTGTGTTTTTTTAGTATATATCACACTTGGTGTATATGTGTTACCAGTTAGCTTCTTGTGATTTCTCACCTAAGGCACAGTTTCTCAATGAGGGTACAGGATTGAAATGGGTTCTTCAGTAGTTCAGAGGAATGTAGGTTGTTACCTTCTAGGTCAGTATCAGGTGCGAAAGTGCTTTATAAATTCTCCTTAACATTCCTATCAAGCCTCACTGTCGTGCAGCATCTTTTCTTTTCTTTTTTCTCCAAAAAGAAGAGCAGGAAAGAATTGTTCACAGATCTGTTGTAGTGTAGCCCAGTGTCAGAGCGGAGCAGATGTTTCTCTCTGACACAGAGAAGTCCTGCCTCTTGTTGTTCTCAGCAGCAGCAGCAGCAGCAGCGGCAGTATGAAATTAGAAGCCGGCCCGCCGCCTGGCACAGTTTTTTGCTCCCCTGCAGTTGCAGCAGCATTTATAATTGCTCCTGTGTTAGCTTGAACTTACACCTGACTGACTGAATCTTCCCCGCTCAGCCCCCTCCATTCACTGTTTCAGCTGTTATGTTGTTTCTGCTAATGTTGCAAGTTGACCCAAAAAACAAAATGCTCTAAAAAGGCAGGCATCTGTGACTGAAACAAAGCCAGAGTTATTTTTTTTAATACCTGCCTCCCTGGTATGTTGTTGTGTCTTTTAATGAGATTGATCCCCTTCTTGATGGCAGTTTCTAGCTTTTCTAGTAAATTGAGGCTGAGGTGTTTCTTACAGTGTTTTGTGTATCACATGACATTACTGTTTATGGACTGTAAATCCACATTTGAATCAATAGTCCGGTGTCTGCTTGTGTACTCAGCGGTGTGTAATGTCTTTCTACCCTTCCCCTCTTTCTCTCCCTCTCCCTATCTCTCCCTCTCTCTCTCTCTCAATGCTGAACTGTCTCTTTCTCTCTCTCCGCAGTTGTTTCAGTGGAAGCAGTTGGAGAATTTGTATTTCCGTGAGAAGAAATTTGCAGTGGAAGTGAACGACCCGCACAGGTTAGAGAAGCCACTTAATGTATCTAAACTGATCTTAATAGCTCCTTTCCCTGTCTTTTTCTTAAATGTTCCCATTTTAGCCGCAGTTCTCCTGCTACAGATGTCCTACCCTACACCTTGCACACTGAAAGGCATCTGCAGCTCCCTGGCCCCATTTAGGACAGTGTGTTAATGGCTTTAACCTGTCTGTTAAATGAGTGTTTTCCTGCTGTGTGTAAGGGCCAATTGGGGTTTTTTTTTTTTTCAAAGGTTGTTAAAAGAAGCTCCACTCTTCACACATGCTTTAATGTGGCACCTCCAGTTCACCAAAGCTCTTATTAAATCCTACTCTCTACTTCAAAATGAGTTTAATGTCACTGCTCCTCTCTTCTTCTGTATATTATTACACCCACAAGTTTAATTAGACAAAGATTTCTCGTCTAATCTTTGGTTGACACATCTTTTATTAAAGCTTTACTTATCTTCCTGTAGTAATGAGTATCTCTCTTATTATTATTATTATTATTATTATTGTTATCATCCTCTACAGAAGAACAGTGACCAAGAGAACTTTTGGACAGACCGGTCTTGTTATCCACACTTGGTATGCCAGCCATTCTCTGATTAAAACCATCTGGGTGATGGCCATCAGTCAGCACCAGTTCTACCTGGACAGGAAGCAAAGTAAAGTGAGTCTGAATCCTCCACCCTCCCTTGCTCCACCTTCATGATTCACCGCTTCATTCACACAGCAGATTTTAGTTTGATCCCAACTCTACACACAGCAGCTTGTTTTATGACCCACATAGTTGACACACACAGTTACACCTATGTGTTATGTAATGTGACACCATTATGACGTAGCTTAGGGTGAGAACATTTATTGATAGCGTTTAATTCACTTCAGTAGTAGTTATAATGCTGACCTTACCCCGAACTGTTAAATTACCACAGAAGTAGCCAGAAGGAGTCTTTCTTACTCTTTCAGTTGGATTATGAACATTAATTTGGGTTATAAAGCGATTGTGAAAGTGCGACAGCTGATTGCTACAGTGACTGATCATCATGTGATGCACGAGCTGATCCGCGTCCCGTGCCTGACTGTGTCTTGTGTAAATATCTTGATAAAGCAATATAACAGGCCTCCAGGTTTAATGCCAATAGATCTCATGCTGGTTAGCCTTATGTTTGGAAACTGTCATGTTTTGGGGTGTAAAATGAATAGAACTGCTGTTATCTATTGAAGCAGCAGAAGGTTAGGTAGATAAAATAGAGCTTTTTAAAGTGGAGTAAACTATTTTTATCACTTCTCCCAAAGTAGGCAGAATGAAATAGTGTTGACTTTTATTATTATGCATATTTTTGCCTTGTGAGTGGTTGAAGTGGAATATGTTGATTTCAAAATAAACTACAATGTGGCATATGTGAAGTGTTTAGTTTGGAAAGGATGTGTGTTTTATATTCAAACCATTGAGAGTAAATAGGGAAAGCCACAGTTTGTTTACAGTCTAGGTCCTTGTCAGTGTGCCCTGAAAATACACGAGCCACCTTTATGTGTTAATGTTTATGATGCATATTTGTAGAGCTTGGCACTATTAACCAGTATGAGTGGTGAGTGATGTGCGTTTTGTGGCGAGAGATGAACGAGCGTGTGTGCGGCCGCAGTCAAATGAGGTTATTCAGCTACTGTCTTCTCTCGAAGGCAGATGGTGTGTCAGCGTTCATCCAGGAATAGAGCCCACACTGATTGATGAGAGAGCAGTGCGCCCGGAGTACCCAGCACGCAAATGGTGCCGCCGCTACGGCAGTGCGCTATCATTAAAATGAAATACTCACAATCCCTCTCCCTCCCTCTCCTTTTCCACAACAGTCCAAGATGACCACGACCAGGAGTTCAGGAGACATCGCCATGGACCTCACAGAGATCTGCGCCCCGCGGATCAGTAAACTGTCCAGCCTCGAGAGCAAAGATCAGCTCATAATGGCCAGCAACGGAAGCCTTATCTCAGCCGGTATGCAAAGAGTTAAACAGCTAATGGCCTCTCTCACTCTCTCACTCTCTCTCTCTCATCAAACTGATGAATGATGACTTATGGCTATAATTTGTCGTTAATCAGACACATGCTTTTTACAGGTTCTGCTGACTCCGAAGTCAGCGAGGAGCAGAAAAAAGAGAAGATCACCGAGTTGAAAAAGAAAGAGAAAGACCTTCAAGACACACTGACAAAGAAGCTGGAGGAATTAAAAAAGATCTGCATGAGAGAAGCTGTGAGTACCTCTCCTATCTATCCTGTTCTCTTCTGTTTAAAGCATCCACACTCTCAGCTAACCACTGCTTGTTGTTTTCATTTGCAGGAGCTCACAGGCAGATTGCCCAAAGACTATCCCTTAGCCACAGGTGAAAAGGCCCCACAAATTCGACGCAGGGTTGGGACAGCCTTCAAACTGGATGATCTTTTCCCTTATAATGAGGTCAGTAAAGCTGTTGCCATGTTGTGTTTTTTGTTGTGAGGTGTGCGTTATGTAACGTAGCATGTCACTCTTGGAAGAAACACCACCATTACACCATTGTCTTTGTTTACCAAGAGATCATTTAGGCCTTAAATGAGGATTAAAGAGTTTCAAGGCTTACATTTAGAGATTGGCCATGATCAGTGACTGTCTCATATCTGATTTTTATGCCAGTCAAATTTATACATGACCCACATGATCCTTCATGTCATGTACACAACTCAGACAGTAGCGTCACAGCCCACACACACACACACACACACATCGTTGGTGGGGAATTTGTTCTGCATGAGTGAAGAAGACACAAAGGTTGCATTTTGTGATACCTCTAAGTCCATAAATAAGCTGCGAAGTAACAACCTCGAAAATGTTTGGGACAATTAACTTAATCAGACACGTTAAAAAAAATTCCACCCGGGGGCACTTATTTATTCCAAGATTTGTTTGTGTGAGAGTGAGAGATGGTTCTGTAACCTTTCATTTTGTTTTGGAGAAAAAAGTAAGTTTTTTGAAAGTAAGTTCAAAAAAATATTTTAAGATTTCATCTCGACAGATGAAAAAAATAATGAAAAGAATTGTTAGTTGCAGCTCTAAAAATGAATATAAATAAGAATATGTCAGCATACTGAAACTGTAGTCAGATAAATTCCATATTATATGTAATAACTGGAGACATTTGAAGTTTGAAGTCTGTATTTTCTGGAAATTCCCCATTAACTGTGTGTGTCTTGTGCTTTTCCCTGTAGGACCCACATCTGAGGAATCTGGAGAGCAGATTCGCCTTGCAGCAGAAGATCGTGGAAGCAGCCATCAAACTTTCTAACGAGGAAGACCTTTGCAAGACGGTGAAGAAAAAGAGGAGAAACAACTATCTGGATGCAATGAGGAAGCTGGAGGACATCGAGAAGGAGATCAATGCGTACAGGATCAAGAAGGGAAAGAAACCCACCCAAAGAGCTTCACTGATTCTAGCAGGTACACAGATAACACATACAAATGTCATGCAGCGCTTTACCCGCATATTAGAACATGAAACAGAAAACCACAGTGCAGAGATATTATCATAAAATGCATTATTGGTGTCTCTGAGGATCATTTTCTCTTCTTCTGTTATCAGATGATGTCAACCCTTCAGACCTCAGCTCTCTATCTGACAGCCTCACTCTGGATGATGGTAAGTGCTCGGGCATAATCACGCTCTGTGCGCATTTGTCGACTCCCCTCCTCACTCCACCCTCCTCCCTTCATTTCTGCATTATCCATTGGTTTTAACAAAGCTATTACTTTTATCTCCCAGACGACGAGCTCAGCTCCCAGAGGCAGCGATCGAGGTCTGTCCAGTACTCCCCGAGACCCCACCACGCAGAAACTCTGGACATACATTACAACAAAGACAGACGAGCCTCCTCCAATGAGCAGCATGCAGACAGCAGGTATACAGTCTGCACCGAAACCAAACATTAATATTTGTAAATCTCCAGTATGTCTCGTCTTGTTGTTTTCATGGACGGAGCTAGTACAGACCTGTAGACTAGCTCCAGAGCTACATTCCTGCCAGTCACCTCCTCCCTCCTTCTCCTGCCTCAACCAACAATCTCCCTCTTATCAGCCCAAATGCACCGGCTTTAAAAATAGATGGGAAAAAAAGAACATGTTGCTGCCTGTGAAGGAGCACACAACAATCCCTCAGAGCTCAGAGGAGAGAGGAAAAGGGAAACAGGAAAGTGGCTTTTGGAAACTTAGTTTTTTTAAAAGGCAGCGACTTTATGTGTTTACAAAATACGATATGCGTGATGTGTTTCCCCATCACCTCCAGAGATTTAAAATAATTTTAAACAGTCGTGATGCTTGCCGTTGCATGAAAAGAAAGTTCAATGGACTATGAAATGACAGTCATTCAGATGGAAGCAATGGTTTAAGCGCTGCATTCAGGCATACCCAAGGTGTTTTGTTTTTTGGGTTTGTTTTGCCTCCTTCAATTTTTGAGAGGAAGCAAAAGGAGAGAGGAGCAGTGTTTTTCTCGATAAAAGGCTCTGACCTAAAGAGGCAAGTGCCCTGAAAACATTGTTCTTATCTGTGTTCCAGATTAAATTACGGCCAAGTCCAGGAATCACTCCACTACAGTCACCGCGATGCCTTATCAAGCCACAGCAGCCCGTACAAACCGGCTTCCAGACAGCCACGTGACGCCCGCAGCATGCCCCCCACCCCCCTCCTCACCCGCAATGCCTACAGCAGCACCCAGCTCAGGTACGGCATCTGAGTGTTTCTTTGAATCTTATTTATTTTGGGAAGGGGTTGAAAAGTAACACAAAGTTTTAAACAAAGAAATTCACTCCTATTGTTTTCGAATTGTAGATCAGAGGACGTTCCGCAACATTTCCGCCAGCGTAGCGGGAGTCTGGAGTCCCAGTCTCAGTTCATGACCGATACCGAACCCCCCGCGCCAACTTTCGCCTTCTCCCCGGCCCGACGCAGCAACAGCACCGAGGTCCTCGACGACGGCTCCTCCTACACGAGCCAATCCAGCGTCGAGTACAGTGTCCCCGGTAACCACACCCACCGGCGCAGAGTTCGCGGCCGCCACAGGAAAGACCTATACGCCAACTCGGGCAGCATGCCCAACCTGGCTCAGCCGGACACCCGCTGTTACGCCTACCAGCCTCGGGCCCGACCCACCACGACGGCCTACTACGTCACGGGCTACCCCAGCTACACAGAGCCGGAGTCTTACGCCAACGGAGCCTACATGTACGACAACGAGATGGAGGGACACTACAACGTCAATCCTTCCTACCACCCCACCCCGACAGCTTACCACAGCCACGACGTGCACGGTCACTACAGCAACGATGAGATGGACGGCATGTCGCAGAACCCGTACGCGACGTTGAGGCCACCCAGGAGGCCTCCGGTGCCCCGAAGCAACGAACAGGTCACCAAAAACATCCAGAAGGCTTTAGTGGCTGAACACTTGAGAGGCTGGTACCATCGTAACGCTGCACACAAACAGCCTGCATACAACTACGACTATGACAGAGGGTCCCAGCAGAGCCTGGGCTATCAGACCATGCCTGCACCCTACAGCCACACCAACAGGAACATCTCCTACTCATCAGGTTAGATCAGTGAACCACACATCAGTGTCCAGTGAAACATGCAGCTGATCCTAGTTTCACATGTATTTGGGTCATTACTAACTTGTGTGTTTTTTTTTCTTCCCAGTATCCTCAGCCTCCTCTACTGGGAACTGGCACAACCACATTAGTGGAGGTAGTGGTGGTGGTGGTATGTCGGAGTATGACATGCCCATGCATGCGCCGCAGTCCTACTCTTACAATACAGCCCCCTACAGCCACTCTGCCCACAACAGGTGAGAAAAAAAAAACTTGGCTTCAACTCAGCTCTTTATCCAATAAGCCACTCCCTGATCCTCCTTATCCCTCAGAGCTAAGTGCTAGCTTTTAATTACCAGGAATGGATGGCTAAAAGATATATAAGCTGCTGTTCAAGTTTTGTTATTGCTTTACACACAGCTACATTGTGGACTAATGTGTATTTAGTGCTACTGTTTTCTTTTCCCTCACTCCTAAATACTGCAATCCACAAACTTCCACCTGCTTAACACTGACAGCCTGGTTCAGCAGTAGGATTATAGGATCTGTGAAGCCCCACAGTCACTTCTTCCTTAGAGCTTAAGAATGGTTCTCCTCTCCTCCTTTAACTGTCCACCGGATCCCCCCCCCCCCCCCACCCCTCCTTCCTCCTGCTTTCTTATAGATACGGCGCCTCCTCGCTTTTAAAGGGCCCCTGGCACAGCCCTGATGGCCGGAGGCGCTGCGCCTTTTTCCCCGCTAGCTCTTCCTCCTCAGCTTCCTCCTCCACCTCCTCCCTGCTCTCTTCCTCCTTTCCTTCCTCTTCCTACTCCCCCGGCTGTGGAGCCAGGCAGGTGGCGTCCAGCCCCGCGCAGCCACAATCCTCCAGAGGGCACAGGCTCAGTAAGGTGTCCTTTGCTAAAGGTAGCTCATAGTAAGTAAACAGCCATAGCTGGAGCCTGTGCGTTTTTTGCTTTTACTTCACTCTGTCCGCAGCGTGACTACATACATAGTCTGCTTGTTGATGTTTTTGAAGTGAACTTTTTTTGCACTTTTGATATGTTTGACTGATCGTTTTTAGTGTCAATGTATGATGATGAGGTAACTGCATGGCTTCTTTACACAACATGCCTGCCCGACTTCAGCTGGCATAACGTCATCCAGTGGTCACATTTTTCTGCAGTGTTCCTTTTTACCGCTCAGATTTTAATTTAAATTTTTGTTGTTGTTGCTGTTTACCTACCTCTCGGACCCCTCTTCTGCCCCCTCCCCTCTTGCCCATGTGCTGCCATTCACCCCTGACCTTTGCCCCCCCTCTCATGCGCAGATATCCCCCAGAGATGGGGTGGCGGAGCAGAGATAGGATGACGTGCCCTGCAGGGCCTTTAGAGAGGTGTGACCAGGAAAATTAACCCCATGTTCCCCTCCCCAATAATCAAAGTCACTGCACAAAAGAAAGGGTGAGAGACAAGAATGTAAAAAAAAACTACCCCACATGTTTATGGTGATGGTGTGGTGGTGGTCTTTTTTTGCAGAACGCTCCAAATCATTTATTTCTCATCGTGTTGATTTAATTTTAGTTTTGCGGGTGCCTTGCGGTGGTGGGAGAGCACTTGTGTGGCAGAGGGAAAATGTGACCCTGAGCATTGTTGCATTTTGAGCGCTACGCGTGTGCCTGTGTGCATCTGCTTTTTTTTACCGGGTGGGAATGTTTTGACATTAACACGTTTAGCACGTTCTTTTACATTTCTTCTTCTCTCTTGATCTCGCAAGATCAAGAAAGAGATCACAGGATGGTTGTTGACAGCCCAGGGTTAATTCATTCTAAACTAAAAGCTAAACCTGTCTCCAGCTCATTTTGCCACCAATCTAATATGTTTTGTTGTGTTTATTTCAGATCCTACATAGACGTCAGCCAAATGGACCCATCCATTAACCAAATGCACACCGGAGAGGACCCAGAAGACAAGATTTACTGGCACGAAGACTCGAAACCGGGAACAATAGTTTAGTCGCTTTCTCTCATCACAGCGTACGACATTTTCACCGTGACATTGTTGTCATTGTGCCTTACACTGCACTTACCTGTTTGTCTGTACAAAGGGGCATACAAAGAATGAAGGAACTTACTTCTGCGGAATTCAGCACGTAAAAGTAAAATGAAGACTTTTTCATTTTACGGTCTGTTGTGAACACAAATGCCAAAACGGACCCGGACCTGGACCCTTTTTTGTTTAAATCGTAACAAAAGCCTCACACGGGAGGGTGTCTACATGTCTGGATTGCGAGAGTTTGTGGTGATGGCACTTGTGCACTGAAACTATACCAGGAGCTGCTGTGGACTGTGTGGTATAGCCAAAAAGGGAAAGGGGGACTCCAGAATCTTTTAACTCCTCCTAGTGTTGCTCTGCAGAGATGCCGGCGTCACAAACTGAGGATTGCTTCTATAAGACAGGCGTGTCCAAACTATTTCATAAAAGGCTGTGCGCCTGCAGATTTTTGTTTAAACCAATCAAGAGCAAACAGTTCGTCCAATCAGCTGTCTGAAGACTGAGATCAGATGATTAAATGAGTTGAGCCAGGTATGCTCCTGCTTGGCTGGCATGAAAACCTGCAGTCACATGACCCTTTGTGGAATAGTTTGGACACTTCCGCTATAAGAGGACACCGAGCCGCAACGAACGAACAACTATGACTCATGTTGTTCCGCCATTTACACACACTTTAATGCACACTGTAACCACGAAGGAACAGACGAGGACTGATAGGACATTAACATAAAATGAAGGATGGAACTCATTAAAATTGAGTTAAAAAAACAAAAAACAGATGGCTACCTTCTGGAACATTGTGCAGTCACCAGATCCAGTTTTATCACTGCATTGCTTGTAACTACCACAGTGCTTCCCGTACTCTTTTGTTTGTTTTACACACAAGTATTCAATCTCTCTCTCTCTCTGTCAATACTTAGAATACCATTGAGCCACGTACCTGTACTTCTGTGTAACACCATTCGAGTATTACTCCCAAGACTCTTAACAGAGGTTACTGCCACATCTGATGAATCTTTGCAGGAAGATAAAACTTTCTTTAAAAAAACAAAACAAAAACAAAAAAAACATGGTTATTTCATCCATGCTGGAAATCATGGACTGGTGCTCCCAATTTCTCTTAAGAGAACGAAGCTGTATGTAAATGTCGGTATTGTTAATACACTGGTTCTGTCTTTTTTTTTTTTTAGAGCATTTTTATGTATTTGAAAAGCATGTAATATATAGTAAACAACTGTTGTTAAGCTGGTTCTTAGTAATTTGTATATTGCATTTGTTTGAATTAAAAAAATCTGCATTTGAATGAGTTGTATGTGGTTTATATTAAAAAAGGAAGGAAGGAAGTCGAGGAAATGTAATCAAAAGAAAAAAATGTCACCCCTCCGAGTGCAGGAAACAGGATTTAAATCCAAATCCATTAAATTAGGTAATTGAACGTCTGCTTAGCTTGTTCAATTAACAAAATGGGGTTTGGAAAGAAAGCACAGCGACTGTCGCTATTCACAGGAGGGAAATGGTTGAATAAACTTAAGTCTCTCACATTTTATGACTAACATGTTTTGTCACAGTGGTTTTTAAAACGGTGGTCTGCTTTCTCCACATAAACGGTTTGGAAACTGCTTATCGGATGCATTCGGAGAAGCAGATTATAGTTTGCAAGATAACTGTAGAGCACTGGCAACAACTCAGTGGGTTTTTCTGAGCCTGTCAGAGTGAATGCAGAGCTGCAATCAGTCACGATGAGAGCTAATTATGAATAAATGATCTGTCTGTTTTTAGAAATGCTCTCCTGGAGCAGAACTGAAAGCTCTCGACGCTCTGCTGTATTTTCTCACCGCCTTGCTGTGTTGCCAAGCTGGTTTTTGTTTTTTATGTCCTTAAGCCGTAAACCGACCAAACCAGTCTTTAAAACCTGTCACACCCACTATGAGCAATAACCTCTTCTTCTGTCCTCCCTGTGAATGACAAGCCAGTGTTTACTGCAGCCAACCCTTCCTCCGGGCATCCACGTTATAGAAGTCGTGTACATGCACATGTTGTATCTCCACCCCTTTGTAGAGCGCACTATAACCCTTCACCTCATTTCCCTCCCTTCCTTCCCCAGCCGGCACACATTTTCTCTACAAGTGTATCCCTGCCACTGGTTGCCTCTTTAGTTAGGCCACAGTTGAGCAGCTTTACTTGCTTGCTGTGCCCCCCCTCCTCCTCCTCCAGTACGCTTTTTGAGCGAGCTCAGGGGAGGTCTCCTATACTTCCAGCTCCTCGGCTTTACCCGAGGCAGCGAGAGAGGAGGAATGTTTTGTATCCAGCTGTCTCCCTCTGTCTCTGCTCCTCTGCTGCTTCACACCAGTTGCAGCCAGACATCAGGGGAGGCTGTTCCAGCTGACACTCAACTACATAAACAATGGACTCCTATGTGCTCCATAGCACACAGTGATGAAACCTGTGAAGAACTAAAAGCTGGCTCCAAATGTCAGACTCATTATCATGTTTACATCTTTGGTTAAACACTTTCTGATTTAAAGCTACGCTACACAATACTTTTATATTAACAATGGATTCAATTACTATAAACAAGGAGAAAGGCTGCTCAAAGTGTAGTAGCCACAAAGAATAATCACCAGACTGCAGCCCCACTGAGCTCTGTGGAGCATTTTAGCATCTTGAAGCTCATTATTTTGGTTTTATAGCCAAGATCTTTCCTGTTTTGGTTGACTCTCGCTCCTCTAGCTGTTTCCAGCTAGAAATCTCTCATAAATCAACTGTGCTGCGTGCCCAGCACCAAACAGAAGACAGACAAAGTTGGCAGCTTGCATAGTGGAGCATTAAGCAGCTAATAATATTTTTGTCAGGAGTTAGTGGAGACAAAAAGGAGATGAAACAGCTGGATAGAAACATGACTCCAATTGAACGCTGTTAACTGTGGGTATCCTGCATATGTGAATTGGCTATATTTTGCTTACAAGTTTGCCATATCGGTATTTTCCCCCCATTTTATTGAACTATAAAGCTCATACAATCAAAAAGGCATAGCTCAGTCAAATACTACAATATAGGAAAGTGCATATCATTAATATCGCAATAGCAAATTTACAAGTGATAATGTTATGTTAGCCTCCAATTTAAAAAACAAATACTGCCTTAAAAAGATATTTTGTTAATTTTAGAAGATATTATTTCTGATATTGTACACCTCCTTGTGTTTCAACTGAACTGACATATGAGACTTAATTTTGAAAATCAGAGTTTTGGAGAAAGTAATGTTAGCACGTACACTTGGGGACAGAATCATCCCCGAAACAACAACAAAGACACCTACACCTAAAGCATATGGGTGTCACATACATGCTCCTAAACCCTGGCACAGGCTTCAGCCAAACTCAGATTAAAGTGACTGTAAATCATGTTGTGCTTCGGCTTCTCCAAGTTCAGCACATTTTACCTTGATCCATGGAGTAATGGCTCTAACATGCCTTGTTGTTCATGGGCTAATATGGATAACCTTCCATCAAGGAGTCAGGAGGTTACAAAAAAAAAAAAATCAGTGTGAGTGTATGTAAAGCCTACAGAGAGGGTTGAGCTTACATGGGATACAGCAGACTGTAAAGGTCACAGTGGGTCACCATTAGTGTGTCACATGTTCGGCTGTAGCGTAGACCGAAGCAGCCGGACCTGCTCAATGACGGGCTGTTTGAATTATGAGGCTAACTAACCAGCTTAGGCAGCCAAAAGCCAAAGCCTCTCAGGCAAGCCAAGGAGAAACGGGGGGTGGAAGGTGGGTGGGGAATGGGGATGGAGGGGTTAGCCTACAGTGTGCTGTGTCAGTGTCAGCGCTGCCTGACCAAACAGAATTAGGCATTGTAGTTTCCTCCCTGTCCGACGCCTTTGTGTTGTGGAAAGTAAATAAGAAGACAGATGTTACAAGTCAAAACCCTGCACAAGGAGAGCAGTGTTGTTACCGAGCATCTTGTGCAACAACAGCACAACAGCTTTGTTTTGGTGTCACGTCCACCGACTTGTGTTACCTCGCCGGTGGTTACCATTGGAGGCAATTATGGTTGTTTCAAAATGACAAGCTAGTTTAAGCATTGTTGATTTGTGCAAAACACACACACAACCACAAATGTGCTGTTTTCTGCTGTGTAACTACTTCCTCTTCTGGATTACACATCTGTTGAGGACAAAACACCAAAGAGACACCTGTTGAGTGTGCAGCAGTACACACACGTGTTGGTAGGATCCATACAGCAGCTGCAGCAGCCAAAACAAGGACCTCCACTGTGCCCTCAGAGACATGACTTTACTTGAGTTTATTGCCACCAGCGCTTGTGTTCACTCCTCCAAGTTGCACAATATGGATAGAGATGAGGCGCAGCAGGAGAGAGCATTAATCACAGCTGTAAGACAGATGGTTAAAGCCTCGCAGCGCAAGTCAAAGTTAACTGGAGAGCCACTGGAATACTGTTACACCTGAGTATGCAGAGGCCATCAGAGGGGTTCCTCTCTGAAGGGTCATGCGTTACTAACAGAGAAATCCTGCTACCTGAAATGCTATTAAAATGGATTAAAGTAATATTGAAAGCAAAGGGTTAAGGTGTCCACTAGCTATCTGAGGTGATTACTCTTTTTAATGCCCACCGTTGTTATCTTCATGTTTCCTTTTTCCTAACACGCCTTGCTTTCAAACCAAATAACAGAACATCATGTTCCAGATGGATTCTTGTTATCTGCAGTCAATTTCAAATGGAATCCAATAGAAAAAAAGCAGTTGAAGTAGCTGACACAGCAACTTCTCGGGTTTGGAGGTGAATGACTGCAGATGAATCCACTCCGTCACTGTGCAGCGCTCAGCTCTGCACACTATAATCTACTGCAGCCCATTGATTAGCATTGGGGTAAGTGAAGAGGAAAGCAAAGTTGGCCAATCCATCACCCAAGGGGCACTGTCAAGATTAAACACTCGGATGTGCGGGAGGAATACTGATGGCTGTAGGTTAAGACCTCACACTCCTTTGAAGTCTTCATTTTAAACACTGACACAGTTATGTGATGGGACTGTGTTTGGAGTCGCATGTATTTCACAGCTCAAGACAAAGCAGCACTTTCTTTTTAGTCCAAGTCTTCTTTTATTTGCATGAAAATATAGTAGGTTGGTTTCTATTCAAATGGATGCTTAAGTAAACCATTACATTTTACGATAGGGAAACATTATTCAAAAGCATAAAACCATTCAGAGAGAACAATTGGAGTACCTTGGCTGTGATGTTTGTTGAGTGTGCACTTTTTATTCTTTGTTATATAAAAAGCGTGGCTTCCATAATTGTAGCTGAGAGTAAGCTGGCAGGATTGATGGCTGTTTCTGAGACTCATTAAATACAGATTTTGAACCTAGAAAGGAGTGTGCAGCTGTGTTGAGCAGGAACACTGAAACGTTGCATAGCAGCGGTGTGAGCCAGAGCTGAGATGCCCTCACCGTGTCAGAGAAAAGTGCCTTGACAAGTTCTGGGTGGAGTGACATATATACCCTGAGGTATCTGATAAAGCCCTTCAGATAAGCTTATCGCTTGCTTCACTTCAAAAATACACACCTGTGTATACACCGTATATGAAACAAACTTTTTTTTAAAGAGGTTTAGACAGGCATACTGAATTTCGTCACATCCGAGAAAGTCAAGATCTTTGGCTCGATTGCAATCACTCCTTCAGTTTGCCCTCCAGGAAGCTCTGGATCTTTTGAAAGTTCTCCTCTTGCTGACCCAGAGCTTCCAGCAAAATACCCATTGGTGACTTCTTCAATCCAGCACCTTCTATCTTGTTTTCCAGTTTATTCTTCATGTTGCGGAGGCGAAATGAAGAGTGTGCAAATATCACTGAAAGGCAGACGGGAAAGTGACTGTTACTGAGGTTTTAAATGTTCAGCAATAACAAAGCTATAAAACTCAAGCTATAATAACATCACGCTTTGACAGTCTGAAACATATTTCATTGATTTTGAAGGGACTAAGATTATTTCACAATACTTCAAAAGCATTGTTCATTACATTGTGAAATATATTTAGGATATAATGAATTGTATTTAATCAGCAAATAAATGAAATACTTGTCTGACTTCCACTATTATCATCTTCAACTTACAAGCTAGAGGTAAAGTAATTGCCGTCATGAACACCATGACGCTCCCCAGCATAGATATTACGAAGTAGCTGGCGACCATGACAGCCATCACAAACGCTGTGGGGTTCTGCCTCTTAAAGTTGTTGATGACGGCTCGGTTCTCCCCCGCCCACACCGAACCCAGGAAGACGGCCGACACCACGGCCATAGCTGTGAACATCCCCAGAGGGTTCAGGAACCTGCAGAGCAGCAACACAAGGACACATGAGAACAAGGACAACAGAGCTGCTGAGGTACAATTGGAGTATAGACAGGTTGTTGTGTTGTCACTGGCTCCATCTAGTGGCCAGATACTGATTGTACAACAACAACAAAAACTAATCATTGACCTTTTTGAACATAATTTTAGGTTTACAGATGAGGGTAATTTTATGTTTGGATTTTAAAATCATAAGTTACTTTTATTATGTATGCTTCAGCTTGCAAAACAGCAACTGTATTGTCAAATTTTTGTGATGTCCCTCAACAGAATGGTGAAAAAAAGCTTCTTAAAGACTCCATAGGTAGAACTGAAACAATTAGTTGATCAATCAATTATTTTATCAATGGAAAATGAATCAGCAACTATTTCGATTACTGATTGTTTCATCAAAAACTAAAGAAAGGAATCTCTGATTGTTTAAGTCAAGAAAAAACAACACCTAAACATTTTTTTGGCTGTGCCTCTTGTATATCCTTGTTTTTTACTTTTAATCTATGGGTTTTTGACTAATAGCCAGATAGAACAAGGAATGTGAAGGAATCACTTTTAGGCTCTAAATAATTTATACTAGGGGATTACTCATTATTTTCTGACATTTTATAGATTCATCAATTAAACAGTTACTTGCAACGATAATTGATAACGTTTGAAAACAGTACATCAAATCACAAGCTCACACATAGACACACATACAGAAAAGAAGCTTAAATTAAGACTATGGTTTCCAACAGTATTTTTACTACCCTATTAGTCATTTACATCAGGACAGAGATCCTCATCCAAAGCAGGTTAAACGTGAGATACAGCACATAAAGAACCAGTCACAAGTTTGGACACACTTTCTCATTCAAGTGAATGTATATCATCACACCTACTCTAGTAGTCAACCTTTCCAGACACCTTCTACCTTGGACAGGAAACTTTTGTGTGACAAATCCAGCGTTGGCATGCCTTTGCAGTGATGTCATAACCTCAGTTACCTGGGTATGAACTTTCCACCAGCACACTGACAACAATCCTGCCATGCATGAATGATTAGTATACAGGAGGATTAACCTGTCTTCTGTTGTTGGATGAACTTGAAATCTCTCTGGAACTGCTGTGTGATGGATCCTCTCATATTGTCCTATTTGACGATGTAACTGCTGCCCATCTATTTCCCACCTTACATCAGGACATCCATACACCTCACTGCTATGTTTCATACACTTTCTGACTTTGTCGTTTTACATTAGAACTACACTGATAAACCATTGATGTATTTGTCTGTCAATAAGAATCAAGAAACTGCAGCACAGGTATATTAAAACAGTGCTGCTGTTGCATTGTTTGTCCACCAGACAGCACTGACAAAATCAAAAATGTTCATTATTAAAAATATCTGCATGATCATATAATTTTAAACTCTCAAATATCAATTTGGTATCTGCCTCCAAAATTCAGCATCAGCCAGGCTGTGTTTTAACTGCTCTTCCACTTTCATTCAGCAAAGTTCAGTTCAGCGTTGTCGATGGTCACGGGTCACTCCTGACGAAATAACAACTCACTGACGGAATTTCCAATACTGGACTCTCTCCCTGACCGGGGGATTCACAGAGACAGCTGATTAAGTTGCTGTTTTAACATAACTGTGCTATCTCTAGTGCAACAGCTGACCACACAAATGGCTTAATGAGGCCTGCATAACCATAGCAACAATATGTCATCATACAGCTCAGTGGACTAAGTGTGACAGGACATCACTATTTTTAGCAAGCTTTTTAAGACTTTAAATGGAACAAAGTGTCAACTTAAGCCAAGATATTTCATGAAGGAGAGATTTACTTATTTGTCTCCTGATATGAGGGAATCTACCTTGTATAGAGTTCAAGCTACTTTTAGGTTGCTGGCTCCTCTTTTCTCTCTCTCTTAAACCTCCTGCTGTCATCCGGTCAGTTTTGACCTGGGAGGACAACAGGCATTAACTCAAAAATTAGGTATAATTTCATTTAAATGAGGCAAATTGACCATAATTTACTAAATATATGTGTAAAACCTGTGGTAGGAAGTTGGAATGAAGCTGGCTAAAAAGGTCTAACACAGAATTGGGTGATAATTTATACCTTATGCTTTATAAGCAGTCAAACCAAACTGGGTCAATTCTGACGCAGGGGGACAAAAGTTGACAGGAAGACAACAGGAGGATTAATTCAGACTGGATGTCCCAGCAGCCCACATGATACATGATGTACTAATATGTTCAGATGTGCTCAGATGTTAGGCAGCCCCAGTTTTCTAGCTCTCAGTCATTTGCATTAATAATAAATGACACGTTTCAAAGGATTTTCCATCATGAAAAGGGGCACAAACTGGGGGAATGTTCTTGACTTTGGTAAACTCATGTTGAGAAAGTTGAAACTGAGCAAACATAACAGCAGGGTTAACGTGATCTTGGCACATGACAGCTGGCACACTATTTCCATTTATTCTTACGGGACTCACTCCAAGTACACATAAGCAGAGTGAGTCTGCATCCTGCTTGTATCCTCATTTAAATCCTTTTAGTACACGATAAACAGGAGCAGCAACACGTGGATACATCTCTGCAAAGCTGACGTGGAAGATGAATACTGTTCAACCGTGAAGTAGCAGACACACAACAGCTGCTTTAATGATACAGTTACCTTAAATAAGATCACGTTAACTCACCCGACAACCAGGAAAACAACGACGGCCAATGCCAAGTAATTAGTCTGATAATAAAGCAAGTTGCTGACAACTCTGTTATTCCACTTGGCCAGGTCTTTAAAGTCTGGTT
Source organism: Scomber scombrus (assembly GCF_963691925.1). Taxonomy (NCBI): domain Eukaryota; kingdom Metazoa; phylum Chordata; class Actinopteri; order Scombriformes; family Scombridae; genus Scomber; species Scomber scombrus. The sequence continues at coordinate 7,874,559 of NC_084972.1, forward strand.
TGGCGAATCTGTCACCGCCGGGGAAGAAGTCATCCCACGGCCTGAGCGGGGTCAGCTCCACTTTGGCCATTTTCTCCTTTAACTGATCTAAACCTGAATCTGACAGCAGTGATACAGCCGGAAAATCACCTGCACATCCCTGATTCTCGCGACAACTTAACGGCAGCGCAAGCGCTTACGTCCCCGCCTCATTTGGTAACCCTAGACTTGCAAAACTCTCGCGAGTTTTGTGCGCTTTTGTTTGTCGTTTTACGCAATAATGATGTTTTATGATGTGATAATACTGTAGTTAAGCTCTGGCTGAGTTTAGGCACAAAATACACTTGGTTAGGGTTAGAGAAAGCTCATAGGTCTCTTGGGACAAAATTATCACTCTCGCGAGATCTTTCTCGAGTCTAGAATTACCATCTATGGTGCGTTCCAGTTGTACTTGGAAGTCTGAATTTCCAATTTCTACGGTGTTTGTATGCTCAAAATACAGAAACATTTTTATCAACTGATATTGCTCTCAATAGATAATCTTAATAGAACTGGTTGTCTGACTTCTTAACTGGAAGATTCAAACACGGGTATATGATAATTCCCAGCTCTGACTGCCAACTTCCGAGGTCAATTGAACGCAGCACTAGACACGAGTCCTCGAGAGCCTGATGAAACCTCGCGCTATTGGTCAGTGAGCCCGGACTATTGCAACATGGCAGAGGAGGGAAGCATGTCATGAAGTTTCTGCCTGCGCTCTGTGTGTGAATTTAAGCTCGTTTTCAGGTGCAGGTCAGTGAAGTATGCTATAATGTGAACGTACGTGTTTATGTGTCATTGTCGCTCACGTGTTGGCAGCATGTGAACAGCGTGATGGGTGCACCGCTGTGATATTAGCAAGCTAAGTTAGCTCAGTAAAAGCCGACAGACCCTGACGTTACACAAACAAACACACGTGTGTGTGTGTTTGGTTGTTGTTGTTTTCACAGATGTGGAGCAGAATATTGAGTCCTGGTGTGATTGGTAGGACAAGTTTCTGTTGGAGGAGTCTCTTCACCATGCAGCTGAAGACCAGTGAGTTCCAGTCTCTGTTCACTGATGGACTGAACGGACTAGCAGGTGAGGTGCAGCCATATGTGGTCAACCTGTAATTCTGCTCTTATCTTGTTGCTCACAGACATGTCAGTAGTGGTAGTTCATGTCTGTGCGTTTCAGGGATCAGACAGGATGCTAAGAACATTTCTAGTTAAAGAGGAGGCAGTGAAGGTCATACATGTGTCACATGATCTGATTACTGACAACTTGCCTTTAATATTTCTAAAATATAACATACTCTGAAAATAAATAAAGTTAGAGAGCTAATATTTTCCTTTTACATATATGTTGTCCAATAGGATAACACTATTAGTGGATAAATGAAAAAATATGTTTGTCTATCAGATTGCACTGACAAGGTTTATTGTTCAACTATTATGAGTACACACACAAAAACAAAACTATTTAATTACTTATTTTTCAAAATATGTATTTGTTAAAAAAAAGATTGTAATCAGATTTTTTAAACTTTTACATATCTGTATCCATATCGTATAGTAGTGACCTCAAAAATCTAGCATTTATTAGAATTTTAGAAAGAATGTTTGCGCTGGTCGGTAAATCCAAATCTGAAGGCGTTACTTATAGGCTGTGTAGTCTTAATTATTGTTCTGATAAAATACTCTTTATGGTACATCATTTCATCAAGGCTGAAAAATATCAACATTTTAAGCTGAAGCTTTAATATATTGTTGTATTGAAGTATAGATGTGCCATTAACTTAAAAAAGCTGCTCTAAATTTTTAGTGCTTCACTGCCATAAAGTTGGGAGTTGGCACATCAGAGTGAACGTTTAAAACGACATTTAAACCGTTTTTTTGACCACTTATGGCCAGTGGAGACAAGTTGTGAAGAAAACTTGTTAGCAAATAGTTTTTTCGTCTGCGTATTCTGTAGTTATAGAGCAATATTAACATTCATTTGAAGTGTTGGTGTTCGGCCACTTGGTGAATATGTCAGATTCAAATGTCACTTCATTCTCTTTTAGCTCCTTAAGGAACTTTCTAGATATTTAGCAGCTAAATACTCATTACGTTCACCAGCTAGTCACTAACTGTGTCAACTGTGTACAGTTGGTTTTCATGGGTTTTTTTTTACTGATAATTGCTGCTTGCTGTGGATGAAAATGATGCTATGAGAGTGAACCAAAACCATAACAGTGCAGTCAGACAGCTAAACAATGAGCTGAAACTCTATAAAGCTCTGTATAAAGCAGAGGGGAGCTGCAGAGTCACTTCAAGTGCATCCTCAACTGTCATTTGTACATTGTTATCATGGAAATATGGATTATTCTCAACAACAAAATTAGTCAAATATACTGTTAAATCTCTGGCTTTAATCCATCTGGAGAAATTGTTTGTACTTCTAGACACACTGACTGTAAAAAATGACCTCACTCCTTTGTCTTTGATTTTGCTAGAAGTGTTTGAGAAGAACCAGCATGAGCTGAGAATAGCTGGAGGCGCCGTACGGGACCTGCTGTCTGGAAAACGGCCTGAAGATGTGGACTTTGCCACCACAGCTACTCCAGAGGAGATGAAGCGCATGTTTCAAACTGCTGGTATCAGGATGATCAACAATAAAGGAGAGAAGCACGGGACCATTACAGCTAGAGTAAGAGGCTGACCTGACTGAGAGGTCAGGATTTCGCCATACCATGCTGTCACTTTTCTAACAGGCCTTTTTAACAGAAGACAGGAGAACTACAGGTGGAAGTAATATGTTAACCATGACAGCATTACATTTAGGGTTACCAGTTACAGGGCAGGTTGGATATTGTGTATGCTGTCTCACAGGAATGTCCAAACTATTTCTTAAAGGGCCGTGTGCCTGCAGGTTTTTGTTCCAACCAATCAAGAACACACAATTCGACCAATCAACTGTCTGAAGACTGAGATCAGTTGATTAAATGAGTCAAGCCTGGTGTGCTCCCGCTTGGTTGGAATGAAAACCTGCAGCCACATGGCCCTTTATGGAATAGTTTGGACACCTCTGACGTATTAGAACTACATTGTGCTTTTCATGTAATGACCAGTCAACATTTCTATTGCATGAGATTAAATACAGCTAAGCTCACTATCCAAACATGGCTGTGCTAATTAAAGCTGTCTCTGTGGAGGGAAAAATGTTCAGACTGCTTTTTAAAGATATGCTTATTTTTATTTTGACGCAAGAGCAACTAAACACCTGCCGAAAATGTTTTCTATGTTTGCTGATCTCCACTTTGCTGACATCATCATTGGGTGTCATATACTACAGGTGCAACTAAGGGCACTTCCGGCTACACTCTATGACAAGATTGACCAACACAGTTGAAACTTTTAGCCAGACAGGGCAGTGAAACTAATCTTTTTATCCTGGTGTTATAAAGTGTAGAGTAGTAGAAATGAGTGTGTATGTACATGGACAGTTAAGCGACTTTATTAATGTACATGAGTTACAGCAGTCATAAAAATACACACACACACTCGCACACACACTCACACACAAACACACACACCAAATCAGGATTGTACAGGCAGATGGCAGCACTGATAAACAGATGGTTGCACTGTCCAAACAGTTGCATCATGGGAGGCTGTAACACAACATGAGTCACTATCTGCTTTCACATGTAATCATCTGATTGATCACATAAGTGGGTCTTGAGTTTTGGTTTAAAGACTTGATGGATTAGTCATCCTGATAGATCGAAGGAGAGCATTCCACACACAAAGAGCTAAGTAACAGTTAGCTCTGTCTTTTTGTTTGGAAAGTATCTAAGTTAAGTAATTTAATATGGCTATACCATGAATAGATAGTGACTGTGTGTAAGCAGTACTGGCTGTCAGTCCATCAAATTTCATCTACTGTAAAACAGTTAGGTTTAATGCTTTCTGAAATACTGCACTCCACGAGTGAGACAGAGGGGGAGAGTGGGCATTGTGGCATTTACTGATAAAGGGAACAAAGGTCATACACCAAAAGTGAGGTATTCTGTCACAGCAGCATGAAGCCAGTCTGTGTTTTAATTTATCGATCATCTTTCATAGATACACAATGAGAACTTTGAGGTGACCACATTGCGGGTGGACGTTCAGACAGACGGACGTCACGCCGAGGTGGAATTCACCACTGACTGGCAGAAAGATGCGGAGAGGAGAGACCTCACCATCAACTCCTTGTTTTTAGGTAAATTAAAATGAACCTTGAATCATTCTGCATGTGTTGGAGGAGGTGGTCACTCATTATTGTGGGGAATTAAACTCAAAATTCTCAAACTTTTTGTTTACTTTGGTTTACTTTCCCCTCTTGCAGGTCTTGATGGCATGTTATACGACTATTTCAAAGGATATGAAGACCTGCAGAACCACAAAGTTCGGTTTGTCGGCAATGCAGAACAAAGAATCCAAGAGGACTACCTGAGAATACTGCGCTATTTCAGGTGGGCTAGTGTATTTCACTTTCATCTCACTCAATTCAAACTATAAACTGAAATGTGACTTTTTCTCTCACTTGTAACTGGGAGTTAAACTTCTCTATGGTAAATAAAGGAAAAACCTGAAAGTGTGTTAACCTTCTCTGTCTCATTTCACCCCCAGGTTCTATGGCAGGTTGGCTTTGAATCCCAATGACCACGAGCCTGAGACACTGGCTGCCATCAGGGAGAACGGACGTGGCCTGGCAGCCATATCAGGAGAAAGGATTTGGGTGGAACTAAAGAAAATGGTAGTTGGCAACCATGCGGCTCATCTGCTAGAGCTGATGTATACCCTGGAACTGGCCCAGTACATCGGTGAGAAGGTGGCAGAAATGGGGGGGAATGAAAGGATTTTAGATGCAATGTCTGAGGTAGCAGGTGCATACAAAAAAAAGAAGCACTGGTTAGGGTACAAACCTCAATAAGAAAAGCAATATAACTGCGAAGTCTGCTTCATTTATTCATTAAGACTGGGAGGGTAATTATGTAAAGATCGCTTTCTGATACACTAATGAGACTATCATGCCTGAAACAAGTGTTTGCAAATATCAAAAATATACCTGTGTTGCCCAGGTTGGTGAAAATGTGGCTGCTCAATAGAAGATCTTTTCCTTGTTCCTTGAGAACACGCATCTGCTGTCCGTTGTTTGCAAAGTACAGGTGTCATTAAGAGAAATCAATAGTCAAAGCTTAACAATTTTAAAGAGTGTGACAATTTGGAGCTGTTTTTTAAATGGGGACCAAATCAATTTCCATTTCTGAGATGGAGTGGACTCAAAGCCTCTATAGCTGTGTTCAGCATTACATAGAAGATACACTGACTTAATTACTCCTCTTCTCGGGTTGTTTAGTAACCTCATACCATTTCTACCAGGCCAACAATACTCCAGGCTTAATGTTACCAATGTTGGATATGTTCTTATATTCTTATATAATTATGTATATATTATGAACAGGTATTTGTTATTTAGCCTACAATTAGTCAATACTCCTCCTGTGTGTCCCAGGTTTACCACCAGATGGCAATGTTGAGGAGATGAAACGAGTGTGGCAGAAAGCCAAAGACCACTCTCCCAAACCTATGACCGTCCTGGCTGCCCTCTTCACCAGAACAGAGGAGGTGGAGAAGATGGACATCCGACTGAAGGTGTCCAGGGAGGAGAAGCACCTGGCTCTGTTCCTGGTCAAATACAGACGGGATCTCTGCAAGAGTAGCGACGAGCCAGAGAGCCTCAAACCCTTCACTGACTTTATTATCGATGTAAGTGTCTACCTCCTTGAGTCAGTGTTAAGAAACTACATCAGGTGTAAGATCACACACACTTAAACAAAGAAAAGCAGGATAGATTTATAGTGGCACGCTGAGCAGAACAATACTCACACTGATTTAAGCATGAGTACTCTCAGTGTGTTTACCACGCTCCAGGTGGGAGGGATTAATCATCAGCAGGTATTGTGTTATATGCCAATCAATGTAACCAGTCACTTAGGGAAGCTTATTTGGCTTATTTTGAAGCTGAATAGAAAAACACATGATGCGATGAGAAATCCACCCATTATTTGATGTAGTTCTGGCTTCTTTTTGGAACTAGCACAAGATATCCCAGATGTTTCTCTGTTGATAGAGGCTCCAAAAACCTGGGTTAAGTGGAGTCACATGTTGAATGAGAGCAATTAGTTCAATCAGGACAAAATTGATGAGAAACATTTTTTGATAATTGATTTTTAATGTTTTCTTAAAGAACAAAATGCAAACAATGTCATTGCTTCCAGATTCTCACTTGTGAACATATGCTTGTTTTCTCAGGGTCGATGTAGGGCCCCCCGCACCCGTTGTCTGTCCATCCTTTGCAGGGATTAAATTAAGTTAAAATCCTCTGTGCAGCAGAGGAGAGAGAGACAGTGGTGGAGAGGTGATTACTGAAAGTGCAATAAAAGCTTCGAAAGTAAGAAGCCAAGAAAGGTAATTTAACAGTGTAATCTGCACTAAAGGATGGAGAGACTACCGGTGATGGAAAATACCGCCGTGCAGAATGTGATTTGCACCACAATAAAATAAATGATAGAGCAAAATATGAAATGATAGACATTTTTCTCTCGTCACATGATATCGTCATACAAACAAACCTCCCCACTGAATATCTCTGCTTTCCTTTGAGTAATATACAAATATATCTAATACTATCTAATTAATATATCTCAAACCTTAAGCTTCAGTTCTTTTCATCATGATTTTTAACCTGACTCAACACATTTGAAATATTGACTTTAATTTCTTAATATAAATAGATAGAGTTCAATATTCAGATGTGGTAAGTGTATTTAGCTTCAATACAATACTATTGAACCGCTACCCTATCACTAAATAAAGCAGTGTTAAACTAGACAGGATGAGAGACTACACTGAACAGAATAACTGAGATCCTTTACAGGCCCAGAACACTTATTTTCTCACTCAGCTTCTTATTACAGATGATCCTGGATGAACACTAATCTTGTCATCTGCCAAAGTTGGAACCATTTAATTCACAGGGCAGATTTCTGTTTTCTTTTTCTTCTGCGCTCTTCTCACTGTTATAGCTCATTTGGAAACATGTGGTGTCATATTTTTGTGCACAAATCAGCATTTAGGAATATTTGAATCGAAATCTGAAGACAGTTGCAGGTTGCTTGCTTCTGTCGCCAGACCACTATCAATAAAATCTAATCAAATCACATCCACACAGTCCTGATAAAGCAGATTAACTGATTGTTTTAATTAAATAATATCTGAAGATGTACTTTTTTTCTAACTGAACCTTTTGATTGTTGCTTATTTAGTCATAAATATTTAATATTACAGAATTGAAACATTTTAATTCACACAATCCACTGTCTTTTCAGAGCCGGGAGCTGGATTCTCACATCAAAGTGTGCGAGCTGCTGAAGTATCAAGGTGAGGAGAGGCTGTTGGCAGAACTTAGCAAATGGTCCATCCCTCGCTTCCCTGTCAGCGGTCACGACCTGAGAAGGATGGGCATCACCTCAGGCAAGGAGATAGGCGCCACCTTACAGGAGCTCCGCGACATCTGGAAGAAAAGTCGCTATCAGATGGACAAAGACGAACTCCTCACTTACATAAAGTCTTAACGAGCAGCTACAGCTGGAAAAGCAGAGGTGGTTTTGCAAGCGTCAGAAAATAAGAGTCTGGACACTCAAATTGGATATCTAATTGCGCCGCTTGCAGGTATTGATTGAGCAGACTCATTCATATTGTTGAGAAAGGACACCGCAAGAATGGAGACATGCATACCCACTGATTGATGCAATTTCATCTTAAATTACCCCTGGGCCAGTTTTGTTCATCTGCATCACCATGTAAATTTACACACAGTTAGCTCTCAGCAGCACAACCCTACCACCATATGAGAAAATGTGTAATGGACAGGGTCATTTACCAACATGTGTGTTTCACAGCTCAGCCGATTATGTAACTTCCTCTGATAAACGGCTGATGTTATGCAGATGCTCTGCCAGTTCAAATCATAACTTTGGCACTTATTAGCTGCTTAGACTGATGTAATGAAGGAAATATGGAGGTTGGAATCGATGATGAACAGTGAAATAAAGTGTCTAGCCAGTTTAAAAGAAGTTATTTTCTTCATTGAGATGATTATAAAAATGTAGAAGTTTGTTTTTTGGATTGTTTGGATTTTATTGCAATTATATTTTATTTAAATGTGTTTTCTTTAAGGACAACCTCTGTAAAAAATTATAATTTTTATTGGAAAAGACTGAGCTCGTGATCATTTGGTTTAAGCATAAGCACTGCAGAATACTGAGATGTACTGTTGGTGTAAATCCTCTACATGCACTGTGAGAAATAAATATGTCCAGTTGTGGAGTGACGTTGCTCCTCCCTCCTGCAGAGATGAGAAGATATAAAACCCTCTGCTCTCCTTCAACAACACCTCAGTTTTCGCGTGGAGACACTCAGCACTTGTTGCTTGCTGGAATTTCACCCCTTTAACTTCCTCAACGGTTTATTTTAACTTTTGATTAATTTATTTTTAAGGCAAATTGAGATCTAGTCCATCTCCACATATTTACATTGTTTTTGGTTGTTGTTTTTTTAGTATGCCTCCACTTCAGTCACCTGGAATAATCCTATAACTGGTTCAGTCACTGTGCTTGGTGTGAAAGCATGGCTTGGTTCAGTGTAAATACCAGTAACACCACTTTGGAGAATGCGCTATTGGGGAATGAGCCGCGAGACGAGCGCTTGGCTCAGGTGGAAATAGCTCTTCTGTCCATCATCTTCATCACCGCGGGGATCCTGAACTTCGGGCTGTTGTTAGTACTGTGTAAGCGAAGGAAGCAACTCTCCAGGATGCGCGTCTTTGTTTTCCACCTGTGCGTGGCCGATCTGGTGGTGACATTTTTCCAAGTTTGTCCTCAGCTCATGTGGGACATCACTGACAGATTCGTTGGTCCAGATATACTGTGTCGCGCGGTAAAGTACCTACAGGTGGTCGGGATGTTTGCTTCCACTTATATGATAGTAGTGATGACGATAGACCGATATCAAGCCATCTGCAACCCCATGGTGACTTTCCAGAGGCGCAGGGCGCGCTGGAACGGTCCGGTGTGCGCCGCCTGGTGCGTCTCCCTCATCGGAAGTCTCCCGCAGGTCTTCATCTTCTCGCGGGTCGAGGTCGCTCCTGGTGTGTACGACTGCTGGGCAAAGTTCATCACGCCGTGGGGGCCGAAAGCTTACGTGACTTGGACGACTTTGGTGATATTCGTCTTGCCTGTTCTCACCGTGATTGTGTGCCAGGTGCGCATCTGCAGGACCGTGCACGTCAACTTCCACATGAAGATGCAGCACGTCGGAGAGGCTGTCCGAAAACCGATGTCTTCCAGGGCCAGCAGCGTGGCAGGGGTGTCCAAGGCCAGGGTGAAGACGGTGAAGATGACCGTGGTCATCGTGCTCGCCTACATCATCTGCTGGACGCCTTTCTTCACCGTGCAGCTCTGGTCTGTCTGGGACGTCGAGGCACCCACTCAGAGTAAGATGACACCACATTATGAAAAAAGACACACTCTGACATACAAATGCATGGCATGTCTAATCTGATTATCATCAGTGCACACTATCAGCTGTGATTCATTAAATTAAAATAAATAAGCAAATGAAACAATCAAAAACGTGTTACATTTAATTTTCTCTGAATCAAGAAGAAACAGCAATTTGAGTCTTGGATTAAAAATTTAAAATCTTTGGTAATTCATAACATGGAATATTTTCAGTCCTGTGAAATTATTTTTGATTGGTCCAATTTTGAAATCCAGCTATGACGTGTAAGTGGTTTTATAAGTACTTAACAAATAGACAATCATTAATAACCCTAAATTTATCATAATGTACAAATTCATTTATTAAATTTAGCAATGATAACAAACTGGGAAGAGTGTCATCTCCATTTAAACTCACTACACTTTAATAGATTAATTCAGCCCTATAAAGGTTGTTACTTTTCATTCATACAAATGACAAACTGGACGAACGTGCAGAAGTGGCCGAAATTATTGGAATTTAATTGTATTCAAATAATGCACGATTCACCCTGAACAGTTTTGAAATTAGGATAATTTATAATCAGTGCACATCTATGTTTGGTTTGCAGTGGAACAAATCAAAAAAAGACGTGAAAATAACTGAACTGCTTATTCTACAAAGGCTATAAAATAGCATGGACAAAATGATTGGTACCCTTCAGAATAAGAAATAATTGATTTGTGGTACTTAGGTGGACTACTGTTTTAATTAGTGCCACAGGAGTTTTCAATCTAACAATCACTCATGCAGCCAGTTTGACAGGAGAACATTACCCTACAGTGTTACTCCTCACATTGAACATGGAAAACAGAAGACATTAGAATAAAGTAATAGACCAACGTGGTCAACATAATGGTTAGAAGACCATCGCCAAAAAGCTTCATTTTCTTGTGACCCCTGTTGCCAATATTATTAAGAAGTTTAAGGCCCAGGGAATTATAGCCAACATATCTGGATGTGGCTGCAAAAGGAAAATTGGCCTGGGATTGAACAGAAGGATCACTCAAATTGTTGAGAAAAAAACTAAGAAAACTTCAGTACAGATCATGTCCCTTGAATCTGTGCAAGGGACATGAAATCAGAAGACTATCAGGGCATTTTGGAGTGAAACATCGAGCTCAGTGTCAGAAAGCTGTGTCTTAGTCGCAGCAGCTCTCCCAGCAGGATAAAGACCCCAAGCATACATCAAAAAGCACTCGAGTGGATGAGAAGAAGATTGGTCCGTCCTGATCTCAATCCCATTGGCACCCATCAAACCTCAGAGAACTGGAGCAATTTGTTCAAGAGGAGTGGGCCAAACTACTTGTGGAGAAGTGAGAAACCTTATTCAGAGTTACAGAAAAAGCTTGACTGCAGTTACTACCACCAAAGGTTTAGCTACAAAGTATAAGTTAAGGGTGCCAATATTTTTAGCCATGCCGTTTTCATTAGTTTTATTATATTAAATAATATGTTATGTTGTTATTCAAATTTTAATTTCAAGTTTCAAATTTAGAGAAAATTTAGGTTTAAAAAAAAAAAAAGTTTGAAGGTACCATTGTTTTCGTCCACATCTGCATATCCATAACTAGGAATTTGATCTCTCCAGCAAAAGTGATCAAGAAAAAGGACAAAAGATACGTTTGAGTATTCCTCTGATTTCCTCCTCATGTGTTTCCAGCTGCAACCTTCACCATCTTGATGCTGCTGGCCAATCTTAACAGCTGTGCGAACCCCTGCATCTACCTGATGTTTAGTGGCAAGCTGCCCAAGAGATTGGTGGCCCTGATGGGCTCGGGCCAGCCTGATCTGAAGGAGTCCATCCAGGAGGATGCCTCTGTGGTCAGCTCCCTTTATATCAGCCTCAAGAGCCTGTCAGACTGCAGATAGAATCTTTAAGCCTCAGATACTTTTCTCACATCAGGCCAGCCTGTTGAACAGTGGTGTGTAAAATATGGCTCCCTCATGCGCAAAAGAGCTGTAGAAATGTGTGAGGGCAGACATTACAGCAGAACTACCATTCTATTGTAGGGAGACAACTGGGAGACATTGTGAAGATGAAATGCTTGAATATTTAAGTATAAGCTCATTATGGAGCACCAGATACACCACCAAGTCTTTAAAAGAACATTACCTTGATACATTAAATATGATTACGCTTGCTATAAAGGCACGATTACTCAACTCAGTCTTGCAGACCTACACAATACACCCACTTCACTAAATGATGCACCCATTTTACTACCTAACACCCCTGACCTCTAACCTTAACTATCTCACTGCTAATGCATAACCTAACCAAGGGGATCTGTCATGTAGATACTGCAATTCCCTGCTACAATTGTCCATGACTGACTGAGTGAGTGAGTAGCTCAGTGCTGAAGTAACACCATTGGTTGACTGAACACCATTACTTCCTGTATATATTTCAAATTAAAAAGCACTTTAGCCTTTCATACACATTCCAGCCATTTACTAGGTTATGAATCTAGTCTTGTTTTGGTGGGACTCTATGGATGGCAATGTTGTTAATCCACCATACTGGTCCAGACTGATAGATACATAAACAACTATTGGATTAACTGCCATGACACTGTGTACAGACATTCATGTTCCCATGAGGATGAATCCTACACATGTTTCATCTAGTGCCACCAGCAAGTTGTCACTTATCCAGTGAAGTATCTCAACATCTACACCATGGATTGGCAACAAAAATGTTTCATTCATGGTCCCCAGATGACGTATTGCAATGACTTTGGTGATCATTGGTGGTTGGTGACATTTCCTCTAGTGCCACCTTGAGGTTGACATTTGTGGTTTTGGGTGAAATGTCTTAACAACTGTAGGATGGATTGTCAGTAAATTCGGTACACACATTCATGTCTCAGGATGAACTGTCATATGTTTAGTTATTTTCTGACCTTTCTTCTCGATCCATTATCAGGACAAAATGTTAATAAAACACTGTCCACAACTAATTACATTTTCATTAGCTTTAGCTGTACTCTATTTAGTGCTACTCTGCAAATGGTAGCATCTTAACAATGCTAAACTAGGATAATGAACACTACAACATTAAACCTGCTAAATATCAGCATGTTAGCATTCATTGTGAGCATCTTGAACATGCTGATGGCATTTCCGACAGCTGTGGTGGACCCTAATTACGATATAATGTGTCTCTTATTTGTTGACAAATGAAACTTTATTCAGGAGCCACAACAGAATATGGGTCAGGTTATTTTCTCAGTCAGGAATACATAAATTATTAATGAGAAAATTAAGGAGAATTCTGAAATGGACACACAATTTGCAAAATGTTAATTGCAATATTTTGATTGCATGTGATTTTTTTGTTGTTAGAGGTTTATGTAACTGATTTTGTGAAATGAAAAATGTTTCAAAAATGCATCCATGTGTTGTGATTTGAAAGTGTTTCACTCACATGTAAATGTGGTTTATCCTTTAGATATTTAATAGGTTATACTGTATGTATTATATGTCCTTCGAATGTAGTTCTTCAGTCTACTTAACATCTGTATATATGATCACATGTATGATCATGACAGATATCTGTTAGTTGTTGGTTAAAATATTCAGTTATCAGACATTAGATGGGTCTGTGTTTGGTTCAAATCTTGAGTATCTTCAAATGTTTATTGCACCAAGATGCTCACTGTAAAATGTTCCAACATGTTTACATTTTTCAAGGATTTTTAAACCCTTTAGGAGTGATGATGTCTGAGGTATTGCCAAATAAACTGTCATGACTTTTCATGGGGTTTTTCTCTTTCCCTAAAGACTTGAGGTTGAAATATTTATTTGGTCTTAGTCACACGGTTTTTCTCCAGTTTATCTTATTTTTCTCCAAGCTTCTATTTTTCTGCAATACTTGACCAGGTGACCTGATAGAAGAAACTATCAGGTGTCCATACAGATTTTCTTTTTCCAGGGATAATTTCTGCATTTGGTCTCAGTGGTTTACAGATGTCTCATTAGCCATAGCATGTCAACATAGCTCATGCTAAGTGAGATGAATGAGCCAAACCTGGCACAAAGCAGTTCCTTCAGGAATAAGACGCCAAGCTGTGCATGCCTGAATTTTCACTCTATGCATTCTGCTTGAAGATTTGAGCGTCACACTGAAATCAGTCCACAAAAACATAACTCAAAACATCCACAGCAGTGATTTGCTCCATGCTTTCACTGAGCTGTTCATACAAATCCACAGGAAATCTTCCAACAATGAGTCTTCTGTTTTTTTTAATCATCTTCAGCGACTGTCTGGCAGCTGGCTGGGACTCAACTCTGACCTTTAGTGCTAATAGAATGACCAGCAGCCAGTGTCCCAAACTGCTCAATGGTCAGGGAGGAGGGGGAGGTGAGGTGAGCTGTGGCTGATGGGTCACGGCATTAGTCTTTATTAAAGCCATGCTACATGCTACTATGATCTCAATATTTTGTTCATTCATATTTGATACAAAAGAATCACCAAAAATAACAAGGGAAAAAATGACTACAATTATAAGCTTAACAGAACTTCAGTACTGTTTTATTATTAGCAGGATTGGGCTCACTGTGTTTCTTGCTGCAGAATAAATAAAGAGACAAACGACTTCCCTGCAGAACCAAAGACATGAAATATTATACGTTACCAACTAGCTGACATATTAGCCGGGCCTATTCAGCTTTATCCAGAGGCTTTCAGCTTCATTTCAGAGACAGAGAGCTTTAACCAAATATAAAGTGACATACTTGCTACTGTCTATATGTTGACATCTGTTTTAACAGTGAGATGGACATATTTTGTTTTCTGTTTAATAGTGTTTATTGTGGTGAAGTTTAATGATAGTAATGAAGTAATGCTTCATATTACAGCCCACTTGTCCAGTAACTAGACTAGATTTACAGTAAAAGGGTGTTAATGCATGGTTATTACTGTTAAAAGGATGAGTACTGCTTCATTTTACGTCCACATACAACAATTATTGTTGTTTAGTCTATACTAGAAGCAAGGAGATCCCTTTTTAATGCAGTTTCAGCCCTCATTTTATGTAAAAATGAACCCCAAAGTTCATCTGAAACTAACTTCATCAGTCTCAGTTGAACAAATCAATCAGGCATCTTGCAATGTACAGCCTTTTTTTGACTTACAAAAACATTTCCTCTTTGTTTTACTGTCCAGCTGCTGTGGCTAAGTGCTGGGAGCACAAATACTAAAGAGAACATCAGTTTTGAAGATACTCACTTTATTTGTCTAATTCAGACAGCTGAAGCTTCAGATTTGCTTACATTTACACTGAAATAAGTAAATTACAACAGACAGGACAGTTTCAACAATCAGCAAATGTTTCAAAGTACAGTACATTTCCAGATTATATTTATATAATATAATATATATAATTTTAGTATCAGTTCTTACATTCTACAGTAACTTCTGGAGATGATCAATAGCTCTTGCACAAAATCTTCCAACCGTTCTTACCCATTCTCAGCATGTTACACTCTTTCACTCGCTTTCTATCTGCACCCACAAAAAATGATCCAACCAATTTCTCTCAGCAGGGAATTTCAATGCCTCAAAAACAAGCCTTAAATGATCCAGACACTTGAGATTTGATAAGATGTCATTATCAGCATAATACATTTTTCTTTTTGAAGTTTAATCAGGAAATAAAAGACAACTCAAAAGGCTCCAACAGATGTTTGGCATTTGTTGGAATGCTTTTCCTCTGTTGTGAAAACAGAGATGCAGATCTCAAAGTTTGATGTGATGTATCGATCAAATTAGTTTCAGTAATTGAAATGTTTAACGACCACATGGTACATCTGGATGATAAGGCTATCAATCAATACACCATTTCAGTTGATTTGGTCGGCAACAGCTTGTGTCACTGTTTATGAATAGGCTTACCGTACAGTTGCAATGGTGAAATGATTCATTGTATCCATCATTTGAAGCAACTGGCAAAAATTGATGAAAACATGATACCAACAGTCTAAGAACAAGTCAGTTTTATTTATATCTCAGGACACTTTTTATATAGAGCAGGTAAAGACTGTATGCTTAAGACCCAACATCATGGTATAAATAGTAATGCTTCTAAACATCCTTTTCTTTCTAAAATGCTTCCATACCACTCAGGATCACATTTATAATTATATAGCATGTGATTTCCGATTTACAAAAGCCCTGACATCAATTATGTACTTGTATCATGTTGGCCTAATATGTTTTGAAAAAAGTGTGTGTTTGTCACATGTTCCCATGGAAACCCTGAAAAATACAGTTTGGGGAGTGGAAAAATAAGTAGCAAGTAATACTTAGGAGTGATGTCGTGCATTTCCATGTATTGCAAATCACACTTGAAAGAAATACGATTTCCATAAAAGTAGCTGAGCACAACATAGGTTAATAACCAGAAACTGCTTTCTAAACATGGAGGGGGGATTAAAAGCCTAAAGAGAAGAACACTTATTGAACACAACCCAGATCAGACAGTCAAACCACCTGCAGTGATCAACAGTAACACAGAATCATGAGAACAGATATGACAGCAGGGAAACCTGTGAACAAAGAGCTACTTGCTGTTTGTACCACTCTAAGGGTTTGATTTTACTGATGGCTCACTCTGTTAGCCTATATCAACCTGCAGACCTCACATTGTTTATATAGTATATCATGTAATCTCTATATTCCCAATTAATTTCTGTGTGAATGTGTGCAGATGTGTGTCCCTATACAACAGATACGTTGTGGTTTCCTCTATAGTGAGCAGTAAATTGAGATTTCAGACACTTATGAGTCATTTTGTGTAAAGTTGCCCAAATGTAATTTTAGCATCTGTAAAATGCGGTGCATTAAATGTGGGAATATAAGGACACGGGCAATATATGGAGGAGAATATATGAGCATAAATTTCACAATCAGAGTTCAAATAAATAAAATCAAATGGCAGACAGTAAAAATAGTGTACAATGTAGTGAATAGAGAGAAAATTAGGACACAGTCTATGTAATCCTTATTGAACTGTGGCCATAAGAGGCAATTACAGGACGTGTCAGGTCATTTTTCTTTATCATTAGATCATCTAACTCTAATGGAGCTGGAGATGATTTGCATCACTGAAATGTATATATATAACCCTAATTAGATAAAGGTTAGATTATGGGAGTGTTGAATATGGATCTGGATCAAACAACTGCGCTTGAAGAATTGGATGCAACACAGGTTCAGGCTGTTTTTAGGCCATTGGAACTTTGCCTGAGTGCACTTCAAATCGAGTCAGGATAAATTGCTTTTCTTTTTTCTTTTTTCTATTTCTTTTCTTCTTCTTTTTTTTTTTTTTTTTTTACCTCAAAACCAACTGCTTGTAAACCAGTGGACACACTTGGGAGGTCATGGGCACATAGTCATTTAGCAAGAAGACTGTTCCAGACATGCTGGGAGAAGAGAAGGACACAAAAAACACTCTCTGGCTGGATAGCAAATGCTCCATCTGCATATTAAGTACTTTAGACTGAGCACAGTACTAACAATTCTGATTTAATCAACTCTAAATGTAGTATACTATAATTAAGGGAACAATAGAATGTGTGCAGATGGGTTAAGAGATAGTAGAGCAAAAGGTATAGTAGTGTTATGAGGTTAAAATGTCGTCATGGCTGATTGAAATAACTAACAAACTACGCTTTGATCAACATGTAAGACTAATGCAATCATGACCTGCTCACTCATATTAAATCACATGGATGTAGATAAATGCTATGCTGTAACAGGTTTGTTAACACCAGTGTTAACACAGGCCTTAAATTATGATCAGATGAAATATAACCCAAACTCTTAAATAATGTATGGGAATATACCTAATAGTTATGTGGTCAAAAAGCAATTTATTGAGCTTTAAAGGTACGTGTTTAAACTTTAAATGGCTCTCCTTGTGAAAGTTATTTTCCTATGTGTCTGAAATTGCTCTTTATATAAGAAGCCACTTATAGAAATTCAACACAACAGCTCGCCATTTCTTCATTTCTCATATCCATCAGAAAATGATGTGGGAAAGTGTAAATGCAAATGAGGATGAAGTCATGCCGCTGTCAAGGTGAGAAACATTAGTTGTTTTTTTAAAAGGATATACCTGTTTTACAAAGCATGCGGAAAACAACAGAAATAATCAGTAAATTATTTAATTTATTCTGTGCAAGTCCTGTCAATTAGTTAAATACACATCAAATTGCTTCGCCTGCTTGATATTCACTTTCCATCTCTACTGACTTATGGCTCCACATATTTAATGAAAACATGTCTGATATGCGAGCATGAGATACAGACCACAAAGTTTTGTTACGCTTTGAAAAAACATATTAATCTGATGGAGTGCGGAATTTTAATTAGCATAAACACTTCCACCTGTTCATGAAGTGATTTATGAAACACGAGGGAGCCTTCAGACTGTGTGAGAAATAACAACTGTTGTAAAGTATGACCTCATCGCCATGACGCTGAACCCTGTTTTGCTCCTGCTCTGTTTTTTTGGCCGATCAATAAACAGAACAAACATGTGTAGAGCATATGTTAATCAATGGATACACTGCATTACAGAGTCTGGAAATGCATGAAATAGCGTATTTAACTTTCAGGAAGCATCAGTTAGCTTTCCATTAATAATCAACCAAATGTGTAATGAGATGGTATGAAACCTGGCATGTTTCAGTCACATTTTATTAATGATCATGCATATTTCACATTTTGGATAATTAGATTATTTATACCAAAGATCCACATCCAACAAGTGGGTGGATAATAAAAACACCAAAGCTGCTGTGGTCCAGATGTGTCACTGAGGGATTTTAATATCGTGCAAACGCAAGTTTCTCATGAAATCTTTAAAGAGTGTGCAAAGATGAATAAAGCACTGTATAATTCATGTGTCTGATCTCATCTTAATTAAAATGAAACGGGCGAGTGAGTTCATGATTGCTGCTGCTCCCCGGAATAGTTCTAAGTCTTTATTATCTCCAGGTCCTGAGGGATATGCCCATTTATCAGAGCAGCCATTAGGCCCGGATTAGGGTTGTAGTGCCTGTAAGATATTCATAGGTTTGAGGGAAGGGAAGGTCAGAAAGTAACAGCAGTGGATGTAACAGAAAAAAAAGTCACCACAAATGGATGTAGCTATAAATATAAAAGTCAGGACAACTAAAGTAAGCAGCTAATTAATCACACAAGCTAGAGTTGGAGATCAGCTGTGTCCAATCAAAGTCTGACTTTTAGGTCACATACATCCTTATGTGGTAGGCCTAACAGATGTCTTGGCAAAAACTGCAAACTCATTAAATTCTTGGTTATAGTTATTCAGCGAATGGTTTTAATATTTGCAGCTGCCTCATTTTAAAGAAAGAGCCATGTAAAAGAGGTCTTGTGAAAATATGCATTTGATGGCTACATAATGTGCTATAAGAGTGAGACTAAAGCTGCTTGTCTCAGGCAAAAAGTCAATTCCACTACACAGTTCATCAATAATGGCTGTATAGATTATTTCAACAAGCAAGATACATATAATAACAATATAACTTGGCTTTCATTGCCGTAGGTGATAAAGTTGTTAATCTGACAAGCTGACGTTTGCTGCTTAGATTACAGCAAATACAGATACTGTTTATTTAATTCAGAACGTATTTGCTTGTATTTTCTTGGTTTCGAAAACACCATCTTGCCTGCACACTCCCACAGGTGTATTATGTAATTCCTTCTGATTAGACCATAGATGTAACCTGTGATTGGATAATGCTGTTCAGGGGTGGGGTTTTAGCAGAAAGTCAATTAGTCACTTGTCAAGATTAATGGAGATCACCTGTGGTTAATTGAAATGTGACTAGTGATTTTAAGTTAAATACACCTTACAAAACAATTGTCATTTGTCTTCATGATGCAAAAACTGCATTATTCCACTCAAATACATGGATATTAAATAGTTACAGGATACATGGATATCTTCCCAGTTGCTGAATATTCCTCAGAGCACAAAAATATAAATCATTAAAATTAAAAAAAGGAATTTACACATACCTCTAGAGAAGGCTGTCTTTAAAACCAACAGAGTATTGGTGCCTGCAGCAACCAAAAAAACATGCAGACAACTGTTGCTTTACCAGTCACATCTTTATGGCAGAATGACGAGAGAGATGCTTTTGAAGAAAACTCACATCCTCTCGACTTTTTCCAGAGAGCCCGTAGAAGAAAATAGCAAGGGAAAAAGATTCTCTGTTGACACCAAAATTGAGCTTTCTGACACCGCTTGAATTTAAATGACATGTTTGTTGGAAGGCTTGTGAATGTAGTGTTTTTGCTGCACCAAAACGCAGGAAAAACCTTGGAGAAAAAACCTGCTGCAGTCTGAAGGAGAACAGCGACTCAAAAGAAGATTTTATTTTCCACCAAGACATTGACCCCATTAAGTCAAAGCTACACAAGAATGGCTTCAAAACAACAATGTCAATGTCCTGAAGTGGCAAAGTTGGGGTTCAGACAAAGATGTGTGGCAGGACCAGAAAAAACTCTTCAATCACCCATTGAGTTTGACAGAGGTCTGCAGAGGAGAATAGGGGGAAAAAAGCTACTTCCAGGTGTGCAAAGGTGATACAGACCTGTCTGCATGGATCCACTGTCAGAGGTGCTTCTAATTTCTTCTTAAATAAAGTTCCTTATCGTTGTTGGATATGAAGTACATGCTCAATATGTGGGACAAGGACTGATGTCCAGAAACTTTGTAAAAAGTTGTTCTGGGTTTTACAGATTTATCCAGATTACACTGTGTTTTTTGAAAAAGGCTGAAATTGGTTGTGTGATGCTAGTTTTGTGTAGTTTGGTTGACATCCACTCTCATGGGCTCCAGGAATGCCAAATACTCACAAAGACTCTTGCCCTGTGATATGAAAAACAACAGCTGAATATGGTTCCTTCCCTTGGTCTGCTGTCAGTATCAGTGTCTCTTAAACTTTCACAGGTATGAGTTATTTAAAGAGCTCTGCCAGACATATACAATATGTTAAAAATACTAAACAACTACCTTGTTAAAACTTTCAAATAACATCTACTTCGTCATATAACAGAAATCCAGCATCCATGATTGTTTATTTCAAAAATTAATTAAAAAGCTGATGGACGCAAGATCTCTTCTATCGTCTGACCACTCTAATCGCTTATTACGCTACATGTCACATTCAACCATTCACACACACATTCATACACTGATGACAGGCCCTACCATGCAGGGTGCCAACCTCCTCATCAGAGGGGGGACTACCATTCACAGACACATTCATACACCCATTTATATGCTGTTGGCAGTCATCGGGAGCAATTTGGAGTTAATTATCTTGCCCAAGGACACATTGGTACGTGGAATGGAGGAGACAGGAATCAAACCGCTCTACCTCCTGAGCCATTGCCACCCGCAGACAGAAAACTGTTATTTAGTTTCAACTTTCAATCACTGCACAGTGAAGTAACAATACACATTTTTTAACAAACAGTGGAGTGGAGGGACACTTTAAGTCTAGTAAACTTCATATTTTCTACCATTGAAGCAGTGCAAAATGATTACAGAAGGTAGCTGTAAGATATTGCATGTTAACTTTAGCTTGTCACCACTTTATGTCACTATTGATACTTTTGTTATCTTAAAGGAACAGTTCAACCTCTTGGGAAATATGTTCACTTAATTTCTTAATTGATTCCACTCTCATGCTCCTCTTATATTGTGGCCTTAAAACATTCTTGCCTGTTAATACGGATGTGCTGACCTCAGTATAATCTTTTATGGTACAGCAATGTACACCTCTGTGGAAAAAACACACCCAAGCACAATTAAATAAAGTGATAATATATGAAAGCAGAGAACAATAAATAATGATTCATAAGTTTAACATTTATTAACATAATTATTTATGTATACATAGGTGTAGCATACAGTGGCACATTTACATAATTATTATTTTTTAGTTATACAATACAAGTGACTTAAATACATATCATAAAGTCCACAGTGATTGTCTTCCCTGCCCCTGATTGTCTACACCTGTGTCTTGTTAATCACCTCCCCCTAAAGTATATAGTCTGTGTCATTCCCTGTGTTTGTCACTAGTTTGTTGTAGTTCCTTTGTGCCTCACATTCCAGCCTTTTTTCCCCTTTGTGTACGTGTCAGTGTGTTTTTTGAGCAGAAATGAGCAGGAAGTACTTACACTGCAGCAGGCGGATGAGTTTGCCCTCATGCATAAGGGTTTTCAATAAACATAATGCTTCCTCTCAACGTGGTTCTTCCCAGAGGTCTGGTGATGCACTTCTTAGCCCACCTGTGTCTTTATCAGCTTCTAAGCTGGGAAAAACTGTGCTTTTTTCTGTAATAAGTCTGGTCACATAGTGGCAAACTAGTGTTAAAATGAAAGTGTCAAGTGTCAGCGCCTAAGCAGAAGAGACCTGTGAAATTGGTTGAATTGGTCCTTCACCTCCACTGCCTATGTGTCTCCTATAAGGACTGTGAAGATGTGCTTCTGTTCCGCTTACCAAGGTGTGTAAACTGGCTGTTTCTATGTGGTCTGAATGTCAACGTGCTTTTATTGCTGCTACATCTCTCCTCTGCAGTGCTTCCATACTGGCTGCCCCTAACTTCCATCTTCCCTTCAAACTGGAGGTTGATCATCAGCTTCATTACTCGACCATTGAGAAGGAAACTCTAGCTATGTTCCTTGCACTAGAGCATTTTGACGTATGTTGGCTCCAGTTCTCACCCAGTGGTGGTTTAATACGGGTCTTATCTTTCTATCCCAGATGTACAACAACAAGTAGAGGCTGATGCGTTGTGCTCAGTTGGCGAAGGGTTATAACTTGGAGATTAGATTTTTTTTTAAAAAGAATCAGACAACATTGTGGCTGACGTATTGTCCCAGGTGTGAGGTGGTTATATTGGAGGGTGTGTGTGTTTGTGTGTTTGTGTGTTTGTGTGTGTGTGTGTGTGTGTGTGTGTGTGTGTTTCTTTTTTTTCACCTGTTCCGTTTCTGTGCACCCACTTGCTGATTAAGGCTGGCAGTTAAAAGGTCTAGGGATCCAGCTGACTGTGACAGATGTGTGGTGCAAAACTAGTTGCAAGTGATTTATTATTGTTATAATTGGTGGCATTTATTCCTATCTGGGGGGGGTGAAGCTTTAATTGTTCTCCTTGTGTTTGTTTTGTGTTTTGTTACCTTTTTGTTTGTTAATGTAGTTAATCATTTTAATTGGGCTATGCTTTCTTCTTTGTTTTAGGAAAGTAGTTTTCTGTTGGCATTTTTGTGACCCTAATTTTTTATTAAATAAAACCTTGTTTTGTATTAATCTACCTCCGTTTACCTTGTTTTTGTCGTCCCCTGGGTAAAATCACTGTTACTCCCCTCATCCCCTGTATTTTTATAACATAACATGAACCTTGCTTGTTTTTTTGGACCCTGCCTTTTGCCTTTGCCCTCTGGATTTGTTTGCTCTGTCTGACGCCTGTCTGTTACCAACCTGTTTTGGATTAAACGACTGTTTAGTGAACTGATCTTGAGTTGTGCACTTGAGTCCAAACTGTGTTCCACTCATTACAATTTCATGGATTTACCATAAATAACTTTTATCTGATTTTTATTAAAGCCCGTTCTTAACATCTCAGGTGATAGAGTAAGATAAGAGAATAAATAATGGTTTCTAAAGTTAACTTGAATTATTCATATTAAGTGTTATTAATGAACCAGTAGGTGTAATTTACAGTGTTTAGATAATATTGCTTTCTCTGTTTATATTATGGCCTAATTAAGTCAGAAGAAGAGAACTACAAATAATGGTTAGTGAGATCAGTTAAATCTGATTCATAAAGAAGTGATGAAGTCAGTTTAACCCTTGCCTTAACAGGCAACATGAGTATACAGAATAATTAATATCTAATTTTCCACTCCTGCCTGTTTAAGTATTGTTTAGTAGTAGTATAATATTACAGGTTATTCTAGGTCTTATAGAGCCCAAATCAGAAGCTCATACTCAGCATCTCTGGTGGTTGAATAACATAAAGACAAAAAAATGGTTAGTAAGAAAAGTGACCTTTAATTATTGAGTTTGTACAGTTTATATTAAAGGTCTTGGTCACTTTCTGTCTGAGACAGAAGCTCGGACTCACCTTTTCATCCACATTGACCACTAACAGCTCACAATAAATAATGGTAAGATTGACACATAATGTTTAAATGACTAAGTATGTGATATAAGTTTTCTCTGTGTTTTGCAACTTCTCTCCAATATTCTTTTCTTTCTCTATATGCCGTTTCCCTTTCACTGCTAACTCTAGTGTTGACCTGGGCAGCACTATAAACAACCATGTGCCACCTCCGCATGGTGTTGCCAGCCACTGCTTTTCATCTGCTATTGATGAGCTTCCCCAGGCGGGCATGACATGCACGTCTCAGACTTACCAGGAGGTGTAGCTAATGCTGAAATGCAGATTGTGTTAATTTGAACACACAACCAGTAAACGCTTAATGCACAAAGTTTGGACATCCCTGTCAAACACAAAGGCTACATTGGGTATTACCAGCCTTCAGGATGATAGAAAAGGTCGATCCACCCACTGTGCCAAAATGTGGAGATATTACAAAATGGACCCCAGTGCAAGACAGCGATACCTGGGATATTGATAGCCCTGCCAGATGAATAGGCTACCTGGGGCTTTGCTTGCCCAGACATGCACGAAGACAAACCCTCAAGGGTCAACCCAACGACCCTGAGCGCAAGATGCTACATGGTGTTTCAGCAGCTCTGCTAGAGACTATCTGGGGAATCACAGGCGGAGATGAGCCTCCTGGACTTGCACCCAAAAATGCTGTCAAAACTTTTACAATTTCCTCTGCACTCCAGCAAAGTCTTGAAGGACCCCAAATAACCATCACCGGAAAAAACAAGAGACATCTGCTGAGTGAAACATGTGAAAGAGGAGAGAACATTTTGCACATTGACCATACATGCTCCAGTCATATACTAGGTTTAAACCCAGCCCTGTTTTAAAAACTTAAACCTAGTTTCCTCTGGATAATCCAAATAAATTCTGTCTGTCAACAGGATTATTATGGTGGTTCTCAGTCTATAAGTGATCTAACTGATTTACAGAGGAGGTATCATTGTGCACTCTTACCCTGATATGACTTAATAATTGCACTTTTTTTCATCAGCGATTTAAAAAAAAAAAAAAAAAAAAAAAAAAAAAAAAAAAAAAGCAAATATATCATCATCGGTAATAAGGATAAATGTTTTTAGATGTAGCCCTATTTGGTTTTTCTTAAAGTAGCTGTTGAGATCATGTACACACTGATAAGAGTATCAATCTCCCCTGAAAGATACATTTAACATACAATAGTTGGCCCTTGAAGCATATTTGGGATGCGGTATACTTATATTTAAGTTCATTATAATATTCCAGACTTAGATATAATTATGCAAGCTATATCAATCTTTGAGGCACTGCGTCTGATATTATCTGATGTATCTATCATCATACGTATCATGGAATGTGAACACAGGGCAAAATACTTTGACTTTCCGTGCATTAAATCTCAAATTACC
This sequence comes from Scomber scombrus, assembly GCF_963691925.1. NCBI lineage: Eukaryota > Metazoa > Chordata > Actinopteri > Scombriformes > Scombridae > Scomber > Scomber scombrus. Next base: position 7,899,799 of record NC_084972.1, read on the forward strand.
ACGGAAGCACACTTAACTTCCTCATTTTTATTAATGTTATCAAGTGGGTTTTATTTTTCCATCTAATATTACATTCATGTTTTTACATGCTTTTATGTCCTTTTCATGTGAGGCACTTGGTGCTATAATTTATTTTGCTGTAAAGCACTTTGAGCTGCATTTCTTGTATGAAAGCTGCTATTCAAAAAAAGCATTTATTAATTATATACTCTGAATTTCTGTCTTGGAGTTTCTTATTAGACTCATACCTGATTTTATTTAATCTTGCATGGATTCACTCTAATTCTTCTCAATGCAGATTTTGTCACATGGAAAAATATTAAAAGTTGCTCATTTAATGCTTTGGCATAACGTTTGGTTAGCTGGTCATCTGTATTTTAGACAGTAAAATGTGAGTTTTTTGTTGTACATTAAGTTAAATTTTCCATTCTGTTGATTGAATAAAGACTTGCACATCACTGTTTTTTGTAAAACACAGCTGTGTGTTTCTATTCCGTAATGATGCAGTTATATAGGTTGGTGAACAATTAAAAAAGGGTTGCTTGTCTATCAGTCTCAACTACTCATCTTGTCTCATTAGTAAAGGGTCATTGGTTTGTCTCTTTCTAACAAGCAATCCACACACACTTGTCTGTCACCTGCAATTACAAATCTTAATGAATCATTAAAAAAGGGGTTCTTATAGCAATCCATCATGCCTGCAGGTGTACATTTTAATGAGTTGTTTACACAGCCCTGAAGCCCTTTTCTAGAAAGTTAGTGGTTAAGTCCAATGGAGGGGTCCCCCTGATGAACTAAGGAGATAAATAGACAAAGCAAATTTGATGCTAAAGGAGGGATTTTCCACAACTTTGTCTTATATTTATCTATAATTCAGATGCTGTTTTACAGGAATTCTCTGCTTATCAGTGTCGAAAATCCTGATTACATACATTTGTGATTGAGAGTTACAAGAGATGAAAAACGACAAGGAGGGTGGGTGCTTTTTTTTGTGTGTGAGTACAAATGTGCTATGGTGGTGGGAAAGAGCTGTACTGGCATCCTGATATCTCTTCCAGTCCTTGCAACTCAGCCAGAACCATTAAGAGACAAGCATCAGCAGCTGCTTCTCCTGACGGGTTCACTTGGGAGTGAGAGGTCTGTGCCTCATGTTGTAAACACATTATGTAGGAGCCAACGTTCAGAGTTATGTAAGAGCCAGCAGTCGTATACATGGATGCAGCAGCAGGAGATGTAGGATCCAGAAGTACAGGCTGAGACAATAGATTGACTGAGAGATTGTTTGTTGCATTGACGGCGGGCAAGCTGAGTCGTTGATGAGTCGGTGATGAAAAACAACTCCTGTCATCAACCTCAATGCTCTGTACTTCAAGACTGACGCCAATACAAGCCTTAAATAAAAGAACTGTGTCTTTTAGCACGGTATACTCCTACCTTGTCAGACATGACGTATATGAGGCCCACTTAGAGAGTCTTTATTTATTTGGAACATTCAATGTCACAACCATTATTGATTTATGTTTTGTGACTTTCTTTCTTTTTAAATATAACTATTTCAGTAATGTTGATCTTGATGTGTAAGTCTTAAATATAAAAGTGATTGTAATTGAGATGGACAGTGTACTGAAAGAGCTGGGAGACAAATGTTGTATGTTGAATGTCCTTTGAAAAATGTAGGGGGAAAAAATAAAAGAAAGGGTTTGAAAAGTAATGTCCCCAAGCATGAGGTGGTGGTATCTAAATAATAAAAGAAAGAAAAAGACATGGATTACATTTAAATATAATAAACAGATCTTTTATGGGTAAGAAATTGCACAGTGGTGACACACATACAGATACTAATACAGAGGTATTGCAAAGATCTCTATATCTATCTATCTCTGCATAAGAAATCAGTACAAGTCAATCAATACAAGATCAGCATGTTGATGTGGAACCACACTTGACTAATGGGAACCAGAGCTGGGGTAAGGCATATTAATGAGACCGATTGGTGATGAATTCCAAATTAGATTCCTATTCATGCAGCAGTTTAATTTATCAATTTTATCTACCTATGTACCTGAAAGCATTGATATCATAAAGGTAAAACCGTATTTTCTTCCATCGCACCCACATATAGCATGGAAATCAATCTGTTTTAATGTCACTTATATGAGGTCCATTCATCCTGTCATTGTTAATTATGCATAGACTATTCAAGCACAGTGGAGAACTAATTTATCAGACTAGAAGTGACACAGCCATGGTCTGTAACAGGTTTACAAAGACTTTGGGAATGTGGCTTTCGAAATAAACATGTACTAAACACCATATATTTGATAATTCTGCTTGTAGTCAAATTACATATTTCTGGTAGAGTTTAGAATCATGTAAATAGTTTTAAGTCAAATCTCCTAGATGTTTGACAAAAGAGTCCCACAAGGGTCAACATTAGGCCCCCTGCTAATAACGCCATGTGAATTCTATTACACCATGGCCACTAAGGGTTCTCAATTCTGATTACGACGAGACGTCGTAATCATACTGAGACGTAACAACAGATTAAAGGATAGCTTAGCCGTAAAAGTTCCTCATACCAACTTTAAACATGTTATGGTATTATGCACCTTACTACTGGGATGAACTGCAAAACAAACTGAAGTTAAAGATGCTCCTCTTTTGTGTGATTTTGTGTGACAGATTTATCTTGTCATGATCTTGTCTCTTTTCCAATTAAAGCTGAACCAACAAACATGCACTTGCATTTGTTGGCAGCTGCCTGGTGACATAACAGTAGTAATTTCATCTATTGCACAGAAGGAAGCGCATAACTGAGTAATTACTCCTGGTTTCTGTAATAGGAAAAAAGCAGTAAACAAGGTTTCCAACTGAACATTGCTCTGTCAGGCTGCTGTTGACATGACAAGGTGGCAACAGCAGCACTGAATATCTTAATGAGCGTTAGATGTTTTCAGATATGTATGTTTATTTATTATGTTATCTTTGGATGTGGTGGCAGTAGACTTGTAATGGGCGGTTATTTAATCTGGTTGCCTGTTACTTTAACTGTCGAATATGCTATTTTGCACAGAAGTCTAACCAAACAGTTAAAGGAAGGAGGCATCATGCACAAAGGTGTATTGTGAGCATAAGCCGGATTGAAACACCTGCTGCATGCCAATGAATGCTGCTGCCTTGCGGCGTGGTGCGCAGTTTCATGAGCGCCTATGTGATCGTGTGGAGCCAATCCAAACATCAACCTCATGCATGAATGGTTGAGTGCTTGAGAGGGTAACATGCACTTATCTTTTAAATATGTGACTAATGAGGAACTTATATCAGTAGTTGTCTCTGGTTTGCACTCAATTTAGCAAGGCCTCTTCACACCACCCACAACAATATACAGAATGTTGGCATTCATATGCGTGTAGCACATACAGTGACATTATTATATTTCTCTTGGGATCATGTTGCTTACTGTATACATCATTTACTTTGAAAAGCACATAGCTTGTTGGCATGGCTACTGGATACAATCTGCCCCCCCATGTACCAGTGCTGTGTGGATAGAGAAGAAATGGTTCTGCAGGTGGTTGTTCATTGCTAGTTAATCATTGTAAGTGTTCTATTCAAGCTCAAATGTAAGTAGCACCCTGTATGTTATGCGTTGCAAGACATTACTTTTTGAAATTGTCAGTAATATTCATATTACATTCATGCTAAACGGTGGCAGATGGAAGGAGTAGTATTTAACTTGCACTTTGATTTGACATATGGCTATTAGCTCTGGAAATAATCATTATACAAAACATAGGAAAACATGTATATTTTCCTATGTTGCTACATTGCTTTGGTACTCATCAACTTGATTGCTTGCTTTTATTAAAAAAGAGGGACTTAGAATATATTTGATTGGGTTAAATCATCTTGTGGTATCAACAGATCTATATGGTCCAAGAAAAGGGAGGAAAAAACCCTCTCAACCCAGGGGTGATTCATCTCTTGACATGTCCTTGGTGGAGGATGATCTAACAGAGTCCATGAGGAGATTGAAAGCCTGATGAGAACCAGGGATGTGGAAAATCCACAAAGGCAATACCTTCATCAGGTGTTCCAACACAAAGGCCATAGGTATCATGGGATGAATTTCAGTGCAAAAGCCCAGCGTGTAAATAATGTAATGTGGGCTGGTGCAGAGTTCAAGGACTTTGAACTATTTCTATTTAATCAATCAGCTTTAACACTCCTGACAAGATCATCGTATATAACAGCCAGAGAGTAGACTACACTTTCACATATATATACATAGAAATCCATATTTATATTCTATATGTGGAGACAAATGATGTCTTTGTTTTTTGTAAAACTTCTTTTAATAGTTTGCTAAAATTATATATATACATGTGTGTATATATATATATACATATATATGTATGTATATATATGTATGTATATATATATATGTATATATACATATATATATATATACACATGTATATATGTATATATATATATATACATGTATATATGTATATATATATATACACATGTATATATGTATATATATATATATACACATGTATATATGTATATATATATATATATATATATATATATACACATGTATATATGTATATATATATATATATATACACATGTATATATGTATATATATATATATACACATGTATATATGTATATATATATATATATACACATGTATATATGTATATATATATATACACATGTATATATGTATATATATATATATATATATATACACATGTATATATGTATATATATATACACATGTATATATGTATATATATATATATACACATGTATATATGTATATATATATACACATGTATATATGTATATATATATATACACATGTATATATGTATATATATATATATACACATGTATATATGTATATATATATATATATATATATGTATATATATATATATACACATGTATATATATATATATATATATATATACATATATACACATGTATATATGTATATATATATATATATATATACACATGTATATATGTATATATATATACACATGTATATATGTATATATATATATGTATATATGTATATATATATGTATATATGTATATATATATATATATATAGAGGGGACTATGTGGTGCTATATAGACACCCTACATTTGGACAAACTGTGTTGTCAGTAAAGGCAAGTAAATTTAGGAATGCCCTACCACTTTCAATAAGAAAAAAGCTCCATATAACCCACTTTTAAGACTCATCTCAAACAGTGGCTTGAGGCAAACCAGAACTATCATGACTTTTAACCAGACATGTGTACAATGTATTTTTCTATTTGCATTCTTGCAGATTCTTACTTAATGTGAAAAGTTAACACTATATTACACATCTAATTTTTTGGATGTAATGTGCAGTAACAACATTAAGGTCAATGTAATACAAGGCAATTTTGGTTAATGCAGACATACATAAACAACATAAACAGCATTAGATAATTTTCAGTTAAAAGTTGAAAATAATTTATGATCAGGTTCTCTGTAGCCATTTTTGACCAAAACTGTACTCATAAGTTCTATACACAGTTAACACGTACAGGTGGTGCATGATATGAAGGAAAATAAACACCTTTTAAAAACTGTATAGGATAAAACTTTTTTTTACAGAAGGAACATGAATGATTACACTATTATCCAGCAGCCACAGTCCATCCCCTGGTCTGAAACTACTGAACATGCTGATGCTCCCCTCAACACATCAACACAGGGAACCATCATGTTCTCTCCTGGCTGTGCACACTGAGAGTATGTATTTATCCAAGCAACGGTCTATGGATGTCCTGCAGTTTCTGCATTAGTCCTGCATCAAGCTTCACTCTATTCAGGCATCCCATGCTGCTGCTGGTCTTCATCCCTCACTGTGCTGCAGCTCTGTTCCTCGCTGTAGGCTGTGGGCCTGTTGGTGGAAATAACACAAGATGTTCCAAAGTTTAAATATTGCATATTTCATGTAGACTGTTCATGAATAAATGTATTCTAAAACACATTTTCAAACTTGCAAGTTTGGTTTGCACCATAAACTTGAAAAATGCAATCTCCAAATCAACAAAAGCCTTTATAGAAATATAATTACTGAATGATGTAACTTGATCCCTGCTGAACAATGAAAAATGGAAATTATAATTAGCATAAAATAAAGAAGGCTTAGTCAATGTATAAACGATATCAATATCTGGATGACAGAAAACTTTTTACAACTAAACAAAGACAAAACAGAAATGCTTATTTTTGGCACACAAGCTCAGAGACAGACAATTTCAGCACATCTCAATTGTCTGTCTCTAGAGAGAAAATCTACAGCAAGAAATCTGGGAATAATAATGGACAGTAATTTAGATTTCAAAACTCATATCAACCACGTTACAAAAACAGCATTCTATCATCTCAAAAATATTTCCAAACTAAAAAGTTTCCTGTCACAATCCGATTCTGAAAAAATAATCCATGCATTCATAACAAGCAGATTAGAGTACTGTAATGGCCTTTTCACCGGCCTTCCAAAATCCAGTATTCACAGGTTACAACTAATTCAAAATGCAGCCCCACGTATTCTCACTGGAACAAAAAAATATCAACACGTCACTCCTGTTCTTAAATCTTTGCACTGGTTACCCATCAAAACGAGAATTGATTTCAAAGTCCTCCTCCTGGTTTACAAAGCTTTAAATGGCCTTGCACCTCAGTACATAACAGAAATGCTAATCAGTTACACACCAGCAAGAACCCTCAGATCCACAGGCAGCAGAAATGTAGTTATTCTTTGCACAAAAACTAAGGAAGGGGAGGCAGCTTTTTGTGTTTATGCCCCACGCAGGTGGAATACCCTGCCTGAAATAGTCAGAGGAGTCTCATCAGTGGCCACTTTTAAAAGCAGGTTAAAAAACGTTTCTTTTTATGACAGTGTTTGGTTAGGTGTGTGTGTGTAGGTGTGTGCACATGTGTGTTTGTGTGTGTTTGATTGGACTTGTTTATCTTGTTTTACACTTGCACTGTGTTGTTGGTTATTTTATTATGATTATTTGTTGTGAAGCACATTGAGTTTACCTTGTGTATGAAATGCGCTTTATAAATAAAATTTGACTTGACTTGACTTGACTAGTGAATGTAAATAAAGGGAATTGGTCTTTATTTAATGAAAGCACAGAGGTGGGTTAATTAGAGATATGATCGGAGAAGATAACAATGCCACCAAACTTGATTGAGTTTCAGGAGTCACCACAGAGGAATAGCAACCTGTAAAGTTTGAAATATTTTGGTAAGTATCAATCAATCAATCAATCTTTATTTGTATAGCGCCAAATCACAACAAAGTAATCTCAAGGCACTTTATACATAGAGCAGGTCTAAACCGTACTCTTCAGGTTTAAGTGATTAGCTGTGGAAGAATATTACATTTTTATGAAATTACTCATTAGGGAACGGAAAAATGGAATCTAAATTGCAGATTTCAATCAATGCATTTTAAGAGCCTTATTGTAGGCCTTAAACGCACCACATCACATCTGAACTCTGATTTTGACACACTCTCATTATAGAACAACTCACTTTAGATTTCTATTTGATTGTGAACTGCCTATAACCTCAAGAAAATCATGCTAGAACAGCTCCCCTTTAAGAATCACTGGTCTCCACACTAGAGTTGTTTGATGATTATTTCACAATCTCTCCCAGACTGACAATCCAATTTGAGCCAGTTTAACATCAATTCAACTCAGCAAATCCTTAATAAGGCTGCTGCTGAGCAGATCATATGCAGTGTCATAATTGTTTTTCACAATTGCCTTTCTCTCTCTTAATTTTCAATGGTTCACACAGTAGAGGAGGAAAAAGCTCAAACTTAAAGACAGTTGAAGTTTGTAATTACATTAACTTCTTTTTTTAAATTTTTATAGCCATTTATCCAAGCTTAACTTTAAATTAGATGTATCTGTATCTGCTAAGGGTGATTCTTCTTCTCAAAACAGTCACAATATTGCTCAATTCAGTGAAAGAGATGGCTTTGTGTTGATGTTCTATAACCCAATTACCCACCACTCTCGCATGTATAACCTTAGGCAGGAAATGAGCAGAGGTAACCCAGTTTCATACGTTAAAATCATTACATTTCACCTTATCCCCACTAAACTCCTCTCTAACAAACTGTTAACACTGATGGACAGGTTTCTTTTAATAGATGTTATTATTTATCAGCTCAAAGTATTGTTCATGTGCTTTGACGCATTTCTATACCCACATATTGCCGCAGCCAGAAATGATCGGAATGATTTGACATATTTCACACAAGTTACAAAACACAAAAGACCCCTTGGCTCAATTTTCATGTTGCCTGAAAAAAAAAGTCAAAAGCGTTTCTTGCTATCACGGTCTATCACAAAAGAGTGGTAAACAGTTCCCCCAGGAGCTTACTTTTTATCTAGCTGAAATTATTATTTAAATGGGAATACATTTGATGTGGTGTATATGCCTTGAAGCAGGATTTCTGAGCAATTCAGCCAACCACAAAATGATTGCATGAAAGTATGCAAACTCTCGGACATTTTTGCAGTCTTAGCAAAACTGTAGTGAGTTTCTGATGATCAGGTTGGAGCCAAGAGCTTCCAAATAAGAAGTGCAAGGTTTTCCCTTTCCCACTCTGGAAACACGGCCCGCTACCTTTGGCCTGAAGCTAGGAATACTGAGCGGAACACACCTGGACTAACGATAGCTAACATTAATCCAACTCAGTGAAAGTCCAAGAGCTCTTCAAATCTTATTAGCAATTATTTCCTAAATGACCACCAGCACATTTATTAAAGACCTAAAATTTTGCGAATGAGACCAAAATTAACTTGACTTGAATGAGAGTCAATTTAAGACAGGTTTTTTTTTTGGTGCCAGCATTTAGTGGCCATTGGTGGCACTACACAATATGGTACTTCTACGTTAGCTTAAGGCTCAAGCTGTGGTAGTTCCTGCTTGGTTGTCCCTCTGGCTGGCTTTTGTAAGTTAGCCAACAGACAATGTGGCGATGTTTGTAAAAGTGTTGTTAGCATTGCTTGTGTTGTCATTACTACATGCTGGTGGCTAGGACTTTTGAGAGTATGGTTGTATTTGTAGTGTTTACTAGCCATACTAGTTAATATTCCAGCTGTGCCTGGTGGTGTCCTGTGTCAGTAAGTGGAGTAGTGTGAATTTCTTTTCAGTCACACGCTTAACAGTAATGTTATCAAACTGGTTTAGATTGAGTTTAATGTGTGGGAAAGTATTTTTCAAATGTTTATATTAAAAGTGATCAATGTCTCATATTTGAATATTTAATGGAAAACGTCTTCGCTGTCAGGTTTTTGCCTCTAAGGATCGAACGTTGCTTCATTGAAACTTGTTTTTTTTTCTATTTAGCTCTGTGCGTTTCCTCACTCCTCCGTCCACAAGTGCATGACCTAAAAATCTGTCTTCTAATGCCATGTTTCTCATGGGAGACAAGGAGTGAGAAGGAGAAAACACAACATTATCCTATATCAGACAGCAATCCCATCAGTGTCAATCACTTCATTGATTAGTTACTGCAGCAGTACTTCATAATATTTCATTACTGCAGCAGTGTGGACATGATTGGACAAACTGCCTGTGGAGACAGGACTGTCAGAATCAATTGCAGCTGTAACATTTTCCTTATTCATTTTTTTCTTACATTTCTAATTTTTAAATGTGTGTACATGTGAGTGATGACTGAAACCAGGAAAGACACAATTGGCTTATTTTTTTTATTTTCTTATTTTCTATGTGAATCTTGGCTGATTCCGATAAAAAGTGCAAGTCCAACTACATTGTATTATTATTTCCACAGCTAAACACTTAGCTGTTGTCATGCTTGTTTGAGCTATGAATCCTGTAATAGCAAGCCATTGCTCAAATGGATCCGTCCATTGTACCTGCAGCTTTTTAGAGAATTTTAGTTGTTTTATTTATGTTCTGTTCTTCCAGTATTAAACAGATTTTGATTGTTGGTGTTATTCCCATTCAGTCACTGTCTTTCATCGTCTTTCACGAAATATAGACACATCAGGGGACGTCCTCACTACACTCAGGATGTATTTGTTTGGTTTAACTTTATATATATAGCTGCCTCTTTTGCAAATGTACTATAAATGGATGGCTATTGTAGGAGAAGTGAAATATTTGCTGCTTGTTCATCTCATTTTCCCTCTCCTGGTCCTGTAGTGGTATGTTGTGCATTTATGAATCCATGGTTCATTGCACATCAGATTGTTCACTCACACTGCATAATAGGAGGAATATTTCAGATATTATTTTCACATATGTCTGGATGCGTGGAAGGAAATTATTCAGAAATAAGAGCCTAGCAATAACTGACAGCTCTTATGCTGTGCATCATCAGTCTGAGGGACTGAGGTTGCAAAGATGTGCTATTCGGTATATACTTTTTTTGCACCTCTCTCTCACATCTCTGTTGGAAGCATCGAAGACACAAAGAAGAGATACAAGTCAGTAAATGGAAAGCACTTTTCAGGTGACAGTTCAGAGTGCAGAGTTTGATCAGGTGGGCTTCTTCAGCTACCCCCCTTTCTGCCTCCTGTTCTGGGTGGTTTGGTCCTTTATTTTTTATGTAAATTTGGGACTTTATCACACTATGCATCTTTTCTGTCGTGTTTAGGACAGTTTGGATTGGGTGGATGATACGCCATACAGTGAAGTAATATGTCAAGTTTGTTGTTGGTGTTTGGGGGTTTGACTGAAAATTGATGAGGGGTGCCATTGAGCCAATTTGCCACATCCAAGCCCTATATCAGACAACAATACTATCAAAAGAGGTTTTGATTCTAATAAATAATAATAATAATAATAATAATAATAATAATAATAATAATAACAATAATAATAATAATAATAATGATGATGATATTAATAATAATAATATAATAATAATAACAACAATAATAATAATATTAACAACAAATGTAATTATAATAATGAACAAACCTTGGAGATTATAACTTTAACTTTCATATTCACACTCTAATTACAAACATGACTGGCAACCCCGATAAACACCCTATTACTAATATGTTATTTTATTTTGATCCTTTATTCAGATGCAACTTACATGACTTTTGTCCTTCGGGCTGGGCTATGACGTGATAGACCTGGGGGGGTATTCCAGGTAAGAGGGACATATAGCACTGACACAGTGATGCTATAACAACAGAAGGCTTTATGCAGGTTTACCTTAAGTAGTTTGTATTAAAAACAAATCCAGAATCTAATGAAAACATACTGCGCTGCGAAACCTTTAGGTTGTTGATGCTTGACCACCTGCAACATTTTTTCTTGACAGCAAACTGTACTAATCCCACAGGGGAAGACGCCTGTCTCCTTCAATGAAGACAATCTCTGGATGGGTCATGTTTAGGAAACAACAAATTCGTCCCAAACCAGTCCCATGTGACGCCTTGTCAAACACAGATTGACTCTTAATAATTGCTTTACATCTTAGAACGAGGCATTTACCACACACTGTACAACACCAGATTAATACCAGATTAATAATAATAATTCAACTGAAATATATGCATAGCCACTCATTAATTTGAAAGGAGTCAGCTTGAGTAATGAAGCTATCATCAAGTCCTGTGTCTGGTTGCTTCAGATACGGTTGGAAGCATGGAAACATGCCGAGCTCAGCTGGGAAAATCAATGAACAGCTTTTTAAGCCAGTGGTTGGCTTTCAAGCCAGCAATTCTGTATTTGCTAAGCTTTTAATATACACAGTGAAAGTCAATAAAACATACAATTAAGGCAGGTGGTAGAAGGAGTGGAACAAAAACCGCCACTATCCCATTTATTGTCATCATACCCTGCAGGTGACAGTGTTTTAAGGCAGAATGCAGAGGTCTGTAGATGAGAATCTGAAGAAATGTAACATCTAAAGTAAAGACACTCCCCATTTATCAGTACTATCCAAAGACACTGAAATCTAGCATGCTGTACTAGACTGAAGAAAATAACCCCTGATTATTTCGACCAGTCCTCCTGTTAGCTCTGGCTGAATATTGAGCCATGTTAAATATTAGTGTCTGCAGATATCCAACCCACGCCATCCTCCACATACACTTGAAATGTAAAACCTACTCGTCTTAATCACTCATCGCCTAAGTTTAATAAGGGGCCCTTTTGCTTCTCAAACGTTCTTTATGGCTTCAGAGAGGATAAAATACTGTGAAGAATCTCTTGTTATATAAGACTCTTCTTCACGCCTCTGTGGTCCTCAGCTGTGCTTGATCGGGCTTGGCTGAGCACTACTGCATGTGTCAAGAATTCTTGCCATTTCCTCCACCTGCGAAGGGAATATAAGTTTTCTCGAGCAGTTTCCCAGTTGTTTACTTTTAAAATTGGACTAATTCGAAGGCACTGCCACTTCCTCAGATATTTTTCTTTTAAACCTCACATGTGGATACATGGTAATCTAATACCTGTGCATACCAACTAAATATACAGTCATGAACACCCACTTACCTGCCTATGATGTAATAAAAATGTTGAACATCTAACTCTATAATATACAATTATGTAATAAAGGACATCATCCTTCCACATACATGCATTTTAAAAGAATTGTAAGGCTGCCTGGATTTATGTTATTGTGTTAACATAACAAGGAAATGTTTTTAATGAATGTATTTGCAACGTCAGTGTTTATACTGATTTCATCTACAAAACGTTCACTGACAACATTTAATATATTTTTACTACAATATTTGTTTGTTGGAGCTAAAGCATGATTCAATTTTCATGGAACTTGATTAAAGCCCCCAAGTCATTCTTTAAGGCCTATAAAAATACTCAACTAGAAATAATAAATTGTGTTTGATAAAGATTTTCTGCAAAAATTATGAACTACTTTCTTAAAAATGCTCATGCTCAAGTTCATTCTCAGTGTTTATACAATGGAGGTTTCAAGTTTACATATCACAATTGTGTGAATTGTACTGGACCATGATTGACTCCAAACTAGAAACCATCAATCATGCTTGCAGGTACACACCTTGAAATCATCTAAGGTAAGCACAGGGAAACTTTGTACTTTCAGTGGATGAATGTCAAAAACAGTATTGTAGTGTCAAACTCTGCACATGCATCATTCTGAACAGTGAAGCTTAAAAATCCAACTGTAGGAACAAGAAGAAACACACATTTTTGAGGGGACACTGACTTGAAGCACAGAACATGTTTTGGTATTTTTTCAATATTACATTACTAAATATTAAATAATCTCCAACCTGTTTTTTGCAGCCTAAACCTAAACACACCTCGGACACAACACATTCTGGTCTCCAAACTGTGATTTCTATGTGGTGAATTTTGCAGATTGGAGAAATGTTGCTGTTAACATAATCTAGGACGAATTATGTATTTTTATATACGGATATTATTTCTTGAAAGACACGTTGCTGATGAATTTCATGGCACTTTTTAATGCTTTTAGCAGCACCCACATAATTGTATTCATCTCCATTATATCTGCATGGCTACACAACACTACTAGTTAGGGGGAAGGTATACATATTTTAAAGTGGGTGAACTGGCCCTTTAAGATTTTAGCATTAGTCATTATGGAAATGATCATGACCATCACTCATGACTAATAACACACAACAAATGGAGTCAAAAGACATGTGCAAGCTGGAATTGCTGGCTTTCTCATGTCAACCATCGCCTGACAGGCTTCCAGTTTCTTCTGTGGTGAAATGAATGATCCAAAGCAGCCCTACTGTGATGCACACCCTGCTTCTGACACGTGTGTACTTTATGTTCAAAGCACCATAGGAACTTGAGTGGAGGCAAAGCAGTGTGTTGTCATGGATTGAAATTCAGTGGAGATATCTGAATTGGCCTGTAATTGCACAGTGGTTGTGTCTAAGTAGAGTAGATGCAGTTTCCAACCTCTCCATTCACCTTCACCACCGCTACACATTGTCTTTTTATGCATGTTTTTTACAGTATGGAAACATTATTTTAAGGAAAAAGGAACAGTTGCCTTATCAAAAATCTTACACTCAATCCTTTTAATCGTCTTTCATCTTTAAAAATGTGCAGACTGTCCTTTTCTTCAAGAAAAGGGTGACTTAAAATTTTGTAATCCTCTTTTCAGAGCAAAAACGAATCACTCTTTAAATCTTACACTTTAAATGTGATTTTAAGTATGTGATTGAAGTGGACACATTTGAGATAACAAAATTAAATTGTCTTTGTCCATGTCTCCTTTGTGCCTTTTACTTTATGTATCCATATCACAAAGAAAATAAATCAAATAATCAGGATCTTTATCTGTCTTGTAGAGAGAATGATACCTAATACTGTTTTTAAAAAAAGGGTTTAGATTAAAAGTAGGTGCTATATTTAAAATGATACGGTGTGCCTGATGAATCCCATACATTACAGGGATCAGATAATGGGTCATAGCTTGAAGGCCATCTGTTCCCTGACATTCACAGGTGAAATGCAGATTGTGCCATGTACTCCACTGAGAAGTCATTGACTGTAAAGAACAAGTCCAGTTTTTTGCCTTTTGGATCAATAACCTGAAAATCTTAATATTAAACCAAAAACAAATATGACATGTGAGCTCTGGATTGACAACTGTACTTTCCTCTGAAGATAAAGGCCTTAAAGGACCATGCTGGAGATTTTGTACTGCTGTCAGATAAACAGTAACAAGTATTTATAGTATCAAAGCTATGTAGAGAAGTGTAAGCTAGAGCAACTAGAGCAGCAATAGTGAAGCTTTTTAGATCAAGTTATGATATAAACATAGTACATAACGTACTTAAGTAAATACCTTCTAATGCATCAGTGACATCAGTGTATTTGCATGTGCTAAAAAATGATCAAAAAAAACTGTTAAATTAATTTTCAACCAAAACAAATAGTTATAATGCAGCAGGCATTGCACTCGAGGATGCAGCAGACCAAACCACAATCCATGCCTGATATATATTGAATGTAAAGCAAACACCAGCAACAAACACAACAGCGAAGAAGCAACTGGACTGAGGAGACAGCTAACAGTGACAGAAGACTGATATGTATCGCATTGTACTGAGAAAAAGACCTCTGAAGCATGAAAGCAAAACCCTCGCGAGATACTCGTGGGACACAAAGTAAATTCTCTGAGATGAAAGCTGAGTGCTTATCTACCTTTTTTCCTTTATGACATAAAGGGCACACAACAGCACTAGGACAAATTGGATGAAACAGCCTGCTGTATAATTGTCTCCATATGGACAAAGGTCCAAGGGGAAGTGATGTGCAGAGGCCTGCTTCACCGTGGTAATCCGTTATCATATGTATTCATTATTTATCAAAGATACATCATTATAGAGTGGAAATGCAGCACAGACAGAAGCCTCCTCTTACAACAATAATCCTCTGTGTTTACAGTGGACCAAGTTTCAAGTCTGCAGACAATTATAATACTGTGAAGAATTAAATCCAGCTGCAAAATGAAAGAGAAACAACACACATTTCAAATCTAAAATTTCAAATCTAAAACATCACAGCATGTAGGCTAATAGAGTAAATGTGTATGATTTGAAATCAAGGGATGAAAACCTGCAAGAACACTGTTTTGCCTCTGTAAATATAATGAATGAAGATCTTGTATTAATCAGCAACAGTATGTTAGTGCTCTATGATCAATCACATTCAGCTATGACTTCCCTGTTTAAGTGAATCAATCCCATCTTGTACAGAGCACTCTACTATTTTGCAAAAAGATCAGACTGCCCTCTGGAGGACACATTTTGCCCTCACCACCAGATTTAAATAACCAACCTCAAGTCAAAATGTTTTTCAGAAGAGCCTCCATGTCAAAAGATACTGAAGACACTTCTTGAAGAGAAGCATCACTGCACTTGTAAAGTGAAAGTGCCATGGATTTAAATCATGTACCATATGCTAAATATTGAATTAAATATATACATTTTGATTAATGATTGATTGTAATTTATTGTATATTATTCACATGCTTATTTAACAAGGACTTAATTGTATAACTTACAATGTGCAGCTGTTTACAAACTAATTTAACTGTATTTTTGAATGTGTGCTTTTTTACACTCATGCAATTTTGCTCTTTGTCCATGAGATGTCAGTATTGTCACGTAGAACATGGAAACACAAGTAATGCATTATTATGGTTTATATTGTAATGAAGAATGGTTATAAGAGAAAAGTAGAGGAGAACAGCACATTGTTAATCAGAGTAGAAAATTGTCTTGCTCATTAAAAGTTAAAAGCAGCAAGAGAACATATAAACGTGAGTAACATATAGAACACCTGTGGTAATAAGAAACTGTGGAGACAAAAACACTTCAGTAAAAATTACACAGTAGTACAAAAGTATTAAATACAGTTCAAATACTAAAAAAGCATCAAACATTAAGACACAACACAAAGCACTGTGGAGTCGTGGCTCAGTTGTTTGTTTTGTTTTAACTGCAGATTTCACTTGCAATAAATGACTTCTTAAGATCATATTTTTGGCTGCCAAAGGCATCCTATAGCACCTCCCAGTCTTAAACTGAGGAAATAAAGGATGAGAACTGGTGAGCTGTGGGTAATTGTCTGGAAAATGGATCGGTAAGTATGATAATCCCTCCTGCTAAGCTTTTGTCATGATCTTCAACACAACAAAAATGCTGGGGAAACTGAACAACTTCAGTTTAATATCCACCTCTAACATAATGTAACCAATCACCTTTGCAAAAAAAACAACAACCCACAAACCTACACTATTGTATAGTTTTCCTGTGTCATTCCAGTCTGTACATATACATAAAATACTTCATTTACATTCTAATAGAAGTGATAAATGTAATAAATAAAGCAGTGTAACATGACAAGATAATGTAATATGAGACTTTCTCTTCACTGTGACAGTTTAGTGGGTCTGAGATCAGTGAGGGCTTGGCGAGTCCTGGCCAGATCGATCACTCTATCTTTGTTGTGCTTGGCATCTATCTGCCATCAATCAGGTAGCGGTAGACACCTCCCAAGGTCAGAGCCCAGGTTGTCAATACCAGACATATTATGATTCAGCACTTTGTCGACAAGCAGCAGCACCAGTATGTCTCTATCAGATGCATATTTATCCAACTCTCAATGATGTACTGTAGTTGACAGGTGAAGACGGCATATTTAAAACAAAAGCTAACTGATGAGATGAAATTCAAAGCAACATTGGAGAATTATTAAAACCAGTTTGTGGACAGCGGACCAGACAATACAGCTCCAGGATAATCAGCTCCTTGGTCGGATGCAGAGGAGTGCTGCAGCTGGCAGGCTGGCAAGCAGGGGCTGCCACTTAGTCTACATTATTTATCCAGATTATTCACGGGGCTGCTTTCAGCCAGCCAGAGACGTGAATAAGGAAACTTGTGCTGATCCATTGCTGACCGAGCCAAATTCACAATACATGATGACAAAACGGGTAAAGAAAAGCCTCTTATCTGGCGGTGTCATTAAGTGATATCACAAATCAGAGACTGTGCTTTTACTCAGGTTTTCTTTTACTACATCACTGCAAAACACAACATATGTATCCATGTTTGATATGTTCATACTATGTATTTCACATATATATATTCTTACATCTTTGTGAAAGAGGTACATTTTCTGAAAAGATCAGTACACAGCAGGCTTGGCACCAGTGGAGGTACTGCAGGATGTGGTGAATCTTGAGTTCCCCAGCTGTTTTCCTGACCTCTGCTATCCTCCAAGAAATCCTGCAGCACAACTACAAAGAGCCTGATGAAGCTGCCTGTGTGAGCTCTGTAGTCAAGGAACGTCTTTGATATAAAGATTCAGCTTTTTAGATCCTGCATCAGCATAGTGTTTGATTGTGTGCATATATGCGTGTGCTAGTGTGTGTGTGTGTGTGTGTATGTGTGTCTGTTTGGATGCACACAGAGGTTGTCTTCCACCTGGTCTTTATGATTCCATCTGTTGTCTGCACCTGTGCTGTGGCAAGGTGAGGGGTTGACCTTTAGTGAATGTCACATGTCATGTGTTTTCATCCTCTCACAGAGGTGTATCTTTTCTCAGCACACATTTTAATCTTGTTCCACCAACATGCACAAATAGCACAATAAGTGATAAGTGTGTTAAGGCACATAATGCCAGGCTTACACCACATATTCATAGGAATAGTTTATTTCCCTGGAGGATTCTGAAAAACTCACATAAAAGCAAGCATGGGTCCAGAAGTATTAAGTTCTTATCAAATTAAAGTTATCACTGAATATAAACATATAAGCAGATAATCCAAATTTTTCCCCAGCCACAGAGAGCTTTTGAATCCTGGAAGGCAAATGGGAGCTGATGATGATGATGACGATGATGATGATGATGATGATGATGATGATGATGATGATGATGATGAAAATCTATTGATCCCACAGGAGAAACTAACTTGTTACATCAGCTCAAAATTAAAAGAAAAACAGTGAATGAGTGAAAAATAGAAACTAAAACCTATAAAACACACTATATACACCTATCACATATACAGATATGAACTGCAGTGCTAATGCACTAAAATATTGCACTGGAAGTTGGATAATTTCACAAAAAAAACAAAAACAATATGAAGTCTTGTTGCAGAAGGGTGAAACATAAGATAAGTATTGTGATAAATAAATGACTAAATGACTGTGGGTGTAGCAGTCTGTTGCTTAAGGGGCAGCTTAAGTCTCATGCAGGGGATGAGAGGTGTTCTCTGAAACTGACGACAGGTTGGCTAACATCTTCCTGTCACTCACCTCCTCTATGGAATCTAGTGGACAGCTCCCCATTAGATCAGAGAGGATTACTGATGCCATCACAGTGTCACAGAATATTTTTAACAGTGTCCACAAAGGACCTCAGTCTCCTCAGCATATGGAGATGACTTTGGTCCATTTTATGCAGAATAACCATGTTGGCTGACCAGTCTAGTTTATAGTTGAGGTGAACACCCAGGTATTTGTATGCTCCCACCATCTCAATGTCCAATCCCTTGATGTTCACCAGTGGAACATCTTCCTGCAGAAGTCTAACACCATCTCCAATGTCTTGCTGGTGTATATATGCCAGCAAACAGGCTACAGGAGGCACAATCAGGCTGGGAGAATGATATAAATGCTATATTGGTATAGTATTTAAGCGAAATAAACAGCAGTCATGAAAATACAGTTTTCTCTAACAGTTGCAAAATATGTTAGACATGCTTGTGAAGTGATCTGTAAATCTGTAAAACAGGCAGTATGGGACAATGTGATGCTGTAAAATATAAAGCAATAAACTGATTATTATTCAAATGCTAAAGAATGTGGATTGTCAGAGCATAGACAATAAAAATTAGACACCAAGAAAGCTTTAAAATCCTACTTAGAAGTTTTGTATCAGTTTAGAAACCGAAAAATATTTCTTCTAAAATGATTCAGATTATCTGAAAACTAGGCAAAGACATGGCAATGCAAGAATCATACGTAATATGAATTTCAAAACTGTCTGAAGATCAGAGCACAAATCCAGCATTAGGGTGGACTGGAGCAGGCTGGTGTGGATTGAGTTGTGAACAGAGGAGAAGAGCAAGTAGCGAAGCGAATGAAAATGACAGCTTCATGCCCCCCGTCACCCTGGCAGAGGGAAGACTGATGAGCCGCTTTTTCCCAGCAAACTCTGTCTCCATCCGTCATCTCTTTTTAAACTGATTTGCTGGAGAGAACACGTCGCTGTCATCAATTACAGAGGATTTTTACCACAACAAAGCTGATCAGATAAAAAATATCGCACAAGTTTGCTCTCCTCGAGTGAACATGTCAAGCATCGCTCCCCGCTGCGAAGCTGCATGAACAAACTGATTTCCAGGATTATCAAAGTTGTTGTGTAACAATCTGCCACAGAGCTCATATTAGACTTAATAATTAGACTTCAAATTCATGAGCTATGATTTTCCTCCTTTTACACTGACACAGCACTACATGTTTGTCTCAACATTAGCTGTGTGTATGAGACTAGCTCCAGCAGTGCCATCATTCTTAATTATTGATGTGCCATTATTACAACCAAATACCTGATGAACTGATCATCTGATTTAATTTCTGACTTAGAATACAATTTATATTACATTGGCTGATTGATAAGTGCAGACCAGTTAGCTAAGATAAGAGTTTATTTTTGGTATATCATCATATGGATATTGTATCCTCAATTTTAATTACACTTTCACAGCTGCCTAGCCTGAGTCAAGTTTAATGTAAACGTTATAATGGAACAAACCTCAGTTAATTATTTCATTAACATGCTTATATTAACAATGGCTCAAATGACTATGTGTAATATGAAAAGAATCACTCATCATTGTGATAAACCCAAAGAGAATTTAGCAGCCGGCGCTGCAGTTTCAACATCTTTAAACTTTCAGTTTTAGTTTTCCAGTCCACAACTCTATGTTCTCATCAGCATCATTTTCACCTGCAATTGGTTTTTGGCAGAAAAAAAGCTCTGACATACAGGCTGACACTATCTGTTCAGCAACAAACAGCAAAGACAGATAACGTAGCAGCTAAAAAGACAAATGTTTCACTTTGGATGTGGTGTCGAAAAAATGAATATCAGGTGGACACAAACACAACATCAAATGAATTAATGAAGGTTTAACAATGGATTAAATGACTGTGTGTACTATAAAAAAGTGTTGCTCATAGTGATGATCCCACGGAGAATTATTACATTGCTGCAGTTCCGTTCAGCTCTATGGAGTGTTTCAGTGTTGTTCAGCTCATTGTATTTACAGTGTGGTTCAGTCTCACTTCTCTCATAAACTTTATTCCAACTGCAGCTGGCAGTTGTTTTCAATAATAATAAAAAAAAGACCTGATAAACTCACAGTATGCTACCATCCCAGAAACAAACAGCAGGAAGACAAAGTTTGAAACTAACTGAGGAACATAGTGAAGCAGAGTTGGTGGAGACTACAACAGAGCTAAAAGGAGAATGAATATTAGACTTAAGTTGGGCAGAAACGTGAGTAACAATGAATACTAATGTTGCTCCGTATATGCTGGATGTTTGTTCAGTCAGCTGTTTGCTAATGTGTTCATCATACCAATTTTATAATGTGACAATATGCCTATGTTGTGTTTACAGATTGCAGCTTTCAAGTGGCCCAACAAATGGATGTAGTTTTAACAAGTGCCAAGGTGTAAGTCTTGTTTGTCTGAGGTCCAGAGTTCTTTGTCTTTTCAGTTAAGTTATTTTTTACGCAGGTTAGTAAACTCAGGATTGGATAGAAACATCCTGCGGAGTAGAAGAGAAACATTTACTATATTTGATCTTGATTTTCAGTATTAATATTGCTTGTGAACTTGAATGATTATCACTTGTCCTTGGGTTTGAAGCATGAGGTAAAAACGTAGTATAAGGAAAACTGGTCTGTGGCACTAAAGTTACGTCGCTCTTTCATTCCATCTTATCAGCATCAAGTAGTACAGAGTACCAGGGGCACAAAGAAGTATATGGTGTACCTTGAGTTTTTAAATATACTTTATATTTTTACACTGGGAGAATTCATACATACAAAAGTAAAAGCAACAATTTCAATAAAATAATGATACATCTTCAAAAATAATACATCATTAAATAATCTTGACAACAAAAATACAGGAAAATCTACAATGTTGAATAATTTATTGTGCACATACAACTCACTATATTCAACAGAAAGAAAATTATATTTAGTGCCTAGATGGCTGTGGCTCAGGTGGTAGAGCGGGTCATCCACTAATCTGAAAGTCATTGATCCCCAACCCTTGGCGCAGGGACGCTTCGATAGGAGGGATTGGTGTCTGTGTGTCCTGCCAGAAGCTCTGACAGAAACTGCCTTTTTTTATACAGTTCAATACCTAATAATCTTAATCTTACAATTTTAATGTTTTTTTTACAGTCTTAATTTTAAACCACTCGTTTCACATCTCACTCACCCCAATATGAAAGATTCCTCCAA
Source organism: Scomber scombrus (assembly GCF_963691925.1). Classification (NCBI taxonomy): domain Eukaryota; kingdom Metazoa; phylum Chordata; class Actinopteri; order Scombriformes; family Scombridae; genus Scomber; species Scomber scombrus. The sequence goes on from NC_084972.1 coordinate 7,921,908, forward strand.
ATCAAGCTGCAGTCGGTAACTTTGAGGAGAGAGAGAACTTAGCGTCAAATTTGAAGAAGTACAACTTTCAGATCCCTCCCCCTCCCTCTCCGCTGCACTCCTGCTCTGCCTCCAAAGTCCCTCCCCCAGAGGAGGCTGACGTGCGCGCGACGGCATGCGACCGTGTATGCGTTATTGGTAACGGAGGTATCGGTAGTTTTGTCCACGCTGATTGTTGTTGCTGCGCCATTACTTATTCTACGCTCCTGAAGCCGCTCTCCTGAGCTGAGGAGGAAGGGGGAGGGGGCTGTGTGCGTGAGCAGTGATTGACAGCTGTCAGATGCTCCATCAGACACCATCCTGGATCTGATTGGTTCTTTTTGTCCGGCCGCGTTGGATTCTGGTAATTTGCCAATTTGCAGTAGGAGCAATAGATGGGGCTAAATGATCCTGGGTTTTTTTTTATAGATTACTAGTTTCATGTAATGCTGTCTTTACATAGTGACAGTCTTAGCAAATATGACAAAAAGTTACTTTTATAAAGCTGTGTTCCGACCAAGAGCGATGAACGCACAAATGAAAATCTGTCGCGCCATCACTCGAGTTTCGACGCGTGAAAATTAGCGTCATCGCGCGTGCAGCGAGCCGACCCATTTTCACTAGATAACAACAACATTGCTTCTTCAATCATCAACCATGGCTGAGATCACTTACTCTTTTCTCTCATATGTGTCCCTGAGGCTCCTGAGGCTCTTCCATTTCCTGCGACACACATCAGCTGACAGAAACACACGTAAATTAACTGTTGAATCTATGCCGGGAGAGTCAGCTGTTTTTTTCTTCTTCTTCTTCCTCTTCTGTTTAATGGCGGTTGGCAAATTGGTGCATTCCCGCCACCCTGTTTGGTTTTTTTCTTCTTCAAAACTTTATAAGGGAAAGCCAGCTGGGCTATACGTCATGACGTCAGTGACGTTGGGAGAATCTCAACGCTGATAGGCTATCGCGGCACGGCGTCACGTGATGTCGCTGCAAAAGTAAAAAATGTTAAAAACGCGATTTTTCGCGTCATTGCGAGCGATTTTCGCGGCATCGCATGTATCGCGTCGTCCGGCGTGAATTCGCGTCTAATCGCGTGTTGCATTGACTTAACATGTAAACTTTTCGCGCGCTTGGTCTGAACGCACCTTAAGACTTACCAACTGCAGCTTTAATTGATTTAATATTAACAGACAGACCAGAGAAATATTGTGCCTGTTCTGTGTTTGACCTTGGTGTTAGTGACCAGTGAAGCAGAGGAAAAATAATGCACACATAGTGGTCAAAAGAAACATTTTAATGGCCTTTCTACATGAACTTTACTCCAGTCCGGTCACTGACACTCTCAAAATCCCTGATCCTCAGCTAGCTATTTTTTGCACTCTTTTACTAATTCATCTTCATACCCCCAGTAAATTTGAAAAAATAGTCAAATCTACCACTAACAATTCAAGCAATACTTTATCTGCCTATGTTGTAAATGGATTCAGATAACAGCCATAAACCTTGCGCTGCTTTTAATAATCATTTTGCTGCATCTTGTTGGTTATTTTAGAGTCTTAGTGATGGTTCTAACAGTGTAGATGAACCTAGGTCATCCTTCCTTAATACTACTGCTGTAGTAAACCACTCCTTTAGCTTCTCTCCTGTCTCCGGTGGGATGACTACTGATGCCTGATGCAATATCGATGCATGAAAATCAACAGGTGATGACAAACTGGATCTATTTGCATTGAAATCCTCAACACAGCTAATATCTAAATATATAACATATTTTCAATCTTAACATTATCTCTACAGTTTAGAAGACTTCCTATGTTCTTCCTCTTCGTGAAGGTGGTAGCAAATCTGAATTAAATAACTATCTTCCAATCTCAAAACTATCTTGTCTTGTAAAATTATAGGCATTCCATACTAACCCCATTCCAGTCTGACTTCAGGTTTAAGCTGCTTCTTTAGTTATTAACAATATAATCTCAGCATCAGATAAAAAAAAAAAAACACTCTCTCATTCTCTGCTACAATTTCCTTGGGTTTTGACAATGCTAGCTGCCTGTGGTTTCAGAATTATCTTTCTGGTAGGTCGCAGTGTGTCAAGATAAGTAATATTCAGTCTTAATTGGCATGCCTAAAAAATCCCAAATCGGTATGCCCCATCATACCTGTCTGATCTCCTTAAACCTTACATTCCATCTCAAGCTCTCTGCTCTCAAAATGCAGGGCTCCTGTGTACCAAAGTTAAAAAGAAGTCAGCAGGCAGCAGGGTCATCTCTTATCATACCATGTTCTTATAGAGTAACCTCACTGCTGATGTCAGACAATCTGAGTCTGTTAAATCCTTTAAACCTAAACTTAAAACTCATCTTTGTACCTTAGCTACAATTAGTTGCCTTTAATTGAGTACTTCATGACCTTGTACTGCACGGTGGGTCAGTTTCTGTCATAATGAATTTACTAAGCGCTGTCCTGCCGATGAGATTATAAATTGTTGCAACTCTCGAACCTTCTGTTTGTTTGTTCCATAAATACATGGGTGTCCCAGCTGTGTGCCCCTCTCTCCTCTCTGTTTTCTCCCCGTCCTCTTTTGTCTGTCAGGCATTTCTTCCTGGACCAGCACCCATCCTGGAACTGTTCCTCTTCCCTGCCTGTTGGAGCCATTTCCTGAGGTTTTGGATGCGGTTCCTCATCCTGCAAGAGCTCAGCCTCCCTTCATGTCTCTCTTTCCTATGTGAATAATGTCCTTTCTTGTCTCTTCTCCCATGTATGTGGACGATGTGATTAGTGATCACCTGCATGAGTAATGATAATAATGGTTTGACTGTACGAGTAAACTGATAGCCACAAAGCCGCTGAATGAGCCGATGGTTGCAAGGCATGAATGACACAGCTGATGCTGACTCAGCTATGCAAACAAGATTCCAGTACCATGCCTGAACTTAAGTTTTGCTCCATTTAAGTTGAACCAGGAAATGTGTAAATTGTGATAGATTTTTGCTGGTTTTTGTGAATATAAATAAATACTTTCACTCTTCCAGACAAGTTTGGCTCATCTAGAAGTTGACATTAAACTGATCATCTGACCGATTAGTATGTATGCAACCAGAATTTCTACTTAGGAGTTTATTTGTTCCAAACTGTCCAGTGAAGTCATCTTAAATAAGGTGACATGAAGTTTGGATTCTCTTGCTATAAGTAAGGAAAATCTGCCACTGTGGGTAAGCATTATACCAGCTGTTACAAACTTGTACAAATGTGATACCTTTGCCTTGTAAATTGCTTTTTATTTTGATGTTAATTATTTTAGATTTAACTCCCACTACCCATTACATGTTGCCTCAGGTTCCTACAACATCTTTCTCACAGCAGATCTATGAGTAATGATAGGTATCATCAGCATCTGTAGTTGGAAAGATTATTTGGTTTACCGGCAGACTTCCTGCTATGAATGCTTTAATTGTTCATTCATGCAGTAACCCCCCAAACCCCACCCCTCCTGCTTCATGAATATTGATTACTCCAACAGTCTTCTCACCTTTTTCCTGCTTTAACCTACCTGGAGTCTGGAGGCAGGTAGCACAGCTTCCTGTTCAGAGGTTCCCCTCGGATGAGTAAAACAACACTTTCTGTCTTTTGGTGGAGCCATTGGGGATACAAGCTAAATTACATGTGGGCCAGAGTGAGATCACAGTGAATTATTTATGTGCCTCCTGCCCTGTGCCCTGCTCATCTCGGTATGCATTGCAGGGATAGCGGAGTCAGGCCAGGACATGCCTTCAAGCTGTTATTACAACCTAGTACTCCTCAGGCAGCCATCATAGAAATCGATACGGTCTCTCCCCTGCAGGGTTTTTCGTGGACTTCAAAAGCAATAAAGGGAGGATGGGTTGTGTGAAAAAGATGTTTAGAAAATAGCAAGGCGGTGGTTGTTACAAAGCTGTATCTTCACTTTTAGTTCAAAGCTGGTGGTGAAATAATCGTTTCACCGCTGTTTATTGCCATCAGTCCGATTAGCCATTTATCGTGTGCAGTTCAATTATTTCCTCCAAGGCAGTCCATTGCATTTCAAAGATCACTGGACATTAGTTTCCTCTCTCTGTGACATTGACACAGATACATTGTGGAAGTGATTGGATTGTTGGATGCGGATAAATTGGTTTGGCTGCGAGTGTTGTGGCCTCAGAGCAGAGCTGGAGGACAGGCGCTGAGGGAAGGAGATAAGGGACAATGGCACCTGATGAAGATGATGGCTAAAGGGGAAGTCTTGGGATAGAGCACAACATGTTATGTTTGTCTTCTCAAGACCATGGCTAATCCGATTTCTGCCTCTGTGCACTGGGGGATGTCATTTGAGTTGGATGCAATAGAGCCCAGACGTACGTGACTCAGGCTTAGGGCGCTGTTTTGATGCCTATGTGATTTGCTCAGGGTGTTTTGGCTAATAATTGTTTTTGCTGCAAGGCATGAAGAGATTCATGTTATGTCATTCTTGTAGAATGAAACAGAGTACATGAACTTTTTACTGCACAGAGAATAGAAAATAAGTTGTTTTCTGTTTAAACATCCACTAATAGTCTAAAACCATGTTAGCAGCTTTGTTAGACTGTACTTATGCACAATGGTGCTTTGAGATGAATGATTGTCAACATACAAACATGCTCACAATGACAATGCTAACAAACTGATGTTTAGCAGGTGTACGGTTTACCATGTTTACCACCATTAAACATTAAACACAAAGTACATCTGACACTAATGGGAGTGTCATGATTTTTGCAGGTTTTTTTTTCATAAATCTAATTAAAAATGTTGACCTGGTGATGAGAAATTAAGGGATCACCAAAGTTGTCACAAGTCCTGGGGGACAACATGACTGTCTGTACCAAATAACAAATGGTGCTAGAAGAAAAGTATTGGGCTCACCAAAGGATTCATCCTCTGGAGACCGTGAATGTCTGTATCAAATGTCAGGGCAATCTAATTGTTGTTGAGATATTTCACTTTAGAACAAACTGGTGGACTGAGAAAAAGACTAGTATTGCCAGTTCACAAGCCATTATGTTGATGTGGTTAAAATACCCACACACTGTTTGCTCATTCTAAATTCCTTTTTTCTGATTGACCATATTTCAGTGACAAATGGTCAGTAGGTAAAGGTGAGAGTCTGATGATGCCACAAATTGTCAATATATATATATAGTGTGATCATACTCTTGCCTTCACAAGAGGCAGACCAACTGCTTGAGTCAAAAGAGGCACATGTTAAGGACCTTAAAAAAGACTAAAACCAATTTGGCTTGTGATCTTTTCAGTTCACCTTTTATGTGTTTGAGATCTGTCAGATTCACAGTATAAAAAACAATTCTGTCACTTCGACCAGCGGCTACAACATTTCTCTGCACCTGCACACACAGCAAAACTTGAGGAAAGTGACAAAACAGACAAACTAAAGCAATACGATAGCAGTTTCATTTTCAAGATGCTGACGGTTTTATTCCTCTGCTCCACTTTCTTTGACTGGCTGTCTGAAACTGTTACCTTTACTTGGTGACAACTCACATAGTGTTGAAAGTAAAATGCTCTTTTTGATCACTGAATTGTGCAGCAAGGTATCAGATGTCCTGACACAACTAACAACAACATTTATTGGAATGGAATAAAAGGAACTATGAAAGCAATGCACAGGCTGACATTAAAGGTTTTAATGAAGTAGGGTTTTTTATGGATTGTTAAGTTTGCAGTTATACTAAACAGTTCACAGAAGGTAAGAACCAAGTATAACACTATGTATATCACTTCTAATTATAGGAAGGTCGGTGTTTCATTTTCACTTACTTTCACATCTTCGAACTGAAAATCACAAGTCTCTAAAGGCCTATGTGAAAGATCTGTTTTTAAAATAGCATTCACATCATCTTTTACCCCTAGAGTTTTAATGATGTTATGTTCAGCTGATGATTATGGAGACATATGGTGTTTGTTGGTTCATGTGAAAACCCACATCAGTGTACAAGAATAAGATTTCAGATGTCAAGTCTTAGTAGATCTTTTCACAAAATGTTCTCACACCTCATCAGCCAAGCACCCTGCAAAGAAGACAATTTCCAACCTGGATCACATCTGGTGAATTTATTAATCATTATCATCCGATTATGAATGTTCCCACTGTCCGTCCACTGAGATGAATATGAATTAGAGAATCTGACACAGGACATTAACCATCTTGGTGACGAACATGTTTGAAACCTGGTAATAAAAACCCCACATTCAAAATTTCCCTCTCTCAAAGTTTCCATTAGATCTTTATTACCTCAACAGACTCGAAAGAAAGCAAAGGTGTATTCTTTTCTCTTTTTTATGGTGTTTGTCAGCAGACCTCTAAGCTTAACAGATTTCGTTGATTTGGTCATTTTCTTTCTTATTTGAGACCATGGTTGATATAATTTGGTTGGGTTTAGGCACAAAGGGGTTAGTTAATGTTAGACTATAGTATTTGATTAAGGTTGGGGAACGTTCTTGATAATGGTTAGAAGAAACAAATGTTGTTGTAGGAAATAAACAATGAGCTATAACAGAGCAGAATGATTCAAAGTGTAGTGTATGTTTAGTGCACTGGCACATACAGTACATAAACACCAGCATATAATGTGTATGTAAACCCTCATACACAAGCAGGTACAGTAAGATCCAGCTCCATTCGTGAAGCCCCAGCTGACAGCTTATCCAATTACGGTCGCAGAAACACTGGTTACAAGGGAGTCAACTCTGAAATTGCCTGGTGTGATTCAATGTGGCCCACACGATGTGTAAAATTGACAGTGTGATTTCTGACTGGGTTCCCAGCAGAGATTACCTCCCACAGGACCTTGCTGTTTCAGAACCCTGGGCTGCATGCCAGACGAGAAAGGTGAATATTGGAGGCTGTTTGCTTCTATGGCAGAAATCTCCAGTGAAAGCCTCTTCAAAGCAGAGTGAGTGATCTTTATTATTGTCATTATGTTAGAGATTGTACACTGTAGCGTTCAGAGCATTCATTCTCAAATGTGGTTGGCGTTAAATTGTGATTAATCTCATAATTTAGACTAAGATGTTTATGGTGTATTAACCTTTATCCTAACTGCATATTTATCAAATAAAAACATTTTAGAAAAGTTAGTTATTTTTGAATATTGTGTAACACAGAAATATATACTTTCTTTAATACAAATTGCAGCATTTATCCCAAAGTACAATCTTTCCACAAAGCCAACAAAATGACTGACAGGCTCTTTACTTCTGTCTCCCTGTGTGTGATTGTGTGAGTGAAGACAAGTGTGCTGGAGTCAGAGCAAAGTCACACCAGCTGCATCTCATCTCAGTAATCAAGCCTTCTTCAAATAGTCAGCCACTCTGACAGATCGTAGCCTATGCACCAGTCGGTCTATACCATTTTTCATGCATTACCATTTTTCTTGTTGTTGCCTGTTTTTCCTCATTTCTAAAACTGTCTCCTGTAATTCCATCTGCTCTGTGTCCAGCCCCTCATCTCATCAGCCCTGCTTTTCCCAGCTTCCACCCCAAGCTTCAGCCCCAGGGTCCCAGCTACTCACCAAATCCCCAACACCAGTTTCTCACCTGTCCAAGCCCCATCCCCAGCCCCATTTTCCCAGTTAGAAAGCCCAAGCTTCGCCAAGTCTGCATTCCCATTTCCCCCACCTTTACAATAAATGCCTTGTTTCTATCATATTCCTGTCTCGTTGCCATTTAGTGTATGTACTGGGGTTCACCTGCTCTGTCCCACAAAACCATACAATCTGGCTAGAGACATGAGCCCAGGAGATATTCACCTGCTCAGACTGCGGAGTACCTGGCAGGGTTTTGGCATGTTCCTCCCAGCCACCATTCCAGCCTCCTGTGTTAAAGCCAATGGCGGGCTAACCAGCTCAGGACTGACTGGTAGCCGTCTAGCCGGCTCAGGACAAGCAGATTGCAGGCTTCCAAACCCAACTGGCTGGAGTGTAAGCAGGTAGTCTGGAGTGTGAAGAAAAAAAGATATCATTATACATTCATTTCATAAAAGTCAATCTTCCAACATCATATTTTTTTATTAATTTGACTATCAAGGATATAATGTTGAATACTATAATGAATGAAATAAAGTTAATTTTTCAAAACCATTTCAACTTAAGTCTTAGTTCATATTAAAAACATCAAATATGGCTATTATTTCATAATAAAGGAAAATGTCCAGTCCAAACAGCAACTTCAGGGGCAAAAAATTAAGCAAAAAACTGAGTTGCCAAAAACTGCAGTTCCTCAAATGGCCACTTCAGGCTGGCTCCAAAAGCAAGACAGTCCCCATAGACCCCCATGTTAAAATGCCCAACTTCAGAGCAGAAATAAAAATGTTTAAAGCCTGGTAAAAAAAATGGATTTGCTCTCTGAAGCTAATCCACGGTACATGACAGCTGTACAGAGGGTGACTTTATTTTATATATAACTAACCTGTTTAAGTATAGGTGACAGGTGGGGGCCATCATAGGTAAGTTGCTACCACGGTGATAATGTTAGTTTGGTAACATAACCCCAGATTCATACAGTATTGGTGTATCCATAACCTTCAGTAAGTTTTCAGTTCATGAAAGTTAATTGCAAATTTTAGTTACCTAAAGAATCTTCTTCAGTGTTTGGTCATATAAGACCCTCTAAAGAGTTGTGTGTTTTAATTTTTCTTTTTTTCTAGGTACATTGTATTTCAATGGTTTTAAGCCTGTTTTTGCAAGTAAAAGTTACTAGAATTATCCCAGTTAACCATAGGCTGTAAATGCACTTTGCTAACCCAGCTAGCATCTAGCGTTTAGTGTCAGTTCCACCCTCTTGTCCAAATATGGTCACTTCTGGCTCCAAAAATCCAAGATGGCAATGGTCAAAATGCAAAGGCTCTAAATGCTTCAAATCGGGGGTCGACAAACCATTGGGTGACACCAAGGAAATGTATGCCGGTTCTTGACAAGAGTTAATTTTAATCTGCATACTGGAGTGTTAGCGACAGTAATGTAATAGACATGCATGTCAAATCTCCAATTGAACAGTTGTGCTGTATGATTGTTTAAAGTCCATAGTGTTTTTTAAATTGTGTGAAAGTGCTCTTTTTAGTTAATTTGCTTAGTAAAATCAGTCGTATCTACCAGAGGAGACAGCTCAAATTCCTCTCCTCCTCTTCCTACTTTGGAGTTTCAGTGAAGTAGGGTGAAACAGACAAACGAGAATTTAGACTGTTATGAAATGACAATTTTACCCTGGAATATAATACTTCAGCGCCACATCTTCTCCCAGCTTCTCTAAAAATGTATGAGTTGCTGTTCTAGTGGGCTTAAACTCCTGTCTTCTTTGGTAATACATAGAGAATGTGCTTTGCTGTGAAGCTTACATGCAGTGGGCACAACTTCCTTGAAAAGTCACTTTTTTTTTGCCTTTGTCAAAGTTGCAGTTGCCATGCAGAATATTCATCAGTTTGCCTCAAATCTGACGCCCCCTTTGATGTGCCTCAAGCTTACACTTATTTGCTGTGAAGACGTTCCTCTCTTTAGAAATTCTTTAAACTCACAGCCTCAAATCGCATTAGCCAAGCATGGCAGGATCCCTAGTGATGCAACCCCACACAGTTACTGTATGAGTACACCTACTGCACGCAGGGGAAGAGCTATTTATCATTACACAGCCATAGGAAACAAACAAGGAAGTGCGCTCAGGAAGTTGCTTTGCTCTCGTCTCATCTGTTTACCCTCTCAAGGTCAGGAGAGTCAGACATGCATATTGATGATGGTGATGATAGGCTGTCCCATGTGTTGGATCTGCCACGGAGCAAGTGGTAATCAATGCAGGGAGGAAAATAAATTAGCTTGGCAAAGTGTGGCAATTGAAGGCAATCAAAGCGAGAACACACACACATAGATTCACACAAGGCCCCCTTTAAACACTTGAACCCACAAAAATGATCTCTGCAAGTGTGAGGGTCATTAAAAAAAAACAGGCGCTATGTCTGCCAGTTTTTCTTATTTTTGTCGGACAAACATGGGAAAACAAAGTCTCAATAAGTGCTCCAGCTTCCCAAGTCAATAATGCATGGAGCTGGGTAAATAATTGATCACACACTTCATATACTTTCTGTTCGTCTCTGTGCTGAATAATTGAGGGGGGAATTGTTATCTTCTGGGGTACCCCGGGGTTCCTGCTTCCCTGCAGAGGCTTGAGATGTTTTACATTTTCAAGTGCCAGTTACAACAAGGAGCCCAGTGTTTGGGTTTACAGGGCTTCTCCCAGCTGGGCAGAGTTACATCACTGTTGTAGTCACAACAGACACAAACTCTGAATGGGAGCAGGTCAAACAAAGTAACATGACATAAATGTTGCAAAGATATGGGAAATCATTTTCCCACAGAAGATAAGATTTATCACTGTCACCATCCAGCTTTATGTTTTCCTTAATGTGGTTATAATCAATATTTTTATAATCACAATGTATCAAATGACAATGTGTATTGCCGGACGCGACACTTGTAGGGATGGAGAATTATCACCCAACTCTGCAGCTCCCCTCAGCTTTATGGAGCTTTATAGTGCGTTTCAGCTTAGTGTTTAGCTGTCTGGCTGCAACTTTACTGTTTTGGCTCAGTCTCAGCACTTTTGAGTAATTTTTGGCCACAGCAGGCAGCTGTTTTCAGTTCTAAAAACCCACTGCACAATACATGCTCAGCGGCACTAGCTGATGAATAGTGGAGCATTTGGTAGCTAAAAGAACAGAGTTCCATCAAGAGTTGGTAGGAACCAAATATTGGGCAAAATGATAGTAACTATTAGATTTTTATTGACCAGGTGGCCTGAAGCTGCCATATGACTTCATAAGGTGCTGATATGTCAGTGTCAGAAAAACTGCAGTTAAAATCTGTTTTGTGGCGTAATAGTTATATTGCGGCATAGGTTACGTTGTAGCCACACGTACTAACATTAAATCACTAAATAAACAAGGCTTACCCTGGGATCACATTGGACATGTCTGCACTGTGTTCTGGCTCTAATGCTGTGGGGTCCTAACCCACCAGGAGAGTTTCATAAGTGGAAGTTTGCGGGCAAGCCTTCCGCCTTTTAAATTAAGTTGCACTGTTAATACAGTAATTACGGCACCCCTAGTCAAAGCTGAACAAGTGCCTTTAGGCTACAGTAATTACTGCAGTAGCAGCGCAACTAGTAGGCCTGATTTTGTTGACTTGCTCAGATTTCGTTGATTTGATCATTTCCCTTGATTTTTGTGCTTCTACTATGGATAGGTAGGCTATGTAGTGAAATGGTTTCTTTATTTGTCTATTTTAATTGTGTTTATTGCTGATATACAATTGCGTATATTACATTGAGTAAATATGATTGAATCTGCACTGGGTATTTTTGGGGTTTGTTTTCTTTGGAAAATTGACCGGATGCTCTACGCTGTTTCTTTGTCCAACTTCCTGTCCAGCTCAATCTGCTCTGTCAAACTTGATGCAGCTTTGACATGGCTTCCATCAAAAATAAACTCAGAAAGTATATTTAGCAGAGCGAAGTGGGGAGACACTTCTGGGACAATTCTGAAATGCATCGCATTGCACCCAGTGGGATCACAAGCATTGACTAGAGTGGCTGCGATCAGTTTAACCCTGAACTGACACACTTGCCTGGTTAGATCAAGCTGTAACTGTATTTTTAGGCAGAACCAAATCTTAGGCGTGGTGGGATTACATATAAAGTCAATGCAGAGACACAAGTAGATGCGAATTAGCCCAGGGTGGTGCAAATTGGTGCAAAACAACCCTACATGAGTTGAAAATGTTTCAACTTGAGTGAAAAATTTGCACGTATCCTGGGGCTTTGTGAATCTGTTTAATGGGGTGGAGGGAATCTGGAGGGAAATAACAAAGGAATTGAGCTTCTGGTGAGCTTAACACAAACATACAGAAATACTCCCACAGACAGGGTCAGTATAGAAGGGTTAGCAGCTACAGCTACAGCTAAATTACAGTTGGTACATTAGATATCTGGTCAAAGTCATATGAATGACGCAAGGTGGATTAGTTTGCTTGTTCTTACTGGTTTTAAGTTGCCAGCTGTGAACCTGTCTATAAAGAAATGTATTTACTCAAAATTTACTTCACTCTTTGTTTGGGTCACTTCATGTTGTCCCCTACCTGAACTGTGACACGAGTGATGTTTTAAGACTCATCAATAATTGATTTGCTTCAGTCTCGCAGCATGTCCGATGCTATTTATCAAAGAAAAGTATTTTAGGACTAAGGCTTTTTTCAATAGTACTTTTTTCAAAAAGGGACAAAAACACAAATGTCTTACAGTATGTATACCTACAACACCAGCTTTATTCCATGTGCTAAATATCAATTATGCGATTGTCAAGATTGTTTGTGTGAAACGGATTACAAGTAGATTTATCAACTGGAGTTTGGGTGTCGTCATCTTGGTTCATTAGCTAGTAGGTTGAACATGTGAATACAGATCATTTGTGTCTTTTTAAGATGGACACGACAAAACTGTAAAGAATAGTAATCAGACTTACAGCACACAGGCACAGCTGCTTTCCACAAGTAGTTGTTCATTTTTGTGCACATGCTGTACGTTCATGAATGGTAAAAAATGCTGCAGAGTGTGTTTGTACCTGTCTGTGTCATAGTGAGGGTTTCTCAGTGGGAAGGTGCCAGTGTGTTGCAGTGTTGCATTTTCAGATTAATTCAGGCGCTTGAGGGGAAAATTGCCAAGCAGCTGACAGGTTCTCACACACACATTTACACAGTCCATTTTGACTCTTTCCAAAGTCTTAATTAAACGACACTACCTGTGAAATTTTCTTACAGAAGGGTTTTGACTGCTATTATACAATGCCATCAACCCTTATTGCACGAGTGCTCATAAAGTCTGCATGTTTCCTCTACCAGTCACTAAAACAGCTGTGACACTCAAGTAAACTGTTTAATGGGGACATATTTGTCCTTAATGTGATGCATTAAGTGCTGTCTGGCTCAACTCCAAATGCATGATGCTAAAAGCTCACATTCCTATTTAATGACTGTGTGTGTGTGTGTGTGTGTGTGTGTGTGTGTGTGTGTGTGTGTGTGTGTGTGTGTGTGTGTGTGTGTGTGTGTGTGTGTGTGTGTGTGTGTGTGTGTGTGTGTGTTGTGAAATATCATCCTTGATGATTCAGCAAGTGACACTGTAGTGTCATAATTTGTTGGCTCACCAGTCACATCGTAACACCTCAAGATTCACAAATGCAACATCCACTTTATCATGCTGGAGACTTAGCATGCATGAAGAGTGATTTGATCTGTTGTTAGTTCTAAAGGAGTTAAATCTATCTTCATGGCTGCCCTACTCAGACTGTATAATGACTTAACTGCAGGCTGACTTTAGAGTAGATACAGAAAACTTGAATATATTTTATCATTTCCTGACTTCATATTCTAGTGATAAACTATGAAATGTACTGCTGCAGTTTCTTCCATTTTCTGTATCTGAAAAGGAGAAATTCTGTTTGTTTTAATGATGGTACACTAACATCACCATTCTACAGTATCATAGACAATCACCTTGAAGACAAACCTACTGATAGCAGTTACAGTAACCAAGAAAAGCCACGTCTTTGAATAACAAAAAACCCAGATTAGCTTTCCTGCTGCTATCTCCTTCTTTTCTGCAGAATAAGTCACATTTTGTGTTAAACATAGGATTCAATAAGCACACTGCTGCTGACAGTTTGCTGACTAAAAAGCTAATTAACTAGACATGCTCATAATGTTAATTCTAGTATATGGATGTTTAGCATATAGTGTTTTTGTTACAGGCAATGTCATTAAAAAATGATTGGACTAAATGAAACGTTGTGTCTTCATTCCCTTGATAGGGATCAGACTGCTGTTAACACAGAAACAAACTCAATATGTACAAGCTCTGGTAGATTTATGTCTCTACTATCACTTTACATTGTGGATGCCAAAGAGCTCACATACCAGTGAAACACACATGATTAGCTGTTCAGCTGGACAGTTCTGCAGTCGGTGACAGAGAGTAAACTGGACCTTTGCCAGGTGTGATTGTGTGTATAAATGTAACACTTCATCCCCTGCAGCTGCTCGGCCTGCGTTTTGCTGTAAATAATAACTTCCTCTTCAAATTGCTTGTTTAAGATGTTCTCGCCCTCTTAATCCAGTCACATCTGTGTTTTCTTGGATTACAGGAAAAATTGGCTTTTGTTCTGCCTCGTCAGATTTCATTTGTTTCAGTTGTGAGCCTGTTGTAATACACACTTAGACTGGGAGACTTATACAGGAGACTTTTACAATAGTCTATCAAACTATATGCGAACAGAAAGTTTTGTTTATAACAGCTAATAGCCATAATTATAAAAGCTTGGAGAACATAAGGAGAGTCCATTTTTCAAACACTCATGATTATGTAAAGGAGTAATGCAAACTCAAATCTAATTGTGTGCAGAAACTACTGTACTAAAATTAGAAAAAATGTATTGAAATGTAAATCACCTCATATTTCTTCTTATACAGCATTACTGCTGCAGTAGTTGTTCTTTTCTTCTGTGAAACTCACTGGAGGAGGGGAGGTATTATATCAACTGTATCCATGCATAAGCATCCATGCAGGCCTGACAATCTTCAATCAAACACAAACAATTGGGAATCTTTGTGTACCTAGCGATGTGTGTGAAGGCCGTCAATAATTGCAGTGTGGTTACTGAAAAGCGCATATGGATTGCCGAGCGCTTAAAGCCATTGGATTGTTTAGTGGAATCTGTTAGCGCAGAGGAAATCTTTCAGTTTCCTTTTTACAGATCTGCGGTTTTATGCTCCTTTTTATCTCATAGCTTGTCTGAGATAAAAAAAAAGGCCTCTTCAGTGTCTGTTCATTACGCAGTGGGACCGTACTCTGCAAGACTCGTATGAATTGTGCCTCCACTAATTGTTAGTCATTTAGGATCCATAAAGCCACAAAGTCATCTTTTTTTTTTTTTACATTAATGGCTTCTAAAATGAACTGAATATATTCTAAAAGGCATATTTACTGTAAGCTTTTGCAAGAATACAGCATTATGGTCTGCTTGATAAACTATGCACCATTACTAGACACCGTGAGGGAGCTTTTAAGATGCATGCTGCCTCCGTCCCTCTACACTCATCAACATCTTCCACTTACAGCAACAAACTGCACCATCTCGCTGTAAATCCGAGCCGCAGACTAAAAGCCAGAATTTCTCTTCATTTGCGAGCAAAAGTCAAAACAAGGAGCAGGGGACAGAGTGTGCACCATAGTTTCTCCCTGCTTATCCGGCTGTTGCACATGTAAAAGATGTCTACATGATCAGATGATCATCGGAATGATGTTCACTAGAAGCCCTGTTACTGCTCTGCTGACTCCTTGTAAGTGCAGCTATTCATCATCATCATCGTCATCGTTATCTACTGCTATGTATATATTAGCAGGTGACTATAAATGTCACACAGCTTTACATTAAACTGAGAAGAAAAAAAATAACTTGATGTAGTTTCACATTGACAATCAAACCGTGTGCAGTAATTAGTAACCACTACTTACCACATTAAAGAACAATGGTGAGGCCCTTTCTACACAGATCCAAACATCTTGTCAGTGAGGTACAGGATAGATACATGTCCAGGAGGCACAACATTTACAAGAGGTAAAGGTGAGACTCCTGCCCCAATATAAGACCTTGACCGCCATTATTAACTCATCTGGGACCTCTAGAAGCATCCCAGTGGAACAAAGTCAAAGTTATTGACCAGGAGTCAGTTGACAACTGGTGAAAGATCACAGCAGGTCATTCGGATCCAACGACTAAGACCGTCCTTTTATCAGAGGAAGGAGTTGCAATCATACAATTGACCCAATTTACATGAAACTGAGGTGGCTCCATTTCCTTAGGAAGACTGTCCCAAGCAGATGAAAGCCCCAAAAAGCTATATTTTTCACTTAAAATGAATTGGCTTTTTAAATTTCATCTCGCCACCATAATTTGAAGGGAAAAAAAGTAACAAATATGAAAACTCCAACCTCAACACTTTGTAAATGTCTTTAAGGGTAACCTCTGTATGTCTTGTAGGCAGACGTGTTTGGTTCACAGGGAGGTTGCAAATCACCTGGTTTGATGTTGTGTCAGGGGCAGGGAGTAAATGCTCCAGAAGATTTTTTATAATCTTCTGCACTTGTATTGAAATGAGGTAACATCTAAAGTTACAATGTTTCAAAGTACATTTCAAGGACATTGCTTAAAGGAATACAAGACAAAATTTTATTTCTGTAATGTTTGGGGGGCGAATATCCTGCTATGTGCCTTTTGTATGATATAATAAAATAAACTACAGACTGAAAAATTCATTTTTCATGTAATTGTGTCACTTTATTTTTTCACTCCCTCTGGAGTTATTCATCTTTAGAGTTTAAAATAGGCAGTTGGCCAACAATACTGTATGTTAAAATGGTTTTACTAGTGCAAAAATAGTCATATTGCTATACATTTCAAAACCTAGACACGCTTTAGTCAAGTAGCTTTTTGATTATCTATTTGCATCTTTTCGGTTCGGCGCTGTCATCTATTTTTGGGATGAAGCTGATTTTGCCTTTCTGTTCTCCTTCAGCTCGTGTCGGTCCCATCTCTGTTGCTCTCCTTTTATGAGAACTTTCAAAGCTGTCAGTGGGACACAAAGTGGAAGACATCATTTGAATTTCAAAGGCCTGACAGAACACATTGCCTCTATCAGCAGAGTAAAGGTCCTCTTGACAAGAAAGTGCCTTCAGAATTAATCATCCACGCTGAGAGTCCTCCTGAATTCTGCTTCCTCTCCCGGTAACGCGAGCAGCCAAAGATGTGGTTGGAGAGAGAAGGAAGCCACAGCCAGACTTGGTGAAAGAGCTGAATCCCCATCCACCCACCGACCACCACCCACCCTCACGCCCCCGCTAGCTGCCATTCTGACAAGGACCGAACATGTGTTTTTATGGGACGAGCAGCATGAGGTCATCTTGTTCTCATTTGTGCCCCTCACTCACATCGATGACTTTCTTCTGTTTTGTGAAAACAAATCCTAAATTGTGTCATTTTCAGTGCACCCCTGGGAGATGTAAAATGACCCATGAAAACACAAAGCTGGAGCTTCTCCTGAGCCCTCAGAGGTTCTGTTCGCAAGACATACGGCACCAGCGAGTGGCAGACAGCTTCCAGCCGTCATTGCTATGAGCTAATTAGCCATCACTAATGTGAATCAGCTTCCATTTTTACTCACTTTGATTTACAGGGCTCGTCCCCATTACATCTCCATGGCGACAATGCAGTCTTTATGGACTGTTGTGAGCTCCGTGCACTAAACGATCCCATAAAAGAGCGTTTATGGTTGCTCAGCATCACCAGTCCCTCTTGGAGGATAGTCCTGTGTGTAAGCTGTTGGGATCAGATGTCCTCATCACAAGCCAGATCTTCTTCTGTGGGTTTGGGCTTTGATCCAAACATTAAGCACATGGGTAAATGTTTTGTTTTAGAGACCACAAACTCTGTGAAGGAGAAGTAGATTATTATCACCATATTAGCATTGCCTAAACATTATGCAGCAGCTGACTAAGCTGTTTCTACATAATTTACATTCCAGTGTCTCTCTATACTCCGTGTGTGTTAAACTAACAAATATATTGGAGTAGTGAAACAAAAGGGGGGTCGGTATGAAAGAAATAAGAACTGTTTTCAGTGCAACGATTGATACAAGGCACACACTTCTGTACAGTCTTTACTCAAAGGCATCAATAATATTGTAACTGATGGAGGTAGTTGTGCTAAGAATGAAAAAAAGAAAGTTTGAGAGAGAAGTTCATATCCTGTCACTTGTTTCGACATGTACAATACAATATGTATAATGTATAATGTTTTTTTTTTTAAACAAACAAACCCAAATGTACCTTAACTGTGGCTGCTCTAATTTCATTTTCCCTATTGAAATAATTTATTACATATTAACTACTATATGTTAGTAATGAACTACAGCTAGCTGAACCTCTGATGTACAAAAAAATTATCCAATAACATCTCTGCTGAGATCTGGTGCAGTAGCCACTGGCATAACTGACAACCTCCTACAGTAAAATAGAATATTTGTGACAGTGTATCATAGCTTTTTGGTTTTCGGTGCACAAATGCTATATGTTTGCAGGCTGCTTTTAAATGTACAATATTTTGGTCTGAAACAAAGTCTTTCTGCAGTCTTCATACACTTATTTTCTTTTAAACACAATGGATCCTGCCTACAAGTGCTTTGTTTGAAGATGAATGTACCCTCTATCTTGCCCGACCTAACTACCTAGATTCATTATATTGTGACTGAAAGCAGTTTTTAAAACATGAGATGTCTACATAGACGCAGGAAGTGAAATTAAAATGGTAAAATCTTTGGTTTGCTGCAGATTAATTTATTTTGTAACTATTGTATAATGGTCTACTCTACTCTGCTCTAAGTAATTGTTTCTTAAATTTAGTCTGATGAAATTGGGATTTTTAACTGTTCCCACTGCTGTTGTAATGTTTGTCACATTTTAATAAAAAGTCAAGCCCGCGGAACAAAAGAGCAGCTTTGAGCCTAATGAGCAGCACGCAGGGGGAGCTTTTTAGAGTTCATACCTCTGTTGTGCACTTTTATCTTTGGTGTGTAACAGCCTCAAAATTAATTTACATCACTGCATCATGAAGCACTCCCATCTTCAACAGCCATTACCTTTCAAGTATGTCACACAAAATTCTGCCCGTCATGCGTTGGTGTTGTCTAAATGTCAAATGTACTTCAGAGAATCTTTAAGTACTCATCCCGAGAAGGGTGCATGCAGACTTAACGAACCACAGTATAATATCCAAGTTTGTTTACCTTGTGGATATTTTCCTAATTTAAAAGCCTGAACTTCCTTTTTGTTCTTGCAGTTGAAACCAAAGTTGCTCGAGACACTTACTTTGTATCCCTCTCATCAGTCTCTGTTTCTAGTTCTGGGGGGGCTCCTGTCAGGGGAATCAATCTACAAGACCAGGGGAGGGGAGGAATGACACAGCAGCCATCGCTCACCCACGCGGCCCTGCTCTGCTCCTGACGGTAAGCCCTGCGATGATGGGAGGAGTGCGTGACAAGACATGGAAGAGGAGTGATGGGGTCTCTCCATCACAGCCAAGGCCCTGTCAGCATGGCTCAAACACTTTTTTCCCCTTCTTCTTCAACTTTGTAAAATCAAGTCCCTCACCAGAAAATAGCTTATAGCCAGCCAGGAGTTCTACTTCTTTCTCTTTTTCCATCCACAGACATCTATCCCATGATGTTAATGAGAAAGAAGTTATTGGGGTAATCTTTCATTACTGATAAAACTGGGCTGCCTGGTGAGATCTCTTGGTGGGGGGTAGGGAGAAATGAACAGCTGCTGATAATTCCAACAACCTGGTACTAGACTGTGAGTTCCTCATCATCTGATCCAAAATTTAATTTACTGTGTAATTTCAATAAACTTTTCACTCTGCAAAGGCTGTAACTCATCCAACATGTTCAGTGTCCTGCATCTGTCTAGGGGAGAGCAGATAGTCGTTTTTAGAAGAATCAGAAGACTGCAGACGTGAGGGGACTCCCTTTTTTTGGATATAAGCCTTGATGTCTACTGTTAAGATGACTTTTTTCACACCTGTCAGTAAGCGAAAGGATCTTCAACAGCTGCATAATTCTGATATGGAGAATTTAAGATTAAAAAAATATGATGAATATTCTGTTTCACATTAAGCAATCTGCCGCTGATATGGAGCAAGTAATGAGAAAGCAGTCTTTGCTTGTGAGTGCTTCTCTGTTTATGGGCAGCAGTCCATGAGCCCCAGCTGAATACTAAATGCTTATCAGAGACAGTCGCCGGCCAGAGGCCAGAAAGCAGTACAAGTAGCGGCTGTGTTGTGCTCTATCAGGCTACAAAGATTCACAGAGCCACTAACTTCAATCCTGAATAACTATCAGTATAGAGCACTGTGTGTCCCCCTGCACTGCCATTTCTCTTCATTACATCCACCCACAGACAGCACAGAGTGGAACCATGTCAGCCACGGTCTGCTGCTGATTAGGCACCGTCGTTTATTGGCCTGGACAAAGAGCCACCTCTACAGGAATCAAAGAAATATCAAAAGAGCAAGCCAGAGCATGCCAAGCCTAAAAATAGAGCTCAATTACAAATTAACATGACTGAATATGTCTATTGAGTCAGTGTTGATTTTCATCAAGAAACTATTGATGGCCTTTGTCTATGACAAAAAAGGAGAGAAAAACTAAATAAGCAATAAATAAGAAAACAAGCAGCAAAGAAACAATAAATCATAATGTGAAAGATGGACAAATGAACATTCAACGTTTTGGTAGCACTTTAATTTATAACATACTGTCATGTAATTGTAAGCAGATATAATGTTTAATGTACGTATTAATGTCTTTGTCAGCATCACTAACTCTTATGTGCATGCTGGTTATACTGGATATATGCTGATAATAAAGGACAATATAGTAAAACACTTGAAAATGTCCTGCATTTGTCCTGTATAGTTACATTATAGTGTGTTAGAAACTGTTACTGCTTAGAAAATCTAAATAAGTTATGTTTTACTGCAGTTTTTTGTATGTCAGTTACACCTCTGCAGGTCAGAATTAATAGACAAACCATTGGCAAGGTACTCCAACAGCTACTTAAGGCCAGCTACATGATGAATTGTGAAATAATTTCATATACTCCCTTTTAATGGGTGACAATGGCTTCATGCTGTAAATAGTCCCAACAGTGTGATCAATATAGAGGGAGATGCGCTTCATTCATCTTTGAATCAGAGGTATAAAAACCACCACTGCATATGCAAAATAGCATGTCTTTGATATTTAAATTAAAAAAGGCCAGTGTAGTCGTACATGTTTAACTGTATGCGGATTTATTAATTTATGCTATTTGGGTTATGAATATATACACACTGATATCCTTTTTAAGTAGATAACACCAAATCAGCATTTCCCTGGTTGCTAGGAGGAAAGTAGAGTGACTAGTGGAGGCAAAGGGAAGACTCCCTGGTTGGGAGGTGGATTTAGGTCTCTTGGGAAATGCAAGGCCTCGGGTCATAGGCTGATGAAACCTTGCTCTAATAGTGGTACTCTTGTAGTGTGTAGGTACAGTATATGTTTAACAATTTTAAAACCAGCATAAAAGGAAGTGCAATAATTACAACAGCAGTGAAGTTTCTCTAAAAATGTTATATTTTAGAAAAGGCTGGCATTAGTCGAGTCAGTTACCAGATCAATAGATGATCAAACTCCTGCAACTGTTGCATGAAGTCAAATGTATTTTCTAGTCAAATTGAGCCCTGCTCATGAAAATGAGAGTATGCCAGGTGATTGAAAGCGATTGGTCTGTGTTCACTGGTAAAGTCATGTATCTAGTGGCTTCACTCCCTCTCACAAACTGGCTAAAGCATCTTCGTCCAACTTCCTTGAAAAAGAAAATATAGAGAGACATCTGCTCAGAGTATTTTTGCTCTCATCATTTGTTTCCTTTGGACAAGCTGACACGCTGTATCTCTCGAAGGCCACCTGCACTGATGGAGGCTATTTGCATTTCTTACGCCCATTATTTGTGTGATTATGGTAACACATGAGCTGGAGATATTCAACACCTGTGACTGCTCAAACAGTGTGAGAGAAGGAGGTGGCAGCAAAGCAGAAACTGTAGGGGCTCGTAAGTTATTAGCCTGGTTCTGGCTGAGAATGAAAATGAAGCAAATGAGGCATAGTTCCATCATCACAAACCATGTTAATAACCAGCTGCTCTAATCCTCAACTCAGTTCACTGGTGATTGCGCATTTTTCTCACCCAGTCTCCAAAAAATCCTTATACAATAGTTCCTCATCGAGGGGAAGCAACTGACTTCTAGAAAGTAGGACAGTCAACAGATGAGCAGCAGCTACAGTATGTCCTTCCCCCAGGTAAGGAGGAGGTGACAGTGATAGTATTGATTATCATTGAGCTTACCTAGCTTCTCACTGTGATGGAGTGATTGCTTTCCTGTGTGCTAATGTGGTGCTCCAGTCTGGACGGTGTCCTTGGACTCTGTTGTCATTACATGCTGTATACTGTATATGCTATGCGTGATGTTTTAACCCAGATAAGGAGAAACAATTACTGCTCACATAATTGATGGAGGGGAAAAAAAGTTCATGTGCTACAAATACATTGGCCTGGACAAAGAGCCACCTCTACAGGAATCAAAGACACATCAAAAGAGCAAGGCAGAGCATGCCAAGCCTAAAAATAGAGCTCAAATACAAATTAACATGACTGAATAAGTCTATTGAGACAGTGTTGGTTTTCCTCATAAAACTATTGATGGCCTTTGTCTATGACAAAAAGGTGAGAAAACCTAAATAAAAAGCAAGAAAAACTAAATCATAATGTGAAAGATGGACAAATGAACATTCCCCGTGTTGGTAACACTTTAGTTTATAACATACTATCATGCAATTGTAAGCAGACATAATGTTTAATGTACATATGGTTATTTGTATGGTGAAAATAAAAATGTGCTACAAATACATTTTGAAGGCTTCATGGTCCAATACCCATTTCAGTCCATTTAGAAGGTTAGTTCACACAAATTACAAAAAAGCCACCTTTTCCCATTTACCGGTGTGGATCTAACCATGTAGATAGTTTTAGTTTCAATATATATTTCTTCCCCCAGCCCAATACAGTGTAACTGAATGAATGTACTGTGGTGCGCATAGCATTGGAAAAATTCATTTATACAATTCAACAGTTCAACAGCAACATGACATTACTCTGGATAAGCCACAGACCGCACTGTTTTGAGAAAACTCCTGTTGCATATAAGAAACTGCTTTTTTTTTTGCAGCTAAAAGGGTGTTAGACATGATTTTTCCACTAGCACTTCGTTATTCAGTATCATGAGGATGTCCATGGTGGTTAAGTGTTTAACACTGTTGCTTAACAACAAGAAGGTCCTGGATTGAAATTTGACCTTTCTGCGGACTGCGAGAGGTTTCATCTGGGGGGCATCATTTGACTCCAACACTCAAAAGATAGGTGTATTACTGTACATCTCAAGCTGTGTCCCTGGTCAGGGGCTGCATCCTCCAAAGGACTTTATGCTGGGAATTATGCAATGTCCCAAAACTCTATGTACCAATAAAAATGATGAAAGGGAAAACTAACAAGAGAATACGATGTCTAATTATGCAACATAAGTAAACGCACCTGTGGTTGGACTGTAGCTGTTTAGTGGCTTTAAGCTGTACATGTCTCCCTTTATTCAGCTAATTATCTGTCAAATCAGACTTTATACAGTACAATACAGCAAAAAATGTCATGCAGAGGCAAGTGGAAACTATCATTGTCCTTGTTATCGTAATAGTTATGTTACAGCAGCTATGTCATAATAGTTTAAATTGGTTAATGGTTTGATTTAATATTTGATAGACAGCATCTTTAAATTATTCAATTATACCAGTAAGTGAAAAATATAAATATAGCCCATCTGACTGTCTTATTTACAGTGTAATATTTTCACATTACGGAGAGACACCTGAGACCACAGTGAGAGCTACATGAGCCAGACTCCTATGGGGTGTGGTGACAACGGGAGCATGATGAGATTGAGGCACCCCTGACTGTGCAGACACACACACACACACACACACACACACAGATACCCCAGCCACCCGCCGCACACAGACAGTGAAAATCCTATTTGTCACAGAATTGTGTGGGGGCTTTAATTAATAAGGCTTGTGCTGGTAGAAAATTGAATTAGATGATTATAGTAAACAATGTGGTGGTAATTCCAGGAATGTAAATGGTGTTTGGGCTTCCAGTATATCGCCAGCTGCATTCATTGTGGATTAAAAACACTGATGTCGGTTGCCAGTTTTGATATACTACCACTTAAACCTGTCCAGACTCAATAGTGTAGAGTTGATTGAGCTAAAATATACCAAGTATAAAATATACCATATTCTGATTGTTTCTATGAAGTATTTTGCATCATAGTAATATCCTTTCTTTGCCCTCATACATGCACAGCGATGATATACCAACGCACACACACACGCCCAAAAGTGTCATCTCCCAGCATGTGTTTGCTGTGTCTCTGTTCTGCTTGCCTCAGCAACGTGAGTTTTCAAGGAGAAACAGCCCAACTCCCTCCACAGAGAACTTGTCCCTCCGCACTTGCTGCAAGGCAAACTTCTTGTTTTGCTTCGCATCACAATGGCACCATGCCCTCGTTTTTCTATCCAGCTCTCCTCCGCGGAACGATGTACAAACACGTACAGTCGGAGCAGAAATACTCTCTCCTTCCACATGGGAATCCCTCCGTTACAGTGACTAATGTGTTGTCACTGTCTGCGCTGGGAATACTGACAAATATGGTGCAGTCAAAAAAGTGATATACTGCAACAGTTAAATAAAGTTAACTGTACGTATCAGAAAGGGAGCATATTTCCTATATGATTCTCTCTAAGGTAAGGTATACATCTTCATTAATCACTGCAGATCTCTGGTGAACTACATAATAATCCACATAGACCTGAGTCTTATTGTGTGTTTATTGCACTTTAGCTGAGAGCTACAGTTCTGGATAGATAGAACTAGTCACAGGTCTAGTTAGAACTTCTAGTTGCTCCAGCTCTTTATAAATTCTAACTTAGCCTAGTTATTATGTAAGTGATTACTGTAAAAGGAGATTTACACATCACTAATTTAAACGAGTTTCACACAATTTAGCTCATAAATAGGGATTCATTCCTACTTAATTGCTCTTGTTGCGTAGCTAACTGAGCGAACAGACAAAACTAATGTTAGCATTGCTAATATATGACCTGTTCAGAATGAGGCATGAGAGATGATGGGAAATATGGTTGTCACATTAGTCATAACACTTGCTGTTGCTGTTTAATAATGCTGGAAACTGGAAACATAATAACAACCTGCAATTACAAAGAGTTACGTTGATGACATTTGGCTAATTGATGATGAATGAGGTTAGCTTTATTGGATGTTTTCCCATTATTTCAGTGGCTAGTAGTTAGAGTACTACATGCATTTCTCTTTAATGTGTAATATTACTTGAATTTACAGTTAATTATCAGTAAAGTTTATTAATTAAACTTTAATTTGACCCCTTAAACAGTAATTTGGGGAAATCCTGCTAAAGTTTGCAACGCTATAGTGGCTAGTACTGAAAAACATGCATTTCTCTTTAATGTATAATATTACCTGTATTTACAGATTATTGGCAGTCAAGTATAATATAGTCAAGTCAAATTTAATATAATTTGATCACTAAAACAGCAATTTTGGGAAATCATGCTAAAGTTTGCAGTGCTAAAGTGAGTTGTTTTGGTGGTGCAACTGATTTGGTAAATCACTTCCAAACAGGACTAAATACACAAACTTAGTGATGAATTGTGTCAGCTACTCCCCAGCTGCCTCACTGCTGTGTGGTATACTGGATGGATGTTGCTGTTGTTTTGTCACCAATTATATGGAAATCTATCAGCTGACATGTTTCGATAGATATCATTCATTCCTCTGCTGTGTCATTACTAAATGGCATGTCACTGTGCCTCCATCTTTTTTTTATGCAAAGGTCACCTCAATTGGCATTCTGAGGCAGCAGGGCCGTTGAAGATTGGAAATTAAATCCCCATCACCGCGAGAGAAATCAGTTTCCACAGAAGGGACCAAACAGGGCCGAGACAGCCCAATGAAAAGTTCATTTGAATTATGGATTGCAGTTATTTCCATTGCATTTTTCAGCGTGATTGTTTTTTAGTTTTCCTGGAACTGTGCAAAGGTTAATTTTATAATTAAGTAGCTGTTACTGCCTTTGCTTTTGTCTGCATGTCACCAGGGAACCCAGATTATGAGGAAATATTGCATTGTTGTTCCATTTCAAGTAAATTTAAGAAAACACTGCATAGAAAAAAGTATAAAACACTCTTTCATACATTTTTAAATGTATGAAAGTAGGTTAAACTGTAAGTTAAGTAAAAATGTCATGTTTGCTCAATACATCGTTTAGAGAAAAGATGTGATAATTCAAGCGTGTTTTTTAAAAATCTAGGCCCCCCCTCCGAAAACTGTGGTCCTTTCCAAGGCGTCTGCTGCAGATACAGAAGTGTCTTTGTGACATTTTCTCATGTGTCCTCCCCCTCCATCCATCATCTACTGACATGAATTGCATGTGAGCAGGCAGGTGTTGCAGAGCAGACTGGCATTCCTCCACAGTCTCAATCACAGCCTGGAATACTGGAGTCACGAGGGCTCAGCCACTTTTCCCAGCCCCGGGATAAAGCCTCGACACCACAGCTCAGACTGGTCCCATTCTCTCCTATTGAGTCCAAGGTCGCAGTTCCATAGCAAGGGTCAAGGTGATAGGCTGGCAGCCGCCTGACTCATGCATATGGATGACAGACGCTCCATCTGCTCCTCTGCAGAATGCAAATACACAAGCCTCTTTCTCTGCTCTCTTTTTCTGCCTCAAAGGGCAACCCTGCCAGACCTTACATGGCATCAGTTCCACTTGTTGGTCGCAGAGTGACAATTTATGCTAAACCATAATAGAAATGCAAGTCATTGCCACCCAAAGTCCCTGACCCAACCCCCAGCTCCACCACAGCTGATCCTAACACTTTCCTGTCTGATAACATGTATTGTCATGTCTGAAAATTAAAACTGTTGTTGCTATTACCACATTTATTTTTTATTAAGGACTGTATTGTTTGGTAAGGGATTGCTATCTTTTATGGCAGGAAACGTTTTTTCACTAAAGCAAAGTCACTTCTTTAGGGAATGCCCTGCTCCACACTTACACAGTTACACACATTTGGAAGCTGCTCAGTATAACCACAGGTTGAAGTGTTTTCCAGTTAGCAGCTGCACTGGATTATCTGAAAATGTAGAAACCTGCTAAAGCGCACCAGTTGTCTGCGATTAGGCTGCTTCATTTATCCAATATATATGAGTAGAAGGTTTGCATTGGCAATAGTTTTGCCAGGTGTGCAGTACTGAAAAGGAGACGAGTTTTTTCAACTTGCTTTATATTGTCTCCAGCATCAAATATCTCCATCACTATCAGAAGCTTGTGGGAGAAAACACACAGCCAAAGCTGGCTAATCAAAGTTGTGGTGCCCATGTGTTGTCTCCATAGATGTTGTATCCCAGACATGCTGTCACATTCATGTAGTCACATCTGTGCAATGATTTCTGCAGACATCATTGAGCATGTTTTGCTTTTTTTTCAGGATGCTAAAGGAACAAAACGCTGTACATTGGCAAAGTTCCTAATAAATTCACTTTTTTTTGTTTCCCTTTATGGGAGTTTTCAGCCACAGACTGCTGCACAGAGCTGCAAACATTTGAAAGGAGTGCATTTAAACTAAAAGCGAACAAAGCAGAACAATTTGACAGCGCAGCAAACAATAGACTCATCATAAAGAAGAGCTGTTCTAGGCTCAAATGTGGACAGATGAACACACTAAAAAAATACTTTAGATGAGTGCAACCATACTCTACTTTTTAGCTCCCCTGCTCTGAAGAAGTCATTACTAAACTGATGGATGATTGTTAATTGGTGATTTCTTTGTTATCCTGTTACATAATTACAATGAAGATGCCCTTTAGGGATTTAATTACAGCTCATTAACTATTAATATTATACCTTTATTGTTGTCATGCCTATGTAACTACTCTGGGTAATCAAAGCAGAGTCAGTGGATGAGTATGAATATTCCGCATATAGCTGTACTGTGATGCTTACTAGAGTCAATTGTCAGTAGGTAATTTGTTAAATAAACATATAGACAATGCATAGACATTAAAAAAGCAAGAAATAGAGATGGTGTTGTTTTGAAAGCATTATGACTTTGTTGTTAATGAAGACCGTGTTTAATGGACTTTTGGGTGCAGGAGCCAATCAAAACTGCGACCCTGGCGAGATCTCATGCTGTTAGCCAGGCTGCTACTTGGTACGAGGACTGTATGTTTGATCCCCATGAGGTCTGCTTTTAAGCTCCTTCTGTCTTAAGTGCCAGCCCCCCCCCCCCCCCCCCCCCCCAAAAGATATACAAAATCCTCTTTGACAAATGTCACCCTCATGTGTTTAAAGAGCTACATTGTGCTCTGCCCACTGAGGACCAGCAAATGTAATCACTTTTGTGTAGCATTTACAGCCTGCTTAATGGTAGCAGGCCTTTTGCTATTGATCTAATACAATATGCAACATCAGACCTCCTTGTACAGCTCCCTAGTAGCCCACATGGCTGAGCAAGCTCTGCTGTTTTCATATTAGCTCCAGTGAATTAAGGCGTTTTTGGGGTTTTTTGTTCTGGTGGGTACTAGTGGGGAGGGGTACACTCAGTCATAAGAATGGAGTCCTCTGTGCTATTTTGGCATTAATGATTCTGTCTTGTCTTAAATAAAAAAACTTTCATCAAAGCTGTAATGAGCATGTCTAAATAAAACACTGACAGTGGAGGAGATAATAACTACTGCACTATATAAAAGTAGTCTGCAGTTAGGAATAGGCTCAGGACGGTCAGATACAGGCTTAGAGAAGGACAAAAACCCCGGGGGTAAGGTAGAGGCAGAGGAGAAGATAATGTGTCTTTTCCCTTCGGTTGTACACACTATCAGTGCAACTCTGCGTGGCCTTGAGAAAATGTCACTTTGCAACAAAGTTAGCTTTCAAATTTAGTCTGTTGCAGATGACTGATTACACACTTTAGGTTGCCAGAATGACTTTGCATTTTATGTATAGAAGTTTGCTATATGGGAAAACCAATGTAATCTGGCCACTTTCAATTATTAATTGAAACTGCACTTATCAATACTTTTATCGCAACAGACACAAGGACTGTGTGTAATATTAAAGGTTTTGCACGTAGTGATGAACCTACTGAGAGTCATCACACAGCTCTGCAGCTCCCTCTAGGCTTACATAGCATTTTAGTATCTTTTAGACCATTATTTTGGTTTTAAAGCCTTTTTTACAGTTTTGGTTCTATGGATTAATGACAACCTGACAACTCTAAATCTGTCTTTTACAGTAGTAAGTTATAGCCAGGTTTCTTTATACTTGAGTAGATTCTGTCTAACACTAAGATTCACATTACAGACATCCTACAGAGGATTGAGCTTTAACTGAGGTACATTACACTGCTTTTGCAGGATCACAGTAACAATCCTTCTATTTTTTAAACAACAATGTACACTTTTTTTGACAAAGCATACAATAATGTCAAATAAAGTTTGTTATTTGTTTACAGCTGCAGTATTAGCACACATAATGTCACACTGATCAGATTATATGGATTAAGGGTCTTTTTTTGCACGACATTTGGCCACAAAAGAGGATTTGTGCTCAGTAAATTCTGATTTAAATACCCATTACTGCATTTAAGCTTCAACAAACCTTTTTTCATCCCTAATACAATAATACACACATATATTTGAATATACAAGTATTGCCCTGGTTTTGTATATTGAAGTTTTCAGAAGAAATCTGCAAGTGTTTTGGGAAGTTGCTCCAGAATGCAAAGCAAATAAAACTGAAAAGCCTGAGATCCATGTTATATCTGACATAAATAAAATACAGGAGAGGAAAACTGGGCTATTTTGAATAAGAACACTGTGAGCTGGTAAAATTTCGTAGTGAGAAATTTTCATCTTTAAATCATTGGCTCTGTCCAAGGTGCTGAAATCACCTGAGTGCTCACAGTCTTCTGCAATGTGATTAGGGATCTTAGAAGCGATCCCTGCCCGAGTGTCCCAGGAAATGGACCATCCATTCACACATCGGTCTCACTCCCGACGATCCCCTGCAGGTGCTCAGTGATCACAGGAGGGTATTCACTGCTGTGTGTATAAAGAGATGGGGCTGAAGCGGAGACAGCAAGAGCAGATTATCAGTTAGCTTTTGATCTGCCTTTTGGGCTCCATGTGGGAATATATGAATTTCATTGGTGGTAGCTTTTCTACATTCTCCGCCACTTCATTTCCCCTCCTTGAATCCATCCTTTTGAGTGAACAGCTGACCTCTCACTCAAGCTTGACATGTGTTTGCTGCTCTGTGGGAAATGGCTGGAGATCATCCCATGGAGAGTTCATATTTGGTTACTAGGCAGATGTTATTAATATTTAAAGACAATGTTCTTGTGCATGTTGTGGTGTAAATTCACTTCTTCTGTGGTGCAAAGGCTGTGCGCTCTCTTGGGATAAGCTGGGAGACTCCTCCGGATGCAGATTGTTCCTCTGCCATTGTCACACACAGTTGACAGAGTACAGAGAAACCCTCTTATTATGTGTTTGCTTATTCATATTCCAAAGCCCACAACCCTCAAATAGATACAGAAATATACTCTTCAACTTTTTGGGGGCACGTTTGTCGTTGTTTTTTTAGTATGCGTTCTATCTGGAAGCCTGAATTAGTATTTACAGGTAGGTTCAGATGGGTGCATAATATACACGCTGAAGGAAGTGACTGAGTAATGAAACACCTCTAACATCTGTTACATGGGGAGAAGTCAGCTACACGGTAAGTAATAGAGGTGGGGGGAAAAACGGACAAAAAAAAAGATAAGTGAGAAAGTGATCAGGCTCTCTAACCAACATGAAGCTAGTGAATCTGCCCAGCAACCACACTTCCATCAGCTGACTAACTGTGAGCTTGGAGAGCTCTGAATGGCTACTCCTTTTGACCTTCTCACCCTGAACCTGTAATGTCACTGTCTATGGTGCTGTTAAAAGCCATGTTGCTGTGTTAGGGCCTGGATGTAGACAGTGTATTGTATTTCAGGTTGTAAGTCACATCACTTGTGTGTATTCATGCAAGGTGGGAGGAAAGAGGACAGTAGGAGGACTCATTTCCAGAACATGCCTATGCATGCACATCCTGGTTGTTGATTATTGACTACAAAGAGACGCAAGATAAGCAGATATAGATCATTAAATGACCTCCAGTGTATCAGAGAAGCAAAACATACACACACACACACACACCTGATATCCTTATGTCATCATATTAACACTATGTAAGTACTGCTGCTATATCTGAAAGCCCTTAAACCTTCAGTACATTTTGAGTTGTTATAAAATGATTTATACTTAATGTAACCTGACTGAACCATATACAGAACTCTGTGAATCTAGGTTCGACTCACGGTGGATTGCTGTCTTCATAATGAGACTAATTTCCTTAAAGGTAGTTAACTGCAGAAAAATCACATGATATTTGGCATGGTTTATTATGAGATTTTTCAAGTAACCATATACATTTTTATTTAGTTTAGTTTATGGGGCTTATTTTTAAAAGAGATTTTAAAAAACAATCTATTGAGATATCCATTTATGACTGTTTTTTTCACCAAAACTGAACATTGTCATAGCATACTGAATGTTAACTGCTGCCAGTGATGAATCTAATGTTATTCCATTACTAATTTTATTGAAATGATCATACAACTTTAATTTGTGTAATCTTTGTTAATTTTTTGATGTTTTTTTTAATACAAAAATACAGTTCCTAATTAGATAAATCTATGTGATACTGCTTATAGTTGGTAATAATGTTTTAACAAAGTAAAGATTTCAGCAGAATAACATTTGTGAAAATTGATCACTACAGTCAGACCACTGGGGCTGTGCAACTTCTTCCCAAAGTGTCGATCACACATAGACGGTGATTCAGAAATAAGTCACATAGTAGTTTTCTGTAAAAAGCAATGTGTAATTAAGAAATCCATCAACCATGTGCAATATTACAGACAGGTCTTTAGGTAGAGGCTTGTAAATGGAAAAAACAGTGCAGCCAGTTAAAAATGAAATCATTGTTTTTTGTTAGTGCTCAAAGATTAAGAAATGCATTTTTCCATTGTGTTTTTTTCCCTGGGTGGGCTTTTTAAAGGGTTAATCATCCTTTATTAGAGCATGTGATGGATTATAAAAGGAGCTGAAAGTAAAACTCGACAGCAGCATATCTGTGATTTGCACCAGCACAGCCTCAGGTAACAGATTAGAGGACAAATTGGTCTATGCATCCTTTAGTGGCTCTCTGCTGTCTGCGCTCGACAACGCTCCGTCTCACTCACTCACTCACTCACTCACTCTGTCCTCTGAAAATTAAATCAAATCAGGGAAAAACTTTCACCAGACAGCGAGGGTGCATTTTAACCTCTGCATTGGTGCATTATGAAGGAGAAATCCATGCTAAGCAGAAAAGCAGACAGTTGAATAAGCCCTGAGAGGGAAGTTTGCCTTGCCTAAGGAAATAGCAACGTGAGCTCTGAGACCAACTGGAGATAAACAGAGTAGAGAGAGAGAGAGAGAGAGAGAGAGAGAGAGAGAGTGTGTGTGTGTGTGTGTGTGTGTGTGTGTGTGTGTGTGTGTGTGTGTGTGTGTGTGTGTGTGTGTGTGTGTGTGTGTGTGTGTGTGTTGTGTGTGTGTGTGTGAGGGGGCAGAGCTGGGCAGCATTTGAAGAGATTGTGATCTTCAGAAAGAAGCCCTTTGATTGGCATGAGGCAGATGTTAATAAGAGATTTCAGCCTCTGGAACATCATTTGCGAAAGGTTTGCCACTCACAGCCTATTGGGTAAAATGCAAGCATGGAGTGAAGGCTAAAAATTCTAGATATTTCACCCTGTTTTTACTTTTCCAATTGGATGTCAATTTGGCTGGCATGTTCCCCCCATTTTTTAATCCAGTGAATCACACTAAATGAGAGTTGGGAGTGCGGTACTCTGAGGCTATATGTCCAGCCAGCCAGCCAGCGTCTCCGTCTGCTCCTGCCTCCTCCTGCCTCCTCCTGCCTCCTCCCAGCAGCATCACTTGGCCGGTGCTCAGCTGACTGTCAGTTGTCCTGACAGCCTGACCTCCTGGAGGCTCACCAGCCAAATGCCACGTCACATTGGTCTCGGCTTCGCCTGGGTCTGGCC
The DNA here is from genome assembly GCF_963691925.1 of Scomber scombrus. Lineage (NCBI taxonomy): Eukaryota > Metazoa > Chordata > Actinopteri > Scombriformes > Scombridae > Scomber > Scomber scombrus. The sequence continues at coordinate 7,955,003 of NC_084972.1, forward strand.
CTCAATCATTTTCACACCCACGTCCACATCTAACACCGCTCTCCTCGCCCCCCCCCACCTCCACTTGACACTACCTGAAAATAAGAACCATTTGTTTGTTTCTCTCTATTTATAACTCTGGGCTGAGAAGAGCTTGTTGCTGTAGTCCTGGCGAATGCGAGCGCTAATATTACAGCACAATATGGTCTCATTACTTTACAAGCTGCTTCCACTGGGAGATAATCCATATTTGTTATCCGTCTTGAACCGAGAACTTATACAACTGCATCGCTATTACACCAGCTACTTTCAATGATATTTCAGTTGCAATTGCTGTAAAACAAAACGATCATATGATTGCACCTGACAGTCATGAGAGGAAAAAGTTTCTGTACATTGTAGGATTTGTCCTCATGAGAAATTAAAGGCTGTCGGAGACACACAAAGCACTCTCAGAGCCTCTTTTGAAGCTGTTTATGTTATCTAAAGCTTAAAATGCACAGTGTCTCATCCTGTGAGGAGATGACAAGGCCTGATAAACCACAGTGTTTACTGCACAAGTTAACAGAGACAATCAATAGCAGCACTCGATACCCTGAATACAGAATAGCTGTGAATTAAAGAAAGAGTGTATCACCACCTGGGGTGTTGGGCAGGAGGTGAGAGGGTTCTTAATACAAGTTGTCAAAAAACAAGAACAAAAGATACAAGAAAAAACTAACGCTTTTCCAAAAGACAATTCATTTATCCATTTCCTATCATCATCTCTGGATCAGGCAGGTCACTTTGCCACACGTTTAAACATCTACAGATGACAAAGAAAGAGAGAAGATGTCTAAATTTCTTTCCAGACATGAAGCAGCAACTGCATCAGATGAGGACTCAGAGATTGTTGATCCAGCCATGCCCCTCACACCAGCAGGCCTGATTACCACCAGTGATAAGAAGAGACACGGTGGTATCTTACTGTTAGCGAAGCAGCAGGCAACAACAGCAGACTGACATTTAACAACTAACTGACCAGTTGTGCGACCGAGACTGTCTAACACCATGAAGTGAGTGTGAGTTGTGAATACGAGGTGACACAATTCCATACAGATATCTTTGGAGGATGCATTCAACCACAACAATTATGCTCAGTGGGCTTTATCAACCATTTATCTTTTTAAATTAAGGCCCAACACTTTCGCCTGCAGCAACCTCACTGCAAGAACTGACCTTCATCTGACGCAACACTGTTGCTGGTGTCTTACGCATAAATTATATTTTTGAAAGACATTATCGTTCAGAGTTCTAATCAAGTGCAGGCAATGGCGGCTGGGCTTGAGTCATTTGACGACAACAGTGAGTTAAAAAAAAGAAAGAAAGATTTGCAGTTGTCGCTTGTCAAACTTCAAAAACACTAACCAATATAAAAATAGCACAACATACTGCCAGGCTGAGAGTACTAATGGCATGATTTTGCATCTTGAATATATCCAGTGAAATATTTTGCATGAGTTAAGAGAGAGAGAACACGATGAAGCATAAACATACAGTATTTTGCACAGGCTGATTAACAAAATGCTGTTTTTAGCCGGACATAATGCTTCCCTTTGGAGCCCTGAATTCAAATGAGGCTAGCTTTTTGGAGATTCGTGGGGGCGGGCATGTGATGGTGCAAGAACCGTGTCTGGCTACGTGTCAGGGCCTCTTAGAAACTGCCCGCTTATAAGCAAACGCAGAGATTTTTTCTTGCACTCTTGTTAAGCAGACTTTTGTCTTTGCAGGCCTGAAATTCTCAAGAGAATCAGATAAAACAGCGGGAAGAGTTCTAAGTGAAAAAATATGAGGCAATACAAGAGTGGACCTCGAGAAAAGGCATCAAAAAGCTGCAGAGCCTGTGTGCAATACTTAAAAACCCTTCATACTTTTCCATGATTTAAAAAAGAGAGGAAAATTATGATGCAGTTCAGTTTCTACGCATATGCTCCACAGTAATGTACTGCTTCACTATACAGGTGAGTCACTGTTTGTGTGCTGTCAATGCCACTGAAACAGTTTTAGTCTGCAAACATGAAGAAGACCTGAAATCCCCAAACCTAATCTGATTGATAACCAAAACAACAGATGAACCTCTTTCAGGGGAGACTATCATGCAAATTAGCTGCACCCAAACTGTTTACCACTACGCTGTATGAAAAATGTTGTTGTGACTTGAGTTGAAAAATCAACCCGGCTATAAAAGCGTTGGTGATGAGTGGGAGTGCCATCGCTTTTGGCTTTATGCTTTAGGCTTCAAAGTTGGTTGTGTAATGAAGACTCCACATAGAGATGCTCAAAAGTGAAGAGTACCTCTCTTTGGCTGCAGAGATTCACTGTAACAGAATGCTCTCAAAAAGAGATGAAACATATTTTAGAAATCTCTGCAAAAATTATCATTGGATATTGAATTGCTCAAACTGAGATCCTTTAGATGTGACCCCCATAGTTCAATGTATTGCTTTGAGTAAGACTGTATATGTCAAGAAGAGTAGCAGGAGATGCAACACTCTGGAGAAACAGGAACTGGAGAATAAGTCTTTAATCAGGATCTGCAAGTAACACAAAACTGAACAAGACAGAACAAATAGAACAGAGGAACAAACGAAAAAACTGAACTGCAAACCAGGGCTTAAATACAAACTAAACTGATGAGGGGATGAGGTGCAGGTGGAAAAGGAGAACAGGAAAAGATTGGCTGGGGAAGACCCAGGGAGCAGGCCAGGGCTAATGAGGATGATGCAGGTGTGGAGGGAAAAACAGAGCAGAGACACATGAGGCAAAACCCAGAGTAGCAGAAAAAAAACAAGAAACCAGAAAACACAAGCCTCATCATAATCAACCGACATACATAAAGCTGCAAATCACTCTAATCAACAGAAACAAATGTCAAAGTCCACATTTCACAAGGGCCTTCTCCCACTCACTCTCCGGTATAACAAATAGGAGTAAAGGTCTGATGGCATTTGGTGGACAGGTGGATGGAGTGGCCATGGTCTGACATGGAAGTATGTGTGTGTGGATCCAGCTGCACACTCTTCTTGCTCTTCCATCTCTCCATGGAAGAGAACCAGAGAGGAGATGTACGGATAAGAGCTTTTCTCCCCACCTGCCTATACTACCCATCCACCGTTCTCTCCACCTCACCAAGAAGAGCTTTGAAGGTAGACGCTCTTGCTCAGCCTGCAATATATAGCTACCTGCTGGTAGACAGCTTTAACTGTTTCACTTTGAAAATCAACGCAGCAAAGCATTCTCTGCGCTTTGCTCTTAGATGCCGTCTACCTGCATGGCATCATAATTACCAATGGATTTACGTGTCACATGAGCCAGTTACACAGGTGGAATAAGAATGGTGAGCACATGCACGCATAGAGGCTTTTAGTTCTTTTCAAATTTCTCAAATGGACAATGTGTGTGAAATTAGTGCTTGAAATGAGTGTTTGTAGTTTCTTCCTGCTCTCAATATTTCAAGAACATACGGCTCTCTCTTGTGTGAAGCAGTGTATTAACATGGGGGTGCTTCAAAGTGAAGGATACTCATGGAGCAAATTGATTCAGGACAGTGCATGCTGTTTTCCACCAGGGCTATGCCAAGAAAAGCATTTTATTTTTTATTTTCTTTACAAAAAAAAAACCCACCACAAATATTATGTCTAATAAATTTCCCCACAGTTGAGATGAGGATCATGCTACATGCTAAAAAAAAAAAGGGGGGGGATGTTTATTGACAGGCGGGTTTGAGGGGAGGATTAGATTTTGAGGCTGTGGACTGGAGAGCAATTATTCATTCAGGGCCTCCACTTTAACCCCTTCGCATCTCATTTTGCTCCGCTGCAGTTGCCATGCACTTTGGGACGTGGCAACAGGCCTGAGTGGGAGAAGTCGCAGCACGTTCAGCTGATGTGTGTATAGCAACAGCGGGTTTATAATCTCCTTGTCTCACCGCAACCGTGAGCAAATGGATTCTTCTAAATCGTGCTAATGCTTTACTGATGTCATCATACATGGTCGCACAAATGCTAATGGAGCCAGGATGCTTTTCAGCCTGAGCGCCGGTTTAATGCGATCCTGTATTCAGCTGAATATATATTTAAAGGTCATTGCATGATATTACTCACTCTGATGGCCTGTGCATATTTTTTTCCTTGTGGGTTCGTGTGGGTGTGATTACGCTGTTGTCTCATTATTTCTCGTGTAAAATAAATGACTGGTGTGAATGTGGCATTAATTAGGATCTTCACCTGTAGCTTTTAACAAGGAAATATTTGTAAGCGTGGTGATGTTTTTCCATTGATTTGGACTTCTAACTGGAAGAAGACATTGTTGGTCTCCTTACTACAATATTAAAATATTTTGGAGAAACTACTTTGTTATATAACTTATTTCTAATAGTATTCATGTTAAAATTAAAAGTAGTAATCATGCAAGTCAAGATCTCACATTGTGATATATGTGAATATTAAAGCTGCATTAACCAATATTTGTTGGTTAGGAATTGGAAGAAAATATTACATGTATGTGAAAGGGTTTGCTTGTTGTGATGGAATGAGAGTGTTATCACTTGACTTCACTTGCAGTTTGTTTTTTGAATTGACTAAAAAGCCAGATATTTTTGTCAGGAACCGGTGGAGACCAAAAACAGATCTAAAAGATGAGTGAATGTTGGATTCACAGGTAGCAAGGGGCAAGCAATACAATCTGGCCGCTATCAGCAAGGTCAACCACTTAACTTTGTAAGGTGATTATACAACAATATTGTCTTTTACAGTTTTACAGCACTGCCTGAAGCCAAATAAATCAATTCATATAATCAAGTTCAGTCAAGTTATTAGACACCAAGTGGAAAGGACAATGCATTTTTTATACTGCGATGCTCTTCTACAAAATAACAAAGGGCAGAAGATTTTTGAAATTATACAAGTTAGAAAATTGATACCAAAACATACCAAACTGTTTTTCTTTCCAATCACAACTGCTGAGTGAATGTGCCTCATTCAATGTATCATCACTGCTTCTTGTATTGACAAGGTGTAGCTGAACAAATGACAAGACTGCAGCATCAGATTATTTTAAAAGTCTATTATTCAGTTGTTTCTTTAAAGAAAAGCATGTGCTTCAAAAGAGTTTCAAGAACTTGATGACTCAAAAATCTTGTAGGGCAAACAAGAGCCAGCATTTCCATCATTATTAAGAGACCCAAGGGGAAAAAATTGGAAAAACAACCTGATTAAGAATAGTAAGAGACTCGAAGGAGAAAGAAAAGTCAGCTGGCGTTTTTGAACTTTTTGAGAATGGTTTCTATTAAAATTAACCAAAGAAATCCTCAAGGTTCATTTGTGTTTAATAAACCAATCCAAACCAATGTATGATAGTCATTTCTGATACCTGAGACCTCTTTCACTAATAAAAAGCGACTACTCCTGTTATTACTTTAAAAAGTAATGATGAAATAAGATACAAATAAATAAAATAAAGTACTCATAAATCACAGAGGTAGACTTTAAAGTTCCCTTTTTGCTGCGTTAGTGAATGGTAGCCTATAATGTCCTCAAGGTTTAAGGAAAGGCTCAGAGGAGAGATATTTTTTTTCGAGCAATAATGCCATGTACCACCCCCCCCCCCCCCCCCCCATCTCCCCACCCACACCCGCCGCCCTCTCCTGCCTTTGTTCTCATCACAACAAGCCCGGAGCAGATGGTGCTCTGCTTTGCTTGGCCGACAGTGACAGACAGGCGCTCTCAGCCAATAGCCTGCTGGTGAATCAGCTGACTGGTCTGGACAGCGCCAGGTGTTTTTATCATTTTTCTTCTCTATCCTTATAGGAACGGCGGTGGCGACAGAGCGGAGGAATATCACGGTTGCAGCAGGTTGGAGATCTCTCCGCAGACCGCACCATGCCTCTCTCCGAGGCGCCCTGGGACTGATCGGACACACGAGCGACACATCGCAGTAAAACAGCCGCCAGCTGAACCCCCCTAGGATAAAGGAATATGTGTTATTACGCTGTTTGATGAAAGCATTCACTTGGCACAGTAACACTGATTTTATTTATTGTTGTGCATTGACCCTTTGGATAAAGGACCTGTGCGCTTGGAAACATCGGACTGGAATGCCAACAAGGTGAGACCCCTCAGGAAAGGAAAGATGTGGTTTCTACAGCTGTAGTCTGGTAGTTTTTTAAGATGCATTTTATTAGTGAAAATGTGTTTTTAATGATCAGCAACTACATCGTCTAAGCGTGTGGTGAAACGTTATCAGTAGTAAAATATGTTTTTATGCGTAAAATCATGCATACTTTGTGAGTCTGTTTCCATTCATAACATATTTGGCTGAAAGGGCGATGCAATGAGTTAGGATATATTTAGGATGCAGACACTCAAGGGCATAATCTAATTTTTCATAAACCCAGTCTGGGTCTTGCCAGTCACTTCAGGCTTGGAATCTGCTTTGAATTGATATGAGAGCAGTTCACCTTACAGTATGTTTGATTAAATGTATCAAGCCCGTACAATGCGTCAAATGTTCCAGAGAAAACAAACTTTGATCTCGTTGCGGTACTTGCGGTGCCAGCAATAGCTGCGTGCGGGGTGCGCAACGTTGTGTAAATGTGATTTGCATATTAATGTTAAAGTAGCCTATGTCGGCAGATGTCTCGATTCCTCCGCTCTAAGCAAAAAGTCGGGGAGTCTTCTTCAGGCAAAGACAAGGCCCTTCTCTAAAAGATGCTGTGGTGAGAATGGGGTTGCATTGGCAGGGGGTCTATTGTGGTTCAGAAACGCTGCTTCTGTCGCTGCAGCTGTTGCGCTTTTGTGATGGGGGACTGCTGACTTGCATCACTCAACTTTAGGGAGAGGGACATAGTAGGTTAAGTGATTTGTTTTGAATGTTTTAATGTCTCAAAAACAAAGTTATCTTTTCTCTGTGGATCTCTGCTTCAGCAACTTTATAATGACACAAACCCAAAAAAGTATTCAATTAAACACAAAACAGTTTCTTTATGTGTCATTTCTTCTTATAATTAAGACTTTCTTTAGCTTTGGGCCAAAATATTTTTCCAATCCTAGACATCTCATATTGGCACAAAAGCTGTTTTATTCTTGCAAACTTTATCTCCTTTGGTGCTGTGACACTGTTTTTCTCAGTGAGCAGAAGGTTACATCATTTTTCAAACTGAGTGAACAACATCAGGCTAGGCAGGATCCCCTGTTTGATTTCTTTTTTATTATTCCTCCCCCAGGGGGGCATCCTGCCTTGCATGGACAACATGTCTACTTTTTTTAACATGATTATGAGAAGTTCTTTTGAGTGGAGTGTGACAAAGGCCCACTAATAGGGCGTGTGTGTTGCAGGCAGGCGTCTGTGTGTGTGTGTGTGTGTGTGTGTGTGTGTGTGCGTGCGTGCGTGCATGTGGTGGGGGGGGGGGGGGGGGGGGGGGAGTTGTTAGGAGACAGCAGGGCTCGTGGGAGGAGGTAAAGGGCTTCTTCATCCCCCACCCCACCACCACCAACAACAACAATATTTAGGTCCCAAGGGTATAGTGCAGGGTGAAGTGGGGGGAGCTGGGTTATTGAGCTCAAGCCTTTGCCATTCTTCTTAAAAGAGGGGCTATAGGAATTAGCCCTTTGTCCTCTGTGGGCTAAAGGTCTTAGAGACAACAGACACAGTAACAGTTTAGCTCACCGTGCCCTCATACCTCCTGTGACATCACTGTCAGTGCTGCAGTCAGTGCAGGAGTAGTAGTTTTTTAATGAGTTCAAAGTTTTCTACAGAATAGATGTCAAGGCATGGATATGTGAATGTGTTCCATCCAGATGTGTCAGAGACAGTACAGCATCAGTGAGAGAACCACCTGGTTTCAGGCTAATACACTTTTGTTCTGGGGAATGTGGGTGAGTGTGAACATAATGATTTTTAATGTTGTGATAATGCTGTAATTAAGGTGTGGTTTGGTTTAGGCACAGAACCACTTGGTTAGGGTTAGGGAAAGATAGTGGTTTGGGTTAAAATGATCACTTTAAACATGGTGTTGGTTAAATGTACTTCCTTAAAGTAACCTTTGTCATCATGGCAACAATAAACACCACAACAATCGACATTACATTTAAAAAAAAACCTGCCCCGACTCAAGGTTGGAAATGTGACACAATGTGGTTGGAAACAGGAAGCGAACACTCCTCCAGTCTGCTTTTTGCCATTCATCGTTCTTATCCAGCCATCCACCCAACCGGCCTACCTCTAATACATTTTTCACCTTATATTGGCATTATCTGAACTGTGCCACTTCCCTGAGTCATAATTAGCCACAAGATAACATAAATGTAACTATAGGTTGTTTTGACGGGCTGAATTTTCAACCTATACTGTTGGCTTTCTTGGGAGGACAGGCTGGAATTGATGTAGGATGAAATCTGCATTAGTATAATGTTCCCATGTTGCGATATCATTTTTCCTTCTCCATACTGATTCCGATACCAGAACTTGAACTCAACATCACAAGATCTCCAAGTAATGCGTAAATGTCTGAACCATTGGTTCAAATTCGATGATGAAAATGGTTGATAGTTCCTTCCCTAAAATCCATTAATGAATTACAGCTGTATATTAGGGCTTGATGTAAAACAGCTATTTTTTCTGTTCTCAGCAGATTGTAGAAAATGTCTAATGTGAACAGATATTTAAAAGTATCAGAACATTTAAATAACTTAGATTTTATTGTTTTGTTATTCTGCACTTTAAAAGATTCATCAGTCTTTCAATGGGAGCCTCCAGTCCTGTGTTTTTAAATTGTGATGGTGGTGCTGGTGCAATGCTTTCTTTACATTTGGATGGCGATTTGTTCTTCCTCCCATGATACCTCATAAGCATTTGAGAAATTCAGACCTTCAGCCTATCACAAATCAAATCAGTCAGTGGAAGAACTGAGGTTCTCCACATGAGTGTCCATTGAGATTGTACTCTTACTCGTTAAGGGTGAACAAGCCTGAGAGGTGAAGCAATCAAGCTGCTGTAAAATCAATACCATGAGTGTTGCTGATGACGAAGTGACCCAGTTGTCTCCAAACAGGGAAAACCTAAATTGAGTCATCTAATCTGAAACCAGTCAGCGTGTTTCTAGAAATAGAAAAGGCAGTAACTGAATCTTGATTCATATTTGATCAGCAATGCGTAGTTTGAAAGTTTGATCATGAGTTTCATCCTGTTCAGTTGAGTTTTATGGTGGTTGGCATCTGTAAGTGTTGCATTACTGCCATCTACTGGAATGTCCCTTCCCTCATCTATTCCAGCATTGCAATGGCGTGTGTGAAAAAGCGCAAGATGGAAATGTTCCTGAATGTGGCTGCATGTGCGTATACCTAAAATCCCTAGTGATCCAGGAAAGGTTATCCCAACAATTTACCACGAACTACGTGTGAAAGGCGTTTAAAGCATGTTAGCCCTACTGGCAAGCTCATATTTGCTCATTTAGAAATCCAGCAGTATGTGTGCATGTACACCCTTTTAATGGCAGTGTGTTTGTAAATGTTTTCCTTGTAATATTTTCTACTTAGCATATTTACCAAATTATCCATAGACCTATATTACACAAATATGGCATTGTTTCCTCCCTGTTGTACTCTGTATCAGCAGCCACAGTGCTGCAGGAACAATTAAACCTGCTACATGCATTTTTATATGAGCACAATTTTCAACGTGTGCTTATTTGAGAGTCCCACGAGAAAATGGAGCGTGTTGTATTAAATGCCTGGAGGGAGGGGGCGGTTAGCGCATTGGAGGCAGGTGTGAGCACGACTGAAAGGATCAAGACAACTCATATTGGCCACAGTGAGGGGGAAAAAGTCCTGATTCCCTCATCATAGGAAAATTATAAATAAATGAAAAAAATAACTATAGCTTACTTGACTATAGTTCCCAAGGGAGGTGTAACAGTTTTATGTGTCTGCTGGAGTCTGATTGGATATTGATGCCACTCATGAGTCTTTCCAATGAGGCCATAATAAGCTTTTTTTAAAATCAATTTATTCTGGAGTTACTGTAAAATGGATGCAAAGCAGGAATGGAAAGAATGTTGAGTTTTCACTGTGTATATTAGATGTATTTTGTTTTTCACTAAATTTAGAGTTTCTGTCACAATGCCAGCCGGATTCTGAAGTAACATATTCTACCTTGTGGTGTTTGCTTGTCACTCAGCTTCTGTTGTCTAGTTCAGTGTGTGAGTGTTTTTTTGCACCTCAATTTTGTTTCATTTGTGACAAGATGTGTTTAAGCACTCGCTGGGGTTGTTTATCTCACCTGCTCCACCTGTAATTTGTTTTTCCTCATTTCTGTTTTATCTTTTTTTTTTTCTTTTTTTTTTAAACATGTGCAGATGAATAAACTGAAGCTCAAAGGCAAACCCTGGCCAGCGGGTTTATATGTGCTGTCAGAGAAGGCACTCCCGAGAGAACCCTGAATGCAAGACTCTTGCTATCCAGTTTAAATCACATTTTCATTTTCTCATGTCACACTCAATTCTTATCACATTCAAGAAGGGATTTCCTTGACGATGAGCCTGAGCATCCTTAGATAGACTTGGACAGGAATTTGAAAATTGAGCCATGGACTTAAAAGTCACTAAGAGTGGTTCAGAGGGAGACCTTATCTTGTTTTTAGAGTTGGAAACATGCTCTCACATCTTACATCACTCACACATCAATTAAGATTATTTAGTGGGATGGCATATTGGGAGAAAAACATTGCTATAAAGAAAATGAAGAAGACATTGCTGTTTTCATGAGTACTCATCACAGATTTGCTGTCTAAAGATTGTTCAGATCTTCATTTAAAGCCAGTTTGCTTGTTAAATGAATGCATGCCAGGATTTATCCCCCACACATCTCGTCGGTTAAGAAAAATGTTGGGAAACAATACTTATATATACTGTAATGCTGTCAATTAATGAGAAAACTGTACTGTGCCACCTACAGAGGTGTTTGGATATTTTTAGTTTATGTCTTTCAGTAGTCACATCTTTGAGCTTTATGCAGATAGAATATGTCAGGATGCACAATTAGCACATGGATGTCATTCTGTGACAGTGTCTAAAATGGTGACAGTGTCTCAAATGGAAATGACAGGGGTCTACTTCCATGGCATGAAATGAAATTGAGCCTTTTCATGGCTGTCAAATGTGGTCAGAGTTAAAACTGCAGCATATTTGCTCACATTACCTGTACCCATTCATGTCATGAATGGGTGCCCAATTTTGGAAGTTGCCCGTGTGTGCATAAGACAAACAAATCAGGGCCTACTCATTAAAAAAAACTGCTTAATAATGCTACTAGAGGTCAAAAACTTCACAGGGTACTACTGTAGTTTCTAGCAATACTAGTCAATTATTTTTCAATATAACCAATTAGGCCCAAGTCATGATATTAAAACAAGTATTTAAAAACACTTTCTGGAATCCAAATCTCTGCTGTAGTGGCTTTTATTGAAGAAAAGCAAGGTCTCCTGACAAGAATTTGTGGTAGCCACTAAACATTCATTGCCATTACATAATAGCTGTCAATGGTAGGTGGTAATTATTCAGTATACAAGAAATTCCAATTCAGAATCTTGATGAGGATTGTAATGTAGATTATCAAGTGTAATCAAATCTAATTTTCAAATACTTTGAGCTCAATAAACTAAATTTTGTTGTAGTGGTGGCCAAACATTTCAGGTGGTCCCCAAGTATCTGAAGTATATGTTGGGCCTACAGCAGGTGGTGACTGATAACTACATATGAGTATCACATCAAGGGACACTAGAAATGTGTTCAGTAAGACCATATCTATTAAATGTGCATCTGATGTTGCCGAATGACTATGATAGAGCAGGTGCAAGAGCCCCTTACAAATGAGAAATGAATGAATTAATAGTTGCATTTGAACAATATTATACTGTGTCATTATAGAAATGTAATGCAATGGTTGGATAAATAGTCTAGATAGTGTTTCAATCAATAGGCCTTTATCACATGCAGCTGCTGTGCACAGGTGTCATTTAAGCCTATTTGTCATCACACTAAGGACCGCTCTGACAACCGTTAGATCATCTTTGGTAATCAAAGATCCTTCTTCTGCATTAGCGTCGTATTGTTGATTAGTATTAAGCCATTGGTGATGTTCACTAGCAGAACATGGCACATTGTGGATTAGGATAGGTAGGAGGTGTTTATAAGCTTGTGGGAATGAAATCAGGGTCAACTCAAAGACTAAGTCACAGGGAAACAGGTAGACTAATAGAGAATAAATGTGTAACTTTGTCTAAAAGTTGATACATTTACATATTACTGATCCATGTCTGTGTTGGGTATGAATTCCTTTTTAGTGATGACACCGGTCCCACATGTGAATTGTGTGTTATTACGGTCTCACTTGCAAAATACGTCATATAACAAAGCACCTCAAAGTGACCTTACATCTTTCAGCCATCTGAGACAACTTAGTGTATGTCTGAGGCTGTGATATTTATTTCAAGGTGGCTGTGGTTAAAACCTTTATGTCGTCCGTTTCCTGCCTTCCTGCCTTTGGTGTTGTGTTGTTGAGTGTTCTTCCACCTGCTGCGTGTTTAAAGATTTCCTGTGCTGCCGGGATTCTGATCACAATGAACCTATGCAGCCTGTGTCCGGATGTCCCTGGCAGCTTTTAGTTTGTTGTTTCTAAGTGAACCAACAGGATGTTGACACAGATTTTTCTTTTTTTTTGTCTTTTAACTTATTGTTACATCATTTTAAACATTTGAGCAAACCCATTTTTTACTTTGACAAGTGTGTCATATTTTATGTGTCCAGTAAGTGGGATTAGAAACTTCTTAATCTTACATTGTATAAAGGGGAGTAATAAGATAGCTGTCACTGTTTACCAAACAAGGAAAATCTAAGATTAATCCCATTTGCAGTAAATAAAGAAGGAACGGTTTGACAGCAGGAAATTGTATGTTAATACATCCAGGTTACAATGTTTACAATTTTGATGTGTAGTATATTGAAAGCAAGTCATTTTATAGTAATACAAATACATACTGTACCGTGGGCTCCAGTAACCCCATGAAAATGATCTAGTGTTTTCTAAAAATATGTTTTCTAAAAGAAAATCATGTAAATCAGCTCCAATTTGTATTACTTCTTTCTTTGGCCACTACAAAGCCATTGCTAAACCAGAGGAGTAATTACATTTTTTTTTTTTTTTAAATATGCTTATTCACTTTCTTAGCATTAGATTAGAAGATTGTCATCTTGATTTTCATTCAGATTGATTTTATGGAAATTTTTTGTCAAAACTGTAATGTAATGACATAATTTAAAAATATTGAAATGGGACAGAATATTCTCGTTTTCATTCTATGTTGACAAAATTACAAAAAAGCACTTAAATCATTATTTTCATAATTAGATTAACAATACATTAGGACTCCTTTTACTCTAAGCAGTGTGTGTTGCAGATTCCTGTGATACGTAGCTTTTTATTAAAGTGCTAAGTGACCTGTTTCTCTCCTCTGGGTTTGAATCCAGTGCTTTGCCTCTAGCTAATCTCCACTTCCGTATCTCCATCCACTAATCCTGAGTGGCGCAGAAATCGTCACAATAAACAGTGCTTTAGCTTAAAGACCAGACACAGTGCTATCCCAGTTTCACCCATGCTCCGCCCAGTCCCATAGGGAATCTCTAGTATAGGAGGAGAGTTCCTGTTTACCTGTTGCTGTTGCCAGGCAGTTTGCATTCAGATGAATTAGTCAGCTCTCTTGTTTGAAAGCCTCTTTAGCACTATCTTCTTAAGTTGGTGTTGACCATAAAGCCGTAGACGAGGTCATTGTGCTGTAGTCCTGCCGTATGGCTCTATACTAGGGGGGTGTGTCCTTTAGTAAACAGAGCTAATTTAATTACTTTATTGCTGTAAGACACTGCAAGTGCACAAGTTTGTTAAAGTAGTGCTGACAACCTAATCATGTTAATAAACAGAGGGGAAGAATAAAACTGCTGCATAACTACAGCATGTCTATGTACAGTATTTCCATGTGAACAGAATTATTGAATGGGACAGGGCAATATGCAATATGAAAGACATGGCAGCTCTTTGAGGGTGTTTTGACACAGCTTTGCTTTGAGCTTATTGCTAATATCAACATGGTAATGCATGTATAATGACAATGCTGATGTTTGACAGGTATAGTATTTAGCACCATCAATATCATAGTTTAGCATGTTAGAATGATGATGTGGCTAGATGAAAAGTCAGGGGATCAGTACACATATAATTCAGGGGACCTTACTATTCATACATGATTGAATGGCAATCCATCCAATGGTTGTTGAGACAATTAATTCAAAATCACACACTGTATGACAACTTCACAGTGGCGCTAGAAAAAAAGTCAATAGGCTGCATCCTCTGTCTGTGAAATATTGATAAAAAGATACTACTCCAAAACTCCAAAATATTTATATGTTTCAATACCAATATTTCAATCCCAGTTGGATCTTCTTCGGTTCAAAATGTACTTTTTTTTTTTTTTTTTACTACACCCATATTTATATACATATAGGCTGAGGCTATAAGCTACACATGTGTAAACATCTCAAAAAAATTAATTCAATAAGTGCAAAGAACTTGATCAAAATTGAACTAATCCAATAGAATGGGGTTACAACTATGTAAATACAACTTACATATCAAGTATGTCAAAAATATATTAAAGGTGTAAAACATTTGAAAATTGTCTGTATAAAATTACATGACAATTTATCCAATGGTTGTTGAGATATTTCAGTCAATGTGGTGGACTGACTGACCAACATTTCCATCCCTAGATAAAAGTCATGTGATGGTAACGCCAATGTGAAGAGTTTAAAATGTGGCACTGGCATTTAATAAAGGCTGTTTATTGTTTGCCAGAATGAATGCTTTGTCTTCCAAATCACTGGAGTGAGTGTTACTGCCATATGGGCTAGCAGATGCCCATTGCACCTCTTAGGAGCTCCCACTCATTTAACCAAGCGACTGGTTTATATTAGGGTCTGTAGTTCTCTCCCAGTCCTCTCTTGAAATCCCTATCTGTAGTCAGAAATCTTCAAGTTAAAGAATGCTGCTTAAAGTTTTGACAATCTTTCATCTGTACCCAATCATCCTGGAAAAAATCCTAGGCCTGCTGAAAACTTTTTTTTTTTTCATGTTTGCCCTAAATTCAGAATGCTGAAGAAGTTGCATTAAAAATTAAGATGTGCATCTTTTTTTGCTTTCTTTGAGGCATGGCACATACTAATATCCCATAGTGTTTAATGATGTTCGGAGAAGCTAATGATGGAGTCCTTATGGGCCTGTTGAATAGATGAAAGCCCTCAATGGAATTTGATCTGTTTCCAAGTAGTTCAGAGCAGTGTTTTGTGCTTGCATTGTAATGAGCTGAACTTGCATTTTCTCAAAACTGTTGATGCTGCACATAACTCACAGTCTCACAAGGATACTGGAGAAGCAATTGTTGTTCTTAGTCCCTCTGTTATCTTAAGTAATTGCTACATTCACAAGATACATGAAATATTGTGCAATATTTCCATAATTGTTACATACAAAAAACATAATTATATATATCCTTTAATTGTAACATGGGATAGACAATGTTTTCCGTATAATAATGTGTGTTTTGTCTTTCTTTTCCAGATCATTTTGCTGCTCCTAGATCCTGCTGTAATATTCTACCCTTGGCTTCAACCCCTGACTATTTCACTGGACTGAGAGACCTAATCAGTGAAAAGTCTGGTTGATGACTATAACACACTCTCTCCCAAAGTCATCTGCCTCTCCTCCTGTCCCTCCCCAGTATGGCTAGACGGAGGTTAGACTGCTTTCTTTTAGGCCAGGTGTTTGCTGGCCTGACCCTGGTATCAATAGGACTATCTTTTGTTCAGAGCAATGAGTGTCCCCAGCTGTGCGTGTGTGAGATACGACCCTGGTTTACCCCCCAGTCCACTTACAGAGAAGCTATCACTGTGGACTGCAATGACCTGCGCCTAACACGAATCCCTGGGAACCTCTCAAGTGACACCCAGGTTCTCCTCCTACAGAGTAACTACATTGCTAGGACCAGTGAGGAGCTAGAGCAGCTCTTCAACCTCACAGAGCTGGATTTGTCCCAGAACAACTTCAGTACCATTCGGGATGTTGGCCTTACCAATATGTCCCAGCTCACCACGCTTCACCTGGAGGAGAACCAGATCACAGAAATGCCTGATTACTGTCTGCAGGACCTCAGCAACCTGCAGGAGCTCTACATTAACCATAATCAGATCAACACCATCTTTGCTAATGCCTTCTCTGGGCTCCACAACCTGCTAAGGCTTCACCTCAACTCCAACAAGCTTAAGACCATCAGTAGCCAGTGGTTTGATTCTACGCCCAATCTAGAGATCCTCATGATTGGGGAGAATCCCGTTGTTGGAATAATGGACTTCAACTTTAAGCCACTGGGCAACCTGAGAAGCCTTGTTTTGGCTGGGATGGATTTGACAGACGTCCCTGGAAATGCCTTTGTGGGACTTGACAATCTTGAGAGCCTCTCTTTCTACGACAATAAGCTGGTCAGGGTCCCTCAAAGAGCCCTCCAGAAACTACCTAACCTCAAGTTCTTGGATTTGAACAAAAATCCAGTGCACAAGATTCAGGAAGGAGATTTCAAAAACATGCTGAGACTAAAAGAGCTGGGTATAAACAACATGGGCGAGCTGGTTTCTATTGACCAGTACAGTCTGGACAATCTTCCTGAGCTCACTAAGCTGGAGGCTACAAACAACCCCAAGTTCTCCTACATCAATCGTCAGGCCTTTCGTGATGTCCCAGCCTTAGAGAGTCTAATGCTAAACAACAACGCCTTGAATGCCCTCTATCAATCTACTGTGGACTCTCTCCCCAACCTACGTGAGATCAGCATCCACAGCAACCCTCTTCGCTGTGACTGTGTCATCCAGTGGATGAGCTCCAACAAAACCACTGTCCGGTTCATGGAACCTCTGTCTATGTTTTGTGCCACGCCAACAGAGGTCAGGGGTATGCATGTGCGGGCGGTGTTGCAGAAGAACTTATTAAACCAATGCTTGCCCATGATTTCCCATGATACCTTCCCCAACCACCTCAACTTGGACATTGACATGACGGTGGACTTGGACTGCAGAGCCATGTCTCAGCCTGAGCCGGAAATATACTGGGTGACACCGATGGGGAACAAGGTAATGAGGGACACCCTATCCGACAAGTACAGTCTCAGCAGTGAAGGGACGTTGAGAATTTCTCATATCCAAGTAGAAGACTCTGGCAGATACACATGTGTAGCTCAAAATTCAGAAGGAGCTGACACAAGAGTGATAGCCATACGTGTGAACGGCACTCTGTTAGACAGCGCTCAGCTTATGAAGATCTACGTCAAACAAACAGAGTCCCACTCAATCCTGGTCTCCTGGAAAGTAAACTCAAATGTAATGACCTCTAACCTAAAGTGGTCATCTGCCACCATGAAAATTGACAACCCACATATTACTTACACTGCCAGGGTACCTGTGGATGTCCACGAGTACAACCTTACGCATTTACAACCGGCGACTGAGTATGAAGTGTGCCTCACTGTCTCCAACATCCACCAACAAACACAGAAGTCATGCGTAAATGTGACGACAAAGCAAGCAACTTTTGCTGTGGAAATATCTGACCAAGGGACGAATACTGCTCTTGCAGCAGTTATGGGAACAATGTTTGCTATCATCAGCCTGGCGTCACTGGGAGTGTACATTGCAAAGAGGTGGAAGAGGAAAAACTATCATCATTCCCTGAAGAAGTACATGCAGAAAACCTCATCAATACCGCTAAATGAGTTGTACCCTCCTCTTATCAACTTGTGGGAGGCAGACAGTGAGAAGGAGAAAGAGGGCTCCTCTGAGACCAAACCCAGCCAGGTGGACACCACACGCAGCTACTACATGTGGTGAGAGGTCCCACCTGCTTGGACACACAGAGACATGTTTCTGTCAGGAGCACAAATATACATATTTGCGTCTTTGTGTATAAGTGAACTTAATCTTTTTTTTCTTTTACGTTTCCTTTTATTGTTCTTTGGTTCTCTCAGACTTTGAAGCTACTGACGAACCAACATTTCAGATCTTTAGTTTAGCATATTGCCTTTTTACCTCTTGCCTATTTTGACAAACAATATGGCAGCTTTGTTTAGCTTACTGGACTAAATAGTCACTTTGCTTTATTTTTAGTTCTTGTTTTAATGAACACAGCATGAGTATTGTCACGGATTCAGTATGCGTGAGCAAAGAAAAAGCTGAAATCCCACACGTTTTGACTTGTTTCTCTGGCAGAGCTGTTAGAGACTGCAATCTTTCTTTCTCTTGTAAAACAGTTTTACTGTTGACTGTTGTGCACTGAAATATATATACTAATTTGTCTATCAACTCAAATATAAGCTGACAACGTATGTTTAGACTTGATATACTGTCTATTGAATAATGTTAGCAATTCTTCTGTAATGTTGTATCAGCTATGATTTCATTTACTTTTTGTACATTAATAAACAGTATGTTTGATTTAGACTTTGTGTTTGCAGAGCAACTACTGTAAACCAGCAATAGAAATATGAATGTTATAAACTAGGTAAATAGATGTAAGGCTTTTAAGATTCTTAAATATTTCTTTTCTTATTTTGCTAGAATATGTCTACAATCACTGGTTTTGTTGTGGTTTACACACACAAACATGTTGTTTATTGAAGAGCAAGTTAAATAAAATCTTTTTTCCTCATATTTTTTAAACCATGATTTCAACACCATGTTTCATTTTTATTCACAGTATGTATAGTTAATTGTGTATACTCTGTATTTAGTAAATACTTTTGAAGAAATAGACATTTACAGGTTGAAAATGAAAATTTAAAAGCATAAATTGTTGCAGGGAAAATCATCATGTTGATGTCTTAGGTTAGAATTGATTAATTTCAGGGTGATGAGCGTAGCTGTAGGTGTTAGCGTTGATAGAGAGAGAATGGAAGATGCAGACTGCAGTGTGTTTGCCTCTGCAAAGCAATTATCAGAGAATAATTTAAATTCTTGTCCCGGTAGAATATAATTACTGCACAAAATGCCTCGGAGAACATACAGTAACTTCAAAAACAAAGAAATTAGACACTCATAAAACCAAGACTGTGGATACTGCCTGCATTTTTGTAACATCCTGTTCAGTCTGTTTCACTATACAAAAGCATACCTCTACATCTTAAAACTTTAGAAAGGAGGCAACATATGGCGTAAGCCACAAGAATATAATGCAACTGAGAAAGGATCAAAGGAGACGGTGATTATGGATAATGGACAATTATAGCAATTACAGATGGCAGCGTTATATGGCACCAAGCAACCCTGCTATAAATCAGCCAAATGTTTCATATTCTCAGCATTTAGTACTATATCTGGTTTGGATTTTACAGCATATCTATGACTGCAAATTGCCATGTTGTATTTTTATTTAATATAACATTATGAGCGGCTTTTTTCCCATCTCTGTCAGTAAAAACTAGAGATACAGTAATGTGAAAGCTGATGCTGAGTTACTTTCAACCCATCAGTGCCTCTGCAAGGTCCATAACTCCAACACAATGCAAATCCCAATCTCAGTGGTTTACTGTCTAGAAAAAGTAGATCTCCAGTGGGAACCAGAAGCTCTGTTTGTTTCTGGTGTTGACTGACAGCTCTGCGCTTTGTGGTGCAATCAAACGATCCCCATTTAGTCTCCCATGACAACGTGCTCGTTCTCCCGCATGCTCTCTCTGCCCCTCTTCTCCTCAATTATTTCTGGAATTGAGACAAATATTCTTCATTTTGGGGAAAGCGAAGGACAGTTAATAAACCATTTGTAACTTTACCTTTGTAAAGTACCAGCTGTTTTTTTATATCACCATTGATTATCAGTGAAGTGATAGTTTTGCAGAACAGGGTGTAATTAAACTAAGAATATTGTCAAGTCTTTTAAAGATGATGTATAATGGGCTTTATATAGATCTAATATCACCTTGATGATTTTTTTGAGTAAGGGGAAGAACAAATGTTTTTATATAATTCTTTGTTTCATATCATTTGCAGGAATATTACACAAGACATTTATAATCAGTATATACGCATTTAATACTTAATACATACTTAAAACACTATAATGTTACTGCAAGTGGCTACAAATACATTTTTAAGTGTTTATCAATGCATTTGTGAAGCATCTGTAACTGGTGTATAAACTGTTAATCAATTATTTGCAATATAACACTGTTGTAATAGATATGAAATATGATGTATTTATTAGTTATATTTAGTAATGATGTTATTTCGATTTCTTTTTATAAACACGCTAATGACAATTGAACTCAATTTTTATGAAACGCAGCTAATAGCTCTAGAAATCTATTAAGTAGCTCAGTTATCTTTTTTTCAATTTTGAGGTCAAGAATAAGTTAAATTAAAGTTCATAAAAGATTATAATTCCACCAGTGACTGGATTTACAACACACTGTAACATATGTGTATCTGTGTCACCTATTATATAAATATGATATATACCTAATGTTGTATGTTATCAATCATTTATCAACTGTTTATTTACCAGTTACACATGCTTCAAAGGAGAAGATCAATGTTGAAAAATAACAAAATTCTGAAAGCCTTTATATCTGACAGTAGATTTTATTGTGATATACATTTTAAATTATTTTTAAATAGCTTTATAAGAATTGCTTATAAATGGTAAATAGAGGACATCATTAGTGTTACTGATACACATTATTTATCTCAGATAGAGTCCCTTGACACTAATGTCACACTTTTGTCAGTAACTTATTTGAGCTTTGATTTTACTTTGCATGCATTGTACAACAAGAAATGCCAGGGATGTAATAGGTTAAACACCTTCTCACACAACCGCTTTCCTTTGTGCATAGAGATGTCAGGAGATGCCGCAAGAAAAATGTCAGTGAATGTCACAGATCCTTTAGGGAGACCTGCTTCCTATGCCGAGAATGATGGACAGAGGAGGGCAGAGCAGCAGTAGTCTGGCATTTGTTAAACCTGTGCATACAAACTGCCACTTTGAAAAATCCACTGCTGTCCTTTTATCTGCAAGGAGCGGACAAGCCTTTATACGGACTCAGTGGGTAGCCTAGTAACAGACCGGAAATCAGCTCACTGGGACAGCTATCAATGAAAGCTTTTCAAAGCGTGTGCTGGAGCCTGCACCATGTCCCATCCCAGTGGCCTGTTTCCATGACAACCCCTCCCATCATCAACCTGCAGGTGCTGGCAGCCAAGTGAGAGAAGTCATGTACACTTCTAAAGGTGTGGAACGAGAAAAGCCCCATCTTTGTGCTGAAGGTGAAGTATAATGGTACAAAGCACACTACTACTGAGCTTCATGCTTCTTTCTCTTCCGTCATGCTTGAGAAGAACTATGTAAAATTGTGTCTAGTCAGAATGAATACTGTGCTGGAAACATTAAGCACATATTTGCACAGTTCTTGTTTCAATTCACCACCATTTCAAGGACTGAATATTGTCTAATTATTTTTCCTGAGTTATCTCAAGTGACAGAAATGGGACAGTGTTAGAAATAATGCAGCAAACATGGGTCAGCTTTTAAGCAAACAAACATATTTATACCTACGTCAGTTTTCATTCTAGTGTGTTTCTTAGCTGGTGCTGAATTATTGGTGAGTTGTTTGTGTTAGGGTTGTAACCGGCCCGTTTCTGGCCTTAGTGGCATACAGCCTAAGGGGACTTTTAGTCTCCATTTTCAGCTGCTTTCCAACACACCTGCTGCAGAGGCTTTGAAAAATTTATCAAAATTGAATCTCTGTATTGTGAGAAGGCAGAAGGGAAGACTGAGCCGGAACCTGGAGCTCTCCATCCAGTTAAACCCTGACTGAAGAACTTAGGTGAGGATGATGTATTGGTTTAGCTAGGAGTAAGAGAGAACAGGATTAGTTGTAACATAAATTACAACTAATCACCGTCATTAGATTTCGTTCCCTAAAGGGTGCTGTTAAAAAGTGTTAGCACCTAAATTTTCACAATTTAGGTGAGATGTTACTTCCAAAGCCATTTCTGGAATAAACCACTTGACATTGAAGTGAGAGGACATTTATTTGTTTTCATGTGAAAATGTACATATCTAGCTCTTCAGTGTTTCTCTTCTAGGCTTTTACACAATGAGTTTATAACAAAACAATCACTACCATTAAAAAGTATGAAGAGAGAGCTATAATTAGTTAGGTATTTGTCTTAGCTATGCCAAAACATGTGGTTGTCAGCTTTGCTGGTAGCAAAAAATCCCAGTTGGGGATGCTTGTCATATTCTCTTTTAGGTTGGTTGTGACATATTTGCTATCAGCCGAAACACAGAAAATTTCCAGGCAGTGCTGCAACCCACGAAGGTGGGCCACAAGTCTGGTGAGTTGTCTGGGCTACACTTTGGAGGCCTATGTTCTCGAAAAAATGGGTTCCTGAAATCGTACAGATGGTGGCTTGGGATTTTCACCCAAAGGCAGTAAAGACACTTGAGCCCAAGGGTAACACCCGTAAGACGTGGAGGTTACCAAAAAATGGGCAAAATGGCGAAGGGCTGTGGATTGTCCCGAAACTTGCTAAAATGAGCCAGGGGAGTGGGCTGATTGAAAAATTAGCAAAATTAAGACCAGTGGATGTTATCCAAAAAGTGGGTAAAAGGCCTAAAAATGGGTAAAACGCGTAAGCTGCGGAGTCAGAGAGGTGGAAATGTACAATATTGTCATATAAGGGAAAACAATGCACTTATAGTAATGATTTTTCCTGTTTATGTTCTCTTGGTGCAGAATGTGTGTTAGGTTGTTGTATTTCAATGAAACTAATTATTTTAAATACATTTTTAAGATGTCTACCTTTTTATATATTTTTTCCCATTAAGATAACACAGGGACAACCAACCCCAAAGTGTGAGACTACCAACCCTATATGGGGATGGTTGTCACAAGTGACAAGACATATTTGACGGTCCATATCTTTTGAACAGAATCAACTGAAGGAGAGTAAGAGCACTCTCTTCCTACATGACACTTTAGGCTTTCATTACAAATTAAAAGGGAATTTATTCAGTATACGGTTTATGAGGAATTCAAAGGAAAGTAAAAACGTGTGGCTACCAACCCTGTTCTTGTTAGGAATCTGCATTCTCTCCCCTCCCCTTTGTGTTTCTCTCTGTGTGTGTGTGTGTGTGTGTGTAACCTCACTGGTTCCTCCCTTGCTGGTTCTTCACACCTGGCCTCAATCACCTCATCTCCACACCTGGCCTCAATCACCTCATCATCTCAACAAGCTGCTGCAGTATTTAAGACCGGTTCTTCGTCCCATTCATCGTCTGTTTACCCATGTGGTACACAGCTTGGCTAAACCCAGATATACTTACCTTAGTTTAACTGTTGTTTGGAAGACCTCTGTTTAACTCCTGTTTTGTCTCCGCCTCAGATCCACCTTACCTGCCTGGTCGCTCTCCTGCTACGCCCAGCCAGCCGTTGAATCCTGTTCCTGGTCCCAGGTCCCACTCTCCCACATCCACTCCATCTACGCTTGAACCCCAAATAAACTCTGTTTGCACTGAGTTGGCATCCGTGGCTGTGTCCTGCTTATTTGGTCCTAAGAGCGAAACCTAACAGTTCTCCCCTACACCAGAAGTGATTCAAATGAAGTCCAGCTGTTGTCCTGCATACAGTTCTAATAACGGAGCTCTTCTTCTGGTGATGCTTTTACACTGATTAGATGTGATTCTTTTTAAAGAAGTTATGATAATATAGATATCATATTTATCCATGGATGCCTGGGGGGACTTTCCCTTTGGTGCTCTATGGCAACACAAGGCTGTTACATAACTTTTTAAGATCTGCATATTCATATCAGCAGTGGATAAGATGACGAATGAGACAGTCTGGGGAACAGTTTGTGTTTTCAGTCTTAACTGGGTCCATGCTATGAGTTGTACAGGAGCACGTAATGCATCAAACCAATGCCAACAGTCAGTGAAAAACAAATGAGTGACATACAAAACTGTTGCTAATAATGATTTAGTGGGTTTGGGTTTTTTTGGCAAGAGTGCCCAGACCAATCCATAAACAAGACAGACAATTTTCCAATATAAGTAGCTATGACAGTTACAACAAGCAACATGGCACCCAATGTCTGCTGTTTTTAAAACTCTATTGCAATCAAGAAAAAAAAATTGAATTTCACTGTGCAGTATCACCTTTTAGGTCCAAACCATACTTGTACTTAAAAAAACCAAAAAAAACAAGAGCCTCATTCAAAGCTGAGTGCAGTCATAGGCAGCCAAGTACCTGGAACAATAGTGGGAGAAGCTGAAAGCTTTTCACTGCCTTTTGTAATCTACACAGCACTCAGCTTTTAATGGCTCAGAGTGGCTGGTTCCTGGCTACCTATGTTTGGACGATGTGATGAGTCTCACTCTTGGAGTACAGATGATCATCAGTAAGGTTCAGCAGAAGTTCATCTCACATAAACTGTTCATCTAAGTGAAAGAGGAGGCATGCATATTCCAAGTTGTCACCGCTCCTTGTTGGATCCAGTGATCATGCTGGCCATGCTTAGTTATTTTCATTGTTCTGGGGAGAGTGTGGGTGTGACTTCACACCTCTTCCTGAGAGCAACTGGCTGCCCTGCAGAGACAGCACCTGTACACTTGTTCTCTTATTATTCCCAAGCTCTCACATGTACAAATATATACATTTAACTACTCACAAAGCACTTGTTACCCAGCAAGCATTTGAAGAATGATGCTATGCAGGACTTTCATCAAATTGTGTGGTAAAAATGTTATTTGTATGGGGAAAACATCCGAAAGCAGCTTTGGCAAATGTATTATTAGCAGAAGAATTTAGATTTTCCATTTGCTATTTCACAACATTAGTATTTTTATGAATGCGTACGGCACTGCTGCTTTCATTTTAGTCATGCTAGCAACAAGGCACAAGTGATGGCGGTCTAGGCCTGTTAGGCTCCACTGTAGTCCATACTGAAATATTTAAACAACTACTGGATATATTGTCCTGAAAGTTTGTACAGACATTCATGATCCCCTGAGGATGAATCCTGCTGATTTCAGTGATCCTTTGATCCTCTCTAGATCCACCAGCAGGTTGACAATTGTGATTTTGACTGAAATAGCTCAGCAAATATGGGATGCATTGCTATGAAATTTGGAACACACATTACTGTCCCCCTGAGGATTAACTGTAGTAACTTTGGGGTTCCGCTGAATTTTCATCTAGCACCATCATCAGGTCAAAAGTTCAGTTTGTCCAATATTTATGTTTATGATAAAATACATACTAAAACAATGACATTACGATCAACATTAGCGGTTTTGTGTTTAGTGCTAATAGCAGATGTTAACGTGCTAATATACAAAACTGAGATGGTGAACATGGTTAACATTATAGCTGCTAAACATGAGCATTTTAGCATTACCATTGAGAACGTTAGCATACTGACATAAGCATTTTGCTGAAAGAACCACATAGCAGCAGGGTTCAAATGGCCTTTCCAGCATGAAAAAAAGCGTTTTTCAGCCAGCAGCACTTTAAAGGCAAGACTCTGCTATGCCAGTGTAGGCATGTTGGTGTCTTAAGCACATTTCCAAACTAACCAATTTTCCTTTTTTATTTGGGGAGGTTGGCAACACCCCCGCACTCCCTACTGAAGGCATGTTCCCGCGGCTATGAAGCACCACTGTGCCAGTAAATACAGCTTCAAAGAGCCATTAGAATGGCTGTTTTCGTCTTGTTGAATTATACTTATTTGTGTTTTTAGGACCGGTGACCGATGAGTCAACACCTACCCAACATCACATTGGTGTATTTTCCTGGCACAATTTAAAAGCAATGCAAACTCTTTTCTGGCCAGGTAAACACCAAGAGTGTGAATGGCCTGTTCCAAAAATGATTATTGAACAGTGGGAATAAATATGGAAATCACATAAAACAAATGTGTCTGCAGTAGTCAACAAAAGATGAAATCTCTCATTGAAGAATGGTGCTACATATCTGCACATCCTGTAGAATCTGATCCATTGTTGAAACTAGTTGGATCAACCGTCAATGTGAGACATGTGACACTTTCTTGTTTTAGTTGTCACTGACACAGAAATTCAGTTTGACTAATGTGGAATATAAATACCAAAAGAGGAAGAGGTGAGTTTCACTTGTTGTGTGTTTCTTATACTTTTTTGGACTCCATTGTGATGAGATTTGCCTCTATACTATCTGAATAATGGAGGCGTACTGTGGGGGAAAACGCAGTCGAAGTGTGAAAACATAATGCATTTCAGTAATGTTAATCAACTGTTAAATGCATAATGAATTGTTGGATGGATTGTTGTGGTGTTTTCTCCCAGGGCCCAATTAAAGAGCTTTGTTTTTTGCCTGCAGCATACTGTAAGTGTGAATGTGTGTTAAATCTCATTGCTGACACAGACGCTTGAAGCTCATTTCCATCTTCTTAGACGTACTGCTTCCCACTATTAGGATTGTCTTTATTCAAACAGGAATATAAATGCTCTGCAGTAATGAAAGTCATAATCTATGGGAAACATTGTATAAATTTAGAGGCATAACATACATCTACTAAATGGACAAAAGACAATATTAATAAGTACACACAATGCCATCTTAACAAAGAAGATATATACTCCACTTTGACTGTAATGAAGGTGAAACATTGGTGGGACAACACAATCAAAGGAGGCCTCACCCCATTGCTCGATTGATTGCTTTGTCATCCAAACAGTACAAAATTCCACTTACATTGATTGCTGATGTGTGTAGTTGTGTGTGTGTGTGTGTGTGGCACACATACAGGTGCCTATGTTTGTATTTGTGAAGTATGAAAAGCCAGTAGTTTGCAGCCCTGCGTAACATCATGTTGAGCATATTTTGGCCTGACCTTATGCTGCTTCTGACCTTTCCTCAAGCGAGATGGTGACATGCAATATAGCAGCAGGTCAAAAAGGTCAAGCATCTGTTGACCTACAAAATCCGCAAGGGCCTCGCCTGTGCAAAACTCCTCATTCATTATAACATAAAAAACAACGAGGGTGGGGGTGCTTTGACTGATTTGTAATCCTTTTGTCATAATAAATAAATATGTAATATTTATTATATAATATTTATTGCAAAGTATCTCCAAAGTTCTCAAGACCTGAACAAAGGGCTAAAATTTTGAGTCACGACTGACAAAATAGAAGGGTGTACAGGGTGTAAAAATGTAACCTACATGTAATGTACAGGAGCATGCATATTAACTTCAATCCTCAGGCTTTTTTGTATTTCCTTCTTTGCACAGAGATGCATTTATTTACAGCAACCGTATTGTATTGTGAATAACATAAACATGTCCTCTGTCTCAGTCAACTTTACCCTGGCAAGCACCAAAGACAGGCTTGCATGATGAATAGACTGTGACAACCACCAGAGACTCTAGGAAGTCACAGCATGTGGACATGCACAGTCCTGCAAAAAGAGTCCTACAAAAAAACATAACTTAACATTTTACTTCAATGTTTCTGTACAGATTTTTCAAATGTTTAAATAGAGCTAGAATAGCTGTTTCGCCTGCTTCCAGTCTTTATGCTAACCCAAGCTAACTGGCTCCTGGCTTTACCTTATGTAGCATAGCATACAGACACGAGAGTGATATCAATTTTCTTAGCTAGCTCTCACCAAGAGAGTGTAAAGGTGTATATACCACAATGTCAATGATTGCACATATTTGTTCGAAGCATCATATTAACTAGGTTACATTTTATGCGAGGAACAAAAGTTCCCCGTCATTGTTGAACAGTTTTTGCCATTTTCTATGATGACAGCAAGACATAAAAAAATGTTCATCACTGTTTGTGGCAGTCATTCTCCACTGTGACTGGCACAAACTGACTTTTCATAGAAAGCCCATTTCATGCATGTGTGCTTGCTGAAGGCAGAATGTAGAGACAGCTCGCAGAAATGTGGCTGCATGATCATTACTGATGAGGAGCTGAAAATGAGCAGTGATTAAAAACACTGTTCCCTGTTACCATGGCTGACAGTTACAGAATTTACAAGCACCGAAGAAATATGAATGAAATATTCATAATAAGACAATGTGAAACCTGTGCCTTTGTATCTCTGTGTTCCTGTGGTCAGCTTATTGTTCTTGTGTTGTTCATAACCAATGACTGACAGGTTCTCATACAGTAACACTGGACGTGAAAAGACCAGCTGGGTTTAAATAAAAATGCTGTTTAGTGCTGATTTAATGTAGGTTTAAAAGGTAGTTTGAATCCTAATTTGAGTTTAACAAGGTACAGTGACACTCACAATGTGTCCACTGGTTATTACATCCCATTTAAAATACAGACACTGACCAATAGCAGGTTAAGTGGAAACAGACAAAGTGTATCGACTGGATTGAAAGAATGGAGCCTCTTGAGAGATTCAACATCTTTACAGGGAACAAGCCTGGCTGACTTGATTTGTGAGCACTGCACATTGATTGCTGGAGGTTATGCACTGCTGTTATTCCCTTTTACTGTGTAAAACATTGTAAGACTTGTGTAATGCATGTTTCTCTATTGGGAGTGAAATGAAAAGGAATCATGGAAAGTGATGTAACATTATAAGGATGAGGGTTAGACAGTGCAAAATAATCTATGTGTCATCTACTATCTGAGGGAATAATTTAATTTAATTCCTTTAGCTATAAATGTAGCAAAAAAAAAACCACATGTTGAAAGAAAAAATATTTTTGAAATAATGCTATAGTGTTCATTATTTTAACTAGAATCTAATAGTGTTAGAGACGAGTTTAATTTAATCAGGGTATTCTCTCACTGTCTTTGGGAAATAACTTCTGTTTCCACATGGACCAAAGGTTCTGCACAGCCATGGTACACCCGGACAGTTGATTCTAATTATTTGGACTGATCTTCTCTCAGCACTGTGTGGTGGTCTCAAAAAATTGGTAAAATTAGCAAGGAGGATGGGTTGATTGAAAAAGAAGTACAATTAGTGACCACAGGGGTGAAAAAAATGTTGACTAAGGGGGGCAGATTAACTGAAAAATGGGTAAGGGTTGCAGATTGTCCAAACTGTTTATACAATGAGCAAGTACGACGGATTGGTTGAAAAATGAGTGAAATCAGTCACAGTGGGGTGTTACCGGAAAAATGGGCAAAATGAGTAAGGGGCAGTTTATCCGAATAAATGGTAAAATAAGTAAGGTTGGCAAGTGTTAAGGCAGGACACCTTTATCATCCCTATGCTCAACTTGACCAGATACGTAGTTAGCCAGAATAGTGAAAACCTTTTGTGGATGTGCAGGATCTTAAATTTCAGTAAGTGATAAAGATAGAAATTAAAGTAAGTTTATCCAGCATGCCAGTTCTGATAACCATGTATTTTACAGGTCCCTTCATTTTTAGAAAGTTGCAGGTATTTAACTGTTAAAAATAGAAGTCAGTTTAGTTGAATATATTTTATTTATATTTTATTGATATATTATATCTTTTAAAGAATTGTTAAGAATCAAATTTATTTAGAATGTTTACAAATAAACAGCCTATATGAATCCAAACACAGAGTAGTTATACTGTACGTTTCTTATAATTTGTACCATATTGCTCCACCATTTCTGTGAAATGTCTTAAAAAACACTGGTTACCAAGACAGTGCAAATTGGGGCAAATACGCAACATCATTTTAGCTTCAGCAAAAAGGTTATGCTTATACTGATGCTTTTTAGCTGCTATTCGTGTTTGTATGGGGCAAGGCTAATTGAGATAATAGGAGAAGGATGTGGAGGAAAATAATGGAAAATGGAATGTATTGGCAAAAAGTTATTACGTTATTGGCAAGTTTTTACGTTATTGGCTTCTTACATTAAAAAACGGGCAAATGTATTACGTTACTGCCCTTTATTATGTTATCGGTCATTATTACGTTATCGGCTGCTACATAGAGTTTCTTGTGTGTTCAGTTAATTATCACTCCAGCATACAAGTTGCTAACTAGATACAGTTTACATCTGTACAGTCAGTATATTGGTTGTTTGGGGTGAATAAAGACAAATGACATAAAGAATACAGTGGTCAAATCAACCATTCAGTCTGAACAACCTTCAAATATCCATTCTTTCCTATGGAAAAGTTGTCTGTACCCGAAAACAACAGAACATCATTGTAAGTCTGAAATTTTTCTTAAGGGCTACAAGAGAAACTTTTTTTTTTTTTTTTGCATTTTTGCTACTAGTACAGTTGTGGTAACAGGAAGCGCAAAAGTTGAACAAATACAGATCTTGTTCAGTTGTGTACAGTCTTGACTAAATTGTTGTTGTACATTTCTATCAAATTTCAGCTCATTCTTCCATCTCACACCAAAGAGCTAAATATGTTGTTTACCTCAGGAGGCCATTGAACCCCCTTGACTCCTCACTTAATTGCTTTGCCAAATCTTGTCATGTGAGTGAATCTCACTGTCGTTGTAGTTGCCTGGCAGCAGAGGAAGGCAGTCAGGGAGTCTCGTGGGATGACTGCTGCAGGGTGCGCGAATGCGGGCTGGAGTCATCCTCGTGAATCGTGTTTTCACCCAAGAGAAAGTTTGAAAATGTGTCTGCTCATGTGCTTGAAATCTATCTACTTGTTTTACACCTTGATTTTAAAGTACAATCCCTAAAATTTCTCTGTGACCAATCTGAGCATTACTGTTTCCTTGTTTGATTGACAGCCTTTGATGAACCTTTGACAAAACTGGGGCAGTCAGACAAAGCCCCTTTGAAACCTCTTTGGTCAACTCATCATAATCATGCCCACTTACGCTGACGAAAGCAGATGAGGGAAACCTTTAAAATAGCCTTTGTTCTCCACTGTCAGACCAGACAAGAGAATAGCATAGAATAGAAAGCCTTTATTGTCATTGTACATCACTATACAACAAGATTTGGAGAGCTGCTTCTGCTCAGCGCAAGCATAAAAAGCACATTCAATGCATTGACTCAATAAATAAATAAATGCAACAATACCACAAAAACAACAATCCACATTCCATCCGTCACCATTAAAATTGCATTTGATGTTATTGTACTTCAGTATAATAATTTAAGGTAAATGAAAACCAGCAGGCCATGCTGCAGTTTTCCTCACAACCTTGGTGAAGCATTGCAGCCATTTGTTGTTGTGTGTTGTGTGTTATTAATACTGTAGCACTATGAATGGTTAGGGTTTATTAATTTGAAGCAAAGTCAATCAGCACAGAGGGAGGGAGTGCTGGACTGTTGCTGATAATCTCCCCAGAGAATGTGCTCCATCATGTCTTCGGTTCATTAACCCCCCGACCAATCGTAGTCCAGCCTCAAAGTTCACCTTGTTTGTGCTGATGCATGTGTGAGTGTGTTCTCATTAAACCCAAAAGAACCCTGACAACAGCGCCTATTAAAGAACCCCAACAACCTGACTCATCTGGAGCAAGGGAGGCGGTTTCACTCTGTTTTCAGCCAACAAAATGAGAACTACAATGTCAAGTCATATTATGCACTCTAGGAAAGAATCCCATTCTAAGTAAATGAAAAACAAACATATAGTTCTAATATGTTTAATATATGATGTATCTAATTAAGGGAGAGACCCCAAGTTAACCTTAAACATCTTCAAAATATTAAAAATGACAACACAAATATTTATACTGAGGTATGGAATTCATGTCATAATCAATGCTTCACCAATTTCATTACAAACAAGTTTTACATGTTGAGTAATTAGAATTTAAGTTAGCTTTTGCAAAAAATGTTGCTAATTTCTTGTACAATCACGCTGATCCTAGTAGTATTTTTTGATATTTATCAGTCTATTTTTATTTCCATCTTGAATTACACTCCCTTGAAAATGGTGTCACTTTTAGTTTGTTAGTGGCTGGATCTAGGTATGTTAACATTGGACTGTCAATCTATGGGTTGCCACACTATTTCAAAACCTGTAGGACTGATTGCTATGAAATTTTGTCAAGTTCAAGTGAATTGCCTCAACAGCTACATTCATGTTCCCCTCGGGATTACTTGTAATAACTTTGTGCCAAAATCGAATGTTGATCCACTTTCAGCAACACACAGGACACAATTCCCAACTGATTAGTAGTTTAATAAACTTTAATAAAAGTGAACTTATTACACTACATTAATGGAATATTCTTGCTGACAAACTAAGCAGTGTTTACACATCATGTATTTTGGAAGCTTCTTCAGTGCTGATTGCGTAGTACAACACAACAGCTGAGTCATGAAGCCCATATTCATTTCAGCAGTAACCTCTGTTGCCGTCAATCAGTTTATTGTCTAATAATTGTTCCAATTACCTTCTAACATTTCAGTATTAGACTGAATATGCCATCTCTGAAATCTAGATGCAGCACTAACAACTGACAGAACTAATTTTGCCCAAGGACAGAGATGAAGGCCAAATCTCAAAGGAGCATCCTTGGTCACTTGTGTGCAGCGTGGAAATGCCAGATGACAATGTGACCTCCCCCCATCTGCCTTCAATAGTCACAAGAGAGTAAACCAATGTGTATCAATTATACATGCCAACATTAATACAACACCAGAGAAAGGTTAGGCATGGATACTCTACTCAACCTGCCATGTCTCGTTAAAAAAGAATGACATTCAGTGATAAACAAACCAAAAATGTTCGACCGTCACCATGAACAGCTGCTGTTGTCTCTCACCATAGATACCAGAGTTTCACAGTTGAATTATCTAACCACACTTCAGTTAGAAGAGGCCTTAATTCTTTAATCATTTGACTGCTCTAAACCACTGCTAGGCCTCTTTAACTGGGCTGTTATGAAGCCACAGGACACAAGGCATACTCACATGGCCACGTTTCCACTTTTTTTCATATGGGTATTCAAAATACGAACTTTGGTGTATCACTTGTTTTCTCTCTTGTGACTGAGTGTCACCAGTTGTGAGAAAGAAGAGCAAGAGTTTTGGGGCTATCAAAAAAGAATATTAAGCAGATATTTTGACAGATTTTATTTGTTGGTGTTTTAATTCATTTCTCCTCTGATTCTCTTCATTTTCTTCATTTGTCTTCCTCACTGTGCAGGAGTTCAACTAAGCTATGCATTCAAGAGAGGACTAGTAGCATTTCCCTATTCAAGGTTGCCATCTGCAGGCCATGTGACACTACTGCAGTTTCCTAACCTACATTTCTGTATATTACATTTCATTACCGCTACTTGTGCTGCTTGGGGATGGTGATGATGAATAACAAGAGATGTGATGGCAACAAAGACACAGACACAAAAAAACGAATGTAAGAATAAGCAGACTCTGAGGAGTCAAAAAGCAAATGCAGGTGGCGAAAAACAAATCTCCAGGTTCACTATGACGTCTGTAAAGTGACTTCACATTTATAATTTGGCAATGAGAAATGCAAGGTGGTTCTTCTTATCTAACTTGTATCTAAAAGGATACAAGTTAGAATTTGCCCCCTTCTACACTGACAAAATTCAGCAAATTAGACAAGTAATCAGTGCCTCCCTATCAACTACAAGATATGTGTTGTCTTAAAATCAGTTCAAGTAGTCTGACACAATATTATCTAATTGACCACAAAAACAAAAAGAAATCCTCTTGCTGCTGCCTTCATATTCTGTAAACAGACTTTTTCAAAACAGTTTGTAATCCATGGCCTCAGATATTATACAAATTGTTAACACGCTTCTTCTCTCAGGTTTCTTCCCACAGGCCCTGCAAACTGCCGTCATCAGCCCACTTAAAAAAAAAGAACAATATACACATTTTTCTAATGAATAAATTTAGGCTCCTATCAAACCTTCTATTTTTAAGTAAAATCGCTGTAAAGCTGTTTTCCGGACAAAATCTTGGCACTAAACAACTGTTTGGATGTCTTCCAGACAGGATTTCGGCCACACCACAGCACTGAGACTTTTCAGACACTTTCAATGACACCAACTCGGCCACGGACAGTGGCAGAATTTCAGTCTTGGTATTACTGGATCTCAGTGCTGCATTCAACAAGGTCAAGCCAAACATCTTACTAGATCAACTGGGAAACTGGGTGAGACTCTCTGGCACACTACTAATTTGGTTTGAATCATACTTAAAGGGCAGGGACTTTGTGTCTATAGGTAGTTACACATTTGAGTGGAGAAAAATGACTGTTGGAGTTCCCCAAGGCTCCAATATGGGGGCCTCAACTTCTAAATGCTTCCACTGGCTCTGATTATGGAAAACATACCCTGAACTACACAATTAAAATCAACTGGATAAAAAAGAACTAAGTAAATAAATAAATCTCTGTGACCCAGAATTCATTTGGAACTTCATTCCAAATTATATATTTTCTAAATTAGGTGGTCTTCCTTTTTTGGTTAGGTACAACTAAAATAGTAAAATTAAAATGGTAAATGGGCTGCACTGATATAGCACCTTTCTAATCTTCCAAAGCACTTTTACAGTACAAGCAACATTCACCCATTCACACGCTGAATTGACAGCATATCTTATGGCAGAGGTTGCTACACAGGGTGCCCACCTGCTCATCAGACGGAGCTAACATTCATACACTGCTGATACAGCCATCAGAAGCATTTTTGAGTTCGGTATCTTCCCCAAGAACACTTAGGATACGATAAGTGGATGCTCATTCACGGACAGAATTATAACAGTGCTAAATATGCATATGTCCTGCATGAATGAGTTTAAGTATATGGGCATTAAAATGTTCATAAAAATCAGAGGCATTGAAAACTGGTTTAAATATTTATTCAGTGTAGATCAGTGACAGGTAATACAGCGCTGTTATTGAATGGGCCTCAGTGAAATGGTCTTGTGTTTCATGATAACTGACCCAGCTTCTAATTTAAGAATAATTTAAGTATTAAGTACTACCGTGGATTGTTTAAGCCCAGTTGCAGCACTTGCAGCTGTTATCGAACACAAGGCCAGCGGCACAGCTCTGGGTGTAGGTGTGTCCCTGCTGGCACTCATAGAAGTGGTTCTTGTTGGTTGGGTCTGGGTAGGGTCCATTAGCCTTGCCAGCACAGAAGCCAGATCCTGCACTGCTACCACCATTGCCGCTACCACCGCCAGGCTTGGGCTGAAGCTGCTGGGTGGGTGCGACTGGAGGCAGGGGGTCAGTACGAGCCACTACAAGCTGTGTAGAGAAATGAAAGAAGTCAAAAGATGGAAACAGTACCATTTAGTGGATTACCAGAGTATGTGTGGTTATGCGTGTATTACAAGCTCCAGTTCCCAGTCCACTCTTGAGGGTGTTGATCAGAGGATATTTTCCCTGGCCACAGAAAGTTCCACTGAAGTCATCCAGGTCCAAAGTCCACACCATGGCTCCTCCAAAACCACCCTGCTTCAACCACTGAACCTGTAGAGCGCATAAGAGGTTAAACCAAGTGATGCCTAACATATAAAAGTTGGTGTAGATAATGAAATAACTTTTTACCTTATTCTGGAAGCTCTTCACATTGTCATATCCAATCCAGACACCATTGTTGTAGGCATATGGCACATCCTGGGGGCTGTCCCAAGCCTGGGTGGCGCCTTGCTTCAGGAAAGTGCAGATCTGACAGCAGGTTGAGGTTTAAGATTTAGGGACACAATACACAATATGTGGGAATATGTTGTTCTGTCTAATGTGTACATGCACACATAAAGTCAAAAGAAGAATCAAAAACCTCATAGTAGGCCCAGAAGCCACTCTGATGAGTGAAGGGTCCAGCAGGTCCAGGACCACTGGCGGGAGCTCCCACAGCAGTGTTAGAGGAAGCCAGGCGGAAGTTGTGGCCATAGGTGGCGAAACCAACCAGCAATTTCTCAGCTGGGGCACCATTGCTCTTCCAGTAGTTCATAGCATAGTCCTACACATGACAGAATACAGACCAGTGTGAGCGTCTCTACTTTAATGTTTAATAATTTGCAGCGAGAATAATGATCCCTTCACTCACCACATTGTAGTAGATCATTTGTCCCTGGTCAGCGGGTCCCTTGTACAGAGGGCTGTTCTCTCCAACAGTGGGCTCCCCGGAACCGTGTAAGTCATAGCTCATGACGTGGATGTAGTCCAAGACCCTGGTGAACACACATGAGGGTCAGTGTTTAGAAAGTGTTCTGTACAATACACATAAGGGTATGTCTCATGTGTCTGCTCAGAAACTTACGCTCCAATCTGGGAAATCTGGTATCCAGTGTCAATGACTCCCTTTCCAGCAGAGACAGCAGCAGTCAGCATCAGGCGGGGACGGTTGGTCTTCTTAGCCTCTGCCTCAAAGGCACTCATCAGTTCCTACAGATGGGTGAGGAGAAAGAGAGACATTTAAAGTTGCAGTATGATTGCATTTTTTTAACTGAACTTTATTTGAATGCATGTCTGACCTGAACCAGGACAGTGAAGAGCTGCTTATCCTGAGGTGGGGAGCCACGAGTGCAAGGGAACTCCCAGTCGATATCCAGACCGTCAAACTGGTACTGACGCAGAAACTGGATCACACTGTTGATGAAGGTCTGACGATTGGCAGCACTAGACACCATGGCTGTGAACCTGAAAAGAGGGTCAGAGTGTTTCTACCTGTGCATCAGTCTTTAAAAAGTGCTGAGATCATTAATCCTCATGAAGATTACTTACTTCTGAGTACCAAAGTTCCATCCTCCAATGGCCAACAGAGTCTTCAGGTTGCTGTTCCTACAAGCAGTACAACATCCACTTTAACCTCTCACACTTTATTCCTCACCTACAAAACCCCTTATGATCAGGCACCATCATATCTTGAAAAGCTCATAGTACCCTATCACCCCTGTAGCACACTGTGCTCTTTCTGCTCAACACCTACTGCTACTTCTATTATTATTAGTCTTACTTTTCATTATTATTATTACTACTAGACCTTTCTATGTGGAACTTGCATTGTGCTATGCTCTCTCTACCTGCTCTCTCCCACCACCCTTACCCCTTTATATGAGAGTGCCCTGGGATAACACCTGTTGTGATTTGGCACTATGTAAATAAAATTAACTTGACCAGCTCCAACAGATTCAATTACACCTGCATGCTTACATATATTGATGTGTTTTTTCTGGTGTGTGCTGGAGTCTCATGACACACAATCATTATGAGCATTTATGTACTAACTGGTTCTTTAGGGCCTGGAACTGTCCGTAGAGTTTTTCATCGTTCCACTCATAGGTCTTGATCATGTTGTTGTCCATTGATGCAAAGGCATAGATGAGGTGGTCACAGAGACATGGGTCAATGTTGGTGGGTAGGTACTTTCCTGCTCCAGGACGGTACTGTGCCCAGTTAGTGAAATAACAGGACAGGATGTAGGATGATCCTGAAACACATGGAACAATTAGTCTGCTCTTTATCTGTGTTACCAACTAACATTTGTCTACACATATCAGACTAAAACTGAGTGGATAAAGTACATAATTACCTAGCTGCACATGCAGCAGGAGAGCCAGTCCTGTAGAGAGAAAGTGAGGAGGAAGTAGGTTAGGTATTTAAGAAGAATCTGCATTATGCATGTTAAATAAAGTGTTCTTTTCAGCACAAGATGAAATTCAGGTGCAAGAGCTCAGCTTACCGACGCAGATGAGTAGCTTGCCCATGTTGCTTCTGTACAACAAACTGAGAGCCGAAACACCTTTATATACACAAAGTTCGTCCCCATATCTGCAATATCTGGGAACTATGTTTGATATGGTTTGCCAGAACACAAAGTCAAGCTTATTCTTGTTTGGTTTGGTCAAGACCTTGAATTGCATTGGATTTATGGAAAGAACTGATATCCTTCAAGGTCTTTTGATAATGATATGATCTGATTAAATTAGATATTTTCAAGGTTAATGCGTGCAGTATAAACTTGCACGTTTGATACTGATGTTTACTCAGCTGTCCTTAAGTTCTCTGCTGCATGCTTTACTAGGTTTTGAGTAATTTTACATTAATACTATCAATAAAAATAACATCAAATTGAGAAGAACAAAATGGGAAGACAGATTTAACTCCTAACAGCTCACTGTTCAAAGGTTTCACTTCTAATAGCATTGATGGCATGAACAGTGTACACAAACATTCACAAACTAAAAACATTGATAAGGGTTTCTTCTTACCAAAGGGAACAAACTATTTTCATCTCACACACCTTCATAATAATATTCACCTGCTTATTTTAATCAACATCCAATTAAAGACTTTCAAACACCCACAAAATAGATGGATCCCTTTTCTACCACATTCTTAGAGCATGTACACGAGTCATTCTATAATTAGGGGTACATGTCATGTCAACCAAAAAGCCAAGATATCAGTATTCTTTTTTGATAAATAAACTAGATGTCTCCATAATATACGCCCTTAATGTGCTAAATTCATTAATTGGCAAGCTTAAACTCAAATGAGTTTTTTAATATTTTAATGCAAATAAATTCTGTTTCTTTATCTTCCCTCTTGTAATTGTTTGTGATTTTCCAGCAGTGAGGTGGCTGTTCTCATCCCTTGTAAAGAAAGACAGAACTTTGTTGCCTAGTTTAAAGCATAGGGATCTGTACTTCAATTTGTTGGAGAGGATGGATATCTCACTGTGTTTCTGTTGTTTTCTTGAAATTGCTAGGGTCTCCTGAATTCTTTTTTTGAACTTGTATTTTTTCAAGATCCTTCCCGACACCAGAGCTGCGATGACCTGCCTAGTTTTTTTGTGTTTGGTTTTTGCTGATGTTGTCTACTAGGGCATGATGGAAAACTAAAGTTTTTCCTACTATCCAACCTGATCTCACAGAAATACGTGACAAGGGCTCGACATCTCAACACGGAATTCCGTGGTGGGGACACGTAATGTTTCAAATTTACAAAGGAATCAGTGACTTCACCACGAAAGCGGCTCCTCATTGACTTTACACTGGTATTGTTTCCAGAATTCCGTGTTGAGAAGTCGTGCCCCTGTCACATATTTTTTGTGAGATCAGGTTGTATGAATATGAATGTATTTAAAATGTGTTTCTCGCTGACGGACAGACTCTTCCTTATGTTAATTTGATCCATAATAATGTATAATAGCCATCCATATAATTAATAATAATTTAATAATAAAAAATAAATTAAGAAGGTTGTTTATGGTTCTTTCGTTGATCAGACGGACAATTAGCAGATTTTTAACTAGATGGTGAATCAGAAAAGAAAATATAAGGCTGGGTTATTAGGTGGACATGTCCTACTTGGCAGTTATTAAGCATGCATGTGGTATGTTTACATTAATTTAGCCCTGCGATGGACTGGCGACCTGTCCAGGGTGTACCCTGCCTCTTGCCCAATGAAAGCTGTGATTGGCTCCAGCCCCCCGCATCCCTCTAGAGAGAATAAGCGGTTTGGAAAATGAATGAATGAATATACACATATTTCATATTTACATGTTTAGCTATGTAGATATTTACATATCTTCATATTTACATATTTGTACATGTGTGTAAGAGTTCAGCTTGAGCTGTCTCAGTGGGACTCTTACTGTGGCTTTTTCTTCCATCTTTTTGGTTTCCGAAGCTCCAGAAAGTGACAAGCTCTTTTCCACGCAGAAATCCTTCTGTCCTTCTGGGATCTTTTCCCCAGCCACTTCAGACACTTCCAGGAACTTGTGGTTCTTTCTTTCAGCCTCCAGGTTCAGAGAGAGCTGTGTGTGTTTAAGCTCCTCCACCTTGTTGTGAAGAGCCTCCTCCTATGGCTTCTTTTTCAAGCTTTTAGGTTTTCTCAATCCCAGAAAGTGGTGGACCTGTTTCCAAGCGAGATCTTGACTTGATCGTGGGTTGAGTGTCTGAAGAGGTGTCAGACCCTCTGCAGCAGCTCACGGTCTTCTCTCACAGTCTTGTGCTTAAGGTTCAGTGGGCGCTGTGCGTTGAACTGAGATGTGAGCTCCTCCACTTGTCTCCAAAGATCACTCACAGAGACCTCTTCCTGTAGGACTGCGGTCTCTCCTGCCATCTTTTGACGGAGGGTTTCTTTCTTAACCCCCAGTTTCTGCATCAGATGGTGACAGGTCTGGAGAATGGAACCCGCCAAGTCATTCATCTTCTGCAGTTCTTCAGTTTGATTTGATGATTGATGATTTGAAGCCAGCAAAATGTCACCAGCCATATTATGGATCTTCTTAAGTTCTAGATAAGAAAAGTGTACTACTCTCATTCTCTAGATATTGGTCAGTGTCACACCACTGGTTGGATGTATGGTCTGAGGCGCTGATGATGGAACTAGCCATGTCATTGATGAATTGCAGGTCTTCACTGAGTGTTTTCCTCTCCTCCAGACGAAAGTCTCATTCAGACTTTAAGCTGTCTGTGTGGTACGACGCTGTCCAAATTGAAGCAACCATATCAAAAATGTTCTTGATTTTCTGATGGAGTGGTGTGTTGCTGTCATTCTCCACCTGGGACGGTTGAGGGTCTTCAGAGAGGTGAAGGAACTGGACAGAGGCCTTGCTGCAGGTCTGTTTATTCCCGATCATCCCTCAGTATCTGGATCAGATGGTGTAGTGTCTGTAAAATGGAACTAGCCCTATCATTTTGTTCTTAATTTTCATAGATTTGGTTGATCCCATCATATGAGACTGGCAAAATGTCATTAGCCATGCCATTGATCTTCATCAGTTCTTGATGGAGAAGGGTTCTTGTCTCATTCTCCAGATGGAGATCGCTCTCACCCTTTGCTGGCTACATTGTATGAGGTCCTAAAAATGGAACCTGTTGTATCTTTCCACAAGTCCAGTTCTTTGTTGAGGAATGTGGTCTTTTCATTCTACAGATGAAGGTCACATTCAGACCTTGGGCTGTCGGTAGGAGGCCATCCAAATGGAACCAACCATATCAAAGTTTGTGATTGAGTAGCGTGTTGCTATCAT
The DNA here is from genome assembly GCF_963691925.1 of Scomber scombrus. Taxonomy (NCBI): domain Eukaryota; kingdom Metazoa; phylum Chordata; class Actinopteri; order Scombriformes; family Scombridae; genus Scomber; species Scomber scombrus. The sequence continues at coordinate 7,996,040 of NC_084972.1, forward strand.
TCTCCACCTGGGGCTGGGAGCTCAGGTCTCCACCTCTCTCTGAAGATCACCCTCCACGAAGGAGACGTCTTCTGTCCGGACAGCCACTTCTTCTGCCGTGTTTTGAGGGAGAGTTTCCTGCTGACCCTCCAATTTCTGCGTCAGATCATGTGAGGTGCGTAAGATGTAACTGGTGATGTTTATCTTCTCTAGTTCTTCTTCACAAATTGCGCTGTTCGCAAGGTGTGAGACCTGAAGAATGTCACCAGCCATTTCATAGATACTCCTCAGTTCTTGATGTAGGAACATGTTTTGCTCATTCCCTTTTTTACTTCCTTTTTTACTTATTTACTTCCTGCTTTACTTCCTTTTTTACTTATTTACTTCCTTCTTTACTTCCTTTTTTACTTATTTACTTCCTGCTTTACGTAAAAGAAGGAAGTAACTTACTTAAAGAAGGAAGTAAAGAAGGAAGTAAAGCAGGAAGTAAATGCGTCTTTAAGTAAGTAACTTCCTACTTTACTTCCTTTTTTACTTACTTCTTTATTTACGTAAAGCAGGAAGTAAATAAGTTTTTTTTTAAAGGAAGTAAAGCAGGAAGTAACTTACTTAAAGACGCATTTACTTCCTGCTTTACGTAAATAAAGAAGGAAGTAACTTACTTAAAGAAGGAAGTAAAGCAGGAAGTAAATGCGTCTTTAAGTAACTTACTGTATTTTAATTTATTGAATATTTAGAGAATTGTTAATATTTCAGTGAATTCTGAGACATATGTTTGAAGTGTGGACAGTAGGGAGATAGTGTATTGTTGCCTAGCACCATTCACTGTTCATTCTCTAAGAGCTCAACTCTCCTGGCTATCCCCTCATGTGAACTGAGCAACAAAGTACAAATAGCAGATAGTACTTAACCAGAAAAGAGACTTCAACTCCCTATCTCTAACCTTAAGGGTCACTTAAAGTCCAGCACATTCCAAAACACACCCTTACTACCATACCTTGCCAAATTAGCATGAAAACACATCAGGAAGGAAATTCTATGTGAAACAGAAGTTTTCTTCTCAGTAGGAAAGACTTGCTGGAGCTATAAAACAGCCTTTTTGCCTCCTCCGCACACAAAGTCAGGCTCCTGAAGTCTGTGTCCACTGACAACGTTTTATTCTAGTTTGCTGGAGGGGAAAAAGTTGACTTTTTATTGTGAGACTGCAAAGACAGGCAATTAAAGACAACATTCCTGAGCCTGCTGTTGCTCCTGTAATAGTTTACTTTAGAGCAAAAGGAGACTGGATGGTCATTACGGTCCGGATCCTCCTTTTCTTTTGTGGATTCCTATTAGAGGAGAAAATTCCTGGCAAACTATTCGAATAAGGACAATGGTGGCTCTGCCAGGGTGTGATTTATTCAGTAGTGCAAGGTGTAAAGAAATAAAAACTGAATTAAAAAAATACTACAGTACATTTTCCCAGGATCACGTCTCTTTACAGACACACACACAGCATGAGTAAATGAATGTCCTCCTTGTTGCATGAATGGTCTCTACAATAAAAACTATTATCTTAGGGCACACAGGGGCAGAACAATGCTTTTCTCAGTGTAGTATGCGTGGCTGGCTATTCAGAGTAGCGGGTGTCTGCAAGGGTTTACCTGGGTCCCACTGCTTTTCTGATCTGTTATCTGTGGTGTATTTTACCCATAGGAAGCTTTGCTGTATTTGCATAACTACACATTAATTTTGGCCCATCTCACCCAATTTCCCAATGAAAATAAATAGTGTCATTTGAGTGTTTGGAGATTAAAGTCCTTATCAGAGCAGGATTTTAATTTTAAGCTTATTTAAGATCAACCCAGTAATAGGTTTTTATCACAGTAGCCAACATACTGTAGATTAATGGAAGATTTGTCTTCAATAGCGTTTGCCTGCAGTAGCAAATATAGTAATGTAGCATCTGCATGTGTATTTTTTTTGTTTGCCAGCTTGACTGTCCTTTACTTTCAAGGACATAGAGAGCTTTGTAAAGAGGACAACTGGAAATAATGCTGATTTTCATTATTGATTCATCTCAACAACAACTAGTGATAGATCGTCTTTATGTATATGCATGTAGTGCTAAGTGTCACTATGAATTTTGATAATCTTACAAAACAGCACCCCTTATATTCATATTCAGTTATTCTTCTGTATTAATTGATGCTCTATGACAGTTTAACATATAATGTTTTATTTCTTGCTGGGCCGTTCTCCTGTATTGCTACTACTCTATTACTAACTGGGTGAAACTGGGTGATCTTTAGCGGAAGAGTTGCACAATCAGAGATAATAACTAATTTTTTTATGTATTTATTTTATATTGTAGAATACACTGGGGAGCTCAATTAATTGATGAAACCCTTGTGAGTAGTAAAGCATTCACTCCAGTAGAGTGTTCATGTCATTCTCCACCTGGGGCTTAGAGTTCAGTTCCACCTCCTCATCTGTCTGAACATCCTCCTCGGTCATGGGAATGTCTGGCAGCAAGAGTGGTGTTCCCCCCCCCCCCACACACACACACACACACACACACATACACACACACACACTCTAAATAGTAGCCTATGATTATTAATTATTATTATTAATACGACTATGTTTATCCTTTTTAGACATTTTTTATTTAAAAAACTTTTTAAACCTTTTTTTGGACGTATTAAACATTTTTACCTTTATTTTTTAAACACTGTGCCATTGGACCTCAGGGTTTATCTGTCTTATGCAATGTGATAAGATGCTTTTATTGTCTTAGTATTTACTTTGCTAAATGTCTCAATTACTTACTTCTGTGACAGCAGTTCCTTTAGCTTCCTATCAAAAAACTGCCGTGACTTGGTTATCAAACTTTGGTGCTTGGTCTCAAAATGACGGCTGATTTTCCATGTTGTCATCAGATAGCAGCTGTTTGCAGATAATACTATGGCAGTGGAGAATCATCAGGAGCAATCCATGAAAATCAAAACTTTAAATAATCATGGTCATACTTACTCTGCTCACCCCAGACTCTTATCTCCTCTATCATTGAAGGTATTAAAACGATTCATTTTCACCCACGCATAGCTGAAGTTTGCAACCTGATGTTCAGTCTTTTTTTTCATGGTGTGACTACCATGAAGTTCTCTGGGACACCTCAAACTTTGAAAACCGCTGCATCATATCAAAACTTCATGACGATGACATGATGAATATTGACTAAACTTGACTTAACTTTTTAGATTTATGATACAATAATTATACAGATAGTAATTCCTCAATTAAACAAAGACAAAACCGAAGTGATCATTTTTGAAACTCAGGATGTGCTCAGCTTCCACTGGTAATGTTAAAAACTACAAACCAAGCCAGAAATCTTTTAGGTGTAGTCATGAATTCAGACCTGACTTTCAACAGCCACAATAATATTATAAAATCAGCCGAATATCACCTGAAGAATATATCAAGGACTAAACGATCAATGTATCAACAGGATTTGGAAAAACTTCTCCATGCATTTATTTTCAGTAGACTCGCTTACTGTAACACTCTTTTTACAGGTCCCACTAAGAAAATGAGTCCTCACTAAGACCAAGGATCCTACCACTCCAGTTCTTGATTGATTTTTTGAAGAATTGATTTTAAAATACTGCTGTTTGTTTATAAAGCACTTACATTTCTGTTCTGCTGCTACCTTGTGAGCCATCTGGACTTCTCAGGTTGTCTGGGACAGGTCTACTTTCTATTGCTAGAGTCAAAACTAAACACGGAGAAGCAGCATTCACTTTTTGTGCACCACATGTCTGGAACAAACTCCCAGAAAGCTGCAGGTCTGCTGCAACTTTTAAATCAAGGCTGAAGAGTTTTCTGTTTGCCTTTTATTAAATCAAATTATTATTAATTTCATACACTGCACAGTAACGTTAATTTGATGTGCTATATAAATAAACCTGCCTTGCTTTGCTTTGCATTGAGTAATAGTCTTCAGTTGAACCCTCACTGGAGTTTGAATGAGACAATTATCGCATGCTGTGTGGCATTTGACCTTAATGAGCTACTGCCCACTTTGTGCAGACAGATGGTGAAACCCTGGTGGAACCACAGGATTTCAGATTAAAGCAGTGTAATAACTTTAACTCACCACTAGAGGAAGCTAGTCTGTGATTTGGTGTAAGCACTGTCAAGCATTAAAGCAGGATCAGGCATACAGGCATAGTTTATAAACTGAATTAACTCATTCAAAGTTGGCCAGTTGGGGGAAAAAACATCAAGTTCATGTGGGTACCAGCACACTCAGGAATTCTAGCAGACAATTTTGCAAAGGAAGCGGTCAGGAGAGAATATGTGGATATTAATGTTAAACTTTCAAAATCAGAGGGTAAAAGCATACTTGCAAGGAAGTATTCAACAATGGCAGCAGCATTGGGGACACTTACATAAAATACAAAATAAAAATAGCAGTGGGAAGAAATATTTGATTCAACATGAAAAGAGCAAGTAATTATAAGTAGATGAAGAATTGGTCACAGCATGCTGAATAATACACTTTTAATCACAGGAAAACACCCAACTGGATGTTACACATACAATGATTAAATTCAGCAAACTCCAAGGAGCTCAGCAGTGACCAGAGATTAGAGAGAGCAGCTAAAGAATGGTGGGACAAAACATGAACTACAGACCACCAGTTACAGTATATGCTATATATATATATATATATCCTAAATGCTTACCATAGGTGTTAACTTTATAGAACTCATAAAGCACATAGCATAGGATGACCAGCAGTATAGTTGTTGAAGAGGAGCTGATGATAGACCTTGCATGTCTGCTGAGATAGCATTACATAATTTGACAAAAACCTGAAAGAATCTTTAACGGTGTTAGAGGCAGTTGGAAGATCAACATGCACCCTTCTCTTAATATCATCATTAGACCTTTATTAAAAATGAGTAAGTGAATACATTAATCTCCAAAAAAGAGAAAGGGCTTCTTAATTCATATTGTACAGTTGAAAACTGTTAGCCCTTCAACCATATAGTGAATACCTATGCACCTAACACTAATCAGAGGGCACACCCAGCCTATAGATGACATCACCTATCATCATCATACTGTCATAATCATCATAATGATAGCAACAGCAAATAAAAATAGCAACAGGACATTCCGACACATACCCGTGTTTGACATTAGAAATGTGTTGAGGAAGTGAAGAGATCACAGTTAGAAAAACTTACCAATCCATTTGCAAGATATTGTCAGGATGTAGCAGACATGCTCTGAATTTTGCACACAGATGCATGAAAATAAACTAAACTCAAAGACACCTGAAATTAACATTAAAGAGCAACAGCTGATATAATCTGCTGCGGCGACTTCACCCCTTTTTTTGGACAAATGCTAAAACTATTGTCGCTTGAAGAGAGATGATTACAGCAACTTTGAAATGCTCTTATGTGGAAGAGGAAGCACAACTGCTTCAATTCAGGAGGTGGCCAACCTGACTCCTTATAGAGGGGACGCCTCACCTGTAGACCAAAGCCCATCTAAAGCCAGTCCAAACCAGAGTGCAGTGACCCAGTCTGAGCCTTAACCCTCAACATGTTAGCCTATCTTAGCCATGATAACACTGTTTACACACATGCAGGCCTAAAGAAAAACATGCTCACGATAAATGTTTTTTGGGGGGGTTTTTTGTCCTTTTGGTAATGTCTGAATAAATAAAGTTTATTTTCATAATAAACTTATATTGAATATTCTCTATTGAGCTATTTTATAATATTATATAAAGCAGACTATACCTGCAGCTGTAATGAGCAGAAACTAGCAATTTACTTGACGTTATACAACTAATTAATTTTTTACGCATGACATGTGAACCTCACATTAATATAGACACCTAATCTGAATGAAAGAATAAAACTTGATTTTACTCGAGACTAAATCTGGCCTCATTTTGAACATATCCTCAGCAAGATAGGAGGTAAAAGACAAATTGAACAAGTCACACTGATTAAATAACACACAAGTTCCCTCCAATAGCAAAAAAAAGAAGGCGTCACTCCTGTTTTCTGTGGCCAATCCCTGCCTGTCTCTATGGTAAAACAAACTCCGTTCCTCAACAAAACCACCGAAGAGGGTTCGGCTTTTTCCGACTGGAGTCGGAATCAGAGCCGAGAGCCCCTGACTGTTACGCGCTTCACATCTATCGGGTCTTGGCTTGCGGTTTGAGATTGTTTACATCTAATCAAACAAGTCAGAAAGAAAGTGGTCCACTGCAGACATGGACACCGCTAATCAGGTCAGTACATCAACGTATAGCAAGAACATTTTGACTCTGAGAAATGTGTAATTATCTGCTAAATTGGCTAATGTGTCGTTAATTGGTCTGTGTCCTTACGCAGCTTGCATCTGTGGGGACATTTCAAGTGCTTAAACTACCTCTGGGATTTATCCGTGTTTTGGAATGGGTGAGTTACGTTTCTTTTTTTTTCTTTCTTTCAGTAACTTAGTCATGCACTGTTAATACACTAATGGATTATATAATGTAGGATGTGTGTATATATGCATGTATGTCTGTATGCATTCAATATGATGAATGTGATTTACAAAGCAATGATGCTCACATTTCTCAGGTATCCAGATATCTGGTTTTGACTTTAGATATCAGTATCTCACTGGTGCAACTTGAACTTCACCGCATCTGCTGGGCTGTTGCGACTGAATGTTATGTTACCTTACCCGCCATCAGTTCGGCAATGATCCGTTTCACCGTGACTAAACGGCTCAAGTTTATGTAAGGATGTGTGGCTTCGTGAGAACTACATGCCAGCAGAAACCGCTGTGTAGCTTTTCAATCATGCGTATTTTGGAGATGCTGTGCCTCCCGTGCGCTTTTGCGCCAGTCCAGAAAAAATGCCCCCATTTAACCCAAGTGTGAAATGATAACAGGAATCCGCAATGAAGAAAATGGGTGTCTTAGCTTTTACTGAATCAAAGCTTCACTACTTCTTTCTGTCTGGGTGTCGTTTTGTAGTCTCTTGTTTATTGTACAGTGCAGAGAGGCCTTGAGGCAAAAAGAGATAAGTGATTTTCTTTGATGTGAGTTTAGAGAAATTACTGTAGCCATGAGGGTGTTCAGCTTCTGCATAGATAGGATGTGTGTGTGTGTGTGTGTGTGTGTGTGTGTGTGTGTGTGTGTGTGTGTGTGTGTGTGTGTGTTCTTTACCACTTTTATAAATGCCCACAAACATGCAGAGAATCCTCAAGCAGTAGTGCACATCTCTGCTCCATGAAAAAATCCTGTCCAAATAAAAACAATGTTTTTTGGGATTTTTTTCTACTTTGACATGCGAAGGGAGAACCTCATTCAAACTCTATCATCAGAAAACATGTGACATTTTAGTTGAGATAAGACAGATGTCTATCACTGAGGTGCGTTCCAGAGTACATCCCTCTTGGCTGTTCGTGTGTGACCAGATTCACTGTGATATTTGTGGGCCAGAGCCAAAGACCAAGCAGATGATCTAAAGCACCATCTGTATGATGAAGATAACATGCTGTCATTGCTCCCTCTGTGTGTCTTCTTGTTGCTCTGTGTGTGTGGCAGAGGGCAGCATGTGCGATTGAGCATGGCTGCACACCGTCCTGTGATCTACTGATCACCTGGTAGTGTTCACTCAGATGTAATCACACAATCTTATGCAAGCTACAATTAATTTAGAAATGTTCCTCCTCACCCTCTCACACAAACACGTGAACACTAACCGACACTATTATAAAAGTGACCTTTTCCTTGCTGTGCCTTTTCTTTTCTTCCTCACGCGCTCTTCAAGAAAGGGAGACTTTTCCAACTTCTCTGCTGGCCGGTGGGCTCATAAAAATACAAACAATTCAAATTATGACTTAAGAATTCTGATTTATTCTGTAGCAGTGGTGCGGTTGTAGTTAGGATGTTTCCCTCTGATAACAGCATGGAAAGGAATCTCCGTGATCTCAATGCAGCTTCAGCTACAGCACAGTTGCTGTCAAAATTATCTCACTTTTTCTGCCTTATTTGGCTCTCAATTAGACTCCAGCTCAGTTGTGCTTCTGCCTCAGGAGACTCTGACAGGTGCAGATGTTACATCTGATGTCGTTTTCATAGCAGTTTGGAGAATTCTCATTAGACAGAGTGCTCCAAAGTAGCATGTAGCTCAGTTTTTACTGTCTATGCGTAAAACTGCAGAGAGCAACTTAAACAAGGGGTAACACACATCATGAATCTCTAACCCCAAAGTAATTTATTCATTTGAAAATATAGGTATAGTATTGCGAAGGTGTATTGTTGCCAACTAATTTAACTAGCCTATTATTAAAATAAGTTCAAAATAAGCATAATTAAATAGTCAAAATGTGTGACTTGATATAGATATATAAGCATGTGAATTACTCCAAATGTTTGTGACTTACTCTCAGATCAAACACAACAGCCATTTGGAGCTATAGGACCCTTAAATGTTTCTTGAATATGACGCGTTTGGTTTTTTGTAGTTTTTTTTAGATGCATTCAAACAGCAACTTCTCTTCAACCTTAAATACATTCAGCTGTTAGACTGACACCTTAACCACTCATGAAAAGTCAGTGTAAAACCATGAAAACAGTATCAGCCACAGTATTTTGTGTGTTCACAACAATCATGCTTCATTATCAAAAAGGCCTGGAGTGAATTTCTTTGCACATTATGACACCAGTGGAAACACGATTGTCAGTTTGGTTTGTTTTTGTCTCCAGGCAGTAAAGGCTTTTGTTGGGGTAGCGATTGACATTTACTTTGCTAATAATAATGAACCCTTCACTGTGTGGCTGATTGGTCATGTAGACAAACATAAGGTTGTTTAAAGGTTGTGTTAACGTTAGTCGAGATAATTGCTGGAGACAAGCGGGTTTCCTGCATCTTCAGTCAGCACTGGGTCTGCAGAAGGATGAGACACATTCATAATCAGCCATGTCTGCAGGAGATTCTAGAGGATGGCTTTATGGCTCAGTGTGTGTGTGTGTGTGTGTGTGTGTGTGTGTGTGTGCGTGCGCGTGCGTGTGTGTGTGTTTGCATGCATGTAGGCTCTTGGCCTGTTTGGCACACTGTAAGTTGCTGGCATATTCTGCTCCAAACAGCTGTAAGGTCCCCTCCTTTCCACCATGGACCAACTCATGCAGAAGCTGTCCTTTGAGATGTGCCCAAACTCTTCACTGCATGTTTGTGAGTGTGTGTGTGTGTGTGTGTGTGTGTGTGTGTGTGTGTGTGTGTGTGTGTGTGTTTGTGTGCAAGAGCGATGGAAGGAGAAAGAGAGCAAAATTGTACAGTTGATTGAGCACATGATGCAAATGATACACATGCATTTTTTTAATGCACCGAAGCGTCGTCATGGCTGTCATATCATGTCAAACAGTGCAGTTTTACAGTACTGTATTGACTCAGTCATTGGCTGTTTTCCGCAGCAAAACTCAAGCTGATGTATCACAAACAATGAGTGAATCACAAGTGTCATTTATCAGTAAGGGTCCTCCCCTCATCCAAAACAAAGGACTTGACCCACTGTCCTGTGATGTCATCCTCAGGACTTTACTGTAGGGTGTGTGTCAGTGTGTGCTTGTGTGTGCTAGATATTCATGTGCCCTAAAAAAAAGAAGAAAAAAAATGTTATGTGACTCACAAGGGTTTCATCAATTAATTGAGCTGCCCAGTGTATTCTACAATATAAAATAAATACATAAAAAATTTCCAGGACACACTTTTGATAACAATCCAGTTATTATCTCTGATTGTGCAACTCTTCCGCTAAAGATCACCCAGTTTCACCCAGTTAGTAATAGAGTAGTAGCAATAGAGGAGAACGGCCCAGCAAGAAATAAAACATTATATGTTAAACTGTCATAGAGCATCAATTAATACAGAAGAATAACTGAATATGAATATAAGGGTGCTGTTTTGTAAGATTATCAAAATTCATAGTGACACTTAGCACTACATGCATATACATAAAGACGATCTATCACTAGTTGTTGTTGAGATGAATCAATAATGAAAATCAGCATTATTTCCAGTTGTCCTCTTTACAAAGCTCTCTATGTCCTTGAAAGTAAAGGACAGTCAAACTGGCAAACAAAAAAAATACACATGCAGATGCTACATTACTATATTTGCTACTGCAGGCAAACGCTATTGAAGACAAATCTTCCATTAATCTACAGTATGTTGGCTACTGTGATAAAAACCTATTACTGGGTTGATCTTAAATAAGCTTAAAATTAAAATCCTGCTCTGATAAGGACTTTAATCTCCAAACACTCAAATGACACTATTTATTTTCATTGGGAAATTGGGTGAGATGGGCCAAAATTAATGTGTAGTTATGCAAATACAGCAAAGCGTCCTATGGGTAAAAGACACCACAGATTAAACAGATCAGAAAAGCAGTGGGACTGACAAAATTAGATGCATCTCATCTTTGAAAAAAAAAAATCTCTCTCACTTCATTTTTTTCTTGTTTCTCTTTTTAGCTCTCTCGCTTTCTCTCTCACACACATTTTGTGTTATTTCTTCATTGACCTATCACACTATTAATGGGTTACAGTGCAAGCTTTGACAGACTACTGCACAATGTTCATAAAAAAGATTTGTGCAGGGGCACAGGCACACACACACACACACACACACAGGCATGCATCCATGCGCTCACACACACACTAAAGGAAAACAAGTGAAAGAGTGAACAGAGGGTGATGTAGAGAGAGTGGCGACAGCTGCTGACAGATATCACATGAGACTTGCCAGGTCAAAGATCTGTTTTTCGGCACTGAAATACTTAAGTTCCTTATGACAAGGGGCCGTGAGTATAGAGGAAAACCTATTTGAACGCTTCTAGAGACTGCTGTTAGGTTTAAATATACATATCACAGTGTCTGCTTTGGTTAAGTAGATAAATTAGAGCACCAAAAACATCATTGGCTTTTCTGTAAATCAGTGTCATATTGTAACAGGTATAATCTATGCAAAACAACAACAAAAAATGTGTTTCATAATAATTGTTCAATATGCTCTGCAGTTATTGATATCTGTCAACCTTTATCTATCAGTGAATATAGTTTACAAAGTCTGACAGTCTGTAATGTCAGATATTAGATCATTGTTATGTCTGGTGTCCTCCCTTCATTCAACTCTGCAAGGACGCATATAGCATTATACAGAATAAGATGCTTATTTAGTTAATATATGTCTATATTTTAATAGTATTGATAGAAGGTTTGGAATTTTAAATGTAAATCAACCAAGACTGTGTGCTGTAATGTGCAACATTTGCACAAAAGATCATCACTCTTTTTTAATTTTTTTTATCGCAAACCCACTCCTGATGTTTGATATGCTAATCAAATAAATCTTATAACTCTAAGGTATTCCTACCTGACTCATGAGTATGACTGATACTCTGCTGTTTATGCACATTTTGTTTCTGCAAGGCTCAACGTTGAGATGTCCATAGCCATTATCAGGGTAGTCCCCAAATAGGGACAACATCCATTTAGGCCTACAGCACCATGTTTGCATGTTAGAAAATGATTTATTTCCATAGTCCAACAAATAAACAAAACTTAAAGCAAACAAATAAATACAGACATGATCATTTTCACTCATTCAAAATCACTGGTTGAGGGTTATAGTAGTCGTTCACTCATTGCAGGAGTTTGAGCCTTTGAACACAGACGTTGGTGTAGTTACTTTACAAATGACTAAGAACTGTTCAGAACACTGAATCATTTCCACTGATGTGGTTTTAGAATAAGCTTTGTGGGGTTGTGGTAGCTGGTGAGCACCTGGATCTGACGTGGCCTTTCCTGACCCATCAGGTCAGAGCTGGACCTCTGTCTTTCTCTTGGCCCTGAAGACGAAGGTCCGCCATCTGTGACTCAGACGAGGAAAGGTTAACCTGTCTTCTCCTGTTGGAGGACATGTCTGCTCAAACAAGACATCCCAAACACATACTCTGTTGAGAGAGTATGTAGATACACACTGACTAGACCGTAGAGTCACTGAAACAGTGCATGCTTACATGCAGCAGACATGTCAGATCATATTAATCTCTCTTTTCAACATATACAAATCAAATTGTTTATAAAAGGTTTTTTTTTTTGTAGAAACAATTGATTTCAGATACAGTATAGCTTATTTTTAATAAGCACTAATGTTTGTTATTTTTTATGTAAATTATTAAATGATAAAACTATTACAGAATTTTTTAAAAATTCATTATACAGCATGAAATAAAAATTCACACACATTACTTTATGTTTTTTCAGCTCTATCTTTCATGCAGAGGCAGAAGCAAATCCAGGCGATCTGGTTAACAAGTAGAGATCGACTTTGAGATGTTTTTGTGTCCAAAAACACTGACTGCAAAGCTATCAAATCTGAATCCAAAAATGAAATCACTTCAAAGTTTAGTAAAGGTTAAACTTTGAAGATACCAAACTTCAACATTGTTATCAGAATGTATCCTTCTGTCAAGGCTCAGGGAAAAACTATTCTACAGAAACAAAAGGGGAGATCTTTTTAAACAGAAGATAGAGACTGCTAAAGCATCATATTAGCTTCAGTGCTTTGAATGTATTTTTGCACAGAATGAGGGCCGTGGATTTTGTCTCCCATCTCTTATGTGTAGTTGCATTCCAGAAGAATAGCTTCAGGGTCAGTATAGTCAATAGGAATCATTACTGCAACCAAGATATATTCCACATGTAGGGCATGTCAGTATTGTATTAAAACAGACCTGAAAAAACCCAGACCTATCCTTTAACACTGTCTGAAACATTGACTGTCTGTCTGGAAGATGCATGTTTTTCCCACCTCCTCCATAAAGATGAGAGAAGCCTCCACTGAGTGATGGTTTAGTGGTAACAACCACAAAGGCTGAAGTCCTTCTGTTCCTCTCATAGCTGTCTGCCTGCTGACTAAAGAGTCCAATGGTCCTATACTGTAGGTCTCCATTTTCAGCTTTCTTTATGGTTTTTGGCTTGCCACCATGACAGGCAGAGATTCCCTGGCAACAAATCTGAATAGCTGCTTCTACAATGGAGGCTCCAAATCCTATATGACCTACATTCACATCCATTATTACATTAATACTACATTCATTTAACCCTTACACTGAGCCCTGGTCCTCAACCTGGACCTCTAATATTCCCTCATTGTAGTGAAGGGTGAGGAATTGACATGGCTGAGGATGATTTCTTCATCTTCAGATTCTTCTAAAGACGCACACACACACACACACACACACACACAGTGGAGTTGTATTACATTTCTGTTGGGTGCCCCCAGCTTAATAAGTGCAGTGACTGTCCCCACAGGGCACAGGGGCTGGGTTCCAGCTAGGTCACCTGACTAAGTAGCCATGGAAACCCCATCGGGAGAAGAGGAGCACCAAGAAGGGTCAGTGTTACAAAAATAAATGAAGATTTTCTGCCTGCTTGTGGTCAGTCAAGCTTACAGAGAGAGAGAAAACAGAGAGATGAGGGGGAAAGATGAATGTGAGCTGTTCATAGCACAGAGCGCTCCCTGTGCACAGAGGGATTAGCCGCCGCTAAATGAGCTCCTGATTTTGTTCTGTGGTGCCACTCCTGAAGCAAAGATCAGACCGCTTTTAGATGGATGTCGCTTCTTTGTGTATCTGTTGTCCGTACAGTAGCAGGGTTTTCTGTCTAATGTAGCAGCTAAGATCCATACTGGAGAGTTACCACATCTGCTCAGTGAGAAGGAGGAAGAACAAGTGATCCTTAAATTAAATTAAAAATCAAAGATCATAGCTATGTTTCATATTTCAAGACCAGTATGTCATGATGTCATATATATTTATCTATCACTGGTGTGTCAAAGTTCAGTTCAAATGTGCATCTCTCTGTTTGCCCCCCTGCCTTTTCTGATGTGCATTTGTCGTTTTTTGCTATAAAATTGTTCATGTTTTTACGCTGGTGGACCGAAGCAGCGAGAGCAAGTCAGACTGCATGTGTGTGTGGAGTGTGGCTAATGCTTCTGCCTGAGTGGAGAGAGTGAGATATTTTTTACTCTTCATTCACATACCATAGGCTATACAGTACATTGCCTGTTCACATCTAGGTCCTCCGATAAACAAACGCAGACACAGCGAGGTTACACACATTCGGAGGCACACGTGCAGCCATGCACAAACATGGACATATAAATGAATGAAAATGCGGTATGATTACACAGGCATGAATACAATTTTATCATCACACACAGGTTTCTACGAGCACAGGAGCATATCACATGAACTAAGATCACCAGCCTAAAGACAGCAGAGTGCACCAAAGCAGAAGAGAAATGATAACATGAGGCACACAAAGGAATTTATTATCTCACTTACTTCTGTGGTTGGTTAAAATTTTTCTCAGAGTGTTTTTCTCACATTGGAATTAGAGGTACAACATCAACAATACCCTTGGCATGGATTTAAGAGGTTTTTTTTTTACATTTCTTGTTTTGAATTTGGAGACTGTAGTTGTTTAACAGTTCACCCAAATTCCACAATAGCAGCATTTGTGAAGTCCATTATTAGCTCTTCGGCAATTAGATCGAGAAAAGGCTCTGTGCAATTCTCACTAACGCTCTCTCCATCTCCCTAAGTGCCCAATTCAGGCCTCCGTTGTTCAGTTTTTGTTATTGATCTTGGATCCAGTTGTTTCCTTCAACATGTTTTAGTAAATTCCAAACTTGGTCTTTTTTCATGCTGTAATGGAATTTTCTGACCAGAGGTCTTGCCAAATTTGTAGCATTATGTCACATCCTGAACTGCCCAAACAAATTGTACATAACCTGTTACATAGATCATTTCTCACACTTGGCTCTGATTAACCTAACTGCATAGAGATAGTTTCAGGGCAACTTGCCATTTTACCAAACTAGCTAGCTATTTATCTGCAGTAATGAATATGTATTACTCATGATTTTATGATTACATAGTATGATTTTATTTTTTAAGGTAAAGATAGGTATCATGTCCTGAAATGCTTTGATTGCTTTGTAGGAGTTGTCAACACTGTTGCTTATGGGTCAGTGACAAATAAGGGTTAGCAAGATGAACAATTCAAAAATATCTCAAAAAATGGTTTAAAAGCAGCATTAGGTTTGTTAAAATGTACATTTTGTATTTTTGTTGGTTTTATTTATTTGCACCATTTTTTTAAAACCAAAAGTAAGACTGAATGCACCTGAAAATGTCCACCACAAAAGAATGATATATATTAAATGGAACAATTGTAAAATTATTATTTTTAAACTATTATTATAGTTAAATTATTTGGTACACAGTTTTTATGGTTACACCACTTAGACATGTTTGCCATAATCCTCTAATATATTCTCTCAAAATGGATTAAAAGCAGAAATGTTATGCTGGGTCCATGGACATTTATAGATTTTTCTAGCTGGTCACCAAAAAGTCCAATTCAGTCAGCCATATAGGTCATTGCCTGCGGGAATGTCACTAGTCTCTAGTACTCTTCCATCTGCCTTAACTTCTCTGTGTACTATGGTGGTTTTAATAAATACGGTCAATCATCAAAGTGAATTGACTGACTGGTCTCATGATAGTCCATTAGATGACCATTGCACTTAGTTTTCTTGTTTGCTAGCATGTACACATAATAAATAGACAGCAATCCACTGTCTCTCACATGCAGATGAACAAGCAGCTACTTTAGTTAGCTGCTAATTTGCCACGGTAGTTGATCCCTATGCAGCCATAAGGGTTAATCCATGGCGCCAATTAGTGCTGTGCGATATGGACTAAATTTTATATCCCGATATAGGTAATTTTATATCCCGATAACAATATATATCCTGATATAGTATTTTTTCTTAAAATTATATATATACCGCAAAGTAGTAGTTGCTGCAGTTACATTAGCCTTCATTCATTGTTCATACAACATGAACTCACATGATACATCTGGATTATCCGACGGTCATTCCGACGTTGAGTTGTTAGCGGCTACGTTAATAGCTAATCCAGTACCCCACACCTAAAAATTATAAATATAAAATCACATACTCCGACACGCGGCATGACGAGTTAGTGAGCAGACGTGCGAAAGGGGGCTCCGACTAAACTTTCATATTTTTAAGCTGAACGACCTTAATATCCCATTTCTTCTCTTTTGGTTGACTGGCAATTGGACATTTACAGATACTTTACATGAAAGTATTAAGAAATAGGCCTAATGAGCAAGCAGAAACAAGGAGCTCGAGCTAGCGTTTCGGCTAAGTTAGCTAACATGGCCAAGGCTGCTGACTGGGCTAGCAAAAATGAAGACGGCCCGGTTACCAAAAGCGACCTAGAGGCTCTACTCAATGATCAGCGTGAAAGCTTCAAGACTGATGTGGCAGTTTTGATTCGCGAGTCAACAGAATCCCTTAGGTCATCGGTAGACTCTCTGGGACAACAGGTGTCATCATTTAATGGCCGTCTCACTCAAACAGAAGTTTTGGCTGGGGAGAACTTTGGGAAAATCAACGAGATGGAGACTACCATCAAAACGCTTCAATCTCAATGCGGTAAACTTCTGGACAAAGTTGACGATCTCGAAAATAGATCCAGACGTTCGAATCTGAGAATTATCAACGTGCCCGAGGAGAGTGAGAAGGGCCAGGACCCGATTACGTTTATGTCGGACTTGCTGATGACGGTGACTGGCTCCGAAGTCTTTGATAGCCCCCCTGAGATAGAGAGAGCTCATCGCTCCTTCCGCAAATCGGGGGACAGTAGGCCTAATGCAGAGAAGCCGAGAGCCTTCATCGTGAAATTTCTCCGTTACCAAGATAAAGAGAAAGTCCTGAGATGGGCCAGGAAACATAAGATGACTTACCGTGATTCTGAACTGAGAGTCTACCCGGATATCAGTGCTGAACTGACCAAACAACGAGCGTCATTTAATCCCATTAAAAATTCACTGTATCTGAAAGGAATAAAGTTTCGCCTGCTGCACCCGGCCCGTCTTCACGTTTCATTCCATGACCAGGACTACTACTTCGATTCGCCTCAAAAAGCCCAGAACTTCTATGACCAGCGCGTCAACATCCCTGACGAATAGGCTGCAATGGAGAAGAGACCGGTCTTGTTACAGCCAGCAAGCTAGAATTTTGTGTTAATTTGGACTGATAAGGCGCTGTTGTAAGTATTTTTTTTTTTTTTTTTTTTTTTTTTTTTTTTTTTTTTAAAGATTTGTGACGACCTGGATCCTATCTTATCATAGACCTATCGTTTTAATTTGTTATTCTTTATACATACAATAAGCCGTTAATAATAGCCTATAAAAGGGTACATGCCTATTAGGCCACTATCTCTCTACCGATCTTATTTTGGTGTTAATTCTCAGCGTCACATAATTCATTACTTTAAATAGGAGCCCCCTGACTCAAGTAGTAGAGAAGTAGCTCATGCCATCTGGAAGTGGCATATTTTGGATAATCCTGCTGCTAGTTCTAGTTCTGAGAACATGCTTAGGAATGTTAGATGTTGCATTCATGTTGCACACTCTCCGTTCTGAGAGTTTAATATGGGGGGGTTTTCTGGGAGGGGAATGGGTGGGTGGGTGGATACTTATGTGTGTGATTGGGAGGGGGTGGGTAGTTGTGTCCTCACTACAGTTGTTGGTATATATGTGGTTTTTTTTTTTTTTTTTTCTCCCTCCCCTTCCCCTGCTTTCCTCTTCTCATGTCAAGGCAGTGTCACTATTTTACATACCTCTGACCATTACATATGAGTAACATAATAAAAGACAAAGGAGCAAGCCTGAGGTTTGTATCCTGGAATGTTAAAGGCCTTAATAGCCCAGTCAAGAGGGGCAGAATTGTATCTCATTTAAGACACTTAAAAACCGATGTAGCTTTCCTACAGGAGACCCATCTGATCACTAAAGATCATCACAGATTGAGGGCATCATGGATTGGTCAATGTTTCCACTCCAATTTTAGCAGTAAAGCACGGGGTGCAGCTATTGTATTCCATAAAAAAGTTCAGTTTACCCCATCTAATACAATAGCTGATAATCAAGGCCGATTCATTATAGTTACAGGCTCTCTTAACAATGAAGCAGTCACTCTTGTAAACTTGTATGCGCCCAATTGGGATGATGAAGCGTTTGTTACAAAGTTGATATCGTCTCTTCCAGATTTGAGCTGTTATAAATTAATTTTGGGGGGTGACCTTAACTGTGCATTGGACCCGATTCTGGACAGATCCTCCTCCAGACAGCACGCTCCATCTAAAATGGCCAAAGCCTTCTCATCTTTCATGAACCACATAGGAAGTGTGGACCCATGGCGATTCCTCTACCCTGATAAAAAGCAATTTTCATTTTATTCCCATGTTCATAATAGTTTCTCACGAATAGATTACTTTTTCATTAGTAATGATTTCCTTCCAGCTGTTAATCACACGGAATACTCAGCCTTAGTCATATCGGATCATGCACCACTACTTCTTGACCTTTCTTTTGCACTCTTACAAAAAACACGCCCTCCCTGGAGGTTAAATTCTGCACTGCTTAACGATAATGCATTTAATTGTATGATTTCTGCAGCAATTGATAATTTTCTTATAAATAACGATTCAGATTCCATATCTCCTTCTTTGCTTTGGGAAACATTTAAAGTGGTTATTCGGGGAGAGATTATATCGTACTCTGCGAGCATAAATAAATATAAAAAACAAAAACAAGAGCAGCTAATGGAAAGTATTAAACATCTGGATAATAAACTATCAGTATCACCATCCCCAGAACTTATAAAAGACAGACAAAATCTACAAATGGAATATAATCTATTTACAACACATGAGACCGAAAAACTACTATTGCACTCACGCGGACTTTTGTATGAGCATGGTGAGAAAGCAGGACGGCTGTTGGCTCACCAGCTCAGGAGTCGAACAGCATCTCAACAAATTAAACAAATTAGAACTTTTTCAGGAGAAATTACAGTGCTTCCGTCTGTCATCAATGATACCTTTACAAATTACTACTCTAAACTATACACTTCTGAAGCTTTTAACACTGACACATATAGGACAGAATTTCTTGATAATTTGGAATTCCCATCCATTGCTACTGGCAAAGCAAGTTATATGGATCAACCTCTGAAAATTAGTGAAATTACTGATGCAATTAAACTAATGCAAAGCAGCAAAGCCCCTGGCCCGGATGGATATCCGATAGAATTTTATAAAAAGTTCATTGATAAACTAAGCCCTCTTCTTCTTAAAATGTTTAATGACTCTTTGGATCAGGGAACCTTACCTAAAACCCTCACAGAGGCCTCCATAACCTTATTGTTGAAACCAAACAAAGACAGTGTTGAGTGTGGCTCCTACAGGCCTATCTCACTCTTGAATAATGACTATAAGATTCTAGCTAAAATACTTGCACTGAGATTGGAACCTGTTTTGCTGGACATCATATCGTCAGACCAGACCGGATTTATGAAAAATCGCCATTCCTTCTCAAATATTCGCAGACTTCTTAATATCCTTTTATCCTCAGCTCCTGTTGAGACATCAGAAGTGGTGGTCTCACTAGATGCTGAGAAAGCATTTGACAGGGTGGAGTGGGAGTACCTGTTTGATGTTCTAAACAGATTTGGTATGGGTTCCAAATACATCTCATGGATAAAGTTACTATATACCTCACCTAAAGCTTCAGTGAATACAAATGGAATGAGATCTCAATACTTTACACTCTCCAGGTCCACTCGTCAGGGGTGTCCCCTGAGTCCCCTGTTATTTGCTGTGGCAATTGAACCATTGTCTATAGCACTCAAATCAACTAGCTATAATCAGGGGATTACTAGAGGTGGCACCAAACATATACTTTCACTTTATGCCGATGATTTATTGTTGTTTATTTCTGATCCATTAACCACGATCCCTCGCATAATCAAACTATTAGATACATTTGGAACCTTTTCAGGTTATAAACTGAATTACTCAAAAAGTGAATGTTTCTTGGTAAACAACCCAACCCCACACATTACTGATGGAGACCTTCCCTTTAAGCTGTCTGGAAACACCTTTAGATACTTAGGGGTGAATATCTATCAACATTTATCAGCCATTTACAAAAATAATTTTCTACCTTTAATGCAACAGATTAAACTAGATTTGGAAAAGTGGAATGGTCTGCATTTAACAATTGCAGGTAGGATAAATTGTATAAAAATGAATGTGCTCCCACGGTTTTTGTATCTTTTTCAGTGTCTGCCCATTTTTTTGCCAAAATCATACTTTAGTACAGTTGACAAATTGATCTCCTCCTTTATATGGAAAAATGGGACCCCCAGGATCAAACGTGGGTTTTTACAAAGAGACAGATCAGCTGGTGGATTAGCGCTCCCAAACTTGAGAAATTATTATTGGGCGGCCAACATACAAAAAATGATCCTTTGGGTTCAGGCGCCGACGCTAAATTGGTGTGAGATCGAGGCTAGTTCATGTCCCTCCACTTCACTTTTAGCTTTGCTCACATCTAAGCTACCCATTCAGTCAACCCAATACACAGCCAACCCTATCGTTATTACTACTTTAAGGATCTGGTCTCAATTTAGACTAACTTTTGGACTCAAGGGGGCATCCAACCATAGCCCCATTTGCAACAATCACCTTTTTCTTCCCCCCAGTGTAGATGCAGCCTTCTCCTTTTGGCGAAGGGCAGGCCTTACAAATCTAAGGGATCTCTACACTGATAATTCCTTTAATAGCTTTGGCAGACTCTGTGAAAGGTTCAATCTCCCACAGTCACATCTTTTTCGTTATTTCCAGATCCGTAACTTTGCCAAGCTGAATAATTCAATCTTTCCAAACTCCCCACCTGATTCTGCTGTCGATTCAATTTTAGACATTCCTGCTAGTCAAAAAGGCCTCATTTCCAGAATATATATTTCAATATCCCAGCTCACAGAGACCCCACTTGATCAGATAAGAAAAACCTGGGAGGAGGAGCTGGGTTGCCCTATTGCTGACAATGACTGGGAGGAGGCACTCAGCAGAGTGAATGGGAGTACTTCTTGTGCAAGGCTGAGTTTAATACAGTTTAAGGTGGTTCACCGCACTTATTTTACCAATTCTAAACTTTCTAAAATATATCCTAATGTCACAGACTCCTGTAACAGGTGTAATTTATCTCCAGCAGACATGACACACATGTTTTGGTCTTGTCCTCGCCTTCATGATTACTGGACAGATATCTTTGGTCATTTGTCCAAGTTTCTAAGTGTTACATTACCACCAAGCCACCAAGTTGGTATCTTTGGGGTAATACCAAATCATGAGAATTTTAGAAAGTGGGCAAAGGACACTATTGCCTTTGCATCCTTATTAGCGAGGAGGAGAATACTACTAGGATGGAAGTCACCGCTTGCCCCCACGGCGTCCACATGGCTTAAAGACCTTATGATGTTCCTCAATCTAGAAAAAATTAAATACAATTTAAGAGGGTCTCCTGAAAAATTTGAGTTAGTTTGGAATCCAACACTGGAATACATAAGAGAATTAAAAACTCTCGAAGATAAATGAGCACCCCCTTTGAACAGCACTATCTTTTGGCATGCCTCAGGGTTGTTAGAGTACAAGTTGACCTTGTCACCTTATTTCCTTGCTGACCCCCCCCCCCCCCCCCCCCCTATTTTTGTTTGTTTTGTTTTGTTTTGTTTTGTTTTTTATTCTTTTCCCTATGTTTCCATTGGAATGTATGGTGCAGATGATGATGTGCACTTCTCAACTTATCTCAAAAATAATAATTTATTCGCTTCATGGACATTTTGACTGTATGTTGTATTATGCATTGTATCATTTGTTACATTATGCATTGTATTATTTTTAATTTGGTGTTTATAGTGTAATCTGTACGGTGTAGAAAGTGTAGTGTGGATGACTGGGTAGGGTGGGGAAATGAAAGGGTATGTTGTTGAAGAAAAATGGAAAATAAGCCTTCTGATGTAAATGGCTCTTTGTTATAACCTGTGAAATCAATAAAAAATATTATTAAAAAAAAAAAAAAAATCACATACTCCATATGATGAGTTGGTATAGTTTACAGGATAGTTCAGGGTTGCCTTCCTTTCTTAAATCAGTTAATTGTAGTTGGGTGGGTGAGGGGGGGGGGGGGGGGGTGGGGGCAAATTGAAAGAGATAGGCCTCCCTTTCTCAATCTCTGTCTCACTTCATCTTCCTCTTTCTTTCTGTCCTCATAAAGAGTGTCCTAGATTTATTTTCCCTCTCAGTTAGGCAGGGAGAGGGGCTGAACATCTCAGGCATTTTTCCCCTCCTAAGGCAGCCACTTGACATCGCAATGATTCCTATCGACTTGAATAGAGCAGGTGGACGGTGTGCTTGTGTGTCTGTGTGTGTGTGTGTGTCTGTGTGTCTGTGTGCGTGTGTCAAGTGCAGCTCATCAGTGAATGCACCTTTCAGCTCGTCCGCCACTTAACGCGATTCTCCCCTCCCCATCCATCGCTTCCTCTACCACTCTTATCAGGTCCTCTTGTTTTAGCCGCTCTACCATTTGTTGTTCCCAGCTCACATCTCTACTTTCCTCTTGTTGCCTTTCTCATTGTATCTATTTCACAGTCAAATATTATTCATTTTACTAATTAAACTACCATTTCTTCAAAATTCCCTACATGTCTTTCTGTCCACTTATTATCTTCATTCTTTCTCTGCTTGGTTCATCTTTTTTTACTACACCCTTCTTTTCCTGTTCTTCACAATTGAGACTGTGTGTGCTGGATAGCACAGTAGGTCTCACTGCTGATAGTCAAGCCTGAAGCCATTGGATCAGTTTCATAATCCTCAGCCAGCCTCCACTCTTCCATGGTGCATGTCTCCATCTGAGCCCCTAACACCGTCAGCGCTACATTAAATTCTGCTCAGAAATGTTGGGCATTTTGCCTTTATTTGAGAGTCAGTTTAATGACACAGGAAACAAGGGAAAGGAGAGAGGGTGTGACATGCAATCCCCCCTGCTGGGAATGGGTTAGGGTTAGGGTTATATAGGGTATGTTGTGGTTATATGGTGTGGGTCTTAACCATTAGGCCACCAGGGCATCCCCAAACAGAATTATTGAACTCATATTCATGTTCAATCACTTCAATCTGCAGATAATGCTCAAGTTACAGCTACATCGGTTTAAAATCAAATTACGGTCTTTCTATTAGCGCCGTACTCTTCAACGCCATGTAGGTCACGAGAGACGAGGGCAAACAGGGAGATGTTTCAGTGCTTTGTTTACATCGCAGACAGTTTCGTGTTTTCCTGTACCCAGGCTTCTCTCTCTATCTCTTGTTCCCTAAGGAGCCCAGCTGGGAGAGGCAGATAAACACATGGGGGCGTGGGGCTTAGCACCCACCCTCCTTCCACAATGCCATGCTCTCCTGTTCAAAGGACCCAGCCAGAAATGAGAGGGGCTAAACACGAGCCGAAAATCACAGGGAGAGGAGGCAGCTGCAGGAGAGAGCCAGTATATAGACAAACAGAGAGAGAGAGAGAGAGATGCTTATCCGGGGGTGTTTGTGATAATTAAGAGGGAGTATTTATTCTCCCGCTCTTTTGG
Source organism: Scomber scombrus (assembly GCF_963691925.1). NCBI lineage: Eukaryota > Metazoa > Chordata > Actinopteri > Scombriformes > Scombridae > Scomber > Scomber scombrus. Next base: position 8,019,676 of record NC_084972.1, read on the forward strand.
TCACTTCTCCCATTTGTTTGTGTGAATAAACACATAGCACAGTCTGCATGTACAGTATTTATGAGATCTTTGGCTGCATATGATTTACATTGATTGGTTAACTTGTGTGTGCAGATGTGTGAGCATGATTCTGTGTGTGTTTGTTTGTGGCCCCATCCTGCCTCACAATTAAAAGCAGCTAAAAGGAGTGAATCACTTAAAACACTTCACTAAAGGGATTCCTCGCAACGGTCCCAGCTGTGCCCCATGATAGCCAGGTAAACAGCATTCAGCCTCCACCTGAGACCGGAAGCCGCACTTTATCATACAGCATTTTGCTTTTTATTTGGGCTGATCTAACTCTGCCAAATTGCGCTTAGACCAATGTGACCCAGATTATCCTTTGCAAAGCATCACCTGGTATTGTGCAATTATGCCCCTGTGAGGAGGCTCAAATCATACACTCCAAAATATCCAACAGTAGCCATCTAGTATTAATGTGAAGGAAAAGACTGCAGATTATATCTGTAGAAATCTCTTTGACTATGTGCATGTGGGTCTAATATGTTGCTGCTACTTTATCAGCTGTGATAAGGCTATGATGTAAGTATCAACCAATTCTCTCAAACAAGTTGTTACGAAAATCTCCTTTTGAGTCCTACAGTAAGCTCTGTATAGACACATGGTGCCCAAGAAGGTGAGACTTCACTGCAGATTCAGTGTGGTTGTTTTTTTCGGTCTGAACCACTCTTCATCTGAAAATAACAAGCAGTCAATGCACTTTACATAGAGTTCATCCTAAACTCAGAATCTGCATTTTGCCACAAAGTGGCATAAACCACCTGATAATATATTTCTGATTGGGCATGAGGTGAGTTTAATGGCTGACATGTCTTGGGCAACAAGTGCTTTTAAACAACAAAAATCAGGATTTCCTCTGCCACAAGAAAAGTTGTATTTGCTTGTTTGATTTCAAAGTAACCTCACACTGCAATCAGTAAGACCAGGCCTAATGTGGTGTTCATTGAGATCCAGAGAAGCTGTTGTATAAGAAATAGTCAGTTCTGAAAAACAGGCCATTGAACAGACAGGTGACAGTATTCACTCCAAGTGGAAAGAGAAAAGTCTTAGAGCATCCTGTCTTCCCTGGGTAATCTTATATGCCACTATAAACATGCCACACAGGAAGCCTTGATAAAACTGTGATTTCCTTGCTACCAGAAATATGCATACATACATTTTCTGTTGCATTTATTTGAATCCTGGAGGCAGAGGAAGTGAGCGTGTCATTTTTGCATGACTGATATTAAACTTCTATTAGCGTGGAAGTAAAGCCTATGTGCTGTTGAAGTGAGGGACACATTTGCAGCACAGCAGTAACTCTGACTGATTGGTCTGATTTTTTCTAAGATGTTGTCTCTTTAATCTAAAGAATGCATAAAGAAGATGACAGAAGACCAAATAATAACATTATCATAGCACTTTCATAACAGTGAAATCAAGCAACATTGAAAAACAGTAAACACTAAATTAAACAACAATCAAATGTTAACAGCTGATCAGGAGAGATAAAAACACAGCAGGCACCTTGACATTATGCTTCCTTACATTTTTTGCAAATATTTAACAAATACCACAATGTTCAGCGTATATTTAGACATAAATGTGAACACATTCATTAGACAAACTTGCACACACATTCTTAATTCCCATGTAATTGAAGAACATATTCCCAGGATGGCTGTAATATGACTGAACGATGTAATAATGCTGGAAGGTGTTAAATAGCGCCCTCCAGAGGTCATTAATAAGACATCTCCTCCCCAGCTGCTGGCAAGCTGCATGTCCAGCTGCCTGTAATATAAGAGAGGGGAGGCTCGTGCTAACTAGGCGTCAAGTCTGATTATGGTGATCATGGTTGTGAGAACTCTTGAGGCTATAGAAGCGTTACATGGAGAACTGCAGAGAGAGGGAGCATATTAAGGGTGGAGAGGATGTATGTGTTAGAGGGTTGGATGCGTGTTTGCTTCATGTGCATGTTTGTTTGTTGATTATAACTTGAGGCCTGTTTATCTACTATTCATTTTTAATACTCATAAGAAATATAAAAATGTTCACCAGTTGCTATCTGTATTGTAGCAACTGTACATTGTCTCTAAATAATATTTTGTATCCACTTGTGGGTGACAAATTAAAGGAAAAACCAACATAAAGTGTCTTTGTGAGCCACCACATACTGCCCGGACAGTCACGTTGACATTGATTCTACAGTCTCTGAACTCTACTGGAGGGATGAATACAATTCTTCTTGTTTTGATGGTGGTAGGGAGCACTGTATAACACGTTGGTCCAAAATCTTCCATAGGTGTTCAGTTGGCTTTACATCTGGTGACTACAAAGGCCACAGCATGTGATCTACATCGTTGTCATACTCATCAAACCATTCAGTGATCTCTCATGCTCTATGGATGGGGGTGTTGTCATCCTGGAAAGACCACTCCCATCAGGATAGAAATGTTTCATCATAGGATGAAGGTGATCACTCAGAAGAACTTTGTATTTATTTGCAGCAACCGTTCCCTCTTAGGACCAAAACCATGCCAGTATAATGCCCCTCACAGCTTAACAGAGCCACTGGATCTCCTCATTGTAGAGGTCAAGCATTCAGGCCTGTACACATTTTTCTTTTAATAAGTCACCTGTCTGTATCTCTTTGAATGTGTTTCTTACATCACTCTATATTGTATTTCACAAATGTATTGAAATTAAAATAAAAGAGATACCATCATGTTGGTCCTGAATTCACTTGTATTGTAACCATTACCTCACAACATGTGCATGCATCACATCTCATCATACGGTGAAGGTGTAGTCACTGAAATGAAACTGAGCCATACAATCTATTGTATTAGCATTAAATTAAGGTATCTCAACTAATGTTGCTTTTCTAAATGTTTTATTCAATAGTGCTTGAAGCCAATTCCATTCATCATCCATATCTTTTCTTTATCACTTCATCCACAGAATGTTTTCTTGATTTATTGATTAATGGGTTTGTCCATAAAATGTAAGAGAATAGTGAAAATGGCCATTATAATTCCAAAGAGGCCAGTGTAATGTCTATAAATTGCTTGTTTTGTCCGACCCACAGTCCAAAACCTAAAAAGTATTCAGTTCTCTATAATGTACGACAAATAACAACAGCAAATCCTTATTACGTAATTGGTTGACATTTTTAACTGAATGATGATTTAAACAAACCACTTTAAACACAGTGAAAGAGGCATCAAATGGAAGACACTTTAATTAGGTATTTTGTGTCAATTTTACCAGTCGCTTGCACACAACTGCTTTGCTTCATGTCATTAAAAATACTATTTAAAAAAATACTTTTAAAGCTGAGTGGTGAGAGAAGAGCTAATTATCTCCCTCTCCTCTTTGTCAAATGAGGCAGATAAAAGTCATAGCGTCTACTCTGCATACAGCTCCATAGTAATGTCACTTTAGGCCACAGTGTTGTTGGAGTAAGCAGGAGAGGTGATGGGTTAATTTAATCACAGTACTGGTAGAGAGTGGTGTGTGTGCAGGAAGTGAGAGCATCCCAATATACTTTAACTCACTCATTCTCTGAATCTGAAACAATGGAGCTGCACTCAAAATTGTCTCAATTGTAGTGTCCAGGTAAGAAAGTTATGACAACCTTAACACGTGTGGGTACGTTTAATAATATAATAAAGATATAAATATAAATATGAAACAGCTGCTGTTGAATAATAATGTTATATGTTATAATGTATCCATAATGAATCAGCTTGTCTCTTCCTGTTATGCAATCAAATATTTCAACCATGTTTTTAATCAACTGTAGAGCTGAGAGTCTGATTAATCATTCAATTAACAAGAAGGCTGACTTTGCATTAATATAGATTTAGCAGAAGAGGCATACTAATACAGACATTAGGCCAAAAAATAGCTGTGTTGTCCACAGACTGTATTACCTTCAGAAATTGCATCTAATGGTGACAATAATAAGGAGTAGGGGGCTCAGTAGTTTTAATAGTTTTAAAACAAAGTGTTTAATTATCATACGTAGAGCAAGCAGACACTTTATTTCTTAGCTTCTGTTCTCAGTGATGTGTTCTGAATGAATTGAGCTTCTTGTTAAGGTACCATTGTCTCTGCTTTTCAGAATATAGACCTGCATATCATTTGATTTAATTATGTAATATAATTTATAATGTTGATCAGAAAGAGAAAGTACATTCACTCAAGTACAATATTTAAGTATAATTTAGAGATGTGTTTTTTTCTTTTATGCTACATTATACTGAACCCTCAATAGGACCCTGGCACAACAAATGAGCTGTGGGCTGCTGATGACCACATTTCTTCCACTCACCCACACTGTGTATGGGTTTATGTGTGCGTGTGTAATTTGCAATTAGTTTGTAAAATACTTGAGTTATACTGTATGTGACATGTAAGAGATAAATGGAAATAATGAAGACTTCGATTTAAACTTGTGGTCCTGTAACATGGGGCCACAATATTGGGTAATACATGGTTGCCTTAAGGTTCTTATTTCAGTGTATATTGTGATGTAGTGGCAGATTGAACTAATTAGCAATTTATCAAATTACCGCAAACTCAACTGACACACATTAAACCTGGAGCCTTTAGGCCTCATAATGATCTTTCTAGCGTTGCTGCTCAAACATTAATGCATCAGTAATAATATTTCAGTAATATAACACTCTGAAAAGGGCTATTCTGCTGCCTAATGAGTACTTTTACTTTTGATAATTTAAGTACATTTTCATGCTAATTTCTGCTAATATCCTTTACTAAGTTTACAATTAACTTTCTTCCCCTGCTGATGTTCCTCAGATTTTTGGGAATCTTGTGGGGAGATTGAAGATATTTACATGCACGCACGCACGCACGCACGCACGCACACACACACACACACACACACACACACACACACACACACACACACACACAGACACACACACACACACACACACACACACATACACACTGCTGTATGTACCCATTTTTTGATGTGTGCACACATACAAAATGTTCAGAATTCACATTTTCTATTTGTCTTTATGTGTGCAGAGTACCTAGAGAGTTAACACTTTTATTGTAAGGACAATTTTAATGGAGCAAATGCTTAAGAGAGTGTATTTCTATTTTTTAAAACAAGCATGGGGATGAAACCATTGTCAGGTGTCAGTGGAGGGAGCACAGAGATCTCTTTCTCTCCTCATTCAGCTTAGCCTACACGCTCACTGCAGCTATTGTAGTTCATGTGCTGATGTGGCTAAAATGCTATCAGCTGGAGTTAAATTGGCTTCACAGCAGAGAAATTGTTGAGATGTCCGTAAGCAAAGTGTTAAAATGGTGGATCTGCTGATTCTCACTATTCATGTATATGGATTTTTACTAGAAATTCATTCTGGTTACAGTTTTAAACTTTAAACACTGAAAATCATCGACTACTGCTTTCAAACTTCACTAAACTAAATTATCAGATTTTCTGCTTTACATACAGTACCAGTAAAAAGTTGCACTTCCTCATTGATGTGAATGGGAAAGCGTGTCCAATCTTTTGACTGGTACTTTACAAGCCACAAAACACCCACCCAAAAGGGGAGACCTGACATCAAAAGACTGGATTTGTTCTTTGTTTCTGTCTGCAGAAAAAAAAGTTTGAACTCTAGTATGTGGAATAAATTTTGTGTGATATAACAACACTGAATTCCAGTACGTAATACGAGAGACAACATTTCATCAGGTTGCAATGGCAGCATGTACGAGACACATGTACACAAACTGAGAGGATGTGCACTGAATAACATAACATAAATTAAAGGTATAGTTTGGGTTTTAGCGTCACATCTATTGTGAAGTTTGTGCATCTGTGTGTTAAATTGGAGAAGTACTATAACACTATAGTAGACAAGTGAACATGTCTAAAGCAGCACAGTACTGTAACATGATGGTAACATAGGGCTGATACTTCTGTTCTCGCAGTAGCTGCCTTAGTAACAGTATATATGTTGAATCAGATATAGAAGGTCTGTGTGGGAAACGTGTGTCTGATAAACAGCTGTGTTTTGTGTACATGCAAATATGGTGCTTGGTCTAGATAATGTTGTAATGTACAGTAACTGAGCTTTGCATTAAATCGCTTATTACCTCAATTCAAGTCAATTGCAGTGCCATTGCCATAGCAGATATTTGATTTTACTTTTCTTTTTTTTTTTTCTCTTTGCAGCTCTTTTCGATTTTTGCATTTGCAACGTGTGGGGGCTACACTGGGCAGCTGCGGGTTAGTGTGGACTGCATGGAGAAGGCCAGCAGCAACCTCAGCATCGGCATCGACTTTGCTTATCCTTTCAGGTGAGCGGCCTTCATCTCAGCCTGTTTGCATCATTGGCTATGTTTGACAGTCAGTTGACAGTCATGTCAAAGTTTGATGGCAGGATTTTCTGAACCTCTGTTAACTCTAACGCTAATACAGTCCATAATGATCCCAATCAAATTGATACTTATAGAGTAAATGCTGTTTTTTTTAAAACTCTTCAATCAGACATTATTGCAGGTCATGTTGGTGTTGATTTTTTTTTTATGTTAAAGAGATTTTATTTTTTGTTTCCATGCTGGCCTTTATACTGGGGTCTGGCCTAGTCTCCAGTGCAGCCTCCATATTGATGTAGGATGACAAAAGTGATCAAAAAATAAGACTCTCAATTTACTGTAGTATTATCTAAGGCACTCAGAGTTTTCTAACCAACAATCAGGCAAAAGTTAAAGACACAAAGGACTCCTATGAGAATAAAATCTGTAACACAGTTACCAGGCCCAGCTTAGGCAAAATATACCTTAATTAGAGTTACAAACACAGTTTTGGACTTGTGAAGCTGGGGTGTTTGGATTTCACACTTTTGCCTCCCACTGTGTGTGTGTATGTGTGTCAGGTTGCACCAGGTGTCCTTTGAAGCGCCCATGTGTGAAGCCACGAGGAGGGAGCGCCTGTTCCTCATTGGAGACTATTCATCCTCAGCAGAGTTCTTTGTCACCATTGCGGTCTTTGCCTTCCTGTATTCTCTCTTTGCCACTATTATCTACATCTTCTTTCAGAACAAGTACCGCGAAAACAATCGAGGACCGCTCATTGTGAGTACAGTGGCCTCTGACCTGGGACAAAAGTTAATTAAATCAAATGAATTAAATCTATATCTCTATTCTCTAATGTCAAATATGCTAGGTAAATCTGTACAAAGCCAGTTATCATACGACCAACAGTATTTTTTGGATAGTACAGACAAAATAATAGTTTTCTCATGCTCCCTTTATGTTGCTTGACTTATCCATGTCTGTACTGTTTGTCTGCTCTCTCTTACATGCCATCAGGATTTTATTGTGACCGTGGTGTTCTCCTTTGTGTGGCTGGTCAGTTCATCTGCTTGGGCTAAGGCTCTGTCTGATGTCAAAATAGCCACTGATCCAGATGAGGTGCAGCTCCTCATCTCTGCCTGCAAAGTCCAGACCAACAAGTGCGGCTCTTTGCAGGGACCACGCTGGTCCGGACTCAACACCTCAGTGGTAGGTTACACATTGGGAATAAAGTAATACTTAAGTCAAGTCAACATTTAGTTAAAGTGCAAGCAAGACACAAGAGTAACCTTACAAACAATGAAAACAGTTAATAGACAATGAAAACGACAGCAGAACTAACAATAATACAATTGATAGATTATTAAGAAACATCAATAAACATAGTAGATAGAGATAAAATGTACTAACTACTAAGGCAGAAAAACCAACAGGTTGTAGAGAGAGGGTTAAAAACAAAGGTGTTGAATTAACCAGTAGGTAATGAGTTATATGATGTATGTATATGATGTTCCTCAGGAAGGGACCACAGTGAGAATTCCGGGAAAGTTTAAGTAAGAGGAATCTGAAGAACATAGGAGTTTGTGCTGTTGTAGATGAGTATATGGTCAAACAGGTAACCAGGTGCTAGCCTGTGTAGTGCTTTATAGGTCAGGGTGAGTACTTTAACATTAGTGTACGCGCAGCCAGTGGAGAAACATCAGAACTGGAGTGATGTGATCAAACTTTCTGGTTCTGGTTAGGATTCTTGCAGCAGAACAAGCTGCATAGCAAGGAAAGTGAACCCCATAATTGTGAATAATATTACCTGAAGGTAACATGCAGAAGAAAAGAGGACCTAGGATGGAGCCTTGAGGTACACCATATGTAACTGTGGTGGAGTTAAGCAGGTTATTGTATGAAGCACTGTACAGGATGAGTTCTGTTGGATAAAACCATGCCAAAGCTGAACCCTTCTGCCTATCTGATACTGGAGGTGAACATAATTAAATTCTTAACTGAAGTCTACTTTAATAAATAAAGTTTATTTAATTCTACTTTATTAAATGTAATGCAATACATATTTTCTCTCTGTCTCTTTCCCTCCAGGCCTTTGGGTTCCTCAACTTTGTTCTATGGGCTGGCAACATCTGGTTTGTCTTCAAGGAGACTGGTTGGCACAAGGGCGCTTCAAGGCTTGCAGACGGGGCATCTGAGAAACAAGCTGGCACCTTTAACCAGCAGCCTTACAACCAGGGGAGCTTTGACCAGTCAGAGAGCTACAACACCCAGGGAAACCTTGGCCAGCCGTCCGAGTACAGCCCGGTTGGAGGTCCCACCTCCTACTCCAATCAAATGTAGCTGTGCCTTTTCATTTCCTGTGTGGCACTTCTGCATTTTAAACAGGGAAACCGGGGCTTTCAACCAGTGCTCAGTTTGTCATCAATCTCAAAAAAAGATGGTCGTATAAAAGAAGATGTCAAAGGAAGTAGTTTGTCAGTTGATACAAAGTACACCCATTGTACATACAGGTATTGTTGGGTCTTGTACAAAATCTTAGTCTTTTATTCCTTCTATTTTAAAGGTGTTGTTTACTGAATGTTGTACTTCTTGTGGTGACAGTTTCTCTCTCTGTGCTTGGTAATAGACATTCACTGTTTCAACTGGATGTCTTTTTCAAACTGGTTTGCACTCTGCTGTGGAAGGAAAAAGTGCTCTATGTTTGTATAAATCTTCAAGTTTCTAAAATAGTGTTGACAAGTGCATGATGTGTCTTTATATGATCTCTGTGAAACTAGTAAAAAAAAAAAAAAGAAGAAGAAAAAAAACCTGCAATTTATCTCTGAAAGTTTACAAAATTCAAACTGCCTGGGCACATTACTTTGTTTGGATAAGTATTATTACTTTTTGTTTTAAGCTGACAGGAAGTTTATTTTGATAACGGGTATTTGTAATTCAGATATAGATTCAGAAGCTAATTTAGTGACATGTCTCTGTCTGTTATTTTTGTCACTACAAATATAGTACATTCCAAGTCTGACACTGGTTTTGATAATGTCAGAATGTCCAAAAGAAACAAAACTAAAGCAATAACTGCATACTGCCAAATATCTGCAAAAAACAAACAGTACAGTATGCCATTGCAGTATGTTGTTTGGTTTTCCATGCTTTTCATTTCTTCGATGCATTAACACAGGCATTATCATTTATTTCATTGTATTTGAATAGTGTAAAGAGGAAGACGTGTCTCCCTCCTTGTTTACAAGTGGCTGCTCCTGCTACAAATTACTGTGACTGTTTACTGGCAAATTATATATAAAAAAAAAAAAATCAAGTTATACCTCTCCAAAGAGTATCCATTTACATTGCTAAAGCCCAGCAAAAAAGCAGGCCCCAGTGGTAATAGAAGAATAGTAAACAGTGGGCTCATGTCTGTACATAAATCTTATAGAGCTTTTGTTTACTTTAAAATCACAATTCAGGTTTTAAACAAATTTTAAACAAATCTGTTAAATTCATGTTTTGTATATTGAAGGATAATGCTCAGTTGCTGTTTGTTTACATGAATATGAATTGTGCAACCCTGTTTCTTGACCTCCTAAGCATGTGGCTTGCATCAGTGTAATAAAACAGATCGACCATCCATGTAGCCCGACGTCCATGATAATGTTTACAGGTCCATACACTTGCACTTTAATGAGAGTGATTATGTTTTACAGGCATTCATACTAATGCACACATTTTTCCATAAGTGAAATGTCCTCAATTATCTGCTGAGATCTCTATGCCTGATTTTCCTGCCTGACATTACACACACCAAAAGATAAGCCCTAAAAATTTAACCTGGTTGTGAAAAAGGGATAATGTGAAACCTAAAATGATACTGTCTAATCTAGCTTGCAATCCGAAACAGCAGAGTCCCAGAAAGTCTTTATTAAAACACAAGCCTTTATGAACGCAACATCTGTGTCATCTAGGAGTGCATGTGGTTGAGAGGCTTTGTTGTTGTACATCCTTTTTCTAGAAGTAATGGGCTGGAAAGTGCAGCTGTCTTAGTTTTATCAGATTCACTTGTCAGTTTAACACAAGTCAAATATGCTGCCTTAAGACTCCAGAAGGATTTGCTCACAAGATAATGAAATTACCGACTGGTGAATAACTTAAAAGCTGTTGTAAAGAACATGCACGTTGAATTAAATAAATTATAATAAATAATAAAAATGAATTAAAAAAACGAAATCATAAAATAAAGTGACTAAGAAATAATCAACTTCCAATCTATCACCAAATGGTTTGTTGCTTCTTTCTACTTCTCCCATTCAGTTTATTTGTACTCCCTCCACCTGTCATTTGTTCTGGACAATGTCACGTGATCATCAGTTGCCCAAGCCTCACATCTTCTACAGCTTAACATGCTCAGACAGCTGAGTTATTACAAGTATGGGATGTTTCAAGCTTTCTTCATGGTAGTAAAACATTGGCTTACCGCAGCACATTAAGGCCAATGCAGGAGCGGATTAGATCAAAAGAAACTCGAGTTTATAGTTTACAGACAAACATACTGCATACAGACATGGACTGAATTGAAATGATGGGGCCATCTTGTGGCTGCAGTGCATACTATTGATTGTGGGTTTTGAACAGTCTAGTGGCTGCTTACTGTAGAGCAAGACAGCGCTGGAAGTCTGCAAGGATTCATATCACAGTGCACAGCGAGAACTTGTAATCAAGATTTTGTTGGGTAAATAGTCAAGTGTTACAGATTACTTCGTGCAGGAATTGTATATATTTTCATTTTAAAAATATATACTTTTAAGTGATAATGTAAATGGTGAATACCTCCTTTACTAAACTACCTGTCATAATTCCAAAGTGAATGAAATGGTGATATTAACAAAATATGTTACCCTAACATAATGATTACAAAAGGACAGCTTATGACCAAGTATAAATACTTTACCAATGTCAAACTACAATAATCTTTAATGTTATCTTTATCTTGTGTTAGACTGTGATGTAACCAGTGGAAAAATAAAAGTAGGCTAAATACATTTAATCAAGTACCTAACTTATTAACCATTTTGAATTACTTAAACCTTTCTGAGTATTCTTCTGCTATGTTATATGCGTACTCTGCCACATTTCATGGAAAATATTGCACTTTTTTCTCCATTATGTTTACCAACATTAAAATGCATCTTACCCACATGCATCATTATTAATATTAATGTAGAGGTGGCAGCAGCCATGTATCTGTATAGAGAGGACTTTTAGTTTTGTAACTTCAAAGTCCATCTGTTTATGACTTATGCACTTTTTCTCTACTTGTAAAAGATCGGAATGCTTCCTTTATCAATGCCACCTCTGTGGTGATTGAGACTACCTAGTTTCAGTATTTCCGACAGCACATGAAATGAGCACGGGTGGGTGGACAATCTCCAGTGTGACCAGCAGGAGGCGCCAGCATTCTGATTGAGCGCTCACACGCACAAAGAAACACCACTGAGCAGCTTCACAACAGGGAAGTCTCATAGCGGGATGTGTTCATCAGTCCAAACAGCATCCTCCCAGCAGACATGGAAGCCTTGCAGTATCTAAACGCCGTTATCTCTGAGCGGCTGGCTGCGGCTGCTGTGGAGATTTTCGGGGCGGTGGAGAAAACGTTCACAGAGTATCAGGGAGAAATCAGCCGATCCAAGCAGGAGATAGATCACCTGAGAACATTAGTGCTCTGTCCTCAAATCAGATTACACAGATCAGGTGTGTGGATTAAATGCTTCTATTCAATGATAATGATACCTCGTCATTCATATAACAAAAGAAGCTGCAGCTCCTTTTAGTTTCTGTCATATTGTTTTCAAACCGTGTCTCAGAGTTAGATCAGTATATTTTTCATGGGGATGTTTTAAGAATGCATGTATGGTGAAGAAGCACTGGCATGTGTTGACCTTTAAAATTTAAAAACAATGTGTACATGATGCTTTCTAGATTAAAATGTGAGTTTATAGGTATGTTCATCATTTCTGCATGCTTATTTCACTCAACAGCTCAACAGGTCAGTCCTCACTGCTGTGATCTGGAGGCTTCCCCTGTGAGCTGCAGTAAGGAGGACGTCTGGGCCCCAGATGCGAGTCCAGAGCACCCAGGCCCCCTGCACACTAAAGACCAGAGAGCTGATCATCAGCGAGGATCGTCCTGGAGGCAGCAGTGTGATGCCATAGTGTCTCCTCAGTTTGTGAAAAGAGAACATCCCGAGAATTCACCCTCACACGTCTACCAAGTATTAACTGTTGAGCAGGCGGCGGATATCAAAACTGAACCTGATGGTGATGAGTATATAACATCTCCACCAGCCAGGGAGGCTGAGATCTCCTGTGGTGAGAAGCCAGAGTCTTCTGGACTTCAGCGACTGAAAGGTGAGGATAGGACAAGCTACAGACATTATTTTGTTGTTTTATCTCTCTGATTTAAAGATGTACTCTATACTGAGAAACTTTGACCAGATTTGTTGGGTGACACCTGCCCTATTAAAACTGCAATCAGAAATAATCTGTGTGCACTCAGATTATTGGTCTCTAAACGACATTTTCACTGCATGTCTACTGATTTTGGTGACTTTTCCTCTTAGGCTTGAAAATGAAGCTACAAAAACTTTAGTTCCTCGAATGGCCACTTGAGGCTGGCTCCAAAAGCAATTCCCATAGATCCCCATGTTAAAATGCCCAAATTTACAGCAGAAATAAATGTGTTTGCAGCCACTTTTTGGTACATTTGGTGATTTCTTTTTTTTTACTCACCTCTTTACATTTTTTTAAGCCTTAAAGTTATGCATAATTACATTGTGAGTGACAGGTGCTGCCGTCAGACGTGGCTGTTTGCTCTGTGGATTGTACGAACAGACCATTGCAGTGTTCTGTGCTCCAGTTTGCTCATTTTGGACAAGCTGGGAGTTAGGTGAAATCAAGGTCAACATCTACTCCATGGATTGGCACAAAATTTGGCACATATCCAGACAATGTATTGAAATAACTGGTGATCCTTCTAACGCCACAATGAGGTTGTTTTGACAATTATTGGATGGAGTGCTGTGGATTGGGAAGGATGTGATGAATAATAATAACTTTGATTTTCTGACTTTTCACCCAGTGCCATCATATAACAAGTCAAACAGCTGTTGTCCAGTACACCAAACGTTTTCTGCTCACATACCACACCATTTCGTGATTTAAACTTGGTGTACTGGAGAAGACTTGTGCAGCGTGAGATCAAAATAAAATAAAATGTAGTATATTGTCTTGCTTTGTTTTTCTTGCAGATCCACTTGAGATCACTCATCATGAGCAGGATGAGTCTGATGAGCAGCAGGACAATGAACAAGCCTGGAGCCCCTGCCAGGAACATAAAGATCTTAATCCTCCACACATCAAAGTGGAAAGGTTTACACCATCTGCTCCTCTGCAAGAGACCGACCATGACAGCAAACTCCCTTCTGAGTCAGAGAGGAGTGTTTGTGATGAGGAAAAGAGTAGAGATGGTGAAACAGAAGGCTATGAACTAGGCGTCCCTCAGACCTACTACTCAGTAAATCCAGACTACATAGCATCTCAAAGTAAACATGGCGATGGTGCAGAAGGTGTGGTGAATGGAGAATGGATTAAGGTGCTCACACCAACAGGTACAGTACAAAAGACAAGGCAAAACTCCAATTTGTGCTGTCAGGAAAGGTTCAGTATTGAAACGGAAGAAGATATCAATTATTTCACCAGGGAGAGAAGACACACATGTCCCATCTGCGCCAAACGTTTTAAAGAGTCGAGCCATTTGAAGGATCACGTGAGAATCCACACAGGAGAGAAACCTTACCAGTGCAAGGAATGCAGCAAGAACTTCAGACAGAGCGGAGCGTTGACTTTGCATATGAGAATACACACAGGGGAGCGACCGTACCAGTGCACCGAGTGCGGCAGGCGTTTCAACCGAAAGGGCGACATGGAGACTCACAGGGTGACACATACAGGGGAAAGGCCCCATCTGTGCCTGGTGTGTGGGAAAAGCTTCAAAAGGAAGAGCAACTTAAACACACATCTAAAGACCCATGCAGAAGACAGAATGGATTACACTCAACCACTGTGATTGTACAAATACTATACTACAACCACATAGTGATCAGTTCACTGGAAAACATAGATAATATGTTGACTTCAGTGTATAATACGGCTCTATCCATGGTTCATCATTTCTCTAGGAGAAAGCACAGAGAAACATTTCTCAACTAACTGAAATTAATTTCTTTTCTCTTTTAAAAATGTCTTTTCTTTGAAGTTCATTGAGTTCAAATCTTGAAAGATGAAGAGATGTTGTGATTCACCTCTACAAATGTTAACATTAAAATACACTATGTATAATATAAACTTTAGTTTTATAATTTTAGTTTTATGTGATCCAGACATGCACATTATGATAGCAAAGCTCTATTAATTACATTTTTGCTGGATGTACTGACTTTCTGTTTTTTATTTATTTCAAATAAGGATGATGACTTTAATTGCCAACAGGACTGTTACTGAACATCCTGTAAAACAACACTTTTAATCCAGATCATTTGCAGGGTGCACAAGGCTTCATGGAGGACGGTCACCAGGTTAGTAGAAGATACTAATATCCATTTACAGTATCACATTTACTATCATGTATCCTTAATATCTGCACACTTCAGTTCAGGAAAATTGATGCTAAACAACAAATACACAACTGAAAGTAGAACAAAGTCAAATATAATGGTCAAATCTTACATGATGGAAGATGCAGCTCAAAGCGCTTTAAATACATGTATTGTTAATAGCAACAGTAACAACAGTAAGGTCAAAGGGAAATAAAAATAATGATATTTCGTGATATGTCGGATATTGTTGTAAAAGCACTGTTTGAGTAAAGCCGTGTTTCCCCATCGCGCCGTATGACGGTAAAACTTAATTGAGGAAAATCTAAGTATGTAATTCAATTTTTTTTATTGATTTAATGAATTCAATTGCATGTGTAATTCAGTGTACTTATTTTAGAATTGTAGAAAGAATTGTATTTTATTGAGGTAATTTAGCTTTTCATGTTTTTTGACATTTTATATTCAAAATTAGTCAATTAATTGAGAAAATAATTGGCAGATTAGATCGACTGTGGTTGTTCTTGTACAGTAGGTGCCAGAGATGAGATTACTGGTGTGTGTGTGTGTGTGTGTGTGTGTGTGTGTGTGTGTGTGTGTGTGTGTGTGTGTGTGTGTGTGTGTGTGTGTGTGTGTGTGTGTGTGTGTGTGTGTGTGTGTGTGCGCACTGTCTCCTCCTGCTGGTTCCACAGGAGATTTCCACTGACCTGTGTTTACTTCAGGTGCTGACGGAGTTACTGGAAGTGCAAGTTTACAACCACACGAAGAAAAGCAGCTTGAATCAGAGCTTAACCAAATATTAGGCTATCACCTGCCTTTATAGCTGCACCCAGGCAAAAACATTTTACAGTTTGGCATAAGTAGTGCGACTGAATTATTGGTCACCACAATCTGCATCTGGTTTTATGATGCATTCAGAGATGCATTGTGTTAAATTGGTCTATTATGAAAAGCAGGTGGTACACGCCCTTGATTCCCTTTCATTGAAGAGCATAAATAAAGGTATGTTTGACAGCGCCCCAGCTGACTTGACTACATACATAGCTTGGGTGGTTATTAATTGCTTGCTTCATTGTTTAGCCAATGCCTGAACAAGCATTGTAACATAACCACAGCACGGGTGAGTGTAAGTTTAATATACTTTTTTCTAATGAGGTACTTTTTATACAAGGTTTATAGTGGCTTTTCTAGAAGTAGCCTAAATAAGTAATTCACCTTTGCCTCATACTGTAGATCAGTTTTTGTATTAATCGTACTGCATCAGGACACTTGTTTGTCTTTTTAGCTGTTTAATTTATTAGGTATAACCTTACAATGGTCCATTTGGTCTCTGACCTTCTGGAAACAAAGTGATCCAGGGCATCAAGGTCAAAATCCATTCCTTAAAAACATATCAGTATATACAAAAAAGTATTAAGTGGTCATTACAAAAACCTTTATGAGGCTATAACTTATAAACACAGATAAGATTATTTACTGACTTTTTACTGTTGGCTTTTTCCAAAGAAAGTGACCTGTGACCCTCTATTTAGGTTTATAACTGCAAACTGTTTAGGAAATGAGCCCTTTGATTACTTTATTATGGTTTATTCTCACCAGCCAAAAATAGATTTTCCACCTGACAGCACTATTCTATATATTCTGTTAGGAAGCGGTTGCAATATGGTTTTTTGTTTGTTTTACCTAATATTATCTTAAGATTTCTGTGATGTATCTGAGCCACTGTAAGTGTTAAACAACCACAAAGTTGCAGATAGTATCTGAACTCATTATTCACAAAAAATGATCAAGTAGTATATAAAATAAAAATGTTGTATAGCACCTTTCATACCCCCCCCCCCCCCCCTTTTTTTAATTTCCTTTTTACAGGTTTCAAGTCACCATCATGAACTCTCTGAACCAACAGTATGAGGAGAAGGTGCGTCCCTGCATTGACCTCATTGACCGTCTTCGCTCTCTGGGTGTAGACCAGGACCTGGGGCTACCTGCTATCGCCGTTATTGGAGACCAGAGCTCGGGGAAGAGCTCTGTGTTAGAGGCGCTGTCAGGGGTGGATTTGCCTAAAGGAAGTGGTAAGACCTACTTTGCCTTTCAAAGCAAACGGTTCAGTCGTTCATATATTTCCATTAATTCATACATGGATAGGTGATCTATTTTTTAATCTGGAGCGCATTTAACCCTTTAATAATGGCCCGTCATCATTTACTGCAGGACTGATTTACTTACTAGTGACCGTTTCAATTAAGCAATTATATTTACAATTTATTATTAAAATAAAAAGGAATGTTGAAAGTTTCAGTAGAATAAAGTAAAACATCAGTAATAGTACAGCTTTAAGTATTACCACTCAATCACATCATTTTTTCAAAGAGCTTTTTTAACAGATTGCAAAATGCTGACAAGAGAGGGTTACATTTTTCCCACATTCGGATAGGTCAGTAGGTCTGCATATAATAAGTCACTAATAAAAAAAATTAAAACCTGAGGATATAAATATCAAAGTAATGTTAATAAATGGATTTTCATGTGGATGCACTGCAAGCCTCTCTTTCTTCCTGTTTGTGCAATAGCAGCTAGAATTTCACTGTATGACTACACATGGTGAAAAAACTACTTGATAGTGGTTGTGTGCATCTGAAGTTGGCAAGCTGTAGCTATGTTAGAGATGCGTATGGATTTATAGTAAATTATTTGGTGTTCATTGTGAACTTTAGGGGCTGCATAGAAAAAAAAATTTATTCTTTTGTGCAGAATTAAAAGAATGGGATATGGCTGCGTTTCATCCCGTTTTTGTCTTGAAAAGAAACCAAAAAAACAAATATGCTGTAATTTGAGATCAATTGAGCATGTTCACACAATGCCCATTTTCCTCTGAGGTCACACTTAGGGTAGGAAGCTGCCAAGTTAAGCATGTGTGAGAATTTTTTATATATAAAATGAAACTGATAAGCGTTACACGGACACACAGTTATAGTTTTACAACAAGCTGCTCCACTGTCATATTATTTGGTTTTATGACCAACCTGCATTATGATAGTTACTTCTTAACTAGTTTTGTGATACCAAACAATTGGAGATCTCCACTCACCAAAGTCTGAGGAAGTCTCAATGCACAGTAGTTGCTTGAATAGCAACTCGAACAGGTGTGAATGTTAGGATAGTAAATGTGACAGCGGAGCAGCTTGTTGTGTGCAGGCATCCATTTACATTTTTTTAGATTTTATATTGCTGTCTTTTGTTGAAATAGTTTAACAACCAAAGCAGCGGGTTTAATATCAGATCTTTTTTATTTATTTGTTTATGAACTGCAGAGTGTTGAATAAATCAGGATAGCTCATGTTAGCAGCTTTCTTTCCAGCCTGTCTGCTATGATGCATCAGCTTGTTTTGTTCCATTTCTTAGAAAGAATCCCTGATTAACTTTCACCTGCTTGTATGTTTATCAGTGATGATAAAGGGTCAGTGGTTAGCAGAAGTAATTATGTAGATGTAACTATATGAATATTATAGCCCCCCAACCACTCAATGCAAAGATTTTTATCTGTCCTTGTAGAGTACACCAATAGCAAAGCCCATTAGAGGGCTACAGATGTACTCATAGAAAAGGAGTTACATTTAGGTAAAAACTTTTTACTTCTGTCAAACTTCAAAATAAATGCATCTCTGTATGTAACTGAAAACAATGAATTTTCATTATCTTGTACATAATAATACTACAAAACAATGTATAGCTTTTGAAACAACTATGGGCAACTGGGCATGTCTGGCATCTTGTTCAACAGTTTTGAATTCGGGTTAAAAAAAATAAAAAAATCTAGCTGTAATGAAAAGGGGCATTTCCGATTTCCTCAAAGACCTTTGTTATTTTTAATAACATACTACTAACTAAAACATTTAGAAACACGTTTACATGATTTCTGACTGTAAAAAGGATGACTAAATGTGATTTCAGTTGCAAACAATAATTATTTATTGAAAGGCCTTATCATAAGCCTACTTTAAGTGACCATATACCTTGCAGGCACTTACACATTGAGTATAAAATTGAAAAGTCTGACCTGAAAAATCATATATCAAAAGAAAGTCATGTAGACAGACAGTGTGTGGGAGTTTTTCATTGTTGTTCATTTTGATGCACCTGTCAGACATTTAAGTGTGCAGAAATGTTTTTTTAATTGGACAAATTGTTTGAGACCCGGTTTTTATTTGAAATGATTTGTACTATCTGAGGTACTGTTACTGGATTTCACTTTGACTTTTTACTCCTTGTCTCATCATTCACTCTCCCATAACTCAGGCATTGTGACAAGATGTCCTCTTGAACTGAAGATGAAGAAAAAGAAAGAGGGAGAGAAGTGGTGTGGAAAGATACGCTACAGGAACCATGAGGAAGAAATAAAATGCCCTGCAGATGTGGACAAAAAGATTAGAGAAGGTACAGTATACAGGGCAAATATCTAACAAAGAAGTCAGTCATAGGTACAACGCCTCTGCAGTATCATCCTTAAATACATGTCACTCATTTGTCACATAGAGCTCTGCAACTTTGGTATCGCCCCCCCCTAAACACAGCAAGACAAATGAAACACAAGGAAACAAAACTTATATTAAGTTTTAAGTTTCCTGCTTTCGTTGCAGTGCATGCCCATTCTCATACTGCTTATCGGCGGCAGTGGAGTGAAATTGGGTTTTGGTCAATTTTAATTTCCTCCAGCATTCTTAAATGCCCTTACCAATTAAAGGTTCAAGTTTTAATTAGCTTTTCAGTGATTAGCATGACCATCTTTTATAATCATCATATATTGTGCCCTCTCTATCCAGCTCAAAATACAATGGCCGGTAGCGGGGCGGGGATCAGTAATGCCCTCATCAGTCTGGAGATCGCCTCTCCTGATGTTCCAGACCTGACCCTCATTGACCTGCCTGGCATCACCAGAGTGGCTGTAGAAGGACAACCAGAGAACATTGGAGATCAGGTATATTGGTTTATGTCTACTTTGATCCAGAGTAAAATACCTTCACCTTTCTTTCTTAAGATGTTTCTTAAAATGGATTACACCAGTAATGGTGAGAAGATTTCACATTCATCCAACAAGTTTGTCCTCTGTTCTGTAATGCCTATTAAAACTCACAAGGCTTTAGTCTTGTTATAATGTAGTTGTTTGTTATTTGATTAAAACAGTCCAAAACACATCGCTTATTCGATAGTTGCGCAGTTTATAATCATATAATTTGATATAATATGATTGAATAATTTCAGATAAAGTTAATGATCCAGACGTACATCAAAAGACAAGAGACCATCAGCTTGGTGGTTGTTCCATGCAACGTGGACATAGCAACCACAGAGGCTTTGAAGATGGCACAGCAAGTGGATCCTGAAGGAGAGAGGACTTTGGGTAAATATGTTGGGGTTTTTTTGTTTGTTTTTTTTAAGCCACCAGGCTGTTAGGTAGCTCAACACCTTACTGTCCTTTTGTAGCTTTAATAGAACTTCTCTAATTCATCTGTCTCTCAGGTATCTTGACCAAACCTGATCTGGTGGACAAAGGCACAGAAGACACAGTGGTTAACACTGTTCATAATCAGGTCATCCACCTGAAGAAGGGATACATGGTTGTCAAGTGCAGAGGTCAGAGGGAAATCAAACAGAAGGTGTCTCTTACTGAAGCAATAAAAAGAGAGAACGCCTTTTTCAATGATAATGTGCATTTCAAGTAAGTTCATTCTTTTCAGTGATCATGTAAAGAATGTTTTGCACATTAACAGGTTGTGTAATTTTCTATTTCATTCTGAACTCAGAACCCTCTACGATGAAGGCTTTGCCACTGTGCCTAAACTGGCTGAGAAACTCACCCTGGAGCTGGTGCATCATATCCAGGTGAATACATCATGCAAGAACTGTTAAGCCGATTATGTTTTGGGCGTCAAGTCTTAAGATTTGTCCCCAGCTTTGGAGCGTCACATTAACAATTCACTACAAATTACCTGGCTGACTTTGAGTGTTCATATTTTGAGACTGTGATTGTGTGATGTGATTTGTAGAAATCTCTGCCTCGACTGGGAGAACAGATAAAGGAGAAACTAAAACACACTAACGCACAACTGGAGAAATATGGGGACGGACCTCCATCTGATGCATCTGAGAGATTCACTTTCCTCATTGATGTGAGTTTATCAGTAACATACAAAACACTGCATTTTCTAACCCAAATTACATCTCATTCAAAAGGATATGCAGTACATTTATTGTCATGTCTTTTATCTGTTATTTAGAGAGTGACAGCGTTTACACATGACGCTATCAGCCTCACCACAGGGGAGGAGCTCAAATTCGGAGCCAATATCTTTTCCATACTCAGAAAAGAGTTTACCACTTGGAAAGATACCATAGACAACTCTGGATTAACATGTATGTATTTGGTTCCTTTGCTCTCATACTCCAAAACTGTAACATAATATACCTTGAAACTTGATACCTTTTACCTAGGTTGAAGTTTTGTTCCTCATTGCTCTACTGACCTCTGCTAACCAAGCATGAACCTACTTCATTCACATTGCAGTCAACTGGAACATTGAGAGAGAGGTAGCTCAGTATGAACGAAAGTACCGTGGAAGAGAACTGCCAGGGTTCATCAACTACAAGACCTTTGAGGGCATGATCCAACAGCACATCAAACAACTTGAAGAACCTGCTGTCCAGAAACTCAAGCAAGTGGCAGGTATGTCTTATCCTGATGCCATACCACGATGCCATCTCAATACAGTTTTTTTTTTATTTGCCCATGTATTTTTTTCCATGTGTTTTAGAAATTGTGAAGAAAGAGCTGTTTAACCTGGCACAGTGCAGCTTTATTGGATTTCCTAACCTCATCACAATTGCTAAGGTATCATCTTCACTATCAACTGCCTTTGTATACAATGTTATGGAGCCCAAGAGTGGCCATGGAGAAAGAAAATCATAAAATTGTGCTCAATTCAATAATTCATGCAATTGGATTGCTTAATCAGTGCTCTTGATTTATCTATGTTGCCTCTTCCTATATTGTAGAGGGCACCAAATGCCCTTTAAAATAAGGCAAAATGATACAGAAGAGTCTTTTTTATGTGCTGATGCATGTTGAAGAAAGAGTGGGTTTAGTTTTGATTATTACGATCCCCATGAGCCATTACACTAGGTAACACTACTATTCCTGGTTAATCACAGTATTTGATTTACTTGAGGGCAATCCTGAACCCTGCTTTTTATGAACTGGATGACATTAGCAGGAGTGTGAAAGTATTTGCAGCAAAAAAGTCTCAGCTGTCAGAGATAGAGTGACAGAGTGTTGTGATACAAGCCAAACCTGAATTGTATCCATTTAGGTCAAAATCAAACCTTAGTAAATCCAAGCAATCAATAGTAAAGGTGCATGCAGGATGAGAGAATGGTAAATTCTGTTTTATCAAAAGCACCAATCATTAAATTGGGAGCATGCAACATTATATTTAACACACAAATGAATTGAATCAAGTGCAACAAATATTAAATGATAATTACTGTTTTTCCATATAATGTGACGAAATGTTGTTAATAATTTACTGACACATTTCTTTGTGCTTTAGTTGAAAATTGAAGCCATCGTAAACCAGAAGGAGATTGAAGCAGAGTCCATGCTGAGGACTCAGTTTAAAATGGAGTTGATCGTCTACACTCAGGACAGCACGTACAGCAAGAAGTTGGGGAAACGGAAGCGAGAAGAAGCCGAACAGGAGAAACTGAGTGTCCGCCCTCACAGCAGTAATGAAAATGGGGCCACCTTGAAAGAGATGATGAAACACTTTAAATCCTATTACGAGGTAAATGTAATTCTGCATGTTGGGCTTTTCATAAATCATACACATTTTCATTAATTACTGTAATTTGTGGCTGTAATTGTTTATGATGACTCATGGGAGGAACCCTCAGAAGGAAACACTAAAAAAATACTTATTAGTTAATTGATTCAGAAACAGTGAAATAGTGAATAGATCATTAGGATGTAATAGTACATTTACGAACAATTAGTTTAGTTTTGGATAAATGTGTATGCCAGTTTTTATTTTAAAGTGTCACCCAAATTATTTAGAACTCTATCTTTCTCCTCCCACAAATCACAGATTGCTGGTCAACGTCTAGCTGATCAGATCCCACTGGTGATCCGCTACCAGATGTTACAGAAGTCTGCTGCACAGCTGCAGAGGGCGATGATGCAGATGCTTCAGGACAAGGAGAAAACCGAGACCCTGCTTCTAGAGGACTTCGGCATACAAACCACGAGAAGCAACCATCAGGGTCGCATTCAGCGCCTGTCTAAGGCACGCATTTTGCTGACTGAGTTTAGCATGAACATATACAACTTCAACTCAACTCCAGTGCAAACTTAAACTTAGATTTGTAATTAACAAAGTTGCTGAGCTGCTTAGCACATTTAAATGTGCTAACGATGAATCCTTTATTCCTCTTTCATGCATATTTCTGCACATCATTAGTCATTTATTTTAGGGATTCAATATCCATGTTTTCTGAGACTTTTCTTTCAAAATGTTACAAGACTTGTATTCAATATTCTCTGTCTGGATGGAAATGGAAGAACAGCTGAGCATTTTTGTTACAGTGCTAGGTTTTAAATGTTTTTTCTAACTTTATATACTTCATGTTAAAGGTTTTTGTTGTTGTTTTTGTGTGTTAGTTTGGGTTTGTCTGCTTTTTTTTTTTTTTTGCAGTTATTCAGTGTTACTTTTGGTTATGATAAAAATATACAAAGGATGCACATCATTTTCAAATTGAGCTCCACAGGCATTTTTATTAGTCATTAGTCATTAGTTTATGATTTATTTGGTGTGCTGATTGAGTTTCAGTGATGGTTGGTTATTGCGTCATTCCTCTGTTTAGACAGTTACTTTGTGTGAAGTTAATCTATCTTTCTTGGATTATTATGTATCTGAATTAGGAATTGTGATTAGGTTAATATTTGTTTTGTCCATTTTAAACTATTACACTCGATTTGATCATTCCATAGTGATGGCTTACTGGGATAAGCCAGTGGAACTGAGCCATAATTACTGTAGAATTAGTTAGTATTTTGCTTGAATGAATACTAATATCTCCTAAGGATAGTCTGGCTCCAGGAATAAAACCAATTTAATGGCTTGTCTATTAGGACAGATGAGTAAATGCAGGGGCTCCAGTCTATGATAATGCTGAGAAGGTTCAACAGAAGGGAAGTATGTCTATTATTTAAGTTGAGGATGAGGAAGACAATTTGGTCATGATATAATAAAAGCAAAAAAGAAAGAAAAAGGGGTGAGAGGTAGGACTGGAAAAGGTTTTATCTTCTCCCTTCTCCTTTTCGAACATAACATGCCTTATTTAATTTCTTTACTTGGATTATTTGAATTTGTTTCTTTGAGATTGCTGATGATTTTTGTTTGTTTTGTTTTCTTGCATATATATGTTTTATCGTGTTGCTTCTTGCCTGAACAAGTTTGTGATTAGTTATTTGGTCTGGGAATGAGATGAATGTTGTGACACACCAAATAATGAATATTAAAAGTTGTGAAAACAGATGTGCAGTAGTAGTAGTAGTCATTTCTTACAGTGTATACTCCTGCTTTCGATTTGTTGGTGTTATTACGGTGGTGTTATTCCAGTTCCCAGTTCACTCATAATTTCCTTGTTGTCATTTCCCAGGGCGTCAATTAAGACATCAGCTGTTCACATCACCTGGTCACATTTAACCAATAGCACAGTGACACACCTTTATTATCAGCCTCATATTGCTTCTGTCCTTTTAAATGTTTTATTTCTCTCTCTGCTTTAGTGCCTTCTTGGTGCTGTTTTGTGTGACTCACACCTGATCACTACCCAGTCTTCACAGATTCATTAGTGCATACCGTCATCAACCTCATCAGTCTCATCAGAAGTCATTCAATTCCTTGATTCAAAGTCTCCCCATAGAGAAAATACCTAATCAATAACATCATCTGCATATAAAACATCTATTTTTGCTTCATTCGCTTGTCTCTCCTCATTGAAATACCTTGGTGATGTTGTATGTATATAATGAGTATGTATAGTTTCAGCCCATTAAACCCTCCATATATTCACGTTTCAAGTTTTTTCAAGAATAAAAGTAGATCATGTTAATCAAACAGGTGTATAACATTTGTTTTCTTATATTGAAGTGTAAAAAACATAAAAACAAATGTCATATAATACTTTTAAATATTTGTAACATGTCATGTAACATTAATCATTTTTCTGTAGTCAGGGCCGGCCCGTGGCATAAACGGTCTATGCGGTTGTTTAGTGCCACAACCACTATGGGGGGCCACATGCCTGCTCCAAAAACTGAAGTGTTGGACTGTTCACACAACATTGATTAAGCCTATCACCAGCAGATAAATCTCTGTGTAGTTCACATAAGGAGATTTTAAATATTGAGAATCTGCCGACTGTCCAGTACGTCTGCGGGTTGGGAAGCTAACTTCCGGTTAGTCGCCTGCTAACTTAAACTGGGATAAAGTAAGTGAGTAATTGTGTGGCGCTTCGAAACTATCCAAATATCATGATATGACAGATGAATGAAGCCCTGGCAAAAAAGAAGACAGAATAAAGGTATGCATTATTTATTGAATCTATCATAATGAATTTGGTGTTTCTTGCAACATCAAAGTTGTATTTTTGAACACATTGAACTGTAAATAGCCACAGTTAATTTTAACTTGACATGCTGGTTAGACATAATAGAATCATTATAATACTTAGATGATGAGTCTGAAGCATTTTTGATTAGAACATGCTTGGTTTTTTTTGTTAGCTTGCTAGCTAACCAAAGTGGAATTGCAAAACATAACTAATAACCAAATAACCTCCTTGATTGTATGGCTAGCTTGTGTTGTTAGCTACTTAACAATGTTTTTGTGTTGTTGTTTTTTTGGCAACTTTAGAGTTGTTGTTTAATTTTGAACAAATTAAAGTGAACATAGCCACAATCATTTTAACCTGGCAAGCAGTGGCTAAAAAGTAATGAATGTATTATTAATTTGAGCTGATGTGTTTTTCAATAGAACAAGCTTTTCTTGCTATTTTCTCGCTAACTTAAGTAGAATTGCAACATCATTTGTAAATATATATTTGTATCATTTATCAAATGTCTAAATTGCCCCAAATTCTTCCAGGTTAACTATTAACTTTCTAGCTATGTTAAATTGCATCTTTTTAGATCATATATGGAAATATTAAGATTATTGGATAATTTGCATGTTCTGAAAATTGTTGTCATTTGTTGTGTGTTTGATGTATAGACCTGATACATGTGATGTAGCCTACCTGTGTAATTTCTTCCAGCCTATATTTAAAAATAATAATCTAATGTATAGTATTTTCAGGGGCATTACTGAAGTATTTTGGAGCTTCTTCCGCTGCACCAGGCACATCTACCTCAGTTGGTGTTCATGTTCATTTGTCATTGTCTTTACTTATAGACCTTGTTTTGTACAAGTTGCTTTCTTTCTTAGTCTCTCAAATTTTTATATTTTTGAATATTTTGCACTCTGACATGGATTGTTCCTTGTTATTCATTTTATCAAAATAGTTTTGGTTTTACTGGTGTTCATTTGTCTTTACTTATAGACCTTGTGATGTGCAGGAGTGTTGCTTTTATCATGTAAATATGTTGACATTAATATTTATCATTTTGAATACTTCTCATTTTTTTCTTAACTGTTCATATTTTAATATATTGTTAATAGATTGTCAGGTTCAGTCAACCTAAAACATCATAAATATCAGACAAGGGAAGACAAGACACAGCGTTAGAGTTATTTACTTGCAAGGAGAACGGACAGAGATACGCTCCAGTTACCTCCAACCCGCTCTGAAAGCGTATCTGTCCGAACCCTCTCTTTTTATTCCACAACAAGGGAGTTTCCTAGTTACATTACAGTTGTTGCTCTAACGAGGGGATTTCACACTGAAACAACGTAGTTATGATAATATGTTTGCATATACACATGAACATTCTAGCCATGACGTTCTCTTTCTCGACATCGCCCTGGAAACCAGTTATTATTAGGTTTCGGTCAATATTGCGGTCAGGCTGTAGTTCCTCTTTTGATATCGCGGTTGGGCTGTAGTTCCTCTTTTGATATCGCGGTTGAGTCATCGACCTGCAGTTACGTCAGCCAGGTGTAACTTCCTGAAAAACACTTCAAAACACACACACAACTCTTGCACAAGATAATAACATCTTTAGAAAGTATAAAGACAACATATGAGATAACGTATATACAATTATTCCAACATAGATGTTTTAAAATAAAGTAAGATATTTGCTGTTAATTGATTTGCTTATCTCTAGTTTGTGTGTATGTGTTCATCTTCATCCAGTTATGAGCAGTGTGTGATTTGGTGCTTGTGCTGTAAGTGTCTTGGGGCCACATATAAAATCTTGTTTAGGGCCACCAAAATCCTAGCACCGGCCCTGCCTGTAGTAAGATGAGGAGGTGTGGCATCAGCTCCATAAGTGTTTCCAAGTTTATGCTACAGCAGATGCGACTTTACTTGTCAGGGACTGAGCTCATCAGTGCGAACTGTCATTTTACTGGCAGTTACTTTGTAAAGACCATTTCTTTACAGCAAACAATAAATCACCATCATGAACTCTCTGAACCAACAGTATGAGGAGAAGGTGCGTCCCTGCATTGACCTCATTGACTCTCTTCGTTCTCTGGGTGTAGAGAAGGACTTGGCACTGCCCGCTATCGCGGTGATTGGAGACCAAAGTTCGGGGAAGAGCTCTGTGTTAGAGGCGCTGTCAGGGGTGGCTCTGCCAAGAGGAAGTGGTAAGTTAACCCATTAGCACAATTACAGACTCTACCTATCTATCTATCTATCTATCTATCTATCTATCTATCTATCTATCTATCTATCCATCTATATATCTATCTATGAGTGTAATTTTTCGATCATTTGAACAGCATGTCATTGTCAAACAGGAGAAGGTAATCCTGTAAGACTGGTTTTACAACAGATGGTGTTGGCTATTGGGCACTGTGCCCGCTTGTAAGCTACAAGTCAGCAAAAATTGCCACAAGGCAGTGTTCACTGTAGTGAACATTGTATTACTGTCATGAACTGGCTCACGTTTCAGACAAAGAAGGAAGGAAAACACACAAAAGATTAGGTGTCATGTCAACAAATGAAGCAATTATTAAATAGCCTATATAAAATTAAACTATTTACAGAAACAAATTAATCAAGTGTGACAAAGTCAGGAAAGTCAGTGATGTACAGTAGATGGATGAGTTGAAAATAATGCAGTAAGGTTGGATGTTGAAAGACATGACCAATCAAATAAAACCAAAACCAGGAAACTCTGGGCATGTCCCCCAAACAACTTTTATTTTATTCTGATTGGATAACGTTGCTGTAGGTGGAAAAACTCCATATTTTGCTTTGGACATACTAATTTTCTGACAGCAACTATAATTCACTCAAGCCTTGAGGCACTTGCCCAGATTGCCAATATGGTAGCCTGTTACCTGTTTGACAAACACCTGCACATGAATAAAAACCGGCGTTCTGTATAATACATATATATAATATTACTTATTCATTATGTTCAACTCTAACTATTGATATTCTAAATGTAAAACTTTTGATTTCACTTTGAGTTTTTTGCTAGTCATTTTTGTCATTGACTCATCCTTAATTCAGGCATTGTGACAAGATGTCCTCTCGAACTGAAGATGAAAAGAATGAAAGAGGGAGAGGAGTGGTATGGAAAGATAAGCTACCAGGATCAGGAGGAAGAGATAGAAGACCCTGCAGACGTGGAGAAAAAGATTCGCGAAGGTAACAAAGTCAGAAATGTCACAAATAAAAGTTTGATTGACCAAATTTTATTTAAGTTCAGCTCTTCGATCATTTGTGACCATCATTCATCATATCCCATCAACAGCCCAGGATGAAATGGCCGGAGTCGGAGTTGGGATCAGTGATGACCTCATCAGTCTGGAGATCGCCTCTCCTGATGTTCCAGACCTGACCCTCATTGACCTGCCCGGCATCGCCAGAGTGGCTGTAAAGGGACAACCAGAGAACATTGGAGATCAGGTGTGCTTGTTCATTGTCCCTTTTACTCTAAATGATCCCCAAAACACATTTTAGAAAGTTGTTCCAATGAAAAGTTTAGACAGTGAGGTCTGTGGATTATCCAGTTTAACAAGGACACTTTTGTGGAAAAACACTTTGCTGTTGAGTTTTTAAATTATAATGTGTCAACACTGAGATCACCAACCATTAAGATTCATTGTCTGGGGTTACCAGCAGAAATTTAGGAAACAGTTATCTCAAACCCAGGGCCGTGTTCTGGACACAATATCTCCTTTCCTTTAGCCCAGTAGCACAATTACAGACTTTAAGTTTTGTAATATTCACTCATTATGTGAACAGAAAAGACTCAAGCTTGAAAGTCATTTGACAGATGTGCAACTTACTTCACACAACATGAATGGATACTTTCAGATAAAGAGACTGATCCAGAAGTTCATCACAAAACAAGAGACCATGAACTTGGTGGTTGTTCCATGCAACGTGGACATAGCAAACACAGAGGCTTTGAAGATGGCCCAGTTAGTGGATCCTGATGGAGAGAGGACTTTGGGTAAGTAGAACTCATTTTGGCCACTTGACTGTCACAATAAGTTACTCGACTCTTAGGAAGTGTACTCTTTCTCTCTCAGGTATCTTGACCAAACCTGATCTGGTGGACAAAGGCACAGAAGACACAGTGATTGATATTACCCATAATGAGATCATCCACCTGAAGAAGGGCTACATGATCGTCAAGTGCAGAGGTCAGACGGAGATTGCAGAGAAGGTGTTTCTTACTGAAGCAATAGAAAGAGAGAAAGCCTACTTCAAAGATCACGTGTATTTCCAGTAAGTTTGTTCTCTTTTGGTGTTGATGCAAATATTTCTGTGTTAAATTTTTGGCAGTTTGTGGAGCATGTGCTCAGCAGCTTTTGATCTTTTCTGTAGCACTCTTTACAATGACGGTCTTGCCACTGTTCCTAAACTGGCTGAGAAACTCACCCTGGAGACTCACCTTCCTTATAGATGTGAGTTCCCTCACTTTTACTTGGCTACAAAGACAAATGCCCACCACCTTTATGAATTAGATTATCCTAATTTATATTTATAAAGAAACAACAAAACACCTGTAAACAACAGTTTTTGTTTTCTAATGGGCTCCAGAAAATGTCAGCTTTCAATCAGGATGCCCTCAGTCTGACTACAGGTGAGGAACTCAAGTGTGGAGTAAGGATCAATGTCTTTTCTACACTCAGAAGAGAGTTTGGGAAGTGGAACACCCAACTAGAGCAATCAGGAGCAACATGTGAGTGCTTCGATATGTCTGGTCTACAGCTGTCTATCAACACTGGATTATTCTCACAGCAGCAAAACTCTGTAATTTACATTTGTGTGTTGTAGTTAATGACAGAATTGAGACAGAGGTGGAAGAATATGAAGAGACATACCGTGGAAGAGAACTGCCAGGCTTCATCAACTACAAGACCTTTGAGCTCATGGTCAAAGAGCAGATTAAACAGCTGGAAGAACCAGCTGTCAAGAAACTCAAAGATATTGGAGGTATGTGATGAAATAAATGACAGATTTACCCAATTTTCTGCTGATTAGTGTAGATTCATGTACGTAGTTGGAAACCAAACAGCTGTATCTTGTTGTGTTCCCATTTCCTCCAGATGCTGTTAGGAAAGCATTCATACACCTGGCCCAAAGTAACTTCACTGGATTTCCCAACCTTCTGAAAACAGCCAAGGTAGCCATCTTCAATGAGATTTATATTGAGTTGTTTTATAATTTGATAGACTTTGTCCCCACAACATTGAGACTGACCAGAATTTTATTTTGTAGGCAAACATTGAAGCCATTAAGCAAGAAAAGGAGTCCATAGCAGAGTCCACACTGAGAACTCAGTTCAAGATGGAGCTGATTGTTTACTCTCAGGACAGGACCTACAGCAGCAGTTTGAGTGAGGAGAAGAGGAGAGAAGACGAGGAAGAGGAAGAGGAGGAAGAGTATAATGAAATCAAAATCTTAGATTACCATGCCACACTGCAGCAGCTGAAGTTGCATCTTAAATCCTATTACAAAGTAAGTCCTTTTTTCAAGGAATGATTCGTTAAAAACAAAAAAAATGTCCTCAGGTGTAAATCAGTCTATCTCTATATATATTTTGTTGTGTCTGTGCCTGTTGGTAATTCCTGGGAATATTCTGGGAATGTGGGAGAAGAGGTGCAACTGAGGCTGAGTTTATGTAAATTAGGTGCAGTAGAATTTTGGTGCTTTCATTGCTTTCAACTTTGGTAGGAAATTGTGCCTATGATAAAACCTTCAACCAGTGTCGTGTCTGACCCATATGTATTTTACATCTTAACAATGTGTCACTTTCAGAATAATCCTGATATTAAAAGATACATAATCAAACAATACAAACATCAAGAATCTTAATTAATACAAGACATATGCATAATTTTTACAGAAACACACAGAGTCAACATTTGGCATGCAACAGTATTTTATTAAGATAACAACAAAGAAAAGGTTTATCATAAAACGTTAAGCTCTGACAATTAATTTTTTTTTTAAAAACTCCATCTGAGTCTAGGATGTCAACAGCAGGCTCTAAATCACTTAACTCTTCATCAACATGATTCTAATAGAACATATAAGCCAACATGATGTGTTTCACAATGATACTTTGAGACATATTTGAAGTGTTTGGGAAGTCAGTCTTGTCATGGGGATCATTACAGTGAGTTTTCAGTTTTACCACTTACATATTACATATTACATATTTCATTACATTCTTTATAAATAAAACAACATCATACACACCATAGCAACATATCACCATGTGTTACATTTTACCATCTTGCCATGTTTTTGGTCATAAACAGTATTTAAGTGTTGAACAAAATTACATTTTGATGAGATGATGACATTGAACAATTCTGTCACTTCCCATAACTTCTGTCAAACATTCTTCCTTTTCCCTCCTTCAGATTGCCAGTCAACGTCTGGCTGACCAGATCCCACTTGTGATCCGGTACCAGATGTTGCAAGAGTCTGCTGTCCAGCTGCAGAGAGAGATGCTGCAGGTGCTTCAGGACAAGGAGAATATGGAGTTTTTGCTGAAGGAGGATTATGACATTGGCCACGAAAGGGCTGCTTTGCAGAGTCGCCTGGAGCGTCTCCAGAAGGCTCGTGCATACCTGGTGGAGTTCTAGCGGTCAAGGACCAATGGATATTATTGCCAGTGCATTACAGTATAAGCAGCCTTCATAGGTTGGAGCTGGTCAAGGTGTAGCTAAATTTGTAACCTGAAGATAAATGTGTCAGTAAAATCTTCACCTTTGAATGCAACTATAGCTGTTAAATGGGCTATATGTGGTGGGGTTATGTTACCCTATGAAATGTAGGGAAACATAATAATAATGGAACTAAAAGTAGTCTACTTAAAATGTTCAGCAATTAAAGTACTTGATTAGTGTATTTTACTTTCCATCCACATCATGCCAACCCCTCCTACTGTCCACCATAACCACAGTACAGATAAAATCCTCAACCTAATAGCCCAGTAATGAAACAACAGCAACAAAACAAATCTATTCACAACTAAATTGTTAACTAGGGCTTGAGAGTTTGAAAGTCTTCAATTTTAATTTTGCCTAAAAATTCCAACATTTTCAAAGATATTTGTGCCACAATAAATTACAGTGAAGGGGAAATAAAGGAACAAGACTTCTGGAATAACTGATTTTAATATAATACTTAATTCTCAAATTCATTCTTATAATCCCAGACAGGTTGATGCTCTAACTCTTCCTGTTTACAGACTGAAACATGGCCAGTATTCCCTCAGATATCCTGGTGTACACACATGGAGTGCCAAAATGCATATTGCAAGAACTAGAAACTGGAAAAAAAAAAAAAAATCTCATTTAATTCATGATGCCTATTTTGTATATGTCTTTCTTTGGATTGGTTATTGTTTCTTGTTGTATGCTGAATGGTGTACTATTCAGTGTTCCTTATTGCCATTTAATTTTCTAAATTGTGTAGAACTTAGTTTCATATTGAGGTCTGTTGTATAAACTAATCTTGACCTCTCCTGCAATATGGATTTTATGATGTTTTTTTAGGCTATACAAACAATGCAAATCGAGTCTTTTTAAATCACATGCAAGAAACTGATATTGTAAGTGGGAAAAAAGCTTCTCACATGAAACTCATGGAACTAAGGAGAAGATATTTTCCTCCTCAGCTATGTCTTCTGTTACGTGCTCCCCCCCCTCCCAGGTGATCTCCATGACTTGATTAGTGGGTGGACCTGCAATCCCTTTATAGGGGAGAGCACAGGAGCTTCTTCTTCTTTTGTTCTTTTTGGCTAGGCCTCCAGACTCTCATAGTTTGGGTTAGTTTTGGGCATGTATAGCTTTGGTCAATTCTTGTATTGTCTTCAAATAAATCAATTTGACAATTGTGAATTCATGTTCGGTGTTTTATATGTCCGTCATCAGCTGAGCCATTTGTATGTTTTGGTGGCCGTTACACTTCATAGATAGATACATAGATACAGTACGTCTATCAAGTAAAATATCAAAATATCCATGAACATTAACTAAAATGCTGTCTCCTGTTAGAATGTAGTGTTCTCTCTTTCGTTCCTAGTTGTGACACAAGTTGTTACAGCACAGCCAACAAATCCACTCAGAAATAACCACTTTACCAAATATCACCAAGTAGTAAAGACATTTTGTGTTCATTGTCAAGATTAAGTGTTTAAAATTAAAAGTTTTCCAGGGGATTGTGATGAGATAGAATCAACAGTTGGAACAGAGGTTTCTTTTCTCCATACATTTTAGAGACACTGCAGGTGTGCAGCATGACTTTGAAGAGTCTTCTGAAGTGTGGCCCTGAGATTTGTCTGTAGAGGTATCAAAGGTTCACTGTTAGATTTTTCCACTTTCATCCTCTTTAAAGCCACTAAAAAGAAATGAACTGCTGTTGGAGGAGGAATTTCTTCACCGTCATCTGTTGGAGGAGACATACTGTGCAAATAGTAGGATAGTGGGACATCAAAGTTCCCTCTGCTGGTGCTGACATGCATCACTGCAAAGGTTTGAAGGATCCACTGTTAGCTGACATTTAAGAACCTGACAAGCATCAGAGGTCAGCATCCGAACAAAAGGCAAAGATGTCAACTATTGAATCCCTGCAAGTCAGGGACAGAGCGACCAATGGCTTATACTGTTTACACTGCAATGAGAGCAGAAATTGCTGTTTGCCTTCTATGACATAAGCAACTATTGCCATAATGATTGTTGGAGATGCCATCATTATTCGCCAGGAATGGTTGATGTTTTTTTGGCTTACTTGATTGGTCAATTACTGGTTGATGAGCTCACTGAGTCTCTCCTGAGTCCAGACCTGCTGCTACTTTTTAAGCAGATATCTGTTACATGTGTGTAAGAACAGGAACTGTGTGTGCCTCGGTACAAGCAGGCAGTAGTACTGTTGTTGTTTTTATATTTTGTTTGAGCTCTCCATGTTTAACCACTTCCATGCTTAAATCCATGCTTTTATTGCATTTTAAATGTATGTTGTTCCTTTTAAATTTTTATTTCGTTTCTTTACGTTTGCTATCTTTGCACCAATGTTATGGTATTGCATTTTGTAAGGCACCTTGTTAATCTGTTTTTTAAGAATGCTATAGAAATAAAGATTATTTTTTATTATTATTTTAAAGTATTTTCACAGTGTTTGCTGATGCACTAACAGGTATTTGAGCTGTTTCACCATGGCAAGAGCAACAAGTTCCCTTTTCTTGCCACCGGGGGGAGGGAAGTAGCTTTCTCTGGTTTTGCCATGACCTGAGCAGGAACAACAGTTGCGAGACACTTGCCAACTGTGATCAGACTGGTTAGCAGTTCACTTGTTGACTTGTTTCTGCTCAGTCTTTTATTTAGTGCTGTGCTTCTTCACTTCCTCACTGAAAACAGCCACGTTGTTGTTTTGACAAACAGCCAAAGTCAGCAACTGCCATGGCTACGGACTGCTCTCATCCTCTCCTACTTCTTGTTATTCAGAGAATAAATATTAATGTTCACTTGATGAATACATATATTTATTTGGCGATCCAGAAAAGGAAAAACAAAACAAAAACGGTTTCACTGTCCATAAAGGTATACTTTATTATTCCCTTATGCTTCATCAAACATCTAGTATGCTTCATCAAACATCTAGTAACATAATGTGCAGGGAGATTATCTGGGTGATTATCCAGGACAGTGATGCATTACAGCATATCGATGTGTCTCAAAATAATAATAAGACATTGTTGCTTCTTCTGATGTTCAAACAATTTCTTCACAGTCTCAAATATCACCAGGAGTCTTCTGAGTTGAGTGCAGTAGAGTTTTATTGCCAGCAGCACACCCCGAGATCACACACAGACAAGGATCTAAAATACAACAATGATCTAAAATACAATATTTAGGTGCCCTTTTTATACCTAAAACCTTGCTGATGTTTGAGAAAGTACCTACCAGTATCTCCTCCCATGATTTTATCCCCACCTACTAATTTTTTTGATGACACCCATATTTCCCAAACATGCCCTAACATCCCCTAACATGCCCATCCTAGTTGGTTTTTTTTTTTGCATATACATTTTCTGCTGACACCATTATTTTCCAAACCCTTCAGTATTTATTTAAGAAAAGAAAAAAAAGAACAAAGTTTCTTCTTCTAATTACACTATTATGTTCTGGCTTGCTGCATAAAAAAAACAACAACAACAAATTATTGCAGTTTGTCCTAAAGAAAACCCATCTGAAACTGAGGAAATTAAAATGGAAATAAAGAGAAATAAAGCACACAGGTAAATGGTAACTATAGCTCAGATAGCAAAAGTAACAGGAATCAAGGAGTTTTTCTGTCTTTGTATTTTCATCTCAGGCAAATCTGCCCATTCAACACAGGATACAATGAAAAACAATAGTATAACAATCCTACAACCCACGATTGTACTGTTTTTGGCAAAATAAAGAGCTACATTAAGTCATGCTATTAGGCCTTGACCACTAGAACTGCATCAGGTATGAACGAGCCTTCTGGAGACGCTCAAGGCGACTCTGCAAAGCAGCCCTTTTGCTGCCAATGTCAAAATCCTCCTTCAGTAAGGACTCCATGTTCTCCTTGTCTTGAAGCACCTGCAGCATCTCTCTCTGCAGCTGGGCAGCAGACTCCTGCAACATCTGGTAGCGGATCACAAGTGGGATCTGGTCAGCCAGACGCTGGCTGGCAATCTGAAGGAAGAAAAAAAGGAAGAAATGTTTGACAGCGAGACAGCTAGATCAAAGACAAGGACAAGTATTTTTAAAATGTCCTTACAGTTATTGTTTTTGTTCATGAATAATCCCTCTAAATTAAAACTTACTTTGTAATATGATTTAAGGTGCAATATCAGCTCCTGGAGTGTTGCATGATTATCCATGCTGTACACAAGACTCCTGTCTTGAACATTATCTACCTCTGACATTTCTCTCTTTTCATCCTCCTCCTCTCGCTTTCTCTCACTCAAACTGCTGCTGTAGGTCCTGTCCTGAGAGTAAACCATCAGCTCCATCTTGAACTGAGTTCTCAATATGGACTCTGCAGTGGACTCCTTTTCTTGCTTAATAGCTTCGATCTTTGCCTACAAAATAAAATTCTGGTCAGTCTGAGCATTGTCAAACGATAGTGCAAATTTGATAAAGTGGTAACAATACTATCAAATTATAGAAAATGTCAATACAAAACTAATTGAAGATGGCTACCTTGGTTGTTTTCAGTAGGTTGGGAAATCCAGTGAAGTTACTTTGGGCCAGTTGTATGAAGGCTTTCCTAACAGCATCTGGAGGAAATGGGAACACAACAAGATACAGCAGCTGGATTTCCAACTAGGTACATGAATCTGTGATAATTAGAGGTTAATCGGATATAGTATTCTAGGAAAAGGGAAATAACAAATAATAAAACTGGGTAAATATGTCAGTTATTCCATCACATACCTCCAATATCTTTGAGTTTCTTGACAGCTGGTTCTTCCAGCTGTTTAATCTGCTGTTTGACCATGAGCTCAAAGGTCTTGTAGTTGATGAAGCCTGGCAGTTCTCTTCCACGGTATGTCTCTTCATATTCTTCCACCTCTCTCTCAATTCTGTCATTAACTACAACACACAAATGTAAATTACAGAGTCTTGCTGTTGTAAGAATAATCCAGTGTTGATAGACAGCTGTAGACCAGACAAACTGAGGCACTCACACTTTGCTCCTGAGTGCTCTAGTTGGGTGTTCCACTTCCCAAACTCTCTTCTGAGTGTAGAAAAGACATTGATCCTTACTCCACAGTTGAGTTCCTCACCTGTAGTCAGACTGAGGGCATCCTGATTGAAAGCTGACATTTTCTAGAGCCCATTAGAGAATAGAAACTGTTATTTACAGGTGTTTTGTTGTTTCTTTAAAAATACTTGTATGAACTAATATATATTTTTCTGAGCATTTGTCTTTGTAGCCGAGTAAATGTTAGGTAAAGTGAGGGAACTCACATCTATAAGGAAGGCGAGTCTGTCGGCTGCGTCAGATGGAGGTCCAGTGCCATATTTCTCCAGCTCTGCCTGAGTCTGTGCTAGTTTGTCCTCTATCTGCTCTTCCAGTCGAGGCAGAGACCTCTGCAAATCACACAGGGGTCAAAACTTTTAACACCTCAAGGTTTCCAGTTATAATTTACACCGTAAACTGCAGAGATCAAGGAGAATTCACCTCAATATGATGCACCAGCTCCAGGGTGAGTTTCTCAGCCAGTTTAGGAACAGTGGCAAGACCGTCATTGTAAAGAGTGCTACAGAAAAGATCAAAAGCTGCTGAGCACATGCTCCACAAACTGCCAAACATTTAACACAGAAATATTTGCATGAACACCAAAAGAGAACAAACTTACTGGAAATACACATGATCTTTGAAGTAGGCTTCCTCTCTTTCTGTTGCTTCAGTAAGAGACACCTTCTCTGCGATCTCCTTCTGACCTCTGCACTTGACGATCATGTATCCCTTCTTCAGGTGGATGATCTCATTATGGGTAATATCAATCACTGTGTCTTCTGTGCCTTTGTCCACCAGATCAGGTTTGGTCAAGATACCTGAGAGAGAAAGAGTACACTTCCTAAGAGTCGAACTTATGTAACCGTCAAGTGGCCAAAATGAGTTCTACTTACCCAAAGTCCTCTCTCCATCAGGATCCACTTGCTGTGCCATCTTCAAAGCCTCTGTGGTTGCTATGTCCACGTTGCATGGAACAACCACCAAGCTGATGGTCTCTTGTTTTGTGATGAACTTCTGGATCAGTCTTTTTATCTGAAAGTATCCATTCATGTTAAGGAAAGTTATAAGTTGCACATCTGTCAAATCATTGTCAGGTATGAGTCTTTTCTGTTCACATAAAGTTCAATATGATTTCCACAAAAAGTGTCCTTGTTTATCAAGACAAACCACTGTCTCACTGTCTACACTTTTCCTTGGAACAGTTTTCTACCAAAGAAATTGTCCCTTCTAATTATGTGTTTTGGGGATCATTTAGAGTAAAAGGGACAATGAACAAGCACACCTGATCTCCAATGTTCTCTGGTTGTCCCTTTACAGCCACTCTGGTGATGCCGGGCAGGTCAATGAGGGTCAAGTCTGGAACATCAGGAGAGGCGATCTCCAGACTGATGAGGTCATCGCTGATCCCAACTCCGACTCCAGCCATTTCATCCTGAGCTGTTGATGGGATATGATGAATGATGGTCACAAATGATAGAAGTGCTGAACTTAAATAAAATCTGCTACCTCAATACTTTTGTTTGTGACATTTAAGAATACAGTGTACCATACCTTTGCGAATCTTTTTCTCCACGTCTGCAGGGTCTTCTATCTCTTCCTCATGATCCTGGTAGCTTATCTTTCCATACCACTCCTCTCCCTCTTTCATTCTCTTCATCTTTAGCTCGAGAGGGCATCGTGTCACAATGCCTGAGTTAAGGATGAGGGTGGAAAAAATCTAAAGTGAAATCCACTGTACTTGGTGAACTTATGAAAAGCAGTAAGACACCTCAGATAACAGAAATCATCTTGATAAAAGTGGCATCAGTATTATGAACACCAAAATCTACACATTATACTCCAGGCACCATAAATATGGTAGAGAAACCTGACACCAATGTAGGTATCTTCTTGGCAAAGTCCATGACCCAAATATATCCAGGAACATTTCTGTGTTGCTCCACATGTTCACTTGACTTAACTGACTGAGATATCATATGGGGACAGATTTTTGAAGAAAAAAAAGATATTCAGCTATTAATTATTGTTAATAATTGCACCTGTGCTTTTTTTCTGCTTTAAAATGTCAAAATGATCACTGTGAAAAACATATTTTGAAAATGGAGTGGTGCTTACAGCACCGAAAACAATATCCAAGCCCCATTTACAGTGAACTTCGTAAGGCCATTGTTACTTTTTGCTTGGCATTCTTGCTGGCTGGAAACATTTGATGTGGCCACCAAGTTTGTATGGTGACTCATCAACAGGCATCTGTAAAACAGGGTGTGCAGGTTTTGAGATTTCCATTTCCCTATAGACTTTGTCCACAGGAGACATGTTGATATGTGCTTTTTCTGCTAATCTTGAAGGAAAATCGAGTTGCAAAGTGCAAAGCATCATGCACAAGGAAGTCACAAATGAACTATATAATAATCATGGACTATACCAGGGCCATGGATTTGGTGTCATTATTTTCTTGTTTCTTGTTATCAGTTTTCCACCTGACAGTGGAGGTTTGTTTGTCGGAGTGTGTGTGAGGAACGTGGTTTTGTCTGGAGGGATTTTGGAGTTGTAACAGTGTTTAACTGGCGGAATAAAAAAAAAAATCAATAAAAAACCCATCCTGTATGAGGAGTGTATGTGGCTGATACACAGTCCCAAAAAGACACATCTGTCAGACAGAATGCTGCTTTCACCTCACGTTATTTATTTTTCACAATTGAGCAGTTGCTTAACCTTATTATATATAAACTTTGTATAGCTAATTGAAAATTATAGTTACATTATATAAAACATTATATTATTGATGGCCATAATCAAAGTGAAACTCTATAGGCCTACAGAAAGACACTGGCAGTAGCAGCGCCTCAGCAACAGTATGTATGTGGATGTCGCAAGTGTGCAAACCGTAGCAGTTCAGAGATGGACATGGCCTGCTAAGGTAGAGGTAGGCAGTGTGTCCCAGCCCAGGCCCAACAAAAACACCATGATTCTTATTTTCAGAGTATTAGGAATTGATTAAAATATACGTATGAATATTATATTCAATTTCTGCCCAGTACTACAAGTACTAGATGCCACTAAATTCTACACACTGGCCATTTAACAGCAATCAGCTACTGATAATACTTTTTTAAAATGTCCTTTTTGTTTTATATCTTTGAAACTTCTTGTTGTTGTATCCTATACGTTTAATCACTATTAATAGATAGAACTTACCACTTCCTCTTGGCAGAGCCACCCCTGACAGCGCCTCTAACACAGAGCTCTTCCCTGAGCTTTGGTCTCCAATCACGGCGATAGCGGGCAGTGCCAAGTCCTTCTCTACACCCAGAGAACGAAGAGAGTCAATGAGGTCAATGCAGGGACGCACCTTCTCCTCATACTGTTGGTTCAGAGAGTTCATGGTGGTGATTAATTGTCTCCTGTAAATAAATAATGTTTTAAAGAGGAACAAAACTGTTCTCACTGATGACTTCTGTCCCTGACAAGTCTACAATTAGCAGCTGCGACCTGAACTGTCAAAACTGTGAGCAGATGTGGCATCACATAAAACGAAACCTAATTGAAGTTATCCTGGTATATAACGTAAGCAGCTGCAATCACAACATTCCCCGTGGTTATGTCACCCTTAGCATCACATAAAACGAAACCTAATTTAAGTTTCCTTCAGTTTTTAAGTTTTCAGTTTGGTTTTCCTTCATCTGAAGGAAAACTTAAAAACTGAAGGAAACTTTAATTAGGTTTTGTCTTATGTGATGCTACGGGTGACATAACCACGGGGAATGCTGTGATGGCCGCACCTTATATATACCAGGAGAAAATTATTCCTTTAATATTGGCCTTTAAGGCGCGCGGGTGGTCGAGTGGTTAGAGTGCATGCCATATACGCAGCCAATCCCGATCGGAGGTCCTTTGCTTCATGTCATACCCCCCTCTCTCTCCCATGTTTCCTGTCTGTCTACTGCTAAATAAAGCTGTCTATGCCAGACAAAGTACACACATATGTATATATATATATATATATATATATATATATATATATATATATATATATATATATATATATATATATATTGGCCTTTAAGAAAAAAGTTTAATTGATTTTATAGGCTTATATCTGCTCAGGCCGACAGTCTATATCTAATGCACCTATTTTTTAAATTTCTAAACAACTAAATAAGAAAAAATCCACAGACTAATTCAATAAAGTCAGCAACTGCCATGGCTACTGACTGCTCTATTCCTCTACTATTTCTTGTTATTCAGAGAATAGATATTAACGTTCTCTCTATGGATACATGTATTTACTTGGTGATCCAAAAAAAGAAAAAAAGGCTTTCACTTTCCAGAAAGGTATACTTTATGCTTCATCAAACATCCACTGACATAATTTGCAGTCTTGGGTGGTTATTCAGAGCCATTTAATGTAATTTAATTAACTGAAATTAGCACCATTATCACCTGATTTTACATGGTGCATTTTCCTGAATAAATGTGTGCTTCATTAAGTTCTAAAAAACCTAGTCATTTATTGCCCCGTGGCCTCCTTAGTTGGTTTAATCAAGCCCTGATTCGAACAAACAAACTATTGCAGTTTTTCCTAAAATAACAACAACAACAACAACAACAACAATAAACATCTGTAAGTTAAAGTGAATGCAGGGAGAGGATAAGAAACTGAGACATGAACACTTCATGAAACTGACCAACACCAAGGTGTGACAAGAGGACTGATATGGGACACTGAGGTCATTGTGTGTGACAAACTACATCATTGGAATTACACCCCATGAAAAATGTACAACTAGGAAATGAGGTAATACCAAATACCAATAACCTTTCAAACTCACAAACTTATGATAGGACAGAGACATGATCTGTAAATCAAGTGAATTTTATTTGAAGAAATTAAAATGGAAATGAGAAAAAAAGCATACAGGTAAACAGTAAATATAGCTCAGATGCATAAAGTGACTTGCTTTTTTATTTTCATCCAAGGCAAACACAGGATACAGTCAAAAATAATACAGTAACAATCCTACAACCCACGATTGTACTGTTTTTGTCAAAAGAAAGAGGTACAGTAAGTCATGCTGTTGGGCATTGACCACTAGAACTCCACCAGGTATGCACGAGCCTTCTGGAGACGCTCAAGGCGACTCTGCAAAGCAGCCCTTTTGCTGCCAATGTCAAAATCCTCCTTCAGTAAGGACTCCATGTTCTCCTTGTCCTGAAGCACCTGCAGCATCTCTCTCTGCAGCTTGACAGCAGACTCCTGCAACATCTGGTAGCGGATCACAAGTGGGATCTGGTCAGCCAGACGCTGGCTGGCAATCTGAAGGAAGAAAAAGGAAGAAATGTTTGATAGAGCTAGATGACAAACAAGGACAGCTATTTAAATGTCCTTACAGTTATTGATTTTGTTCATGAATCATCCCTCTAAATTAAAACGTACTTTGTAATATGATTTAAGGTGCAACATCAGCTCCTGGAGTGTTGCATGATTATCCTTGCTGTAGACAAGACTCCTTTCTTGAACATATGATAGGCTTTTCGATTTTTCCTCTTCCTCGTCCTCTCTCCTCTTCTCCTCACTCAAACTGCTGCTGTAGGTCCTGTCCTGGGAATAAACAATCAGCTCCATCTTGAACTGAGTTCTCAGTGTGGACTCTGCTATGGACTCCTTTTCTTGCTTAATTGCTTCGATCTTTGCCTACAAAATAAAATTCTGGTCAGTCTCAACATTGTCAAACAATTGTGAATGTTTGTGTGAAGTGGTAACAATGACTATAAAACAATTTAAAAAAATGTCAATATAAATCTCATTGAAGATGGCTACCTTGGTTGTTTTCAGTAGGTTGGGATATCCAGTGAAGTTACTTTGGGCCAGGTGTATGAATGCTTTCCTAACAGCATCTGGAGGAAATGGGAACACAACAAGATACAGCTGCTTGGTTTCCAACTATGTACTTGAATCTACACTAATCAGCAGAACATTGGGTAAATCTGTCATTTATTTCATCACATACCTCCAATATCTTTGAGTTTCTTGACAGCTGGTTCTTCCAGCTGTTTAATCTGCTGTTTGACCATGAGCTCAAAGGTCTTGTAGTTGATGAAGCCTGGCAGTTCTCTTCCACGGTATGTCTCTTCATATTCTTCCACCTCTCTCTCAATTCTGTCATTAACTACAACACACAAATGTAAATTACAGAGTCTTGCTGCTGTGAGAATAATCCAGTGTTGATAGACAGCTGTAGACCAGACATATCGAAGCACTCACATTTTGTTCCTGATTGCTCTAGTTGGGTGTTCCACTTCCCAAACTCTCTTCTGAGTGTAGAAAAGACATTGATCCTTTCTCCACACTTGAGTTCCTCACCTGTAGTCAGACTGAGGGCATCCTGATTGAAAGCTGACATTTTCTAGAGCCCATTAGAGAATAGAAACTGTTATTTACAGGTGTTTTGTTGTTTCTTTAAAAATACTTGTATGAACTAATATATATTTTTCTGAGCATTTGTCTTTGTAGCCGAGTAAATGTTAGGTAAAGTGAGGGAACTCACATCTATAAGGAAGGCGAGTCTTTCAGCTGCGTCAGATGGAGGTCCAGTGCCATATTTCTCCAGCTCTGCCTGAGTCTGTGCTAGTTTCTCCTCTATCTGCTCTTCCAGTCGAGGCAGAGACCTCTGCAAATCACACAGGGGTCAAAACTTTTAACACCTCAAGGTTTCCAGTTATAATTTACACCGTAAACTGCAGAGATCAAGGAGAATTCACCTCAATATGATGCACCAGCTCCAGGGTGAGTTTCTCAGCCAGTTTAGGAACAGTGGCAAGACCGTCATTGTAAAGAGTGCTACAGAAAAGATCAAAAGCTGCTGAGCACATGCTCCACAAACTGCCAAACATTTAACACAGAAATATTTGCATGAACACCAAAAGAGAACAAACTTACTGGAAATACACATGATCTTTGAAGTAGGCTTTCTCTCTTTCTATTGCTTCAGTAAGAGACACCTTCTCTGCAATCTCCTTCTGACCTCTGCACTTGACGATCATGTAGCCCTTCTTCAGGTGGATGATCTCATTATGGGTAATATCAATCACTGTGTCTTCTGTGCCTTTGTCCACCAGATCAGGTTTGGTCAAGATACCTGAGAGAGAAAGAGTACACTTCCTAAGAGTCGAGTAACTTATTGTGACAGCCAAGTGGCCAAAGTTCAGTTCTACTTACCCAAAGTCCTCTCTCCATCAGGATCCACCTGCTGTGCCATC
This sequence comes from Scomber scombrus, assembly GCF_963691925.1. NCBI lineage: Eukaryota > Metazoa > Chordata > Actinopteri > Scombriformes > Scombridae > Scomber > Scomber scombrus. Next base: position 8,064,437 of record NC_084972.1, read on the forward strand.
TTCAAAGCCTCTGTGGTTGCTATGTCCACGTTGCATGGAACAACCACCAAGCTGATGGTCTCTTGTTTTGTGATGAACTTCTGGATCAGTCTCTTTATCTGAAAGTATCCATTCATGTTAAGGAAAGTTATAAGTTGCACATCTGTCAAATCATTGTCAGGTATGAGTCTTTTCTGTTCACATAATGAGTGAATATTACAGGACTCAAAGTCTATAGCCATGCTAATGGGCTAAAGGAAAGGACATTTTGTGTCCAGACGGGAACACAGGGCCTTTGGTTTGATATACCTGTTTCCTAGATTTCTGCTGGTAACCCCAGACAATGAATGTTAATGGTTGGTGATTTCAGTGTTGACACATTATAATTTAAAAACTTACCAGTAAAGTGTCTTTCCACAAAGAGTGTCCTTGTTAAACTGGATAATCCACAGACCTCACTGTCTAGACTTTTCATTGGAACAACTTTCTGATGTGTTTTGGGGATCATTTAGAGTAAAAGGGACAATGAACAAGCACACCTGATCTCCAATGTTCTCTGGTTGTCCCTTTACAGCCACTCTGGTGATCCCAGGCAGGTCAATGAGGGTCAGGTCTGGAACATCAGGAGAGGCAATCTCCAGACTGATGAGGTCATCACTGATCCCAACTCCGACTCCAGCCATTTCATCCTGAGCTGTTGATGGGATATGATGAATGATGGTCACAAATGATGGAAGTGCTGAACTTAAATAAAATCTGCCCCATTAATACTTTTGATTGTGACACTTAAGAATGTGGTCTTTGGTACCTTTGCGAATTTTTTTCTCCACGTCTTCAGGGTCTTCTATCTCCTCCTCATGATCCTGGTAGCTTATCTTTCCATACCACTCCTCTCCCTCTTTCTTTCTTTTCATCTTCAATTCGAGAGGGCATCTTGTCACAATGCCTGATTAAGGATGAGTCAATGACAAGAGAGAAGAAAAACTCAAATCGAAATCCACTGTACTGAAATTTTGAAAAGCAGTAAGATACATCAGATAACAGAAATCATCTTGAGATCAGTATTACATCTTCACATTATACTCCGGGCACCATAAATATGGTAGGGATGCTCAACACCAATGTCAGCAAAATTTGTGACTGAAATATAAACAGACACATTTCTGTAGTCACTACATGTTCACTTGCTAACTGACTAAGATTCTGTATGGGGCCAGATTTATGAACAAAGCCAGCAGTAGTGCTAACATGCCTTTTCTCTAGCAACACCAGCATGTTGACATGTTTGGTTCAGATTGCCAAATGTCTGCTGTGAAAAATGTCTATTAACAAAGGACTGCTGCAAACAATATCCCAGCTCCATTTACAGTGAACTATGTGAGGCCTTGATTACTTTTTGCCTGGCATTCTTGCTGGCTGGAAACATTTGTTGTAACCTACAGGTATTTATGGTAACTTAATCAACAGGCATCTGTTGAAAAAACTAATAGGAAAAGCAAGTTGCAAAGTGCAAAGCAATGTGTCCAAGGAAGCCACTAGTGATCTATATCATGCATTCAAGGCCTTGGATTTTTGAAAAACTATAAACAGCATTCAGCTATTCATTCATGTTATTAATTGCACCTGTGCTTATCCTGCACAAATGTCAAAATGTCTGCTGTGAAAAATGTCAAAAATTGACAATGGCGTGGTGTTCACAGCACTGACAACTCCAGTTACAATGAACTTTGTAAGGCCATGATTATTATTTCACTCGTGGCTTGCTGGCTGGAAACATCTATTGTGGCCTACAAGTTTGTTATGTCTTTTCGATTCAGGTGGCATAGGGCTTTTCTGGATGGAGTTTGCTTGTTCTCCCGGTGCTTCTGTAGATTTTCCCCTAGGAAGTGCACTGGGCTTTAAAACCATTTGACAAAGTAGCCAAACCATAGAATTACAAAAAAAATGGTGGATTCATTTTTTTGAGTGTCACAATTCCCACAAAATGACCCATTTCACTATGAGAATTTGAATTATTCAGCCTGATATCATTTGGAAAGCCTAGAAAAGCAGCACGATTACATCATTTTATACCCCTTCAAGTTGGCGGACAACTAAACCAGAAGTTGGCCAGCTTGGCCAGCTGAAGTCTCTGGGTCACATGCTTCATGGGCCCAACGATCCAATTAAGTTTATCTGCAGACTTGCAGTATCTACGTGACACACCCACTTGGTTAGATATAGGCATGAACAGAGAGATGGTTAGTCTAAGTTCTACACTTTCATAATGTGATTGGACTGAATTGATCATATTCTGAGTCATTTTGCAAGGGCTGTGATGCAATTTTTTTTCTTTTCGAATTTTGACCTTGTTTGCAGTTCGAGGTGTCCTGCCAACAATTTATAAATGTCTATTTAACAATGTTGGTCTATACAGAAGAAAAAGATTAGGCTGCATAGGGATTTTTTCGCTTCAACACCGCGAGCGACCACCTGGAAAAATTGGCAGCAAGGCTATCCAGCTCTTTTCATACATCCATGCCGGCTCCCTAAGCACTATAGTTATAAGGGGCTTATTCTAAGGCAACAAACACACAACAATTCTTATTTTCAGGGGATTAATACACTGACTAAAACATACTTATGGATATGATATTACATTTCTGCCAAATATGGTCCTTTAGATGCCAATCATTTTCACAGTGTGTTTTTGTGCTAAATTTCACCTACAAAACTATCTTGTCCTTTTTATAAGCAACACAGCTTTTGATGTCGTAGCCTTGACGTTTAATCATCATTACACTAAATATACATCGATGCAGCATCTATACTATTATAACTTACCACTTCCTCTTGGCAGAGCCACCCCTGACAGCGCCTCTAACACAGAGCTCTTCCCTGAGCTTTGGTCTCCAATCACGGCGATAGCGGGCAGTGCCAAGTCCTTCTCTACACCCAGAGAACGAAGAGAGTCAATGAGGTCAATGCAGGGACGCACCTTCTCCTCATACTGTTGGTTCAGAGAGTTCATCGTGATGATTTATTGTTTGCTGTAAAGAAATACTGTTTTAAAAAGAATCAAAATGATGACTTCTGTCCCTGAAAAGTCTGCTCCTCCACTGTCAGTCAGGTGTAGCTGAGTCAGTGATGGACGAAACCTTCAGTGGAAGAAAAGGAAACTTAAGTTAGGTTTCGTTTCATGTATTGCTGCCAGTGAAACAACCATGGGGAATGTTGCGGTTAGTTATGTTATGTTGCGGTTAGTCTTCTACCAAGAGAAAACTATTCCTTTAATATTCGGCTTTTAAAAAAAGAGTTTAATTATTGTTTGTAGGCTTGTATCTGCTCAGGATGACCTACCTATTTCTGTTAGTTGAATACAACTAAATATGAAAAAATGCACACCCTAATTGTTCAAAACATTTTAAAATAAAGAACTCCTTCTCAAATGTGTTTTTCTACAACTTGCCTTTACTAATGTGGTTAACACATATTCTCTTAAAATAAAGATGGGTTTATGTTTTAACTGATTTTCGACATAAATTCGTGAATTAAAACAGATAAACATAAACTGATTTTGGTCAGCAAGATGTCTTCCTTTCCTCTAGCACTGATGCAGCCACGCTTAGGTACAGTACAGTGCTTTAATTCATTTTCCTGGTAGGAGTCTACAAGCTGTATGTGTCATTTCTCTAATGTCCATAAAAATAACACTTTTTAAGATCGTGTTGCTGCTTTTATCTACTATCCTGACTTTTTGCAAGCTTGATGGATGTAGAAAACGTTATACATCAACTGATTCATGACTGCAAAAGTAACGAACAGAACAGTAAAACGTTGTACTTTAGCGCCCCCCTGTGGTTCTATTGAGGAAATAATAATGACAATACCATATTTGACTCCCTTGATTTGACAACATACTCCATACAGACCAAATATTTGATCTGACATGATATAATTGCAATCAACAGGCAGATGTGGTTTGAAGGGCCTGGGGTGCATCTGGGATGTGAATACAAAGTTGATTGGTCACTCCAGTAACTTTGCACCGGTCGTAGAACTATCGAGATATAGATTTTGATAGCCAATAATTGTTTTTCTCAACCATCTCTATTGCATACAGTGAATTTTCATAGCCTGGAAACCTTGGGTAATTATTCCAGATATGAATTGTATAGCCTACTTCTTACGAGCTATGCAGACAGACATGGATCTAAAATTCCATAATTTTTGTAAATAACTGAACCAGACATCCATGGACAATCGTCAAAATCAAAATCAAACTTTATTCAAAAATACATACAAAAAGTAACCTTAGACAAAGTCAAAATCATGTAAAAGTGGTTCGCTTCATTTATTCCACTTCATGGTCATTCACCATTCTCTGCAGGGCTCTCATGATTGTTGTCATCATTGTCTGATTTCTCGTCATCTAGGAAAGATGAAAATGATTTGTGTGGAAAAGGTATCTATACAAATGAAACTGATGAACATTTCCTAGTTCTATTGAGAATATGAAATAAGGCGCCTGAAGATCTAAACCTTGAATTTGATTGAAAGCTTGTTAAAAGCACCAACAATGTAACTCACTCTCAAGTGTCTGCTGTAGTTCCTGTATGGTACTCAGCAGCACATGGAACTGCTTCTTCCTCAACTCCAACTAAATGGGACAAAAAGGAGATTAAAAAATGAAAATGAGATGTCACTTCAAATGAAAACATTACAGGCTGGAATAACAGAGCAATGAAATAATATATATTTGGCTTTACCTTTGCATCTACATTCTCCTTGATGTGAGACAGCTGCTGGAGTTCTTTGTCAAGCGCCTCCAACTGTCTGTAAACACATAATCTGATTACTATGACAACCAAGACTGCTCTGACATGTGGAGCGGAACAACTTATCAATATCTGGATGAAACAAACGACAGAGGTTGACTTACTTGAGCGTTTCGTGACGATCTGGGTGTTGCTGGATAACCTTAGCCAGAGCGTCATACTCTGGAAGGAAAGAAAAACAAAACAAAAAAGAACATTTTTAGAACAAGCAGAAAATCAAACTAGCTCGAACTAACCACTAATATAGTTTTGATAATCCTGACGACCTTTATTGCCACCATCTTTTCTAAAACTATCTACTATTAATTGTAAGTATGGAAATATAGAAGATAAGCATAGATAACTTGTGTACAGTTAGTGCCATAAACTCATTGAAACTCATGTTGGCTGATGAAATAACTCCAATAACACCTTTGGATTTCAAAGAACTCCAGCACAACGAACTAGAGCCAGACCAATATATCGGTCAACCAATATTATCGGCCAATATTGGCCTATCACAGACATATCGGTATTAGTGTTTATACTATCTGATATTTGCGGATATTAAAAAAAAAAAAAAAAAAAAGTATATATTGTATTGGTCTCCCAGAGAGAAAGTGCACCTTTTCTGGGGTGTTTAAAAAATTAAAATCAGTACCATAGTAATAGGTGTTTCTGAGTGTAGCTGATAGATAATTTGTATATGTTGGTGTGAATAGCTTACCAAGATAAAGTGGCTGTAGCTGAAGTAACTAACGTTCAGGGGAACTATTATAGTCACACATCCAATGCAAAGCAGGTATGGATGCTGTCATGTTAAACATTTATCCAAGTTGTTTAAGTCAGTTATAAAGTTGTGAATGAGGTTTACATCTTTATCCCCAACAAGCTACATGATAACATCGATATTATGCACTTAAGAAATAAAATGAAATTAAGGACATTTTCCTCCCTTCTGTAAAAAGCAGCCAACGAGGTGCGTTCAATATAAGCTAAATTAATCTGAGTTTCTAGCATCAAATTGACCTGCATTAACTATAGTCAGCAGTGATGTTGTCATTGTCAGACATTAAAGTAAAGCCTAATGTTCGAATGTATATACAGTAAGCTAACATTTCCTTTCTTTGTATTTGATATCATGTTTGCTTAACAGGTAAATATGTGTATACGGACAGTGAATGGGGCTAAATCTACATAAATATTGAATATTAAGTGTTTATTAAATGTCGTTTTATATTTGGGCAAATAGTTAAGTTTGAGCAATTTTTATCAGTGTTTTTGGATGGAGTGAAGGGATGCAGAAATGTTAACTGTTTAAATCTTTTATAAATCAGTGTCTAGTATACCTCATATAAATCTTGTGTGTTTTTTAGAATCCTGGCTTAAATAATTATGTCTTCTAAGCCTTATATTAAACTAATTTGTTAGCACACAGTAATAGTATCTTAGCCATACAATATCAGCATCTTCTTGTTGCTCGTTATTACTGAAGCAATTATGCCTTCTATGGAGAGGTGGGGTGGGCTTGTTTTAAATACAAACATTTTAATATCCCCTTAATTAACAATGTCACAAAGTAAGTCATTCCAGGCATGTTTTTGTTTAATTATTCGTAAAAATTCCTTTTTATGAATTTGGGCCTTTGCCATTCTAACATCCTCAGCACAAGCACCAACTCTCTTGCAAATACAGCAACTATGTGAACCGATCTGGAGTGCAAAATAACTATTTGTGTAATGTCCTTACCTTGGCGGTTCTTTCGTATTCTCTTTGCTCTCAGAATTTCTTTCTTGCATTCAGTTATCTTCTCATGTGCAGACGTGATATTTTGTTCTGCAATGTGAACAAGAAAGTGGTGTTAAAGGTTATTGCGTTCCAACCTGGTTACATTCTTTTCCCATCATTTTGTGTCTCAGTATTGAGGAAGATCGCTGCAGCCAGCAGCCGCAAAATGGGCTGCAATGTAATCTGACAGGGCTATTACACCCCATCAATATACGTCAAATAAGGTGCTTGTTTTTGCCACTGACAGGCTCAGATAGTTCTTATAAGTTTTGTAGAGGACCATACAGTGAAATAAAACGTTGTTCTATACCTTCTAACTTGATCCAGTCTGTTTGTTATTGTATCTAACCAAGTCTCACTCTGAAATCTTATATCGAAGACATTTTCAAAATCATGATTAAATATTTAGCTGAATATATATTTCAGAGCGAGACTTCTCCTTGAGTGAGACTTGTTTAGAAACAATAACAAACAGACCAGATCAAGTGAAAGGTAAAAGAAAAATTATGTAGTTCTTTGTAGAAAACACATAATTGAAAGAAGGTGTAACTATTAAATATCAAAAGTCTTGAAGAGAAAAAAACTACATTTCCTACCTATATCAGTGTAGATTTTCTCATAATTTTCCATTTCCCGAAGATTCATGTCATACACCATCAAGGTCTTCCCCATGGAGAATTCACACTGGGCCAGTGTGCCCAGCATCCTCTGGTACTGTGTGAATCTGAACATAACAAAACGATTTATGCATTAAAGTAAATTCCTGCTCATACTTTGACGGAGACACTTAAAGACAAAGTCCAAGGCCGTGACCTGCGGAGCCTGCTCACCCTTCCTCCGGGCTCCCAGGAGAGTTGCACCATTTAGTGAAACTCTTCAGCAGCACATTGATTCGGCGGTCATCTCCAGCTCCGTCCCCGTCGATGAGAAGACGCTTCCGAATAACTTCATCTAGAGGAGAAGCGACAGCAGGAGTCAGATACATACTGAGCTAGCCTGTAGCTAACAAAGCTAGTGTGTATTAGCTGTTTCCAAAACAAGCTGCGTCTGTGTGTAGAATTGGTTCGTTTTTGACAGTGTGGCTGGGTACATATTGATACTTTAAGAGCTTCGGTATTCACTCCTACACATGGAGTTGAACAGAGTTAGAATAAATGAATGAAACAGTTACTTGCCATCTGTAACAGCCCCCATGTCTCTACCATGGATGTATTCGCCAAATAAACTTTATTGAACAGAAGGAAATCAACAAAGTAGGCCGCTCCGCCCCTGACTATAGACGGCGGTGATTGGCCAGAGAAGAGCACACGTGTTAAGCGTTTTTAAAGCTTTATTTAAAAGTAAGATAGTCACATGGCTGTATGATACACTCACTGGTCTCTTTATTAGACTCATCTGTGCAATCTAATGCAATCCAATACACCAGCTCTGCTATCAATTCTACATTAATGAAGCTTTTTCAGTTTTTGTTAACATAGTCCGGAAGGTAATAATTCTGCTTTATGTTTATTATTGAGTCCATAGTGGGTGATGGTGGTGTATGAGGGTGAATTAGTTCACTGAAAAATCTGTTGTCATTGTGCACTTGCAATGGCTTCAAGTTTTCACATCACACTTGTGTAAGTTGGACCACAACTGGCTCCAAACTAGTTATGATGTCAGAATTCAATCTGATTTTCAATGAGCACAGAGAAACTTTCGACTTTCAGCACTTGAATGTGAAACGGCCTTTTAGTGTCAAAATCTGCACAAAACATCTAACTGTAAGAGCAAGAAAAAAAAACATTTTTGAGTGGAGGAGTTAATTAAAAAAAACGTATTAAAGGCCTATGAAATAGAACGCAAAAAAATATTGTTTTTTCCCGCTACTTTTCCTCCCTAAACATTGCAAAACTCAGATCTGTGGTGTCTCACCCTGAGCTGGAGATTATCATCCACACCTTTGGGTTGTCCTGGCTGTACTATTGCAATGTCCTCTATACCTCTTTCAGCCAATCATCTCTGAACCATCTCAGATGGTGCTCAGGACCTGTGGACCAGGTCCAGCCGAAGATCACACAGTACACCCATTTTATATTCTTTACATTGGCTACCCATCAGGTTTAGAATTCATTTTAAGGTTCTTGTAATCACGTACAGAGCCCTACACAGTAAGGCACCCGAATATGTGACCTTCTCCATCCATATATAATCAGTAGGTCATTGAGGTCTGCTGACCAGGGCCTACTGGTTGTCCCATGCTCCTGCCTGAAAACAAAAGGTGATTGGGCCTTTGAAGTAGTGGCTTCCAACACTGCAGAACTCTCTACCTTTAGGGTTATGATCTGCAGCCTCTGTAGAGGTTTTTAAAACTTAATACTGTAGAAGACTCACCTGTTCAAATTGGCCTTTCTCTCACCTTAAATTGATTTAGTGATTGTTTCTCTTGTATGTCATCTGTTTGCCTGTAATTTTTCCTTTAATATTTTTATGGTCTTTTATGTTTTAATCTAGTTTTTACTGCTTTTCTTTCTTCTGCCTCATTGATTACATAGGTATATGCTTTTAATTCCCTTAGTTTTTTATTGTTTGCACGTTTTTATGATCTTTTTGTATTCTGTGAAGCACTTTGTGAAATAAAACATTGTCCGTCATCATCTGCATCATCTTGCATACATTTTAACTTAAATAAAAAACTAAACTAAACTAATATCAATTTTAATTCTAATTGTATTGCATACAATGTAATATCTTACATGACAAATGATTGACCTGGTAATGCAGTGCTAATAATGATGATAGAAAAACGTTTATTTTATTATTATTATTATCATTTTTGATGATGATGAGTTATGCGGACTCGTCACAGTGTGCGTGAATGCGTGCGTGCGTCTTAGCGTTGTGACGTCCGCTTCCCAGAATGCAGTCTGGTAAACAGACATGGAAGCACCAGGTGAAGACCTCCACAGAGGCTGAGCACTGCACTCGCTCTTTCCCACCGTCTTCTGTTCCCTTCTCCCAGTGCATCCAGCTCATTGACACCTGCCTGCTGTTACGTCTACACCTAGAGCACCCAGAGGCTCGGTAAGATTGAACTTGTTGTCGATCCAGACCGACGGCTGGTGACTTGTGCCTGCTTCCTCGCTAACGCTAGTCATGGCTTGCTACAGGTTTCAGCTAGCAGACTAATGTAGTAACGGTGGTGCCAGTCACAGACCCACACTGGCCTGTTTTCATCACACATCTCCTATATGAATATGTATGTTTTCTCAAAGTTTTTTGTTGTTGTAATTTCTCTTATTGGGAAAAAAAACAATGTTGGTGTCTGCTAGCTAAGTGAGTTGTGCTGTCAAGTTTGTGCACCTGGCGTTCAGAGAAAAGTATTTCACTTCTGAAGGAATGACATTTGACACACTTTTTTTCTTAGAGTCCAAACCACCATTTTTCTAGTTAAACCACGACTACTGGCATGTTTATAGTGCAAAATAAGAGAAACAGGCAGAACAGTGTTATAGTATATACACTGATGTCTAAGTTATAATAGTTGTATATAGATTTTTGTATGGTCTGGATTACAGTTTGATATTTTTATTGACTTTCCATGGAAATAGTTTCATGATGCTGTGATCATATTGTGTTATGTTTTTCCCCCCAAGTTTCTGTTGTCCAAATGATTTATAATCTTATATGTACAGAATGATCCCTCAAATGTGGTTATCAAACACTTGTGACAAAGATATGTAATAGATTTTGATATATTACAGTGACAGTAAACACTGCTGGGAATTCAATAATTATAATGAACTATGAATAAAAAAAACAGAGAGAACAAAACAAATACATATATTAAACTTCAATTAAGAAAAAGGATCAAACATACATAAAATGTTGCCTATATAAAATGTAAAAAAAAAAATAACTGCACATTTTCACTGATACTGATATATCTTTGATAGGCCAATATCGGCTGATAATATCGGCTCACCGATATATCTGTCGGGCTCTAATTTCAAGCTGATTTTCATAAAAACTAAGAAACAGACTTGTTAAATGTCAGCCTTCAGTTTTGTTTGTTATGAGCAGTTAACTGCATTGAACATCAATTGACTATGTTTTATGTTATTTTCACATACATATGCCATATTGTGATATACTGTATATTAATATTGGAAAACTGTTCTTATCGATTCATATTAATTCTGTGATATTGATTTTAACCAAATTGCCCGCCCCATATGATAAAAGGAAAGGATATGCAGTAATTTCCCTCCATCTGCATGAGGACAGATGCCATTCAACAACAATCCTTAAAGCCCTCTGTGGGTTAGATTTGTAACAAAGGCCTCTAACTGTAAAACTGTCCAGTCTTGATGTTCTTTATTTACTCTCATCAAGGCAGTGCAGGTTGCAAGTATGTGGATGGTGACATATTTTTGTTGTTGCCAACAAAGAAAAACAGTTTCTTATAAATTAAGCAATGAGGTCAAAGTTCTATCTTTTAGTATGAATGGTGTATTGTGTGAAAGGTTAGGGAGTCAATGACAATTATACAAACACCCATTTAGACAGTACTGACTGCACTGAACATGTGCAAGTAGAACCTTAGCAGTTATTAATGTTATTAGTTACATCTGTGTTTGTGCAAGTCAAAATGTGTACTGTGACAGAGGCCTGTTGGTTACTGTATGGCTACTTACTGTAGATTCAGGGCAACCAGAGTGAGCTATGGCAGAGCAGGGCACCTCACCAGATGTTTGTGTGTTTGGGACACACCGAGTCTTTGACCAGGAAGCACAACCACTTTGGTCCGTTTTGGTGATGCACATTATCTTGAATTATTGGCCCTTTCCTTTCACCCTGATAATAGTGAGTAAAGAAAAAGTTTCCTTTGAAACACAGTTACCCATAGGTTTTGACAGGTCCATGAGTGGGAGCACAATATATAGTATTTAACAGGTGCCATTTTTGTACGACATTGTTTTACTTTTTACATACGTACATAAAAATGGACATTCTGAACTGGCTTATTGGCTTGTCTAAATGAAATGGAGCCATCTTTAATGCTTTTCCTACTAGAGTAGAAGTCAAAATGTCTGCTGTGAGAAGGGTTTGTTGTTTCACCTTTGGCAAACTGTTGGAATGAAAAGTTTCATTCCAGGTATATCATATTTCTTCCACGTGATGATAGCTGCCAGAGTCAGCCATGCCCAACATAGCTTTCACAATTTACATGTTGTCCTGTCGGTATATTTTGTAACAGATGGGTTACAATTTACATTTTTTTAGGTCTAAGGGCATTGACGTGACCTGTAGTCTTGGACTTGGAAATGTGCTTATTTCTCCATTCTGGCCTTTACTTGTAGTGTAATATAATCCAGACCTTATAATGAAACATCTTTCAGTTCTCATGCATAGGGTTGCACAATTATTTTCAGAATGTATTAACCTGCTTATTACACTCTCAGTTATCACTTCTATGTTTAGTACATTGTTGTAATTCATACACAGCAGCATGGCTATGTGTATACCTTAAAAAACCCTCCAGATATGTATATAAAATACTCTACTTTGAATAAAAATGGGTGTTTATGATGTTTTTTTCCTAATTTTCCCTCATTAACAATTCCAGAATCTATTAATATAATATCTCTGAATATTTTTTATTTCTAAAGCTTTACTGCTGTCCACTACTTCACTGTAAAATCCATTCTCAGTGTTTGTGCACTGGACGTTTCCATCTTCCACATCACACTTGTGTAAGTTGCGTACCGGCCCATGATTGGCTCCAAACTAGTCGTGATGTCACAAATCATGCTCGTAGGTGCACGCCTTAAACTCTGATTTTCTTAGAAAAAAAGAAAAAAATGATTCAAAGCTTATAGCCTCAATATGTAAAAGGGATTTACTGTGGGGCTGGGCAGGTTTGGGTTATTAGTGATGAACTCCATGACAAGGCCAAACATTGTTCTAACCTTTTTCTACAATTCTCTATTCACTGATTAACACATAGCAAAAAAAATCTGATACTGACTCATCTTCCCATAATGTGTGTGTCTCCAGACTTCCTCTCCTGTGTGTGTGGCAGCCAGTGATCACCCAAACTGATGAGGAGCTGCTGATTGAGTTAAAAATAAGTTCCTTTTTTTCTTATTTGCTGAGGTAAGTTCTCACAAGTTCCGATCATGACAATCTAATGTCAGTTAGTGATTTCTGCAGTTGGAGTTAGAGTTAAATTATAAGCAATTGTGATGTGTTTACAGATGTCACTTAGGGGCGTTACCATGTTACTTTTTTACTTACTTTTTTCTTTAAGTTACTTTTAACACACACACACACACACACACACACACACACACACACACACACACACACACACACACACACACATACATAAAGCATTGTTTTCCTGTTTATGGATATGGGAAACTAAGGGATAAAAACACACCATTACTTCTTCATGTACAGCATAGTCTTCCTTCTTAGTGTGTTTTTAGTATTGATTTAGTTATTATGAAGTGAGTGTGCTTGAGGAGAGGTAGGTCTCAGTGTAATATACTTTTCTACAAGGTACATTTAAAAAAAAAAAAAACAACCTTTAAATGCAATGCAGTTCCAGCAATAAATAAAACCTTGGTGAAATATTCATAATTCCCTTCTTGTTGGGACTCTGTCAAGCTGGCTTTGCCCTCTGAGGCTCCAGTTTGTACTGATGCTATATTGGTGGGATATATTGAAAGGTAGGTGTTTATTTTATTGATCATGTCTGTGTTTATTGAGCTTTGTGTATATATGGACAAAATATTAAAAACCCATTTAATTTAAATGTTATTCAATAAAAAAATCCAGCACTACAAATTCCAATAGTCAACAACTTTAGTATTGGACTGCATTATATTGTACAGGGGTATCTATTTTTCTGATCATTAAATGTATATTATTAGATTGGTTTGTACACTGGATGCAAAAAAACTAGCATGTAAAAATGATTAGCCTATATACATTAAATATTATATTAAATATGATTCATAATATCACTGCTTTTAATCACACGTCTAAAAGGGGACATTGAGGTAACTGTGTGATTTCTACTTCTCCCTTTTTAAAGAGCAATTATATTTCTCTTCCCATCACAGAACCCAAAAGTCAGTGCTGATCACTGTAGATGTAGGAATAGTAAAACATCAGCATGTCATAAATGAAATGATTTCCTAGCGTAGGCTAGCACTGGACTACCAGTGAAAGAAAGGCCTTGGCTAGCCTTCAAACAACCAATACTCTCACCCAAGCGTTTTATATTATGTGGAAGTGGCTTAATGGGTGACTCACACATTCACTGATTATGCATGCCTCTTGAAAAACTGCTATTCATGCTTTGTGTTCTTTCCCACAATGACATCTTTCAGATAATTAATAGCATATTAAATCAGTGGTAAACACAACAGTGCAACACTGTATCAAAAGAAAACAAGGTGCTTAAAGCTGACATATTTAACTTGTCACTGTCATGCAACAACATCTGATACTGTGCTTGTTTTATTTGCTTATCTACTTGTATGTAACCAGCTATCCAGTAGAGTAAAATATAATTGACCAAGGTCCTTTGAACAGTCCTGTGCAAAAGTTTTAAGCGCTTAAAGTAAAGTGAGGATGCTTTAAAAACAATGATGCTATGAATAGTTTTTATTTATTAATTAACATAGTGCAGTAAAGAGAAATTCCCTTGGTTGTTTCCTGCATCTCTGAGAAGTTGACACAGTTCTACTGTGGATTCAGGCATCTCAGTTATTCTGTCTCTTTCTGTAATCCCATACTGACTCCATGATGTTGAGATCAGGGCTCTGTGAGGTGCCAAACCCTCTCATGCAGGACTCCTTGTTCTTATCGTCAATGCAGATAGTTCTTCACGACTCTGGCTGTATGTTTGGGGTTATTGTCATGATGCAGAATCAATTTGGGACTGATCAGGTGCCTTTCTGATGGTATTATGTACAGTACTGTATAGATTTGTTGGGGTCAAGTGACTGATAACGATGATGATGGATTGTAAACCCAAATCTAAACTGCAAGCCATGCATTCAATAACCTATGAGTAATGTCAAAGCATCCATGTTTTTCTGCTGTCTACATTTTGACCATTTAACTGTTACTGACAGTCGTCATGATGAAGACATTCAGACCTCAACATCCCATAGTATGAACCTAACAGAGATGGATTAAGTTGTAGTGTTAGGAGTCTTCACATCTTGTTGAATAGCCCAACACACAAGACACAACCAAGCTTTTGAACTTGAAACTAGTAAAAAGGGTCCAGGTCATTTTTGCTCAAGGTTCTTTGGAGTAAATACCAGCTGGGAATACATTCAACTTCTCTGCTATTTATTAAGAGGATTAAAAAAAAAAAAAAAGACAGCTTCTATTTGATATCAGAAAAGGAAGGCTGCTTAAACTGGCCTTGTTATTCTGTCAAACTGACATATGGTTGTGTCTTAAGAATTTCAGATGATTTGAAATGGACAAGAAAAATGATTGAATAGATTCAAGCACCACAGCTTTCATATAAAAGAGAAAGAACAGCACCAGATGGAGACAAGACATGCTCATGCCATTTGTAAGACAGGCCAGTCAGTGAAATACTCTTTACAAGAATTAGCTGTCACTACACTTAATTTTGTCTTTGACAAGACAATACATTTCTTGATTTTCTTGCTTGTCGTTTTTTGTTGGTTGAATGTGGGCATCTTTGGAGGACATCACAAACATTTCATTTTGAATATGAAAGTAAAAAAACTTGACTGAGGATAACTGGGAATCTGTTCAAGTCAGTCATAAATCTAATTAATTACAGTAGTACATTATTCTATTGTAGACATTCTGCTTCATTAACAGTAACATCTACTGATGATAATTTAAGTCTGACTTAAATGTAATAGATCAGGCACTGATCCATCATCCATAAATACCAAATCAACTTATCCATCCTTCTCTTATATTCTTGTGTGTGACGCCTCACATCAAAGTAAATAGCTACAGCACAGACAAAATATATTACTCTGACACTAATGGTCAATCCATTTGTGGATTAGTTATTGATTAAACATGTGGTCATGCACCTTCCTTATAGAGTCTGTTGGTTAGTTTATGCATAAGAAACACATTCATGGATTCAAGACATGACAAACATTTTTTGTAAGCAGTCATTGCAAAATCATGCAAATATGTGTGGTTATAGTTTAAATATTTTTTGTCTGGAAAGAAAGTAAGAAGTCGAGAACTTAAGAGCCATCACAATTATTGTGATTTTTTCAAAATTTACATAAGCAGGAAGCAGACAGTAATCGAGCATCCACTCAATTACACATGTCACACCACTGTTAAGTAAGCTTATACTTTATACATTGAGCATCCTTATTTATTGAACAAGGTATACAGTCATGTTTTATCATTTTATTTATTTATGTTGCCTAAAATCACAAATTTTGATAATTGATAATGTATGTAATAACAACTAACAAACAACTAAACTAATTTCTATGTGAACATTTAAGAGAGGCTGTGAAACACTCCCATCAATCGCATACTGTAAAAGAGATCCTCTCCAGACAGGATTAATGACATCAAAAATAATAATAATTTGCATCTGATGTGTTTTTTCCACAAAAAAAGTTCAGTTACCTTGTTAGAAATTCTTAAAATTTGAAAATCAACTTCTTCTCCCTCATTAAAAATCCAGAATGATTATATAAATATTTTCCATTCAAAAAGTTGAACTGCTGGACACAAGATGTGTCCTACCTCACTGTAAACTCCATTGTCAGTGTTTGTGCACCGGAGGCTTCAAGTTTCCACATCCCACTTGCGTAAGCGGCATACTGGACCAGGATCGGTTTCCAAACTAGTTGTGATGTCACAAATTATGATCGTGGGTTGCACACCTTAACTTAGATGTTCAGTGAGCTCAGAGAAACTTTCCACTTTGATCAGATGAATGTGAAAACAGCCTTCTAGTGTCAAACTATGCACATACATCATTCTGCACAGTGAAGTTCAGACATCCAACTGTAAGAACAAGAAGAAACACACATTTTTGAATTGAAGGTGACTTTAAAGTAGCTTATTTAAAAAAACAAACTTCAGTACTCTATAACATACTTATTCATATGTATTATGTAGATTTGTCTATTTTTGCTATACAACAATATACATTGTTGGGTAGCCAGCAAGTGAACCACAGCTTGTATGTTACATTTAATCATTCCTGCTTTCCAATGACTCATAACACAGTGGAACACCCCCCTTTATATACTGAAAGTACGTTTGGTTTCATTCTTTGTCAGGCACAGACAATCAAAAAAGGGCCTATGTTGTAATAATAAATATTCAGTCACCCTTCAGTTTAACTTCCAGTCAACCAATTATTTAATTGTATGTCATATGTTGTGCAAGCGTTGTACTTGTTGCGTATCAAGTGGCCACACACAGCTTTTTTTTTTTTTTTTTTTTTTTTTTTGTTGTGGAGGGGCGGGTGCGGCGAAACAACACACGGGTTTTTTTTGGTTTTTTTGCCTTGTGTCAATCAGTGAAAAAAGTCCTCCTATCCCGAGCGCGACCAACGCTGACTCTTGTGTTGTTACATTGTAGCGGAAAGAATGTCGGAAAGGGCCGAGGATGACGTCAGGGGGGAGCAGCGCCGAGCGGCCAGGCAGCAGCTGAAGCAGCAGCAGCAGCAGATCCAGCGGGGAGAAGGCTCCACAGCAATGGCGACTGTTGCGGAGCGGAGATCCTTGCCTAGTCCAGAAATAATGCTGGGACAGCCTTGGAGCAAGTGGGTCGACGCCGCCAAACTCCACGGTAACGACGGTGAGTCCCCCAGCGTCCTGAATGTGTGCGTGGAAGCGAGGTTAGAGCGCGACAGTTGCCAGTCCTAGTGTGTGTGTGTTTTTTTTTTTTTTTTTTTTTTTGGTCGATTGCATGCAGTTTTTGGTGGAATATGAAGAAACGCTACTGGTAGCAACAGCACGGGCAGGCGAGCAAGTGCAACTATTTATTTGTCTCTGTGTCGGATCGCCTCTTTTTTCAGGTGCTGAATCGGAGGAAAGTTTTAAAGACCTCGGGAAAAATCGAGAAGCCATGCGTTTGTGCAGAGAAGGTGAGTGGTTTTTTTTCCGTCTAGGGCCAAAGGTGTATTTTGGTTCTGGGGATTTGCACACATACACACGCACGCACACATGGATTCAAGCACTTTACACGCGTCGTTCGTCCAAAATTCAAACCTACTGTACATCAAGCGCGTCTTGAATTGACTGTACATCCGGATATAATTAGTCAAACATGTGTCTGTTATTCGTGTGGTAGTGGACATTTACATCTATCCCTAAAATAACTTAACGGCAGTAGTTGAGCATGTTTCCCAAACATAGTAATAACATTGTCATATTCTGTTAGAATTATGCATTTTAATGGTGGGTGACTGAACTTCATTGTTTCTAACAGCTTGTACATTTGATAAGAAAGAGAATCTAATGTAAGTATTATTGTTGTCTCTTCTTCATCATAGCTCTATTTAAATGAGATGAGGTCTCCCCATCAGCCCAAAACATGACCAACAGTAATGTTTAAAAAAAAACAAAAAAACAACATTTATTCATAAAAATATTAAAAACAAAAATACATTATGATTTTAAGATTGTTTATTTCTTTCAAACTACTTACCCACTAATGAGCATGGTTTTTGAATCTTCTAATTCATTCAGGCCTGTCAAGTATAAACCCTGTATGTTTGCCATCACGAGAATAAAAAAAAGGGGGGGGGGGGGGGGGGTGATTACTTACATCCTCCTATGATGTAAGGTTAAATGGATGAATTATTCTAGTATGTATCTTTAAATCTCAGACGTAGAATAAGGTAGTTTGTGTAGCTGTTAGTGTTTTTGAACGTCGCTGTTTCTTCATTCTGTAGTAAGCAGTAACAGGGAAAGGTGCAGTCATGACAGAATAAAGAAAAAAGGAATCATCTAACATAAGTGATAAAATCCACAATGTCAGTAGCATTCATTACCTTAGAGTAGTTTTGGCTACACCTCAGTTAACATTAGCTGATTTATTCTGGGTGTAGAATGAGCTTCACCACAAAGGGATATTGTTAAAACTGATTAATAAATTACATCTTGTTTAATTACAAATCAACAATGGTGCACCATATTTAAGGCCCACCAAGCTTTAAGGTTGACATCAGAATGAAACTGAATGAAGTTTGAATGTTGCCAAGCTAATGTCATCTACTGTTTTTACAGAGTTAGCAGAGCAAACTTTTAAAAGTGTATACTCTTTAAAGATGTTGCATTTATTTTTCTATTCTGCTCTGCTTTTAATCATTTTGCAGTGTGAATTATTATTATCTCTCGCTAAAGGACATATGAGCAGAACATATAAAATGTGACCTTGCTGTTAGGAGATAGTCATTGGAGCTAATAGGACACCGAGATTAAGATATGTCATTTTCTTAGGGCTCTATTTCAAAAGTCTGTGTAGGTGAAGTAGGTAAGAGTTTAAATATCTTATTCTCTGTTGTTCTATTTGTGTGTAATTTGGCAGAGAAAGATGGCACTAATTAAGTAAAATCATCTTCAGACACATCATTAATTCTACATCCAACAACACAGAAGTCACTGTGGTGTGTGTGTAATTGTCACAGAGTCGGACAGGTTTGGGATTTGGGTGACTCGTAATGTGGAACACCTTTTGGACAAGAATCTCTCCAACATTTGGGAGGCACATGTATGAGTTGGAATGAGTTTCTGCTTCTTAACAATGTGTTATTCAACAGAGAGTATCTGTTTTAAGTTACATCTCAACGACCATCAGAAAAGATGAGAAAGCACGATGGCATTCAGGGAAGACTCAGTCAGTCACATGATTTTTGGCCCACTCTTATGATGTCACAATTATGAGTCAAGCTTTTAGTTTCTTTTTTTCCTCTCTCTTAATGTGCAGCTGTAAAGGAAAGGGTTAATTGCAGGCTACTTGTCAGGGCACTTATCTAATGTTGCATTTGCATTGGTCAACAATGTGGCCTGTGTGCATACGCTAAGACCATTGCACAATTTCAGTAGCAAACGTCCCAGAGGCTGCCGGTGACAAGAAAAATAGAGCTTTCATATTTTATACTTGTGGCTCCGACGGGATCGTACAGAATATTTAAAATAGCGTGATATCCATACGTGTTAGAATGCATACACGTGACCTGTAGAGATGATGGCTGCTTTATGGTGAAGGGCCGTAACGTGTTTGATATCGTTGTATCTCCAGGTCAAGACAAGTGTTTTTCAGAGGAAGGCAGAGACAGAACGGTCATTTAAAATTCAAGGCTGTTGGATGACTTGATGTGCAACCGGCTTAAAACATGTCTCTATCATGCAGCAGCGTCTGTCAGTGACTGTTGTTTGTGTCACGGGACTGATCAACACATGCTGCTCCTGGTAGAAGCGCGTGCGTGTATAGAATGATATTCATGTATTGTGTGTGTGTGTGTGTGTGTGTGTGTGTGTGTGTGTGTGTGTGTGTGTGTGTGTGTGTGTGAGCGAGTGAGTGAGTGTGAGTGAGTGAGCAGTAGGGGTATTACAAGTGGATGACTACACCTCTCCACAATGACTCACCACCAGATTCCTCCTGTGGTGTCACCGCCATCCTAAAGCATGGAGGCGATTAACACACATATACAACATTTACCACACAATTTACAATACATTATGAAAAAAAAAAAAAAAAAAAAGTATGGCAATTAAATGAGTGGCGAATTATCTCATCACCCGCCTCGCTTTTTTTATGAATTTGCAGTATTGCTGTCACAGTCGGGGTAGCTGGCAAATGTAGTGCCAGTGTCAGCCACAGGTCAGACTCAGCCAGCGTGCGTGCCGCTCAGAGGCAGCTCAGAGCTGCTACTATTCCACCTAGATCATTCATCACTGCCACGGATGAGGATGCTGAAATTAACTGGACTCTCATTCTCGTCCTCTGTCTCGCGCTCAAAGGCTCGCTTTTCTCACCATCGAGCACAGGTCCTTTTTTACTCTCTTTGTCTCGCCAAGGCTCGGGCCTGCTTCTCTGCTCTGTTTCTCTCTATGTTTTTTTTTTCTCCTCTCTCCCTCTCTTTCTCTCTGCCGCACTCATTTCTTGGCTTTGCTCTGTTGTTCTCTTTCTCCTCTGCATGGACTTCTTTTCTCTCTCTATTCTTTTTTATCTCCTCCTTGCACAAGA
Organism: Scomber scombrus; assembly: GCF_963691925.1. Lineage (NCBI taxonomy): Eukaryota > Metazoa > Chordata > Actinopteri > Scombriformes > Scombridae > Scomber > Scomber scombrus. The sequence goes on from NC_084972.1 coordinate 8,085,232, forward strand.
AGAAAATGGTAGATTTGAGGACCGGGGGCAGCCACGGCGGTGTTATACCACATTTAAAGTCGTTTTAGCGGTACGGTTCAGTCGATGCCAGCGTGCTGAATGCTGAGTGGCAAGCGGATCTGGCCAGGTCGCTTTTATAGTCGAGCGAAACGGTTTTGGATAATAATCCGAGTGAACACCAGCGGTAGTTTGGGAATGAGTTGCGTTCGAACTCGCTATTGATCCAGCGAGGAAATGTGGTTGGCTTGTTCGTCTCCACAGTTCTTGGCCTGTTTCAGTGAAGGAATTGAGAGAAGGCAGAGTTGTACCGAAGAGTACATATCAAGTTATTTATATATAGCAAATATGTTTGCTCTCTTATTTTAACTTCAATTGGCTAATGCTACAGGAGGGTTAGGGTTAGGGCTATTTTAACTTCAATCGGCTAATGCTACAGGAGGAAGGCTCGTAGAGAGAACAAGATGAAAACAGACCCAAAAAGTTGGCCTGAACTTTTATGCCAGCCACCAACCTTTACTCTAATACATTGCACTTCTGTGGCAAGCAGTGAACTCAACCCCTCCACATTGCGTTTGTCCCTTTTTTCTCTTCTTCAAAGCAGCCAGACCCTTGATGGTACACATCATCGGCGTGCTTTCCTACTCAAGACATTTGCCTCCTCTCTGTGGCCGACCCCGTCCGCCAGGGGAAAGAGAAAAAAAAGCCCTTTCGCTCCACTGCTGTTGAAGGAGACACTTAACCGAGTGGCTTCAGACAATTGACACACATTAAGTAGCATCAGGCTTGTCAATTCATCCACACAAGACTGATACTGACCTCCCTGAGAGCGAACCCGGCAGGTAGACCCTTTTATATGGTCTTCGCCTAATGGCCCTCATCCCTTCTCGACTCGGCCAGTGATGTTTGGAGAACCCTTGACGGCCCCGCGGAGTACATATTCAAGAGGGACTCCACTTCTCTTCCTCTTGTATCCTCTCCTCTACTCATCTCATCATAACGCCCCAGGCAATCTCTTAATTAGCCTTCTTAATTAGGTGGTTTCTGGTTCTCCGCGCCGGGGTAAATTTTGATCACATTCCGGCGAGGAGTGGCACTTCCCTCTGATTTGCTCGAGAGCGTCTCGCGAAGCACAAGACTCGGTTCAGATTAATCGGGGGTTTGGTAGACGCCCCTGCTCATGTACCTTGGCGATCGTGTGCCTCGCGCTTTTCAGGATAGAAAAAGTAAGATCCCCCCCCCCCCCCCCCCCCCCCTCCCCCCCCCACCCCCAGGAGGAAAAAAAGAAGCACTGAAATCAGCCATTTTTTCCCCCTAGTTACTCTTCATTTCAGTGAGCTGGAGAAGGAGGCAGTGTGCTGCTGTATTAGTTGTCAAATGTTTTTAAGGGTCCATGACCCCGTGTGTGTGCGTGGTTGTAAAATGTGGACACACATGTCCACATTTTTAATTATTGCTCCATAATGTCTTTTTGTGTTAAGCATAAGATGGCTTTAGAGGAGGAGGTTTCGGATGAGTCCTGACTCATGAGAACGTGTCGAGCATTACTGGATAAGCGTTGCAGTATTGGATTTTAAGCATTTGAGTACATTTCACTGTGACATGCACCTTTCAAGACTTGACAGGCTGTGATGAACGCCATCATTTCACGTTTTTTGATCCATTCTATCACCACATAAATAACATATACCACATAAAGTTGCAGTTTATACATATTAAATTAAATTAAACTCTCAAGCCTGACTATTAAATAAGACAAAGCTTGTTTAAAAAACAAAGAAACAAAAGAATAATATTATATGATATACAATATTTAAAGGCAGCAGTCGGTTCACACAACGCAGGAAGAATGTAGGTTAGTTTATCCTCTGTAGAACTCCTATTATTTATTAATTTCAAGTCACAAATCAAGTGTTGTTAATGCTGCGTGTGTTAGTGTAGTAGAGGAATTGCTCTTCCATAGCAGGTAACCTTTGGATTGCTTGCTCGACTGGTTCTTATCACCAGGGCATGCTCTCCACAATGAATGGTGACTAGTACTTGGGAGTGATTTGTATTTACAAACTCCACACGTGCACACTTTGCTCATATATATGGTTAACTTGTTTGAGAAACTGTTTTTTTTAATGTTCTTAACATGATATACAAGTTGACATGTATGTGTTGTGCATTGTCATGATGTCTGAATTCTGCTCAGGATGTTGTCAAACACCATTTTCCCTTTTTGTGGTTTGTTGTGTCGCCCAAGCCATCAAACTGGAATTACCCTATTTTGAGCTATTACAGTGTTATGCTGCTGTCTGCTGCCAACTGGGCCACCAGGTGAACACAGATCTATTTATTTTTTTGGCTCCCCTTGACTGTCCTGTCTGGTTGTTTCTTCCCCCCCTCACACAGACATGCCCATATTTGGCCAGTGTCCCGCGCAGGACGACTTCTACCTGGTGATGTGCAGCCACTGCAGTCAAGTAGTCAAGCCCCAAGCCTTCCAAGCACACTACGGTAAGTCCCATGCACACACGCACACACACACACACACGCTTCATGCAAACACTGTGCAGTGCTAGGTTGAACTGTTTTCTGATTTGTATTAAAAACACAACACAACACAAGAACGATAAGTAAGTAGTTTGCAGCATCTGTAGGAGCCGCCTGGCCTTGCCCTTATACCTCTGCAAGGCTGCTATTTCAAACATTAACACACTGTGGTATTACTTCTCCCTCAGACTTCCTGTTCCCTCCGCCAGTTTTCCTCTTCAACACAGTCACCTGTGAGCGGGCCGCCACAGACTTTGATTTATTTATTTATTTACTTGACCCGCCGTCTGTCGTGCGTGCGTGTGTTTACAATTCTCCTGTTAATGTTTGATGCGGCTGTCTCAGTCGTCCCCGTAATGTACCGTTTTTTAACACATACAGCGCAGATCAGATTTCTGGGTCTGTTAATGTGGCGTGTGTGTGTGTGTGTGTGTGTGTGTGTGTGTGTGTGTGTGTGTGTGTGTGTGTGTGTGTGTGTGTCAGTGGATAGTTAAACAGGATTTTTGGCTAGACTGCTGAAGTAAAAGGATGAATTATAGATCTGTGAATAGTCATTGCATCACTGTGGATCTCCCTAAAACCTGGCGGTGTTCATAGCGTTCATTTGATTTAGTTGGCAAACTCTCCGAGCTGTTCGCTCCCAAACTCATTGCCTTGAAGTAGTTAAGGACAGGCATGCAGACAGCGACACCTTTCGTGTCTTGTCAGGTAGGGCTACTCAGTTAAAGTATGAATTTATTGTGAGCCCTGTCGATTTAAGAGGATATAAAGTTGCTACCTTGATATGGCTCCAACCTTTGTTAAGATCTCATGCAACTTCATCTTTTAACATTCTCTTCTTCAAACTTTTCTGTCTGAAAATGCAGATTCAGTTTTTCCTTACTGAAGGGTTCTGAGTGCCGAGCGGCCCCCCCAGCAATTACATTTGTCAAGGTCAGCCACAAGAGGGGGATATAACAGCACACGGCTCATACAGGAACTGTCCTTGCTACTGTGTCAACAGCACTCAGAGCGGACTCCACCCACTCTGCTAAACAATATTAATCTGACAGTCTAGACCATGCACTACAGCATCCAGTCCAGTTGTCATGCCTGCCCAGTGCTTTCAAATGAGAAGTAGACAAACAATGGGAGAGCATTACAGAAACCTATGAAGTAAAACAATATTTCACAGTAGGTGGACGTTGTACATTTTGAACAGGGCGGTGCTCTCGATGCAGACTGTGTGTAATTTGATTCATGGAGTACAAAGCACCCAAAATGGTTTGACAGTAATGTTAAGCTATTCTAGCAACCACTTCCTTTATTCATGCATAAGCATGTGATACATTATTTTTTTGTTAAGCAAGTATTTTTTTGGTATTGGTACATTGGTATTAAAGGATAAGGCTTGTGATCCTGTGTTTTTCTAATTGTCAACCCTAACCCTAACTCTAAAACAGCTGGCGTAGTAGCTTATTACTAACATGACACTAACTGGAGTGAATAGAGCATTTGTTAGGCGATCTTTTAAAGCAGTAGATTTGGCTTGCTATGTAGTATTTGTGGTGTATAAGGCAACAGGATGGTGTATATTAATGGTAATGTAGGAACACGTCACCCAGTGCAGCAGTATGGCTCAGTGATGTGTTTTTAAGAGGAGTAAGCTGTATTAGGGTGTGGCTCCATAGACAAGACTTGTTAGTAGGAGCAATTTATTGTTGGGTGTGGTGGTTTTTTTAATGAGATTTTTAGTCACAGTAAGAAAAATAAAGAGCAGACTTACCCTTTAATAAAATGTTATACCTATTTTCCAACACATGTATGCTACTTAGAAAGTGTACAGATTTAATAATGCAAATTGCTGATTGAGCAACCAATGGTGGCTCCCATTCAAGTGGAAGTTGAAAGGACCAGAATACGCTCAGTCGAATTCTACCCATACGCTGTGATTTTCTCCTCCACTCTTCCTCCCTCCAATGCCATTACTGGAAGACCCCATGTTGCGCTAACGCAGGGGGGGCAAAGGCACTGATCTCAGCACCGCCCGAGAACGGTCTCAACGCTACGGTAGCACGCTCCTTTGAGCCCATCTGTCTCCCGTTAGGTGTTGGCGCTTCACGGCTGAAGCTGATCTCAGCAGGGGTGACACTCGCCGCAGAACTGGGGAGCCGTGAGTTCGGCTGCCGTTTTTTTTTTTTTTTAATGCATTCATTTATAAACTTGTCGAACAAAGACGCATCCCCTCACCCGCTCGGCTCGTACACGTCGCCGCTGTTGTGCAAACACACACACACACACAAAATAAAATGTTTAGCATTTACAAATCATGCAACTTCAACTGAGATTCCAAGAAAACTAACCACACAAAACATTTGAGGCCTAAACTTAAAAAAGCTAAATTCTTATTGTTACACATGTATTTTACAGCAGCCAACGCCACACTAGGACTAGAGCTCGGTCTGTTTGGAGACGGTAGCAAGGGCCGTCACACTTGTACGTTGATGTTTTCCTCTAACTCCCACAGCCAGGGATTCCCCTTCGACTAGAGCCAAGTGTTTTGACAGCATGAAAGAGGATATTAAAGCTCCTCCTATTCCTTCTGTCTGTTGTTTAGTTGTTTTTATTCCCCCCCCCAAAAAAAATCTTCTTGACTCCTCTTTTTATTTCCCTTCCACTGCCGCTGGCGTCGGCTCTCTTTTTTCCTCAGTGTTAGTACTTTGTGGACAGAGCGCCGAGTGTCACGCTGAGGTTTCCCGGTGCGAGTTTGTGTGCGGGGGAGAGAGAGAGGAAGGGGGGGGGTGGGGGGGGGGGGGGGATGGTTGTACTGTTGACTGTGACCGGGACAGGACAAGACAGCGGGAGATGGGAGGGAGGGAAAATGAAAAGCGTTCGGGTGTTGAGAAGAGAAGTGGGGAGGGTAGATATCTGAAAGTGAGTCGTGAATGGGTGTGTAGAACGGGAGGCCCTTAGGTGAAAAGAGGGCACTCTTAAAAGCATTTTTTTTCTCTCTCTCCCTCTCTCTCTCAAAAGGGAAGTTGGAAGCAGTTTGAATGTGCGTATGTGTTGATGGTGGCTGAGGGAGATTGGGAGTGGCAGCTCTGTGCGTGCACATGTGTGTGTTAGTATCCCTCTCCGCTGTTTCTGCAGCAACAAGCTCCTTTTTTTTTTTTTCTCAGCTCACCTGCTGAGACTGAGCTTTTGCCCTGCAGCCCAGTTCCCAGCTTACACCGCGCAGTTAGTCGCCAACACAGACGCTTTCTATCAAAACCTGTTTGTGCTCCAGAAGCTGTATCCTCTTACATTCACTTCATGTTCAATGGTGTTTCTTTTTTTAATCCCTCTCTTGTTCTTCTCTGCTGTTTTTTTGTTCCTGCGTTTAAGTGTTGACAACAAGAGGGTCAAGTCAACCTTCAGACACTCATTTCTCCTCAGTGGACACCTCTATGTGTCTCTGTCTCTGTCGGTCTCTCCCTCTCTCTCTCTCTCTCTCTCTCTCTCTCTCTCTCTCTCTCTCTCTCTCTCTCTCTCTCTCTCTCTCTCTCTCTCTCTCTCTTTCTCTTTCTCTCTCTCCACTTATGGTCACAGCAGCAGGCCTGTCCATGTGTGACCCCTCTGTGACCCTCACAGGCCAAGTATATCTTTTAAAGAGTGTCTGTCGGGCCACGATTCAAGAATTTGGTGCAAGTTGCTGCTTTTTTCCCTCCTTTTTTTTCTTTTGTCGTGTCTGTCGTGCAGGCTAATGATCTCCGTGAAATGAGTTCACGTTGTGGTGAAATGAGAACACTAGTGGAAATATCAATGAAATAATTGCGAGCATGCAGTTTCATTGTCGTACGCCGCGACCAGAAATAGCTAGGGATGACAGAGCCTGCTTTGAAAACCTTATGCCTGGTTTATTGCGAGGCGCACACTCAAAAGGGGACCCATGTTTGATGATGAGGAAGAGATTTAGTTTTGGATGCGGGGCGGTTAATGATGAGCTTTTTTTTCTTTTTTTCTTCTTTTTTCTATTTTTGACTTGCCATCCACCACTCAGTATCATCCTAACCTTTTCTGCTGTCATACTGCCTTTTATCAGTTTGCACAGTAGCATTTCTAAGAAGCTCAGGCAGGAAATGAAGCTCTTGACCTGTCTGCTGGTTCTATTTCAGGCTGAGCTAGTACGGATGACAAATGCTTGCTATTTGTTGTTGAGGTAACTCAGAGGAAGATTTCTGTGTTCCTGTATTATTGCCAAACTTAGCCGTTTAGGATAGTCTCTTATATTGTTACGCCAAAGCTTTGTAATACTTTATTCTGATGATCTAAGTGATTTTGAAAATCGTGTCTTAATGCCAGATCTGGTTTGTACTTTCCATCCAGAGAGAAGACACAGTTCGGCCAGCAAGCCAGCTTCCACCTCGCCCTTCCCTGTGCCAGGCAGGAACCGGAGTAGCAGCGGCGGGCTCGGGTCCGTAGCTGGAGTGGCGAGTGGAGGGATCCACGGCCGACCTTCCACCGCCGGATCCAGCTTATCCTCCTCTTCGACGTCCTCCTCCAATCCCAAACTCCTCAAACAAGCCAAAGATAAGCTGCAAGGCATTCAGCGAAGACCTTCCTTCCCCTCCTTCAGGATGCTCCCGCCAGAAAAAATGTAAGGATATGAGCGAATTAAATGTTTTTATGTTGAAATTATGAACGAGGGCCATTTTTCAAATCGCAAGTTCCTTGATTTTAATTCTAATTTATATATTTAAGCCATACCAAATGAAAGTTCAAGTTACCAACTATTGATTTCAGTAATTGTATTAACAAGTCATCAATACATTTACTACACAATTAGTTATTATAAATCTTAATAGTGGACAACTGGTAAGCTGAGTTCTCCAGTTATACACAGATCACGTTATAGTTTTCATTGTGCTTTTTCACATAAGAGCTTTGAATCTGGACTTCCAGGATTTTGAGTTTCCGTCACTCTGTGATGCTCATTTTAATTAACCTCAAGCAGGTGCAATGATTAGCTGTCAACAGTATCAGCAGTCAATTACATTTACCAGAAAGTGTACTATGCGTAGATATCTTAATATAAATGTTACATCTTCTTTGATATATTTTATTTTATTGTGCACCTTTGTGTGTAGCTATGTTAAATCATGATGATCCTCCCTGATCTCTATCCAGCTTTGTACTACTCTGAATGACTGTAGTGAACAAAATAGCATAATCCTTACATTGAATGTCTCGCAATTCCTAAAACTCCTCCTCATATCACATGAAGTCACATTACAGGAAGTGTGTTTCGGATCAGAGAAGAAAAAAAAAACACTTTTTTTTTTTTTAAACTTTTAAACTTATGTCTTTAAAGAATGATGGATCATCAGATGTCTGCTTTGTCCTCCCAGCTCCATCTACATGTGCACATTTGTCTCTTACCATGCGTTTTGTCACTGGCTCATTGTTTCTAACTCTTGGCTTCCTCCTTGCTGCCCTCCTCATTTCTGTAACCTTCTCTTCCAGCCTCACCCCGGCTGTCAAGGTGGAGAAGATGCATCTGAATGTGGACTCGTCAGCCAAATTGGTGCAGGCCCCCACTGCCCCCGCCACCACCTCATCCTCCTCTACATCCTCCTCTAGCACCACTGTGAGCTCCAACACTACCACCATCACCACCTCCTCTTCATCAGCCCTTAAACCAGGCCTTAACTGTCCCTCCATACCAAAGCCTCCCTTACTGGCCCCGGGTCCGATCCCCAACGGCAAGGGCCACCTCTCAGTTCTCTCGGAGAAGAAGCAGGACAGCAGTAGCAGTGCCAGTAGCAGACGCCACATTACCAAGAAAGTGGCAGGTCAGCTTGACACGCACACACATACACACACACACACACACACACACACACACATACACAGGACTCACACACACGTACACAGGACTCACAATATATTCTGTTTTTGCTTGAAGTGATTTGTTTTTCTCTAATCTTGTTTAGTTCATTTGATGAAAGAGTAAAGGGTCCATAAAAAAGCAAACATGGTTCTTTATGAAATACTTATGTAAAGACTTGAAATGCCATCGGTTATCTATTCCTTTGACATCATAGAAGGATATCACTAACACAAGATATCAGTATGTATGTCACAGATATTACAGTTTGCTAATAAACTCCAAAGCAAAGACATAACACAACTTAAAAGTTAAGCAAATGTTAAGAGAGCAGTGGATTTGTCTCAGTGTATGTGAGGTAATTAACAGTTATCTTGTCCTTCTCATCTCCTCTCCTGTGCCTTCAGAACGTGAGTTCAATGCAGACATCCACTGTGGCGTTGTGGATGTGACGTCGCGGAAACAATGCACAAGATCTCTAACATGCAAGGTAACCATTCTCTGTTTTCTGCACTGTGAACATAGGACTTCAGATAAGTGCGTCATGTAAAGCGTTCCCCTAGGTTGACTGCTGTGGGTATTGGAGGTAGGGAGTAGGGGTGTTGGCTGAGCAAAAACTCAGAAAAGACTCAGCAGCTGTGAGCGTGGTCAGATTAGTGTTACCCATTGTTGCTATCTTTGGGGTTAACCCCCATCAATTTTCTCAGCTGTTGGGGAAATAATAGATGAGACTTTTCTAGTTCTTGAGTAGGACCCGATACTAGATTTTTGGGGGCTAATACCGATATTAGGAAGTAAAAACATTCAGATAATTCAATATATCAATATATTGACTTATACATACAGAATATGTACATAAAACGCACATTTTTTGCAATGTGGTTATCAAACACTGGTAATAAAGATACGTAATGGACTCATGATATTTTACAGTTTAACTATACACAGTGCACTGAGTACATTTCACTGGTATTTCAATAATTACAAATTCTTATCAATAATAAAACACAACAAAAAACACATGTACGTATATATTAAACATGAATTGGAAAAAAAGGATCAAACATAAATAAAACACTGCCTTAAAAAACGTTTTAAAAATATCTGTGCATATCAGACAACATATATGCTGATACCGATATATTTGTGATATAGCGGTCTGGCTCTAGGAGAAGCTGCAGCATTCACTCTCTGTACTCTCTGTACTCACTGAACGACACATTCACTACATACAAACATTATGCTCTGCCCTATTCCTTAAAGGAGCTACGCTATCCTTACAACAGTACCTTTCACATAGACGTCCTCTGAAGAATGATCAGACGGAGAATGACTCAAAACAATGGACTTTAACGTTAAGTGTTCTGGTGCTTGCACAGTGTGCCAGTGAAAATCATTAGTGACCTATTGATATTAACTATTGTGTGAAATTTTAGCAGCGGCGCTCCATAATTTATAAAGAATGAATGTAGGGGGAACACTGATGTAATATTTAATGGATAAGGCTGCTTCTACTTTATAGATGTGTTACAAATCCTACAAGAAGACCACCTTAGCCTGTTTCTCAATACTTTGCGACTTCTCTGAGATTTACATCATTAAGGATGTAAATCTCTGAAGGCAGGTAACAAATAAATTTTTTCTAAAAATGGGTAAATGTTACATCAACAGCAATGAATTGTTAATGTTGGGGACTATTTTCAGTCGCCGATTTGTGTGTGAGTGTGTCTGACACCACTACGTGTGACAGAGACTAAATAAATGACACTGTCTGTGTTCAACATAATGAATTATGGAGTGCAAAGGTGTGGCTCATTGATGTGTTTTAACAGTTTTTGAACAACACTGGAACTCTACTGTACAGAGGAATGAGTTATATCAGGCTTTCAATATACAGAATGCACAAAATACTTTATATTAGGGCCAGTTCATTATTCATTTAATTATTTGAAGTCAACGTTGGCAAGCAGCTCCTGTTAGCAAATAACAATTCAAACCTTTTACCTTTCCGATGTCCCCACCAGACACATTCCTTAAGCCAGCGGAGGGCAGTGCCAGGGCGGAGGAAGCGCTTTGACACATTGCTGGCAGAGCACAAGAACAGAGCAAGGGAGCGGGAGAAAGACAAGGACAGAGAACCCCACCAACCCCATTCCCAGCAAAACCCCCCTCTCAGGGAACCACACCCCTCCTCCCACCTCGCCGCTGCCCATGACGCCCATCAGGTGGCTCATGGCAACGGCCCCGCCCCAGACGCCACTAAGCCTTTGCCGATCGGCAAGCCCAAATTTCACAGCCCTGGTCTTCCACGGTGAGTGCTGCTTCATGTTTCAGTTTTTACTTGTATTTCACTTATAAGATAACAAGAAATCTGACACACCCTTTATATCCATCAGACTAAACAGCAGTCACAGCGGTAGTACCCCCGCAGACCCTGCGGTAGTCCATGAGTCACCACACCATCCCCAAACTGCCCTTGATGGTTTTTCACGACCCTCCAGCGACGAGGGAGAGAACGAGGAGCGGGAGGAGAACGCTGAGAAACTGGACTGTCACTATTCAGGTTATCACCCTCGACCGGCAGCTGTAAGTGCAATGTACAGTTACTGGTTTAATCCAGAAGTTATTGTTAAGAAGTTCAGGCACTGTTTATACAGCACCATTGATACCATCTTTCTGTTACTAGTACTGTACCTTTGGAAGTCGACTGTTTGGGAGAGGCTGTTACTCCTTTGACCGGCGATGGGACAGAGTGCGATGTGCCCTAACCACAATGATGGAAAAGCATGTCAACTCTCAAATGTGGAAGTAAGTCTGTCATGCTAAGATTGTCTTACATCCCTCTGTGATGTGGACCCACTGTGCGTCATAATAATTATCAGCAATCATGGCTAATGATTGCTTTTCCTCCCTGTTGCAGGAAAATCCCCTTGGCCTTGGAGAACGCCTCTTCCGTTGCACCTACCCATAGGACAAGCACAAATTCCCATGGTAGCACTCCCTCTTCAGGCTTCCTGGGCCCCCCTGCCACCTTGCCCCAGACTCCCTACAGCCAATCCTATGAGGGCAAGTCAATGCTCTCCTATGGGACCACCTTAAATGCCCGCAGCTCCCCACAGGGCGGGGCTGAGCACCCTGCCTACGGCACCACACAGGCCCGACAAGTGTCTTCGTCGCCGCAGATGCCTTCAGCCCACTCGTCCTCATCCTCTTCTTCTTCAACTCCTTCCCTAGCCTCAGGCCGGGCGCTCAAGTCCCGTTCCTCCAGCAGCAGCAGCACTACCAAGTCGTCATCGTCCTTCAGACCCAAGGAGATCTCCTCCGGCTCCTCCACACCCGTCATCCCCAACTCAACCGGCGGGGGCAACAGTGGGGCCAACAGTAACAGTAGCAGCACTAGTTTCAGCTCGGGGAAGAAGAGGAAGATCAGCTCCATCCTGTCTTCATCCCACAGCTCCTCCGAATCATCCTCTTCTAATGCCAACTACTCTTCCTCCTCCTCCTCTTTCAAGAAGAACTGTGCAAATGTCGGCAGCTCAGGGAGCACCTACCACCACAGCTCACTAGGTCCTTCATCCTCATTGTCATTATCCTCCTCCCACAGCGGAGTCCACAGTGTGGGGCTTAACTGTGGCCCCAACGTGCGGACCAACTCACTAAGTCTCAAGGCCGAGCCCTCCGGAGGTTCGGCCGGTGGCTCCTCGGGGCCGTCGGCACGTGGTCCTCCCTCGGGAAGCCCCGCAGAGTCCATCAAGCGCATGAGTGTGGTAATGAACAGCAGTGACTCCACCCTTTCCCTGGGGCCTTTTGTCCACCACCAGTCCTCATCTGACCACCATACCAGCTTCAGCCACCACTCCTCAGACGGGCGCCTTGAGGGTAAGAAGCGGAAAAGCTCTCCGGCCTCCAGCGGCATTAATAGCGGAGGTGGGGGAGGAGGGCTCGGAGGAGGAGGGGGAGCCGGACCAGGTAGACCCAAGGTGGCCAAGTCTCCTGCCATCAACAACATCCATGGGAAGCATGGGCGGAGCATTCCAGGGACGCCAGGGCTGCCCAACAACTCCCATTTACATCAGGTGAGTAAATGTACCAGTCACACTACATTTTAATAACAGTGAACAAGTTGTGTTTCCATAATAGATAGATTACTGTTTAGATTCTTCTCATACTTCAAAACTGCACTCAAGGTAACTGACTGTTTGTGATGGTGTTGAGGATTTTACAGGGGGCAGCCAAAATATGTAGTGCTGATAGGATTCCTCACTGTGTAAAATCAATTTATAGTTAAATTCACTCACACACAGCTTCTTAAATTCGAGGGGCTGTTGCCTTTTTCAGGTTATATATTTATGATTTGAAAAAAGTTGGGGTTTTGGATTCTTGGTCGGACAAAACAAACAAGTTGACGGTGTCAGTTTTGTGCTCTGGGCACTTGTAATTACGGCCAGACTGATACTGGACTTTTTGGGCCGATACTGATATTAAGGAGTAAAAAGATTCCGTTATTGATATGTCAGGCCATGATTTTATATTTAAAGAATATATACTTAAACATACATTATGGCATTGGTCCCTTAAATATAGTTATCAAACACACATCAGTACATATCCGACAACATGTACGCTGATACCGATATATCTGTGATAGGCCAATACCGGCTTATAATATCGGCTGACTGATATATCGGGCTCTACTTATCATGGGTGTTTTGCTCAATTTGTTAAGGTTTTGTAGGCTAAATTTATGAAGCAATCAATAGATTAATACAACATTCCTAAAAATCCATGAACATGAATACCTTACCTTATTACTACTTTGATTATTTAGAGTCACTGAAACTTTCAGTGACTCTAAATAATCAAAGTAGTAATAATTAATGTCTGGCAGCCAGTGCTGGTAATATGTAGGGATCCACCGATACTGATGCCAATTTTCAAAATAAGAATTTGGTCAATATTTGTTTTTGTTTTTTGGTGATGTAATGTTTTGATATTTATTTTACAGGGGAACAAAGGAATCACTGTAAAAAAAAAAAAAAAAAAAAAGACTTCAGACTAATATAGCCCATCATTACACTATCTGTGAATTGGCACAAATTCATGAAACAATCTTTAACTTTCACAGGAAATTCTTTTTTCTTTTTGTTAAACAACTGCTTTAAAATCCCTTTTGCCTGCTATACAATTACCTACATAATAATAAGAATTTTCCCTACTTGGGAACTTAGGCTGATGTTAGTCAACAAGAGGAATGTTGACCGATAGCGATATCGGTATTGGCGGACATATCGGTGCATCCTTAGTAATATGGATTCTTTAAAGCAACAAAACCGCAATGAGAAATTTCCCAGAATAAGCCAAATTATCTGTGCCCAAGTTGCATTAGTCAGAAAACAGACACATTGCTGAAGGAGAACAGTTAGAGGATATCATAACAATAGAAGCAATGACCAGAAGTTGAATTTGACCAACTGGCATTTGTCTCACTGTGTATAGAAGGTAGTTACAGTTGACAAATACTGCTAATTGGCATTTAACCTCAGTACTTAAATAGATGTTCTATTTCCCTTTTGGTTCCAATTGCTGATTAGTATTTGTCAGTTTTTTCAGTAAAGTAGCTGATGATGCTGGTATTGTATGTAGTTTAAACTATATTTAATTTAAATTAGCAGCAAGTTATAACTAAAAGTAGAAGGACATTCAGTGGTTATAAGAAAAAATAATAAGATTATGAATGCACTAGCACAACCCTCTTATACTGGCTTAGAGTTAAGTAGAATAAGTTACTTTGAGAGTAGTTCTAATTTATTACAGACCATGTTAACAATGTTTTTTCTTCCCTTTACCCAGCCAAAGGCTCGTCCCTGACAGCGGTGTCCAGCTTCTGCGTATGGAACTGGCAGGCGGACGGGGAATAGTCCGGAGCAGTACGAGGACCGCTCCGGACTGCACGAGGCCTTCTAAAAAAATCAAACCCACATTACTCTCAGCTTCCCACAATCCTCAGGGTGGAGATGATCTGGACTGCCCAGTGAAGTCAATGTGGTCCTTACTATTTCTCCCAAAGCCATGTGTGTGGGGGGGGGGAGGGATGGTGGCACTGTATGGGGGGATGAGTCAAAGCGTGGAGCGAGCCGTCGGCCTCCCCACGCGTTGTCCCGGTATTCCGAGAGGTCTTCCCGTCTGGTCGGAAGTAGGAAGAACGACAGCGACAGCCATGGGTCTCTTGAGCTCATCGGGCTCAGGTTAAAGGGCTGGCGCGAGCTCTGCCATGACGAACCGCCATGACGCTGAGCAACTGGGGAGACAACAAGCCGATCTCTTCCGTGTTTGCTGAAGAATGAGTGTGTGAATGTGCGTGCGTGTACGAGTATTTTTTCTCATGTCAGATTCTGCTGGACTACTGGAATTTCCAACTTAATTACACCCCCAGCGCCTGATCTCAGAAGCCTTGGAAGGAGAGCAGGAGGAGCAACAAAAACCTGTTACTTGCAACACCTTAAACAACACACAATCACCTTGTTGTTTCACCTTTCCATTAGCGTGACTCTCTGGTGACACGTCGAGTAACCTCGGGGTTACATGAGCCGGTTGGGACGATCTGGTCAATTCTTTTATTACCCAGAATAATTATGCAAGTGTTACCTTTTTATGATTTCTTATGAGCTTTTTACACTGAACTACAAAGAGTCTTTGTAGATGTGGTGAAGACAGTAATGCTTTCAAATGTGAAAAGGACGCCTGATGTGCCCATTCGATTGAATCTTTTGTCAAGAGATAGTTTGGTCGAGAGGACACCTGTTTTATCTGAATCTTTTCATTGTGCAAAATGATAGCCACAGTAGACCTACCCCCAACTGTGAACAGCACTAAATAACTTCTTTCTCCACAGGCACTGCTTAGCTGTCCACAAAGCTAGCCAAAAGCTGCTATCAGCTTTGCCAATTACTTTATTTTGTAACTAAAAAGGGTGGGTAGTCTTTCCCATGAAGCAGCGATGGTGCATTGCCTGTGTGGATATCAAGAAAATCTGTGCAAACCATATTAATGCCACAACCTTTTCTCTAATAACTCTTGAGAGAATTACTTTGTACCCATACAAGCTGTGTGAAACGCACAGCTGTTTGTGGGCAGATGTGAATTGTAATGTTTGTTGTTTTTTTTTTCCTACATAGGGAATCAGGTATGGTACGTCTTAACTGGAGCAAACTTTATGCACGTCAGCTGTCTTTTGTGGGTATGATTGTCCCTCCTATGTGTAACCACTACCCAAGCTCTGGATGTTCAAAGTTTAATGCCTCACCGTCATACTACGTCGGTGTGGGAGTCGCAAACGATTTGTCACAGTAGAATGGATAGCCAGGCATTATACTCTATTCCTTTGACATAATGGAGTCTTAAATCAGGCAATACTTTCCCATCTCGTTGGGACGTTTGCTTATTTCGAGCGGTCTCGAGTGGGGTTAATGGTGCGAGATTCATGGAGATGGCTTCACGGGACTTATTGAAACATTTGGCAACACCTGTCAATTTATGGAACCTCCACTGATGTCAGTTAGTGTGGAAAGTTAAAGGAGGCAATTTCCTTTTTTTCTTTTTAAAAAAACAACTTTAATTTAGCTTTTTTTCTTGTAGCCAATGTATCAAAACAAGTATTGAAGTATCCCTATTTGAGAATACATATTTTGTTAACAAATTGTACATAGTGAAATATGTATTTTTGCACAGGCATTTTTTCGTACACGCTGAATTTTTTGGTACAATTTAAAAAAAGAAAGAAAAAAAGTCATTATTTATTTAGTAAACAAGATGAAAAGTCAGAACTTGATTATTTGAAGTGGTTCACTGCCAAGTCGATATAATGCAATACGCCTACATGTAGAAGCTGAAGCATCTCATGAATCGTGTACTGAGATCCTTTAAGGAACAAAGGTGAAGTGTTGCCACTGTAGCATGTGTCTGTATGACAGAGGATACCTTTATTCACTTTGCAAGGTCTCAAACACATGTGCTTTTACAATACATTTTACGTTGCCTATGAATCAACACAACAACAACAAAATGTTACTATGTGACCCAATTAGCCTGTGATTTTGAAAAATGTCATGCAGGCTTGAAGTTGTGCCCGTTGTCTGACCAATTTCCACGGACTCCTCAGTCATACACTTCGTAGATGGTGTACCGTAAAACACATTTCACGATTGAAATACTGAAGTTCTTTTATAAGGCTCAAGGGACTTTTAAGCAATCACTGCAAGGAAGAAGAACACTTCAAACAGTTCACCTGCTTGCATCGTCGTTGCCAAACAAGTAATTAGAAACACAGCTTTTAAAGAAGTAGTTTGCAGCCTTTAAAAGAAATATCAAATTAAAGAAAGTGCCTGAATTTGTTTCACCCTTACTGTTTGAGGACAGTATTCTTTGGGTTGTTTTACCTTACTTGAATGTTCGAAGTGTTTAGGGAGTTTGCTTTTAAATTTGCCTACGAACCCTAAATGTGGTAAAACCTGAGCTTGTCAGCTGCCCAGTATGAAACACTTTGTGTTGTGCGTTTTTTTTTTTTGGGTGGGTGGTGGGGGTTTATCCAAGTTTTCCAGACAAGACGTTAAAAAAATATTTTCTGTTCTCGTCAATGTGTGGCTTAAGCCCCCCTCTGGTTTACTGGGAGTTGTACATTAAAACATTCAATCAAGTGTTTTTGTTTACCCTCAAACTCCACTGACATCTCGTCATGGTTTCCAGTCGATGGAAACATAGCGAGGTTGGTTTTTCTACTAGCACCATAGACTTGGAATGTGAAAGTGAGAGAGAGAATACAGCTCGTGTCTGGGAGGAAAAAATAAATCCACCATTCATACTATGTAAAAGCGTGTATAGAATTTTTTTTTTTTTTGTATACATTATCAAATCATTTTCAGCTGGACTTATGTATTGGCTGCTATGTAATTCGTGAACAAAACATAGGTTAGAATTAATATTTAAAGAAAAAAAGATTGTATAGTATATTTGTTTTGTAACAAGTTTCTGTAAATAAAATAATTTATACTGCTATTTATATGAAATGATGTCTCTGCCTCTTTCCTAAAGAAATGAAGACAAATGGAACAGTTAAACAAAATTTTTATTATATACACAATATAAGAGTCACTTTGTCAGACAAACTACAAGGTGTGGGTATACCAAGAACATTGCAAGGTGACCCCTTGTTGTAATGAGAACAATATGGCCTCCGTAGTTACATGTTGATAACTCTTGACAACTTCTGGACTCTGTTGAGCAGCAGGTCGCCCTTCTTAATGGTTTCCTGGTACTGCCAGTTTTTGCTATCAGGTCTGTGGAAGAGCAGAGGAAAAAACAATTTAGAGCTCTGCTTGTAATTATATAGTTATTTCCTGGATGTACTGAGGTTTGAAGAAGAATAACGTTACCTATTGGTTTCCACTATCTCGTTCACTTTATCGATTTTGCAGTGGAGACGGCCAGCGGCTATGAATCGGGACAGTTCCCTGAGGAAGGAGAGGAGAGATACAGTTCAGTTAGCCAGAACATGATGCTTCCCAAAAACCTTGAAGGGAGCATATGGTAGGAAAAAACAATGTTCCCAGGAAGCTTTTCTACCATTTTAATAGTGAATCAATAGCAATTACACCCACTTTGGGATGAAGAACTACACAAGTGAAGCTCACTGGGTGCAAGATTTAGGTCATTGGTTTCCATTCGTGTGTAGTTTTTTCTGTCTCCAGTATTTAGTCAGTAAATACAGTGAGTACAAATGAAGATTCAAAGATGTTAAACCACCTCACATCTAACAATTTATTATGTGGGATTATCTGGTAGAACTACACAATCTTTAACAGCCTTCTCCTCTTTCAGAAGATGTGGCATGTAGCCGTCATGTGTGGACACTCACTGGTCGATGAACTCTGTGCTGACTCCGAACGCCTCTGCCATGTAGCCCAGGGTGAGGGAGCGGTAGGACTCTAGCAGCTGGCTATAGGCCTGTATCCTCATCTCCCTCACGTAGTAGCGGTAGTGTGGCGCAAAGAGCCAATCCTTCTTCATCTCCTGCTCCACCGTGGCTGTAACGCAATTAGACAACATTTTCTTAGTCTTTATTACAAGATGTGTGGCAGAGCTTGACAAGGAAAACATTTTTAAAATACATGATGGAATACATATAAGGCGTCCTCACCCAGAGACTGGAAGAAGACAGAGTAGCGGCACTCGTAGAGGGAGAAGAGATACTGGCGAACAGTAGGCAGACTGTGCAGCACCTCCAAGATCTCTGCTCCCTTTATTACCTACAGAGGAACACATTTAAAAAAACACATTTAACAGCAGTGTTGATGCCAACTGTGTCAAAAAATTTACAATATGCAAGTTATGTGTTATGATATAGTGGTCAATTCACTGCTTTTTTCTGTCTTTAACTGCAGTTGATCTTGGAATATGTCTCCAAGCCTACCTTTTCACGGAGGTCAGGCCTTTTGAGAGCGATCATGCAGACGTAGACAGTGTAGGTTACAAAAGTCTTGTAGTCCATCAGCTCGTAGGAGGTAAAGGTGGATACTGTGTCAAGGAAGAGCTCGGCGGCTTGCTTGAAGTCCCTGATGGCCACACAGTACAGACCCTGGTAGACCTTCAGGCGATTCCTCCTGTCCCAGTCTCCTCCCTCTTCGATAAGGCTGTGGAGAGAAGAGATGTGCAGGGAGGAGAATAATGAGTACTTCAAAGATTACAGAGACTGTCGGTGGAGATGTTGCAGAACAACGGAAGCCATTACGTTTTGGCTTTCTCAGAGTTGCGCGTGATGAGGTCGCTATCCATGTAGAAGAGACCGATTCTCAGCAGGTAGAAGACGATGTCTAGTCTGTGACCCAGAGCCACTGTCTTGTCATAGGTCTTCCTGAAGGCTGTTAAGGCGCCTTCCTGTAGAGGCACAACACAAAGGCAAATAATGTCAGTCAGTTCTGCTGAGACAGAATACAAACAACCATTCTGCATACTGCTATACAATTCCTGTAATATTATAAGAATACAGGTCACCCAACATACTAAGAATCTAATATTGTACATGGTGGACTCAAAAGTGCCACACAAACACGTGAAGAGGGCTTCAGCAGTGTGTTGGATTTTTGGCTCTGATACAAAACAGTGCTCACTGAACAGGAGAGTAATTAGTGAGTGATATTGTCTTGAGAAAATATACTTGGCATTAGAGCAGCAACGATAAGTCGATTAATCCACTAGTTGGTCAACAAAAAAATCAATCGTCAGCTATTTGATAATGAATAATGGCTTTAATTTATTTTAAAGCAAAGCTTTTTCTGATTTTACCCTCACAAATGTGATGAATTCATGCTTTTCATTGTTGTATCTTTGACTTTTGAACTTGTGATCAATCATTTAAAATAAAACATTTAAACATGAAGCCTTTGGCTGAGGAATTACAAGCATTCTCACTACTTTCTAAAATTTTGCAAGCAAATTAAATCAAGAAAATATTTTATTACTTTGAATTGTGCCCATTAACTAATCAAGATAGGGATGCCTGTTGCTTTAAGTTAAAAAGACACCTGAATAGGGTGTTTGTTAAAGATATGTTGCATCCTTCCAGCACTACCATGTGTAATGGTCACAAAACTAAGGTTATAATCTAATGCAAACTGTCAAATGACAGACAACTCTTAGCTGCTTAGAGGAAAATAAAACATTTTGATAGAAAGAAAAAAAAATCTTTCAGATAAATAACTTACCTTAGTCTAAATGTTGTCTGTCAATATGGGTATGGAGTTAAGTCTAGGTTGATAGGTTATTATTATTAATGTCAAGTCAGCAAAACTACTGAGCTTCTTTTTTTTTTTTTAGATTCACCTTCTAAAAAAGTCTGTCCAGTCACTGCTACAGTAACACATGTTAACTAATAAAAGATGAAGACTGGAGATACAAGTTCGATGTATCTGTTTAGAATATGACAACCATATTGCTATTTCTATTTTGCAATCATTGTTTTTGTCCGATAGTGTGTCTTTTAAATAAAGGGCTTGTTCATTTAAGCCATTATCATCATTCATTTACCTTGATCTGCCTGCCTGCTACAGTGGCAGAGAGACTAGATACACCGCTTGGTGATGAAGCGTCAATCAAATCATCCGTACAGCTGTTGTGTGCTTGCTGACAGGAGGAGGACTCACCTTGTCTCCAATCCTGATCAGATACTCGGCTTTGGCCATCATCGCGTCTCGTATCTCGCTCTCTCCCAGGCTCTTCTCTGCATCCTCCAGCACATCGTCCAGACGCTTCAACTCCTCCTCGTTGGCCTTCTTCATCTTACTCAGCAGGTCGCCGTCCAGCTGCCACTTCAGCTCCTTACACAGAGGTTCATAATACGGTGCCATGTCTGGAGTACAGAGAACATGCTTTTACTTATTGACCTGAGTGTGACAGCCTTGGTTAAAAGACCGTTTACGTCTTAAAATGATCACCCAGACACGTTTAAGTCGATTTTCTACTAAACAAATATCACTTTATAAACTACTTATTCTCCCCCTTTTTCTTTTTATATATATATGTAAGGCCAAATAAAAGCTATAAAGATACAACAGGGCATGAAAATATGATTAGTTAACCTATTTTTATCGACATTTAACACACAACCCTCCTCAAGAGTTTGCTTGTCGGCAGCTAGCCGCTATTAAAGTTAGCCAGCAAGCTAATTTTCCTGCGATGCTCGTTGAGTCAAAAATAAAGAATTAACGGACTTTAACAGCTTTTAATAGCAATTGTACACACAGTCCACTACAAACCTTCATGCATACAGTAATATATGTCTGCATCGTGTAGGTAATAAGCAGACAAGTGAGGGTAACGTTACGAAATGAAATGCTAACTCACTGTTAGCTTTGATAGCGTCCATGAGCTCTGTCTTCACTTTAGCATCTTGCCGGTGACCGTCCATTGTGAGCAAGAACTTCAGCTGGGCTATCCTAAGGTCGGGGTTCTTAGGCAGACCCTCTTCCTCTAGGTTCTCTAGCGGCATTTTTGTTTTAGTTCAAAGTGAATAAGCAAAGATGCGAACTGGAAAGCTTTTCTTTGTGTGGACAGAAAACAGCTCGTCAACGATGACTACGGAAAACACTGAGGAGTGTTGCTTCCGTCGGACTGTCAGTCAGAGAGGGAGGAAAAGAGCGGAGACAGCCGGACACTTAACTGAGCAAGGTGCTGTTTACTGCCTCCTGCTGGACAGAACTGGGAACAACAGCTGTATGCAAAGAGAACTCTGTCACTTGCATGTACACGAGGCGCATTACAGTATTTATATGGCACATTTCATACCCAAAGTGCTTCACAGAGTACGCAGGCAGAAGCACAAAGACAAAAATGGTAGAAAACAATAAAAGCAAGCACATATTTTTGCAGCCAGTCTACAATAAATCAACATACACTCACTGGCCACTTCATTAGGTACACCTGTACAATCTAATGCAATCCAATACAACAGCTCTGCCATAAATTCTACTTTAAAGAAACTCATAAATGTTCAGTTTTTGTTGACATTATTAGAAAGGTGATAATTCAACTCAAGTTTATTATTGAGGTCGTAGTGAATGGTGTTGCTATGCTCGATTGCATTATATTGAATGGTGTTTCTACTATTTTTTGGGGGGGGGGGCAAAACATTAGGAACACTTTTTGGCACTGTTTACATTTTTCCAGTCTTTCCATTGCTCACAGATATTAAAGCATATGTACAGTAATGTATAGGCATTTCTGCGAAGTACAGGCTATGTGGTTTGCCTTCTGTTTATTGTACCCTTGCATTAACACAGTATTGGAATGTACGATAAGAGCAAGCTTGATCATACCGACTGTCCTGCACAGCAACATCCGTCCAGTACACAGGGGACATGGGTGACTCAGTCACTGTCAGGGTGGCTGTGAGACTGCTGGGTGTTTTATTTGTAGTTAGAACATCTGAAAAGTTAATGATAACCACTCGGAAATACTTAACAGAGTCCCTGCAGTCTGAACATAAGTACTATAAGGTCCGTGCCATTAGAGACAGAATGGAAACGGTGCTGCGGCAGCTGGTAGGCTTTTACTGAATTATATTGAATTTGTTTACTAGAAGTCAATTTAATTTTTATCATATGTAAGTGTTCCCTGGACACTTTGCATCATAAGAAAACATATGATCTTGTTACACTTTTAAATCTTAAAACATTATTCAAATGTTGCTATGTTTTTGCATAGTCTGAACATTATGTTTTGGCTCAAACACATTTCTATCAACAGGGGAAATTGACAAGAAAAATATATAACAGATGAAGTCTACTTAAAAGCTTTTTCTAGAGCATGAAACAGGTTGTTTGTGTAAGCTCAGTGACTCATCCAAACCACTGTTTTAGCTGAGTCATTCCACTTTTTCAGTTTCTGAGTTATTGTATTCACCATTCATTCAAAAACAACAAAAAAGAGAACAGAACAGATGAGCAATCTTATACATCATAAAATATATTGTGATTTATTGGAGTCAGAAAAACATAATTAGTGAAGAGTGTACCAAATATTATATAATATTGTTTATTTCACCCCAAAGTGTGGCAGTTTTAGCTTCAAAGAGAGTCATTTTGACTTAACTGTTAAATACACATCAATATAAATTGCATGACATTTACCATATATCAAAATGATCAACCAGTTGTAACTAAATATCTTAATTGACATCATGAGAGCAGTTGTTATTGTCATATTGTTAAAGGAGGTTATGAGTTGTACTGATGATCTTATTAGTCATCAAGATATACACAAAGTGGTCCTTAATTAGAGGAGACATTTAGCATCTTCTCTATGCTTTTACAATTGTATTTCTTCATGTAAGACCAGATTTCTTTCCATGTACATTTTATTAATGGTGTTTGCAGTATACATTTCCATTTAATTATACCAAAAGATATCTTAGATGATCACGCTACTTAGAGTATAATTTCACACATATTTATTTGCCTCATAAAAATACCACAGTATTTACATAAAACATAAGACTGACCATACAGTATGCTACACCTTTTACTTTTATAAATTAGGTTTCATTAAAGGTGAGTGTTGATTTAGTTAATTCAACATGACAGCTCAGAAAAAATCTTCCAGGTTCCTGTAGTCTATAGCAGTTTAGGTTGGAGCATTTAATTGATAACCCTAAAATGATGGACTTGTCTACATAATTAAAATCCAGGCCTGATGTGTCAAATGAGCTTGTACATTACAAGAAAATACCTAGAAGTAATGAAATGAACTTAAACACTATTAGTGTCTTTTAGTAAGTCTGCAGACCCAAATCATAGCTGATTGTAAAAAGGACCATCAAATTATACGAATCAAGGATTATGACATTAAAAAAATGTGCTTTTGCATTTCATGAACCAGATATCCTGTTCTATCACTACTGTGGGCCTACTTGTGCTCTTCACTGTCTTGTAGACCCGTGGGAACGCTCTGTTCCTTATCATTATTTTGGGAATTGGAGGAAGCTTTCAATCTGGATACCACATCACTGGCCTGAGTTCTCCCTCACCGGTGAGAGACATCACTTATAACCTCTTTTCTTTTCTTTTTTTTTTTTAAACATCACCTTTCTATTTCTTCGAGCTCCTACACTAAATTTAGAAACTCAACTCAAACACACCCTGCTGAGTTCCACCTCCAGTCATTGAATGAAAGCAGGGAGAGTTTGTTGAGCCTATTTTCTGTTTTCATTCCTTACAAAGTGAATAGAGTTCAAGCTATAAAATATTCTCCCTTAAATCTGTCACTGCAGTACATAAAGCGCTTCATCAACAGCAGCTGGTATGAGAGATATGAAGAGCCTCCACCTGAAGCGACAGTCACAATCATCTGGTCTCTTATTGTCTCCATGTACGCCGTTGGGGGACTGTTTGGCGCTGTCAGTGTCAAATTTATCTCAGACATGCTTGGACGGTGAGTAAGACACTAAATGCAATGTTGAGTGTTTATCATCCATACAGGACTTGAAGGGATATGTGTTCCTTCATCAGAAAAAGGGTGATGATCTGCAACAGCTTTATTGCCATTGTTGCAGCAGGGATCATGCTGACAAGTAAAGGGGCCAAATCCTATGAAATGATCATTGTGGCAAGAATCCTGCATGGCTACTCAGCAGGTAAGTGCACAATCTGTGACAAGAACAATACATCACACATAAATACATGAAAACATTCACCTGACTCCTCTCATGACCTGCAGGTTTGGGAGTGAGCGCCCATTTGATGTACCTTGGTGAGATTTCACCCAGGAAGATAAGAGGCGTTGTGACTCTAACCTCAGCGACGTTTACGTCACTTGGCAAACTCTCTGGACAGTTTTTTGGACTGAGGTATGCATGCAGTATGTTGAGATAATAATAAAGCTCAGCCTACACTAAATATACAAGATTTTACTGACACATTTTTTTTTTTACTAAAGGAGATTTAGACAAAGAGAAGCAGATGAGTAAGCTATGAATTGTTAAGCTGTGAGACACACTGAGTGGATTGTGTCAAAAGAGCTTCGACTCAGTGTCGGAAAGTAGTCATCTTCTACAGAAAAAAAACTAACTGAACTGCACTACTTGATTTGACTCCGTTTTCAGTGAGATCCTTGGTCGCGAGGAGCTGTGGAACGTCGTCCTCTGTGTCCCTGCATGTTTCTCTGTGGTTCAGATTATAGCATTGCCTTTTCTTCCTGAGGCTCCCAGGTACCTGTTCATAGAGAAAGGTGATGTTAAAGCTTGTCATAAAGGTTGGTATGTTTCCTCATATCCATACATTGCCCAAACTATTAAGTGTTAAAATCTAATCTAATCATCTGTGAAAGTAATACTACCTGAAATTCATCAAGCAAGATTTGAGCAAATCAGTCATAAGTGTAAAAAAGGCCTTTAGTGTAGTAAGTAATGCTTTTGAAGCCTATAAAGTGCCATACATGTCACACAAAATATACAAAGTGCATTATTTCATTATATGTAGGATGTAAGTCACATTTGTATCGCAGTGTTATCTTTTCCTTCTAGATAATCTTTGTCATTTCAGCTCTCCAGAGTCTGTGGGGTCAAGGTGACTTCAAACAGGAGATGGATGAGATGCTGGCTGAGCAGGTAGCAATTGAAGCAGCCCCACCCACAAGCTCTCTGCAGCTCCTGAGGGACAGGACTGTCCGATGGCAGCTTCTCAGCATGTCCATGATCTACTGCTGCAATCAGTTATCAGGCATGTCTGCGGTGAGGACGGCCCCTAAGTGGCTCTGAATACAACAGATACCCAATAATTGACATTGTGGCCTCTCAACAACCAAAAACCAATGCTTGTCTCCTTAATTCCCAGATCAGTACTTTTTCTTTTGACATCTTTCTGAAGGCGGGTATACCGAGAGACAACATCCGCTATGTCACTCTTGGTCTCGGAGTGTCTGAAATCCTCACCTCAATCTCCTGTGTGAGTAACCCCCTCAGTGTGTACCTGAGCTCTTTAACTCCATATCTTCATCTCCCTAATGGTACAGGCTGTCTTTTCTTTATGTGGACTCTCAGTTTGGCAAAGAAATGTTGCTATTTTTTTAGTTTAACCTCCTGGTAAAGACTCTTTGGTCAGTATTTCAGCTTTTCAAACTTCTACCACTTGTTTCAATGGCTTTTTTAAAATTGTTTTTGTATGTCTGTGTTTTATGTTTTAAATCTGTGTGCTTTTGTGTGCATGATTTCCTGGTGAATATGTGGAAAAGTGTTATATGTGTAGGTTGTTTTATGACAGAAATCCAGCCAGTAGCAAGTATGGTAGATAATTCTACCTTTCTCTCTGTCAGGGTCTGCTGATTGAGCAGACAGGCAGGAGGCCATTGTTCTGGGGGGGTTATGGTGTCATGTCTGCTTGCTGGGTGTTGGTCACTCTCACACTCAACCTGAAGGTAAATCTGCCACCTTTGAATACTGAAACAGATGTAGCCATGTGTGAAGTCAAGTCACGGAAGACTGTTTTTTGAAACTTGTTGTCATTCGTGGTGAGTGCTTTAATCCCTGAGCCACAGAGATAATAGTTTTGGTTTAATTTTCACAGGTTTTTCAATATCTGACTCTGAGATTTCTGCCTCCACACAGACACAATGGAGAGGAATGGAAATCTGTTCATGGTGCTTACAGATCTGTAAGATAACATTTTTAAAAACCCAGCGACAAAATAGCTCCCAGGAACAATGTCCTGTTAGTCTGATTAATCCACAAATTTAACTCGGAAAAATGTCACTGGAACCACTTTCTACCAAGAATGATAGTCTCAATGAACACCACAAATTAAATTTTATTCACCTCTGTGGTATCACGTTTGCAGAAATCTCAGAAGCTGTTATCTCAAAGCCTAAGCAGATAAAACAAAAAACTATCTGAATACTGAAGCTTGACACTAATTAAGTGCATTGAATTAAAAAAAGAAAAGAATTGGAAACCTTATCTTAAAATGATTCCTTCTGTAGCTCATAACTGTGAGAAGGTTTTAATTATGAGCTTTAGATCTTACCAGAAAAGATCTCATAATTAAGAGAAAACTATTTCTTTTTTTTTTAGTGAATGTGATGCACTTTTGTTGGACACCACTAAGTCATTTTGTCATTTTGGTGATGTATGCAGGATTCCAGCTATTGGGTTCCTTATATTGCCGCTGGTTTGATCATCGTCTTCATCATCTTCTTCTGCGGAGGACCAGGTAAATGCTTAACAGAATGGCAATTGAATACATTTCACACTGTTCTAATGGATTGCAGAGGAACAATGTTTGCATGTAAAAATAATGAATTCAATCATCTGTGTCGTCTCTGTGGTTCTTCCAGCGGGAGCAACAGCTACTCTCAACAGTGAGATTTTCATCCAGTCCAATCGAATGGCATCATTAGTCCTAATGGGGATCCAGCGCTGGTCTTTATTCGCTGTGCTGGGCCTAGTCTTCCCATTCCTTATTGTGAGTACAAACCCACCTGAAAATAAGCAACAAGTTGAAGTTTATCTTGATTTTGAAGATAAAGAAGACATTCATTAACAGCATGGATTCTTTGTCAATATACAGTATCTTGACATGAAAAGTACTGGTGGTACTTTTCAATCAATGAAAAGTACCATCAGTACTTTTCATTGATTACGATTAAGGTTTATGACAAAATGAATATATTTTAGTGTGTAGGTATTTCAATACCATTAGACTATGTAACATGTCAAAACATGAACCTTGTCCTGATGCTTTATTGTCCATTTCCTCTGTCCCAGAATGCTCTGGACTCGTATTGCTTTGTGATCTTCGCCTGTATGTGTCTGCTGGGTTGTCTTTACACCTTCTTCATCTTGCCTGAGACTAAAGGAAAGACCCTGCTGGAGATCGCAGAAGAGTTTAAAGCCATCACTGTCTGTGGAAAATCCTTCATAGAGAAACAGAAATTAGAAACCAAGTTATGAGGCAGTCCAGATAGTAGTTAATCATTCAATAAAGGACATTACACTAATCAATAAATACTGTATCCTATATATGGGGGGAAAGTTGAACACAGAGGGAACTATAGTGTTTTATTTCTTGTCTTTGCCCATAAACAGGTCACTTCTAATGCCAGGTTACTGTCATTCACTTATTTTTTGTTCTGCAGCAGTTGCATTTTCAGATCGTCCCACACAAGCTCCCAACACCAACTTACACACCCAGAGCAGCAAATAACTGGTGAAATCAACAGTTACTGTATACTTTTACACCCACTCAGTGGTCACAGGGTGAATATTCAGAATAGAAAGTATAAAAACAGTAACAGGTTAGACCAAATGATGAGGTAAAAAAAAGAAAAAAGAAAAGCCTCATATGATTTAGCAAAAAACAGACTCCAATGACCTATTTTTCCCCATTGTATGTGTGATATAGCAAAATTCCACATGGAAAGAACAGGAAGCTTTTTGAAGCTTTTCCTTTCAAATATATCTCAAAAGTGCCAGCACCACATGACTTGCATTCTCTTTTATTGTCAGATTAAAACAATTTACATCTGTGGAATGACAAAACACTGGATTTACTGAATCACTTTTTATTTTTATATATTGTTTAACTGTATTATTGAAGTATCATATTTGAATTTAGTTTTAGTAATTTAGACTTATGTATATTCAAATGTATAATGATGTTGACTATTCATACATTACTTCCAGAGATATTTGAAACAAGATATTGGAGCTCATCACAGATGTTGTTTGGTCTTTAATGTGCCTTTAATGTTCCTCTGTAATATAGAATAGTACTGTATAGAAAAGGAGGATAAACATCATCTCATGATATCGACTCATCATCCACTTTTAAAATGCAGTGTGGAAGAATTGTCATTACATATTAATGAGAAAAGTTGACCGTTTTGGTGAGTTTGACTTTGTTTTGCTTTTGTTTTTCAACAATAGTTAATCAGTGCTTTAAACATAATTTTATTTCATTTATTTTATATTTTATTTCTGTGATTAATCATCCTGTAAACAGAAAGCAACCAGTTGTTGATCAGCAGGGAGTCACTACACCTGTGCCGACATGTAGACTACCCATACCTGGCACACATTTAACTGTAGCTGCAGCTGCAGAGGTCAGTAGTTTCCCTTCTTCAGCCTTCAGCCAAGCAATAAGTCATCCAGTGCTCCTTTTGGTCCTTTGTAGATGTGCTGTGTGGTTTTTGACCAATGCAGGGTATGAAATTATTGGAAATGTCCCAAAAGTCCCTCAACACCACTCTCACCATGCTATCGCCATTCTTTTTTCTTTTTTCTTTGTCTCTCCCTATATTTCTGTAATTCTTTTCTTTGGAGGTCTTTGGGGACATGTTGGTGACCTTGGTGTTAATAACCGAGACACTCACACTGAAGCTTGTCTGGTTTCTTTTACTTTTAGAATCTGCCATATTGTTAAAGTGAAACTTTGCCACTTTTGCTGAACTGTTGCCTCAGCAGCTTGAAGTGACACAGGGATAATGCCAAACTTCTACATCTGGAGCTGGGTGCTAATGTAACAGTGATGCAAGTGGGAAAGAGTCAGCAAATGGACACAGAAACAAGTTTTTATAAAGCAATATTTGCCTGACGTTTACTGACATTAGCTACTGGTCCTACCAGACCAAGTAGGCTGTGGGAGTATTGAGTATCGGTGCATTTTATCACTTTTGTACTCAACCTTTTATTTGTAATATGAAGAATGTGATATTTATTCTCCCAATAGTAACATAGTCTGGCTTTAAAGTAGGCTGTACGTACATCTTAAGGCCAGACTATGTAACTTTTATAGAACAGTTACCAGATGATGTCAAACACAGAGACAATTCACAAAGTAATCATACTAAGTCAGTAATGTCTGTTACACAGCAGTATTTACCTAAAGTTTACTAGTGTTTGTTACCATAAGGTTACAGTCAGAACAGAACAAGTAAGGTTGTAGGAGCAAAATCTCTGAATGCAGGGCTGCAACTAATGATTCTTTTCATGATCAAATAATCGATTAGTTGTTTGGTCTATATAATGTCAGAAAATGGTTAAAAATCCAAAATGACGTCCTCAGATGTCTTATTTTGTCCTGATTAATGTCTCAAACCCCAATCTGTTTACTGTCATAGACTAGAGGACTAAAGAAACCAGAAAATACATTTGAGAAGTTAAAAACAGAGAATCTGGACATTTTTTCCCTTAAAAAATACTGCAAGCAGTTAATAGAATTATCCACAATAGTTGTCAATTGATTTAATAGTTGATAATTAATCGATTACTTGATTAATTGTTGCAGCTCTACTTGAGTGTCATGAATTCAAATGTTCACTTTTCAAAGAGGAAGATTGTTATTTGTTACCTTGTCTCAGTTTAAAGTTTGCAGTGTTTATGTCTATGGTGTACCTCCAACTTTTAATGTGTTCCATAGTCTTGTTCAGCTACTATTAACATTGTGTCAGCATATTAACTGTATATTTATGCGTTCGATGCAGGATCATTAGAAATCAGAATTGCCTACCCGACAATTTCGACCTCAGTCATTTCTACCTCTGCCATTATTAGTGTGAGTTCTGCTAAGTCCTGGGCTCCTTGCCTCCAGTTGGCTCTTTCACTAGCTCACTGGCTATAATGATATATATTTGAAGGTCTCTCCTGTCTTATCACTAGCCAGCAGCTGCCAGCAGCCACAGGATCTTCATTAGCCACTAAACACATTCTGCGCACAGTTCAGCACTCTGGGGATGCGAGCTGTGATTGACAGGATCTTGGCTGTGCTGATCTTCCTGTACTGATGTCCTGCTGTGCCTTGTTATCACTGGAGGAGGATTAACTGGAGGATTAATTGGATTGAATGGTTTACTCTTGCAGACCTGGCTAGTCCCTGTATCCAGTCTGTGTTGTTTTATAGGCACAAAAATACAAAATAATGACAAATTTGATAAACAAATGTAAAAAATAAAATTGATTTTGGTCCAAGACAATCAGGTTTATTATATATATTATTATGTATATTATATATATATATTATACATGTACCTGGGTTTCAGTGGCCTCAGTTTACTGACACAGCTGTAATGGCAAAGTTACATCAACAGATGGCGATGTTCATCTTCTGCAGGGATGCACCAGGGCAGCCAACACTGATCAATCCCCCATAGCAACCATGGTAAATTAATTCAAATTGGTGCTCTCTCAGGTCCAGGCTCAGGGTGCAGAAAGAGGCTGATTTAAAGTAAGAGTAACTAATTACATTTACTGTTGATGCTATAATTTCTATTTTAAAATTTAATAGGTTTTAGCTTACATTGTGTGGCCTGATTAAACTCTGTAATTTCTTTGCTACATATTGAACAGAGTTTGCTTGACTTTTGCCGCTGGAAAAATGCTACTTTTAGCATCTCCACACCAAGCACCAATACCTGAGAATGATGTTTAAGTAGTCTACCATTCACATATGCAGACGCCCTATCCAGCCTCCCTACATTTTGAAATCCATGTCTAACATCATGAGACCTTGCCTCAGGTCATACCTTGAAAGCAGCATTTTACAATGCCTAATGGTATATTTTAGGTCTTTTATATCTTACTCTGGGACTGAGGCAAAACGTAAAATCCTCCTCCAGTGGTGCATGCATAGCAAAGAAAAGGTGAAACGAGGGCCATTATTCTTCTGTCTCTCCGCCTGGCAACACTGAGCTCACAAGCAACGCTGCAAATCAGAGAGGAGTGAACACGGTTGGATGTATTTCAGATTAAATGAGTCACTGTTTCATTAGTCTCAAGTTGTACATTGGTCGACTTGGATGATTTCCGGACATGCGATAACTGTGCTGATTTCTCAAGTGACCAGGCCTACACATGCTGCTCTGTGTGTGCCATGTGAATATGATTAATAAATGAAATGATGTCAGTTAGAGCACAGACTGCACTAAAATTCCACCTGATTAAATTGTCCATTGTGCTTGAAGATTATGTCTGAGTGGTAGAGAATGAGTAGCAGATGCCAGGGGAATTAGCAGGTCATACTGACACTAGTCAGTGGCTTTAGCGAAGGCTTGTGCAAAGCAACTGAGCTGTTCATGTATCTGTACATCAGGTTTCTATAGACAGAGATACAGGGCCATCATGACAATTGCACTGTCCTCATGGTAAACCATTACAATAAACAATACACATACTGTAGTTAACATATGCAGCAGCCTAATGTTCAGCCTGAATGGCCATTTTGTTACCACTCTATTCGAATCACTTGACAACATTTGATATGTGGGCAGTGTTTCAGATATCTGCCACCAGGCTACACATTTAGAGGAGGATTAAACAAGCGAAATACATATTGGTAAGCCTAGTCGATCATTACTGTAAAATATAACTACTATTGAGGCTATGATCACCCTAAAATACTGAATAGTATATGTATTAACGTTCCCCCCATCTCAAACATGTGTTTTTTTTCTTTTCTTTTTTTGTAGTAGTTTTATACAGTCATAGAGTTTCATTGAGGGAGAAGGAGTGGATGTAATTTTAAGAAACTTTAATTATGTAATTGAGCTCTTTTGTGGAAAAACTGACAGAATAGACACAGATGATTAGAACAAGTACAGTTGTAATATGTATGAAATCATCTTTAGAGGGGATATTTAAATATGGAAACATCATATGTTTCTTATATCATCCATAACTTTTTCTAAAGCGTGTAATCTACTGTAACTACAACTGCAAATGTTATAAGATATAAGATGAATAGATACAAAGACGTCCCATTTGTCTCTATATAAATCACAGAATAATGGTAATTTGTCGGTCTTGGAGAGTCTTGGAAAAATACAGCACTGTAAAGTCAACATCACAAACCTCATCTGCCTCATTTACAGCTGGAGGAATAATCAGTTCATCCATCATATCTGCCAAACAGTCAAAGACACAGAGCGAGACAGAGGGAGAGAGGTGGGTGGGTGGGGGAGCAGACAAAAGAGAGAGAAGAAAGAAAAAGGCAGGAAATAAGTGAATACACACAACAGACAGTTAAGTGATTGTATTGGAAACGCTAAAACAAATCAGACGAATGGTGTCCTGCATTAAATGTAACTAGCTGTGGTGATTTCATACAGGTGGCACACATATGGGACCCCTCCTGGGACGTGAGTTTGTTAATGAGTCACAGCGAGGAGGGGTGGAGCGGGCTGATATCATGAACCAGACGGAGCCCTCTGGCATCGCAGCATCGAGGTACCCATCATGCCGCTCTTCATTATGGCGAGGTGCCCCCGAAGGCCGTTGGGTCTAAGGATTAACCCAAACCTGGCAGCTATTTATGGTACCACATGTCAGACAGAGCAAACACTGAAAATTAATTGTTATTACTTTCTCTCACAATCAAGCCTAATGGGGGGGGCCCACAGAGACTTGTTATAAGCTCTAATTAATGGTGCAGAGTGTGTGTCATAATTCCTATTGACTTGATTATAGCACTTTGCAAAAGTCAAGTCCATTGAAGGAGGGGATTAGTATAAGAAGTGAAGCTGAGTCGGATGTATAGAGTCGTCCGGTCACAGCAGAGGCCAGTGGAAGGTCAAAGGTCATGCTTAAGTGGGTGAGAATGCATTTTGTGATTAAAGGGGTTTAGTTGAGATCTACAACTCTAATACTGTGCTTGACTACTTACTTCACTATTCCTTTTTTTGCTGCATCATTTAGATATGAACAGTTGTGAACTTGTTGGAGATAATAACATTTGGGTCTGCTATGCAGGTTGTCTGTTGCAAGGAGGAAGTCAAGACAAGAGAGGAGAGGAGAGGCAGATGGACAGCAGGGTGTAACTGTCACACAATATTAGCACATCCACTTCAGCAGAGGAGTGAGCCTCTCACACAGGACAGTGTAACTTAATTGCTAAAACAGAGGGGGTCCTGTGAGTGGGCGATCAGAGAGGAAAATCCTCTGATGCCCTCATGACCCTACGTCCGATGGGTGGGACTTTCTGGCAAAGACCTAAACTGCTTTGAATCCTACTTAAAGGACAGGGCCTACTTTGTGTTTATAGGTAATTACACATCTGAGCAGACCTGTGGAGTTACCCAAGGCTCCATTCTGGGGCCTCTTCTGTTCAACATCTACATGCTCCAACTGACTCAGAGACACATAAATTGACATTAGATATCACCAAGGGACTATGGTCCAATACAAGCACTGAAGAACATTGAACTAATCAACAAACGGTTGTTCCAGAAATACATCAATTAAACAAAGACAAAAATGTAAAAAAAATGTATTAAAATCTTGGTGTAGTCAAGACAATTACTAAGTCAGCCAACTATCACCTTAAGAATATATCAAGAATTAAAGGACAAGTCTCAACAGGATTTGGAAAAACTTTGCATATGCATATTTTCTGCATATGTGGTACATGACAAATTTCAGTTTTTATGCACCATATATCTGCAATGGAAAACTGCAGGTTGCTGTAACTCCTAGTTCTTTTAAATCAAGGCTGAAGACTTTTTTATTTTCAGCTGACTGTTATTCAATCAAATATGAGGCTTTTGATTAATATCTGACACTGCATTGTAACTTTTACTGTCCTGTTTTATCTGTCGTACTCTATTTGAGCTTTTTATTTTCTATTTAGCTCTTTTTAATTGCATTCAAATGTATTTTTATATGACCATATGTTGCTTTAACATTTTGTCTTGATGCCTTTTATGTTTTATGTAAAGCTCTTTAAATTGCCCTGTCGAAATGCACTATACAAATAAACTTGCCCTATCCTTCTTAGCCATATATGTGTCCGACATTTCCGGATATAGTGTCGGAATATGGAATGACACCTGACAATGATTTTTGTCTCTCCAAAAATGTCTAAATGTGAAAAATGGCCGCATTTAACCTTGAGGTGTTTATGCTCTGTTCACCTTGAAAAAAGGGATTTTCATTAAACGTCACATTAAAGTACAGGTCGGGTTAAACTGTGATAACTGTGTTTTGGTGCATTCTTGCCGTTGTAATTGAACACACATGATGAGGCTGAAGGAAGGAAGACTGCTGGTAAGGCCTCAGTCAGTCTTGTCATGCGTCTCCTATTCACCACCCCAGTCTGTGTGTGTGTGTGTGTGTGTGTGTGTGTGTGTGTGTGTGTGTGTGTGTGTGTGGAGAGAGAGTTTGTGTGTACTTGCGTGCCTATGTGAGCAAGCTGCTTGTGTGTCTATGTGTGCGATAACACACCATTGGCATTCTTCATTTGTAAATAATTGAATCCGGCTATTTTAGTTTGCTCAGAGCCCAGCTGTAATTTGCAGCCGTTCTGCTCTTAAGGACCGGTAATTATGGCTTTTAGAGTCTCCCAAAACAACTCAAACAGCTTCAACTCATGACAGCTGTGCATCTGGGCCTTCACACACACACACACACACACACACACACACACACACACACACACACACACACACACACACACACACACACACACACACACACACACACACACACACACACACACACACACACACACACACACACACACTAACATATGTGTTGCTGTTAATTAAACTGGTACATTTTCCAACTGAAGTGGATTATAATACACAGGTAATACACACTGTACTGAAGTGCACTTGGCAAAAATGAGCACTCAGATGGAAAGATTTATGTGAATTTTTCTAAAACTATTTGGCACTGGTATTAATAATACATTTTAAATTATTAACCTTAAATGCACAATCCCAGAACAGATATTATAAAGTCATATAACTTTAGAAAACATTTAAGGTATGATGGCAGTTTTTTCTTTGTCATAAAGGAAATAATGCCTCATCCAACTGACCAATAAAAACCCCATTATGTCACACAGTGTCTGCAATTGAGGGAGATTAAAGATGCAGCAAAGTAAGACAGGTAAGCAGATAACTTTATGTATGTAATTCCGACCTAGCAAGGCCTGACTGAACCTTAAAGTCCCCCTATATTCAAAAAGATATTTTGGTTATTGTTACTTCTCTTGTTTATATTCCACTGTGCAGAATAGTGTATCAAAGGTGGATAGTTTCTGTGTGCTCACCTTAAATCTGTGTTAAAAGCAGGTACCTACAAGCATGATTTGTGACATCACAACTAGTTTGGAGCCAATTGTTGTCCAGTATGCAACGTACACAAGTG
Organism: Scomber scombrus; assembly: GCF_963691925.1. Taxonomy (NCBI): domain Eukaryota; kingdom Metazoa; phylum Chordata; class Actinopteri; order Scombriformes; family Scombridae; genus Scomber; species Scomber scombrus. The sequence goes on from NC_084972.1 coordinate 8,121,291, forward strand.
TGATTAGGAAACTTAAACATACAATAAGATTGGACGATTCAGGGAAGTAGGAGACATCTTGTATCTAGCAGTTTAACTTTTTAAAAATGAAGAATATTTGTATGTTCATATATTCAGCATTTTTAAATTTGAAAGAAGAAGAATCTGTCATTTTAATGATTTTAACAAGGTACTTGAACTTTTTTGTGGAAAAAACAGACAATTTCTAATTCATAGTAGAGTACTTTTTAATATGTCTTAAAGCATGTCTGGAGGGGATCTTCTCTGTCTATTTTCACATTGTCACCTGGTTGACTTGTTGTTTATCCAGCGCAGACACATACCTCAGAGCTAATGAAAGCATGGCAGTCTTTTCTCCAGACACTGGCTACACTGTCAGGCCTTAATAAACAGGGGCAGTAAATGTAATTCGATGGAGGATTACTGCGGGAGGAAAAAATAGACATGAACACAATTAGCCAAGATTCCTCAACCTGTTTCCGTAATATAACAACCTTTGGTGCATTGTTGTCACATGAGGACATTTTGCTCATGTTATGATATTAGTAATTAAGTAGCCTATAGCTAAAAGGCTTGCTTTAATTTACTAGATCCTGAGTTATCCTCCAAAGTGCTTTTTTCTAAGTCTAAACCGAAAGCTGCAAGTCTATAGGCCTGGACTGCTGAGGGACTTTACTTGATGCACTGAGCTCCTCTCTCCCCTCCTCCCCCTCTTTATCTGTCCATGTACCATTAATGCATGTTACTAACTTAACTTATTCCCTGGAGTTATTGTGTTTTCTTGTCTCACAGGTTCCTGTGGATCAGAACCAGGGATCACCTAGTTGGATACCTAGTTAGATGTTGGTTCCCATCATTCCTGCTTGACATCCATAACCATATTCTGCCTGACACTTGTGCATGCTGCTATTGTTATTATCATTACTCATACTTCTATTATTATCATTGTTGTTGTTACTGTGCCTCTCTGTGTCTCACTCTCTCTCTCTCTTGCTCCTCTCCATATTTCTTTCTTTTTCTGACCAACCAGTCAAGGCCCAAAGGGAAGCTTTTCCTTGCCACTGTTGCCGAGTGCTTGCTCATAAGGGAATGTTGGGTCTCTTTAAATTAAATTAAAGAGTTAAAGAGACCTGCTGAGAGACCTGAGATAACCTGAGATAAACTGAGAGAACTTTAGCTGTGATTTGAGAGTTATATAAATAAAATGACCATTAATTAAATTGAATTTCCAAGAATAAGAGTCTGAGAACATGCTTAAAATCAATCTACAGGCAATAATACTGAACTGTATTTCCACATAACAGTCGTCTCTCATTGTTCAGCTCCATTAGAAATCTCAGTTAAGTGTAATGATACATTTTTAATTAAAATGTTTTTTTGTTTTTTTTACTTTTTAGACAGCTCTTAAGTTTTATATGAATACACTATTTTACAAGTTTGCCAACTTTTTATTACACAATTGTCAGAATAAATGAGGCGCGTTATATTTTTTACAGGCAGAGAGGAGTAAGGAGAAGAGAAGGTACGAGTCGACCCAAAGGCTAATTCTGGCACATTCTAGAAAATGGTCAAGTAAAAGACTGAAGGACATACAGTATGGTTTGCAGGTTTTACTTTCACTGAATCAGACTAGGTGTTTGACACTTGGTGGATTATCTCATATTGGAATGAACAGTATCATCTTTGGTGGTGAATTTTAAATTAGCTTTCAATCATGATCAGGAAACAATAAAGTCTCCTTTTCTATTGACAATGTGAGTAGACTATAAACTCTTTGTACTGTGAGTTAATCATGACGTTGGCTAAACACTCGTGGATCTAATTTACTTGCAGTCGGTGCGTGGCTGACAATACGACTGTTACAACGACTGGAAGCATCCACACGAACTCAAGGATTATCCCCTCACCATCCGCTACCTTGAATATGGCACGGCCCAGGAAGCATATGGCTGCAATCTGTGGCACCCCTCACTGTATGGCGTCCATTTGCTTTTAATTAAACACATGGAGAAGCCACACACTGGTGTGAGACTTGGCAAGGGATTAATAATGAAACAAACTGATATAGGCTATATAATGATGATGTAAGGAAGGCTCACGTGTCAAGAACAATAGGTGCATTACTGAGAACAGAGGCTGGTGTGTGTGCTTCTCATTATATGTGGAGACGATGATTGCAGTGAGACACATCCAAGCTTTCAGTTGATGTGACTAATGTTGTAGTTTGAAGACTTGCTAACTGCAGGGGAGAGTCCATATTTTCAAACCAAGCCATCAGCAGTCTGACATAATGTATCTCACATGTTTACGCAGCTGGTTTTACCCTATGGCTGACTAAATGAGGACTCTTTTCCTCCCCGTCTGGGAGTTATCCGAGTGTCCCAGAGTAAACATGAAAACTCAAGCACACGCCTTGGAAGTTGAGGTTAGGTGAAGTAAACGTAGTAATGTGCCAACCATGTCAACAGCATTAGCGCTTCAACGCCTCTAATCAAGAGATTGGTGTTCACACACCTTGCTCCAAACATATGCGTGTATGTGTGTATGTGTGTGGATTAGGGGGGCTAGTGGCAGTAATCCCCTGACCACATGGACGTCAGAGGCAATCCAATTTACAGTATGACAGTTCTTAACGCATACAGATACAATCTGTTATACTGTACATGCCAATAAATACATGCCAATCTTAATGGCTACTAACTAGTGAAAAGTAGTGATTTATAAAATTGGGCTGCACCATTAACAGTTCAGAAAAATGTAAATCAGTCGCTGGAAAACATCTGTAGCGCCATCAAATGCAATCAAAATCAAAGTTATCATAAAGTTATAGTATCACAAGCTACCAAATATAAGTTTTATGGGGTTAAATTAAACTGCCAGTTCTTTGTTGGTATGACTGTTTTATTTATGCATGAAGATGAAGAAAAAAAGTTTCAGATTTAGATTTAGTATTCATACAGTTGTAAAGACTAGAAAGTATCTGATTGTGCTAAGCTAACCATAACTGATGTTGGTCTTTTTTATTTATGTTATTGGCGTAATGTTTTGTAATTTGGGATATATTGAGATGTTTTTGTGAAATGTAAATGAAAAACCTTCTCAGTTTAAATAGTTTGATTCACAGCATTTTGTGTCAACTATATCTTCCCCCTTTACTCTTCACTCTAAATGAGAAGCTAGCAGTTGGTTCAGTTAGCTACACAACAGTTACAATTTGTAGGTAAAATGTATAAATACTGTATTAAGTAACAGCTAATCTATCTCTCTAAGACTTTGTTTGTGTGATGCAACTCATTGTAATTTAGTGATACTTCAATCTCTAAGTAACAACAAGGCTACAAGTGAACCTGCTAACTGTGGATGCAACCAGCTTCAGATTTAAAACCAAAAGCTCTGGACCCAATTGTCAGCAATTCCCAACTTTTAAGGGCTGATGCAATAAACCAGAGTTTCAGTGGAATACTTTGTATGTCTGCAGGGTAATTGAGCTGTATAGGTTTGAATGTGACCGCACTCATTACCATCCAAGCATACCGTATATTAACAATCCAGTGGAGGATAACTCTCTAATCAACCTCTACACCACATTATCATTCATTTATGCATTAAACAGATGGAGAAGGTGACTGCTATACACACTTGTACAGACTTGACAAATGTGTTGTCATGCTCTAGAGAGAATCACCAGCTGTCAGTCAAATCACTCACTGAAATACTCCTTTATTCCAAATGCAGGACCAGGTCAGCCAAATAAAACATGCATAAGTTGTTTTTGTCATTTTCTATCTCTACATTATAGATATTTAATACATAAATGATTCTATCCATACAAAATATAAAAATATGTGCGGCCTCATTTACAACCATATTTACACTGACTTCCTTAACTTAAGTGAAATTATTAATTCATTTATCTATGTACACACTATGAACTGAATACAATAGTACAGTATATCCTATATCTAAATCACATTGCATGAAAAAGCTACTGTACCAAACCGACTATCTTGCACACTTGTTTGCTGCATGGAAGTGATGATTAAAAAGAATTGCACATCAGCTTTTGATAAATGTTGTGACTTGGTAGAACTGCACATGTAACTGTTAGCCTTAATACTCAGGAGATATTCCGAAACATTAAAATGAACAAACATGCAAACACTGGTGCTTTTTCACTGTTTACCGACTGTAATTCATCACTGACTTTCAATTACATGATATTCAACACTCAACAACACTGAATAAATGGACTGGGTGTCATTTTGGGGTGACAATGAGTCATTTCTTTTCTCAGACGTCAGGATGTTAGGAAATAATGCAGTTCTTGCTTTTTCTGCGTTTGCGAGTATGTAACTGCCCGCTACGGTTGGGTCCTCCCATCCCTGTATTGTTGTACTTATGGACGAGCTCCTGGTTGCTGAGGTAGCGCAGCTGGATGGGTCTGGGGATTGGCTCACCTAGGAAGTAACCTTCATCCTCTGATTCGGAGGAAGAAGAGCAGGTGGAGCACCAGTCGTCGTCATCATAATCATCCCAGGAGTATTGGTTTAAGCCTGTGCGCCGGCTGGCCCCTGGATTCTGAAGTGTCAGGTCTGAAGTGGTCCTAGGGCACTGCCTGAAGAGTTGGGGCTGGTATCTTCCCCCTCCTCCTCCTACTCCAAACTCCCTGGCGTTCCTCGGTGGTGGGAAACGGTCGTAATCCTCACAGACGCGCAGCTGTGGTCTTTCTTGAGGTCTTGCCCTCCGCTCTGCCACTAAGTTGAGAGCGTTTTCTGAACGGGAACGCCGGGATCTCCGAGAGCGGTGGTGGTGCCGACGCCTCTGGGGAGTCTCCTCTGGTCCCTCTACCCGCATGTTTGCTCCCCTTCCGCCTACTCCTCCTACACCACCTCCCATCCTGCGCTCACTGATGGGTGGCAGGCGGGCAGCGTTAGCACTGCTCACCAAACTAACTCTATCCTCCTCCTGGAAGGTGAAGCCAGGCGGTAAATGAGTCATACCCATACCCACACCCATGCCAGAGGGGTCACAGTACTGCACCTGGTACTGGGAGGATCTGGGGGGATCCATTTCCATATAGGGCTGATTTGCTGTGAGGCTGTGAAGAGACTCAGAGCTACGAAACTGCACTGAAGAGTTGAGGGTGCCCATGTTGCTCTTCTCTGACACATTCATTCCAGAGTCTTTGCTAAGGTCTGGCATGGAGAAACGAGAAAGGTGCTCCTGACGCTTTCCTCCATCTGCTGAGTTACCTGTAAGGATATAGAGTTGAATTAAAGTCAATTTCACCATTTATTGATTTAATCTGACTATAGCTAGAGAAAATATCTTAATAAAGCAGAGGTCTGATGACTTCTACCATACCCACCTGTTGTGTTGGACAGGGCCAGGGACTCCATGGATCCTCTTGGGGTCTGCTCGAGAGGGGTCAGTTGCTCAGTGAAGTTAAGTGCATTGATTGGGTTCCTGCTTCTCGCAACCTGGGGTGGTGCCGGCGGCCCTGCATCTCTGTCCCGGTCCCTCTGGAAGCCGTGCAGACTGATGGAGCGCTTATCTGAGGAGAAGCTGTTGTTGTGCTGAGAGCAATGGGACACCTCAGTGAAGCTCTTTTGGGTCCTCAGCTTGGGTGGATAGTACTCCTCTGGACCTGGCTGTTGGAACCACGTCTCAGTCAGAGAGTGGCCCTTCATTGCTGAGACGGGAGGTCTCTTTAAACCTCCGTTCTCCTTGATCCTGTGATCCTGCTGTTGATTGGTCTGTCCAGCGCAGGCAGGGTTATAGGAAGTCCTGACATTGCACTGACTAAGGAGCTGGAGAGGGGTGGGGTTGGCAATCTGGTCTGTTTGGGATTCATATTTGTAGCCATCCCCTGCTTGCTTCTGGTTCTGCCAGGCAGGTGGCTCACGAGTCAAACTGGGGGTTTGGCTGGAGAGACTCAGAAGATCCATTTGTAAAGACAGTGGGTCCACCTCCCCTGAGAATCTCTCCGCCTGCACTCCACCCCCTCCTCCACCACTCTTTCCCCCCTTTGAGCTGCGTCTGGACTCTCTGGTTGAGCGAGCGCTTTGGAAGGCAGAGTCAGAGGAGTCTGAGCCATTGGGCTCCTCCCCCAGACTACAGGAGCGGGAGCAGAAAATTTGACCCTGCTTGGGCAGGAAGGGGCGACCCAGCAGGGAATGTTTACAGCGGGCGCAGCAAAAGCAGTCCTCTGTGGCATGCCAGTGCTGCCCATCATACGTCATCTGGCCTTGGTCAATGCCTGCATGAAAGATAAAGAGTACACAGGGTTTACATAAAATGACAGCTTGTGGGACTCGTGCAAATGTACAATTATGATACAAAGCACCATGCCTTAATCAAAGAGTTTGAAATTAAACATCTTAACATCCTTATTAAAAATGCAGTTTTAAGTGAAAACAGAAGCATATTACAAGTTGCTTGTGTGAGAAAATAAAGTTAGAGGCTGTAACTTAACTGTGCTTGGGGGCAAACTCTTTATAGAGCTTGCTCAGCATTGAATAAACACATTGCATTTTGAGTGTGTTTGCAGTTGTTACAGGGGGAAAAAAACAGGATACAATGGAAACAGCTTATAGTGATCACGGTCACAGGGATCAGCTGCTTAAATGGATCAAAAAGCTTGGGACAAAATAATTCCTATACAAATACTGTTTAAATAATTTGCTTATAGTAATCAGATAGTCCGCTTTAGTGTTCATTTTTCACACATGACAACATATGGGAAAAAATTAATATGGTAATCCTATTTTTTTATTCCCATGATACACAAGTGATATGTACTTAGTGGCTGCAACACCATTATTGCCTCGCTGTAACTTGTCTACTTCAGCTGGTTACTTGAGGCTGGTGCCACGTACACATTGCAATCATGATGGGAAAAAGAAAGTAATTTTCTCTCAATGAAAAATGTAGTCTCCTCGAAGCTTATGACAATAAAAAAGGGGAAAGAAATCTGAGGAAAGGATCACCGGTCTGTTCGCCTGTTCTGCCGCCGGGGGAAAGAAGGAACTTGTCATTGGCAAAAGTTAGAACTCCTGCTGCTTCAAAAATGTGCGCACACTGAGTTTGAAACAGCTGTACTGTAATTTGAAACAGTCAATAAAATTCAGTGAATGGCAAAGCTGTCTGTTTCATTACTTTATATTCATGTAGGCTAATAAATATACATAAATGAAAGAAAAAAAATGTGGTTATAATAATTATCCGCTTAAAGTGATCAATTTAACCTGGACAGATGTGATCACTATAAGCGGTTTCCATTGTATTTGGTAATGGCTGCCATCTGGTTCAAGCTTGTTTTCTGATGGTTTCAATTTATAATCACTTGTGTTTTTGAAGCAAATACTTTTCTATATCCTGTCTGAAAAATAATTACAGAGCTAATTTGTTGAGCGTGTGTGCCAAAAACACACCTGGGCATCCTGCTATGACACACACACATTTCTAAACAAAAGATGGCATGGGGCCAAGAGGTGCTAATATGAAGCTTTCCTGCTGAAAAATATCTCAGTGTCTTGTCTCAGTGAGTTTGCCTCAAAAACGCTTGAGTGCTCTCAGGTCGTGAGATGATTATGTTTTTGTTTAACGGACTCTTGGTGCATCTGCCTGTGATATAAAAAACAAATCCTGAAGGTGAAAAGTCACCTGATACCGTCACGTCTTTACCCCAGGTTGGCTTCATGCTGCATGATACATATTTCTGTACTCAAGCTGAGGTCTATGCTGTCCTTTGCTCTGAGCCTTTGCTATAAATGCATGACTATGAATGACATCATTCAGTGATAAATTGCTAAAAACCAGGCCACCTCTCTACTGTAATTATTTCTCCTTTGTGTGACTCTTGATTTAAAAATGAGGTCACTCATCCTCCTTAAAAAAAAAAAAAAAAAATCAGCCCAATCTTCCACTTTTTCCATACATGTATCTAGCAATATCATATTCTTTTTTTTAAGCATTCCTTTGTGAGACCTGTTGGTGATTAATACAGTTTGTATTAACAGTGACAGATAAGGGGCAGCAGTGCAGCCTACCAATATGTTCCCCACAGGAGTCGCAGTACTCGGCATAGAGGGACTCAAAGCAGGAGCAGCAGTAGGGCCGTCCCTCCTTCATGATGTAGCGTTGGCCCCCCAACACCGTTTCGCACTCGAAACAGCAGAAGTGCTTCATGTGCCAGTGACGCCCCTCTGCCTCAGTGCACTCATCCGCCAGGATGATCTAAGAAGGGAGAGATAAGAGTATCGTTTATCACTGGTCCTTGGAGGTAAAACCTCAGTTGGGTTATTACTGGGTGCTGAATGACAGGACAAAGAATCGGGTCCTTCTCCCTCCCTCCCTCCCTCCCCCTCCATAGGCACCACTTTCTCCTCTGTAGCACCTCTAAGTAGTCTTAGATCATCCTCTTTGTCACTGAATTGTGTAGGCGGCTAATGCGAGTGGGGAGTTGGTGAAACCTAGACGGTGCTTTTACTTTTAATTACACTGATGTTAAAACACAGGGGTGCTTTTTAAGTGCTAGCAGTGTCTTTGTCCCCATTTAAAGAGCGAGCAAGTCAGTGTAAATGGTTGGAAGCTCAAGATGTTGGTATTTCCATTAGACTGGAAAAAATGTTGCATGTGTTAAACTGTGACAGGGTGTGTTGGGCAGCAAAGCCTGTGAGCATCATATGACAGTATTTTGGTGTGTATGTAGGCATGCATATGCACTGAATGCGTGCGTGTAATTATTTTATAAATAGCTCTACAGACTCCGTCCCACATTACAGGCACAGTATGTTCGAGGAGGTGATATATGTATCTGTTAACACATGATCACCCATGTGCAGGCATGTGCGTGCGCTTGTTGCGGGCGTCTACCTCATCGCAGGCGGTGCAGCGCGGCTTCAGTCGCTCAGCGTGGTGCCGGCCGCAGTAGATCTTCCCGTCCTGGTAAAAGTAGATGAGGTCCACCAGGAGCTCGTTGCACATGCTGCACACGAAGCAGGCAGGGTGCCAACACATGGCATGACCGGCGCGGGACGCAAACACAGCAATGTCACCACCATTTATCTGGCCTCCGCACTAAAAGGAGATAGAAGAGAATTTTTGAGAAAAGTGTGAAATATTCCCTTAGATAACATTGCTCTGATGTGTTAACAAAACTGTACATCATATTATAAATAAGTGGAAAAGGTCACACAACATTCTTAAGGCTTGTGCATGATGTGTTATTACTATTTCTTTGTGACAGTGACTAAGAAAGTTCATTACTTCAAGTCATATGACACCTACCGGCCAAGAATACCATTAACTAACAGTAAAGATTTAAAAAACTGTAAAACATCTGATATAGTTTTTTTCTGAGTGTCACAAACACTCTAAAATGACTGTTAGTGTTATTACCAGCAGTTAGCCTTCCGAGCTGGGGCGGTAGAGCTGAAACTATTATTCAATTCATTGATTAGATTTTCAAGCAAAAACTTTTTAGTTGCTTTTTAAAAAGGATGCATGGAGGTGAGTGCGCTTTGTGAGAATGCTCATTGGAATGAATAGAGCACCATTGAGGAAACACTGTATCCAGTTTTTTTTAATGCATCCATGGTTCAAGGGTCCCATTAAGTATAATTATTGCTCCTTAATGCGATGGAATTCTTGTTAAATCAAGCAGCGGAGCATTAGACAGTAAGAATTCAGTTTAAAATGTGAACCAATTGGCTATTAGTAATAGAGAACAGGTTGGTGATTCGATAAGAATGGCAACAAGGTAATAATTTAATAGCTGGATGTTTTTAGTTACAGCTAATAGTGCAGAATAAGGCCATCAGTGATGAACCCGTTTCCAAGAAGGTTCAAGTGCACATTTCCTGAGATCTTCAATGAGGTCGGTATTGGCACTGATAACGATCCAGTGTTTCAGATTGATGCATAGCTATCTATAACACAGTAACACTAAATTAAGAGCACAAGGGTGTGTTTATGTATGTGGGGAAAGGGAAGGGAAGCTCAAGACAGACAAGGGAAAGTTGAGTGGCTGCTGAAGGACATTGGAGGGGGCAGAGGGGAGGAATAAAAATGGAGAGAGATATAGGAGGAGATTGAGATCAGCACAGAGGTGTAAGGGTACAGAAGGCAGAAAGATGAATGATAGGTAGTGCTAAGGAGACGGGGGGGGGGGGGTCAGGTAGGCAAAGTAGATTTAGAGGGATGGAAAGATAGAGGCAGAGGGAGAGTTACAATCAGGTTATCTAACTGGCACATAGCCGTACTGCTGCAAGGAGGCAGGGGTAGGGGTGGGGGGGGGGTTCAATCAATACACAGTCTCTCGACAATCTGCTCTTTCACGTGTGTGTGTGTGTGTGTGTGTGTGCTGTCTCCTGAGCGAAACATGAAACACAAGCTGTAAAGCAGCTATACACCCGGGGCACCAACATAACAGAGAGCAGCTCCACTTGCTGTACAAAGTAACAAATGGCTAACGGATGCTAGAGCGCGCTAGTTTGTTGTTAAAAGATGGTTCTCCATTGCACTTTGTAGTCCCATAAGGCCTCTACATGTAGAAAAACAGCAAATATTTGATGGGACGCTTGGCGCTGCTGGAAGATTTAGGGCCGTTTTAAACTGTCACTCAGTTCTCTGAGGCATTATGTAAGGCTGTTTTAAGACAAATGCTGGGATTGTTTGAGTGTGACAGATCATATGGCAGCAGGAAGAATGAGACAACACACACACACACACACAGAGACAAAGACACACATACACCAGCTCAGGACCTTGTCAAAGGCAAGACTTCCATAACGCATTGAAGTGAGATGGACGAGGTCACTACCATGTTATAAAAGCAGATGACTGTTGCATCTCTGCCCTTTTATAAGTCAACATAAAGCACCTCTCATACATCATAACAAAAGCCTGAAATGCCAGAAGGCTGCGCAGTATGTCCGTCCCACGATTCATTGCTTTCATTCCACTGGCCACATGACACGCCTTTGATCTTGTCACACTTAATTCACTCTTGTCACGGGACGCGACGCAGACATGACATTTAGAAGAGAAAACGACAGGCTACTCTCAGATCATCTTTGATCTTGTTATATATCCTTCCTGCTGGAGGAAACGGTGCAAAAATGATGTTCTGATGTTCATGTCAGCTACCTGCTCGCAGATCGCCCCCGTCATTGTCACGGGGAACGGCCGGACGTTGCCTCGGCCCAGGTTTTCCCGTTTCCGTTGGTTACTGAAGAGCTTCAGTTCTCGCTTCTCCTCGTCGTCCAGACTGTTGCAGTAGCGTACCTTAAAAAAAAAAGACATTTTCATGTTAAAATCACATGACAAGACCAAAATCAACAATGCATTAGTCCATCTCTGAATACTTTTACAACTAACCCGAGCCCCAAGCCCTTTGTCCATTCTGAATAAGAAATCTTTAAAAACGGGGTCGCCAATGTGTAGTTTCAGTTTTAAAAAAGTAGTAGTTTTTAGCAAACGTTACCCAAACAGGGATGAATAATTTATTTGTTGGGGACTTCTTTCAGCCAAAATGGTGTATGTTGTATTGACTCAAGATAAACTAGAGTACCCCTGTTCATGTTAATAAAGGAACATGTCACCCAGTGATTTTAAACTAGGTTAGGTAATGTTTTTTAGAAGAATTTTTGTTTATTGTTGAAATTCTCTGTCCATCCTGACAGCAATCAATAAATAAAACGGTGTGACAATAAAAAAAGAAGAAAATCCAGTATCTGTAGCTGGTGCATGCCTGTTATATGTCAGTCCAATCATTTCATTCTCCCTGAATAAAATGGTTGGACGGGCTACCTGCCTGTCAGCCTAGCTATCTGCGTATCTGTGTGCACTCTGCCTGTGCACTCATTGAATGAATGACAGAAAGTTTGGGGGTCAGGTGGGCAGTGGGATACTGACAGATAGTGAAGTGAGGGGGCACTGCTTGAATTGTAGAAGGAGAGAAGAAAAAGCATGAATATCGAATGAAAAGCAACATGTGATGGTCAGACTGTTGCCTGTAGTCCGAGGAGAAACTGAACAGACATGATCTTATCAACAACGAGGCCAAAGCACGAGACTTTCAGTGGAAGTAAACTCGGTTCCCAGAAGTGAAACACAATATCACTCAAATAAATGCAGGGAGATGTGACATTTGTTACTTCAAACAGGTGAGATATGGTTCTGTTTACTATAGGTTGTTGTGCCTTGAAAGGAAGATATGTGTGTGTGAGTGAGTGCAGTAGTGTATAAAGCATATGCATATATCCATGCCTGTTTATTTTCAAATTCTGGCTTTTTTTTGCCTTTTCTGGAGCACTACATACCCTGCCTTTACCTTTCAACTGAATTCCCTGCTATGAATCACAAATTAAATTAAATGCAGTCTAGAGCTGCTAAAGGCTGCTTCTCAGTAACAATACCACTTGTTTATCACAATCACACTAATATCTAAATAGTAGTAATGCTTTATAGAAGTAAAAAACTTCAATTGACAGCTACGCACAAACACTATCTCATTCACACCCATTAAGTAGACAGAGCATTTTTTCTGTGTCTGTCTCCTCCCTACTCCTCTCTTATCTCTGTATTGCCCTGAAGGAGGGGAGGAAGGGAGAGATAGAAGGGTGGATGGATGGATGGAGGTGATGGGGGAGGGGGGGCCAGTTTGGACTCTCACCTCATTGTCGTGGGGCGGTAGCTGATGGAGCAGCTGTTTGATGCGGTATTTCTCTCCTGGGCTGTTCACATAGGGCACCTTGTCCTCGGGCAGGGAGCTGTAGTACTGGTGAACCTGACAAAGAGAAGAGGGGATGTATTAGGAGCTTACAAAAACCTGCAGTATATGAAGTAGATAAGAAACTTTAAGTACATTTTGATTAAAATATTGACATTTTTTGTCTATAAAATATCAGAAAATAAGGACAAATGTTCATCAAGAGTTCCCCAAGTCCAAGATAGCAACTTCTAATGAACCATTTTGTCAGTTCAACAGTGGAATAACCAAACAGGATTTAATTCATTATGATATGAGATTAGAAACACTGAAATCCTCAAATTGAAGAAGGTGGCATTTTTATTTGAGAAATTAAAAACATAATTAGCGGATTATTAAAAATATCCGTTTAATATTGTCAGTATTAAATGTTTCAACTGCACCAAGACAAAATTAACAAGATCTAAAAGCAGAAGTGACCAACACGCACACACACTTAAAATCACTCTGATTTATGGCCCACCGGTGGAGACTTAATGGAACCTCATCTCTCCATCTCTGCACATCGACAGGGGAATGTATTAGTGACCTGTCAAATGTGCACACCCTCTCGCACACGTACACACACACACAAAAGGGCAAACAAGTGATTAACACATATGCATGTAGCAGTGTGTGTGTGCATGCGAATGCGTGCGACGGGAGGATTAATGCTAATCTGGCCGTACCAAATTACTTGGACATTCTTTACATTATAGAGGCAGACAATGAATGCTATCTCCCTGTTATTTATTGCGGTCCTTCTATTGCACTGTAACAGGGGGGCCGGGGTATAACAGAGGTCAGGCAGTCATACATGAATGTGATTGGGTGGGTGGGTTTTGTGGGGGACCACGAAAGCCACAGGATTTTAAAAGGGAGATTTGAAGACAAAGGTCAAATAAAAATAAAGGGGAAGTGTGGATAGAAAAATAAAGACAGGATAAAAATGTTAGATGGACAGAGAGAGAGGAGTAGCAGGACAGAGAATGAGAAAATAGAATGAGACGAACGAAAAAAGAAAGAGTGGGAGATAAAGCAAAGACTTGGAATGCAAAGAGAGAAAACATGATCGATACCTGCTGACTGGGTCACGGCAATCTCAATAACATATCTGTCTGCTGAATAGATCTACTGACTAGAGGCCATCAGCTTTGTCCTTGGCAGTCACACACAGTCTGTCACACATATTAACTAGAATAATGCAGTATGCATTGACTCAAAAACGCCTACACAACCAATGTCAAAATTATATCTCTTTAACAAAGTTTCATTGTCCCGCAGCAGTAGCATCACTTTATGTATCAAGGGCAGCGTGGTGTCTATATTTCCTTTAAGTAGCCTTATACAAGCATGTTTATTGTTAGGATGAATTTATAGCGGGAGTCTCTTGTTGTAAGTGTAACCTAATTCCTTCTGCTCTGCTTTTGTTGGCTTCCACCGGTGTTGGCAAGGGAGGCAGGATCTGTGTCCAGCAGCACGGCTCAGGACGCCCAGAGGGGATCTCAGGATTGTCCATAAAAGACTGACTGTGGTCAAGCACAGATAAATCACGCAGGGCCTATATGCACATAAGAAAAACACACACACATACGTATGCTACCAGACACACACACCCACACACTTAATGATAAATTACAAAACACGCTTCCAACCACAACAGGGTTAACAATCTGGAGGTGAAAGGCACACTGCCCCGAGGAAAAATAAGGACGGATACACACACACACGCATGCACACAAGCAGAACATAATGGACACATGATTGCAGCGAGAGCCAGGAGGAGCAGCTTGTGATAATAACTGTAATCGAAAGCAGGCGAAACTAAAGACAGGGCAGAATTTGGAACTGTACTGAAAGGAGTGTTTTTAAAAGCTGAGGCAAATGCTAGGACTTCTGCAAACTGAGTGACAAGAGTGATCGCTTCACACAGCTGGTTTCTATTGCTGTTAATGGCCAGACATCCAGAGGAAAAGACACCACCAGGCACCAGTCCTCACATTCTCTCAACAAGCCACTTTACAGTGGTTAGTGGACACAGATATTATATTGTTGAGAAAACACTGGTAGTAAAAGCCAAACATGGTGGGAAAGATGGTGTTTTCATAGTGAAGGGGGCAGATTTAATGGCTTTGTTTTCTTTTTCTGTCCATCTTTGCTGAGATGTACAAAAGGCCTGAGATGGATTAATTCAGCATGAAATATAAATGTCTTCTCAAGTGCAGGTGCTATATTAAGCCATTTTTACTATAGTCATGCTAGCGGTGAGATTGAATTTATGCTAGCATGCTGTTGTTAAGCACATCATTTTTGTCATTATTATCCATTCAATTGTAAGACATCTGTAGTTAATTTAGTGTCAAACTATTATATAGCTGTTGTAATATGTCCTTCTAGATCCAAGTGGTGGACTGAATGACAGACATTTCCATTACTTGAACCGCAATGCTAGCTTAAATAGGTTTCTTCTGATTTTCAATTGAAAAGTGCTTATTCACAGCTGTAATCAAGTATGGTCAGTAGCTGTCAGTTTTTATAGTCCTTAAACTCTGACTTGTATGCCTCTAATTGTCCGAAGTAACATTCTGGAGCAAACTGCCCTCAGGTATCTTTCAGACCGCGTCTTTTGTTGTTTGAATGTTAATTTATTCACATCCGATCTGCGGGACCATTTGAGAACCTGGAAAGACTTCTCGCTTGCATGAGTAACCCTGATCTGAATTTCTATTTGAATATTGCATATATCAGCGGTTTGAAAAAGCATACTTCATGTTTGACTGCAAATTAAAATCAGACCCTGCTATATGCTGAGCAGACTCTGCACATTATACTGTAGCTACGTGATGGTTGAAATAACAAACAAAAAAAAACACACCAGTTGCAGGCCACTGCTGAGTAACATTCTTGGCCTTGACAAGCTGCGACTTGGCAACATCCAAGAATTTTATTTGTGAGGGATGGAGAGCTGAGGGGAGACAGTGGGAGAGAGAATATTGGCAGGCCCTTCTTCACGCTGCAGCTCAATAACATCTCCAACACACTCAATAATGAAATATGTCTGTATGTCAGCAGTTGGTGAAACGCAATTGAGGCTGAGACAGTCCCTTACTTACTTTCTATAAATATGGACACACAGACACACACAAGTCACACACACACACACACACACACACACACACACACACACACACACAAGTCACACACAAGTCACACCTAAGTGCTGATATATCTGACTTGTCCCTCATAATCCCTAAGATATACCTGATTGAATGCCGCAGTCCTGGTTTGAAATCTCTTGTTACAGAGTGGCGACTTTACACCACTGCTGGCTAAATAGTAGGCTCATACAGAGCACTGCCTCCCTACGGGGAAACTTAAACCCACCGTTTAGATCCTGGAGATTAGCCTTGTGTTCACCATCTCCCTCGCTTCTCACTCTGTCTCTACCTCGCGTCGAGGAAGTACCGGGTGATGAAAAGCCCCACATCATACTTTCACTCCTCTATGACAGGTTAGGCAATATATATCCACAGCCTGAATAACTTAGATAGAATAGATATTACTATAGCTTAAGACCCCTCATGAAACTATGATCTTAATTGTCACATTTTTTCAAAATCAAAAGCTAAAACCGCAATAAATCTTGTGTTTTCAAGGTGGGTTATAGCATTGTGCTATTTTAAAGCCGCACAGCCCATTTTCCGTAATGGCTTGACTGCTCCTGAGGTCATATTGCCACTAGACGAGAACCTAATTGACTTCAGGGTTAGATGTGTGACCCTGGAGGGGGATGAAAAATAGCTGTGCTCAGTCCTCGGAGGTGAAAACGGGGCTGTGCCAGCATTGTATTGACCAGTTCATTGCTCTCAGCTCATCAACAAAATGAATCCAGCTTCTATAAACACTTCTATTGTCCTCCAAAACTGGAAACCCTCCCACATGTGCACACCAACAGCTCAGTGGAGCATCGTAAAAGAGGATTTTCTTGGATGTGCACAGGGCCATTTAATATGTTTGTGTATTACACAAGCTTAGCTGAACTGCTGTGAGGGCGATGAAGCCTACTGTAAACATGTTTGCAGGCAGAATGAATTGGAGATTAATTTAACTGTAGGAACAACATAATCCTTGTTATCCATTAGCCAAAAAAGGCATAGTCAGCGTAACTGGTGAGCGATCATATGTCGAGATGCAGGTCTAATGGGCATGTAAAAACAAAATCCCTAAAAGTGATTTATATCAGAAAATGTCTGACCAAGGAACAAGTAAACATGACTAAGAATTGGACCAGGCATTCCTGCCAGCTTTCAGTACTTGGCAGTTTTTGATACTCACTATGGAAACATTTTGGTCGGTACTCAAAAAAGCATTAAGATTTCATAACCAGCCTTCGTTCAGTGTGACTGCAATGTGATCCATGTCTGAAGGACCTGAATTGCAGATGCACTCTGTTCTTCACACTTAATATATAAACTACAAACATCTGGCAGAAACTGCACAAAGCTGCAAGCTGAAAAGCCAAAGTCTGAAGCCCAGTACAAGAAGTTTAATCATTTTTCTTTTGCTTAGTCATTGTTTAGCCATTTAATGAACTTTTGGAGAACATGCTACCGGTGTGAATGGAAACTCATGTCTTCCACTGTGAGTGTGACATACCTGCTCAGGTTTAAGTCCAGGTGGTACCCAGGCGTACTCCTCCAGAGCACAGCCGGAGTCATCGTCAGAGGTAGAGTTCCTCTGGAAGTCGTACATCAGCTTGGTGACCGTCTTCTCCATTTCTACAGGCATGGTTGTCACTGCATGCTCCTCACGACGACACTTACAGTGCACACAGATCTTCCTATCATGGATAAACACAGACAAGTAACAGCCATTAGGATGATAGATGACAAAGAACATCTGCAGTGTGTCATGTAGTACGTAGACTACAATGTTGCTCAACGGGCATGTATTAATTAAAGATTTAAGAGAATAAGAGTGCCTGATGACATTTAAGAACCCTCTAAATGATGCTGTTCAAAACTGTGAATAGTGGTTTGACAGGTAGATTTAAACTCATTATATTTCAAAATCAGTGAAAACAACTATTAAATCACTGTGTAAAGAGAACTACATTTACAATGATAAGGTTTAGAAACAGGGCGTCATGCTGTTTGGGCCATTAATCACAGAAAATAAAAATGACCCATATTGCTTTTTCAAAAGGAAACCACCTGTGAAAAAAGTAAAATATCATCCAACCTACTTGGTTGCTGGCATAGTAAAGCCCCACTGAAAATTCTTTAAAACCTTGACTTTTGCTTAAAACCAGATGGGGCCTCTACCCATAAGGGATGTGAAATCCACATAGTTCAAAGGTTAAGGCTTCCCACTGCACTTCTCACAGTAAAATGTGGTTGCCACAAATACAATGCGCAACAATCCACTGAGGCACCAAGAACAAGGATATAATCACAAACAGACTATGGAAATTAGCAGAATCCAGCCAGTGACAGTGATGGAAAGCAGTATTGTACACATAAACCAACACACACACACTTCTCTATGTACAAAATTAACAAGAAACATTAGCAGATGCTAAGTCAGGACAGTGCTCCGCTCTCATTAGCCAAGCGGACACACCCAGCCGTGAAATGGAAAGTATCAATGTGTGAGTTTCCATGGAAAAGATGGTGTTTGTCACTGACAAACTCTTCCTCCTCCCTGCTCTTTTATCTCCAGGCATGTCCAGAGAGTCATAAAGAGAGTTGTTATATTTCATAGACTCAAACAACTATTCTGCAGTGTTGTTATAAGAAATAATGGGATTAACAGCCAAAAATGACTCCTTGGAGAATGACACAGGAGTTGTGAGACATCTCAGAAAAAGCAGAGCAGGATGTGGGTTAAATACCTCAGTGCATGAATTAAAAAAGGAATATAGGCCACCTTCATCAGCTCATGATGCAAAGGGAGGAGACACTGCATACATACAGATTCCCATGTCCTTGACAGCTGTAAAGGTTTGTTCATACTCACATGAGACACTGTGGTGTGGCGCATGAGGTATGAGCATGTACAGAGGCACTTATGCTCAATGTCTTCCTTGTTGCAGTATATTATGAAATGCCAAACATTTCCAGTCTAGTTCAGTGGTGTTGCAACGCTATTTTCCTGTTTTGTTGCATGCAAGTAAAAGAGAAAACATGTGCCATGAAAGGAACTAAAACAGAGCCAAATTAACAGTGGGTAACACAGACATACTGTCAAATATTGCATTTGTGTACTGTAATTATTGTTGCTTGTCTGTCTCTGAATGTTTAATGAACTGGGACAGTCATCCAAGCTTCACCAAAATCAGCAGGACCACTTGTGCAGCGCGTGCTCCGTTACAAAAATTCAGAGGTGCATGACAAAGTGCCACAAAAAACGGAGCCTTCTTGCATGATGTGAAAGATGCAATGATGTCATTTTTGATATGCGCACCCTCATGCGGGAACAATGCGTCGAGCTTAAACCTAGCTTAAGCCCCCACATGAAGAGGAAACTCTGGGTGGCCAGAAGGTCGCATCTCACTAACCCGTGTTGCCCCTCAGGCAGCCAAAACAGGGAGCCAATCCCATTACCTTCCCAGACGGATGCCTGCCTGTCTGACAGACTACCCTATAGAGGAGCTTAAGGACACTCAAGGCACCGTTTGACAGACTGACAGCTTGGTTGGCTGAGGATCTGTTAATGTAAAGTGCTTGGAGCGCACACAACACCCTGTGGAGAGCTGGCCAAGCTTTACCTTGTCTCTTGTTCAAAAAAGCACTTCTTGTCCAAGGTTTCGTCCTGGTTAACAAAGCACTTCAGTCTATTTGGCTAAGAACTGATGGATTTTGATGATAGAGCTGACATTGGAAATACTTGGAAACCTCTTGTAGCACTCTAAGTAAAACATCCCACTGACATGCCTCAACTGGTCATATGACATGTAATCCTTAAAAAGAAAATATACAAATATAAAAAGGTCTGAAGTTGGATGAAATCTCCATCACCACTTGAGATTCCTTACCATCCGCCAGAACCCTTAACAGCCTATTACTGTCAGCTCCTTCCTTCAACATTGCCCTGAGCAAAAAGGCAGACCTCTGCTGTCATTGCGGAAGGGCACGCCACCAGCTTCACAAAATGACTCCATAAACATTAGCAAACCACATCAAGTGGCCAGATACGACTTCCATGAATATTGAACGATATGATAAATGGAGCTGCGATACAGCTCAGACAGACAAAGTTGTCAAGTAGCTGTCAGGCAAGCTGAGTGTTAGGAAGGCGTGTGGAAAATCCCTGTCCCAGTGGCATAACGCTATAGCCAGGGGCAACACAGCTGGGCTCATTACAGCCCAGCATCTTCACCATTATTACTAATTTAATGCTGATTAACTGGTTCGCACACATATGTTCCATGTATCTACTGGAGCACACTCACAGCTTAGAAGAATGAGAATAATGAGACGGAAGTGCAAAATGATGGCACCAAAAAGGATTAAATTCGAATGTGCACCTCTCTCGCTCTTCTGACATGCTGCCAGGTGTTTGGCAGTTATTTCTGCCTTGGGGTGAGGAGGGACTCTTGGAGATAAGAGTATACAAATAGCCAGAAGGAGCAGAGTGGACCTGAAGGAAAGCATTTCACACTGCATTCTTCTGACAGGACACATCACAACCTCACACTTTGCCTCCAAGTTAAACTCCACAGAGACTGTAACAGGCGGAGAGGCTTGCAACCTTTAGAGCAATACACCTCTCCAACCCACTCTCTGAATACAGATGTGTGATGACCTTTCTCATGTGATTCACCTTGCAAACATCTGATCTCCTAACATCAGTGCTGGCAGAGATACTGTAGGTTTACAGGGGCCTGTTGCTCCTTCCCTCCCCTTCTCTCCTCATGATTTACAACACGCTTCATGCACATGCCTGGGATTTCCCCTCCACTGAAACTAAATCCCAGAGCTTCCCCTTGTAATCTACATGATTTCAATTACAAGAGATTTGGGGACTCTAGTAATACCAGTCAAGTACATCACTGACGCCTCATAAATGACTGTGAGGTAAAGAGAAGGAGGTTAAGAGGCCGGTTTTCTCTTGTGACTGAACTTTTTCATCCCCCCGGGAGATGTAAAGGCTGACATATCATTGGCCAGTTGGAGTGTGAGGTTTGTTCAAGACCTGGGGGGTATGTTGTTGGATAGTAATCTTTGTGACCATGTTGTCAGTGGACAATCATTCACCGTTTCAGGTTAATTATCATCGTCCTGTTCCTCTCGATTAGCCCTGTAACCCAGGTAACAGGTTGCTTTAATACGTAACTAGTGTTTGATAAGCCCCCTGACAGTCTTTGGCCAAACCATAGACAGTAGTTTGACTGAACAAGTTTTTCATTGATTAAAGATAACAGGGAGCTATCAGAAATGATCTTCTCAACAAAGAGAAAGAGTTAGGGGTAGGGTTAGAAGACTATTCAACGTGAGCTTTAGAAAACATTTGATTCAACTTCATTCGAGATCCAGTAGTAGAAATGCAGCCTTCAGAGGGTTTGAAGCAGGAATTTAATTCCACATTCATTCCTGAGCAACTCCCAAAACCGCTGCAGCTTTTCCATGGCATCACTCTAGATGGTCAGATTAAAATCCCATCTTTAAATGACGGCTCTGCACCAAAGTGGAAGACAGATGACAAAAAAGGAGAGCACGGAGGACAGAACAGCTGGGTGTACACTGCAGCCAAGTCTTCTTTTTTCTTCATGCTTCTGCTTTTGTTTTCTTTGGAGGCAGTGGTGGGAGAAGAGGAGGACAGACTCTTTTCTCTTTAAATGTCCTTTTTCGTTTGGTGGATGCAATGTTTCCGTTCAGTGTTTTGAAGCCGTTGTCGGAATTATCAAGGGGCCTTAACGAACAGCTCTGTTTTCACAAATGACCAAAGTATAACACTACAAAGTCTCTGGGTTGCATGTCGACTTCAGAGCCATTAGGATTTAATCATAGCAAAACATGACTGGAGGTGTTCCCGACAAGAATCAGGCTCGACAAAGACGTTTTCCATTAGCGGCCAATTAGTAAGAACCAGATGCAACGTGTTCCAGAGGACAGAGATTAGGCCAGCATTCACCTGTCATAACAAATTATAGAGGGCCAAAGTCCTGTCCTTGTTTCAGTCTAGCCTCTGGTCCACTAGCCTCCACCAGATAATTGTTATTCTGCTCTAAAAAGAACTGAGAAGCATTTGAATTTTAAATTTTTCACTAGCATCCAACAATGACAACTCCCTTAAGCTTTTTTCAAGGGGGACTCCACCAATGTCACACACTGGTACATTTACTGGTCACAAGAAATATGACTGCACTCAACCCATGAACACAGTTGGGTTAGGGTTAGGGTTATGTCAGAATGTCTTCTGTGGCTTTGTGGTTCAAGAAGTTAACCATGATGACGTCTTTTGGGTTATCACTGATTGGGCTTACGATTTAAATTGTGTTACAAATTAAGATTTAAGAGAT
The DNA here is from genome assembly GCF_963691925.1 of Scomber scombrus. NCBI lineage: Eukaryota > Metazoa > Chordata > Actinopteri > Scombriformes > Scombridae > Scomber > Scomber scombrus. Next base: position 8,143,568 of record NC_084972.1, read on the forward strand.
GTGGCCAGGGGGATCTAATGTTATTGAGATGCATTATGGGAAATGTAGGATCCAGTGTTTTTGGAGTTGGGCCCCATAAAGGACAAACTGTTTCTTCAAGTTTTTGTCCATTCTTTCATTGACCTGTCCCACTCTATAGTTATATAGACAATGAAATAGCGGTACCCCTGAAATAGTGCCCTTTAAACTCACGGGGGATGTATGTGTTAAATGCAAATTATTGTTTTCATGTTTGTTGTCCAATGCAGTAGATAGCCATTCAATTTAAACCATGGACAGAAAATGTTTTATGTTTCAGATTATTCAGATTTTCAGGGTCAAGATAAGTTTCTGTGCCACAGTCTAAAATGAGTGAAGCAAGAGCTAACCAACAACTTGGGTGGGACAATATACCTATATAATCTAATCTGCAGTAACTGGTGATTGCAGGTAGGTAAAACACACACAAAAAGGCTACACACATATGCACATGGATGTACACATATCTCTGGATTCAACTGTCACAGCATAACAAGACTGAGCTATTTTCCTGTGAACTGCTCCAGTGAAGAAATTAAAAAAGCTTTGAGTATCATAATTTCCCCTACTCTCTTTCTAAGAATTAAACCGTACAAGATTTTTGTGGCAACTGGGAAGGAGGGAGAATTTTATGTAACATCACACTGGGACGCTTTTCAACCAGAGATACACTACACTTGAGGCTGGATCACATTACTTATTCATTCAGCTTTGACTTGTTCCATAAAGTGACACTACTTTGGATGGGAACAGAGGGAGTCATGGAAGGGACATGCTTCCAACACAACCTCACAGTGCAGGCTTCAGACCAAACTAAGACTTGGTAACTGCGTGGCTGCCAGATCAATAGCTAATACATTAACCAGCAGCATTTACTGAATGAGTGCATGTAGCTCTTGAAACATTTTAGAAGAAAACATCAGAGCAAATCCAGTGTGGCCCCTCTAGGACTTGTATTGGAATAATATATTATTTTTTTGGACTGTGTCAGTGGGAAAAAGCAGTAACTATTAAAGCACTGACATTTTTCCAGAGGCAGTTGTGCATGTCAGAAATAACGGTGGTCTGTCAGTTCAGTTAATGTTTCTGCTGCTCTCAGCCAGTGATACTGCAGCCAGCTGCTGGAGTCACATCATTCATTATTCCCCCGTCAGTCTATTCATGTGCTAATCCACTGACCCTTTACACGGCCAAAAAGTAGCCATCTTAACGGGTCAATTAGCCTGTGATGAATCTTGTAATGTTCTTCTTAAAACAACTGCCATGGACCCTGCGAGTATGCCACTTGTTTCCAAACTCTTACAAATAAGCAGCCAGTTTTATTGGGACGCACTCAACTAATGACAACACAATGAGATTTAACTGGCGAAACATCCTGAAACAAGCTGATTTAGGGAGGAATAAATAGGATTTTTTTCTCTCTCTCTGAACCCTATTTTTTGTTTGTTTACGAAGCAAGCTGAAATCCATATGGCACAGAGGCTACACAACAAAGACTTTCTGGCTAGAAAGCGCACGGTAGCCTGACCATTGCGCTCCGGGAGGTGGGGTGGGGGATAAAAAAGCAGCGAGAACACGTCCATAGAGGGAAAGCTACAGCGCAAGTCCGTCAACTCTGCATCTGGGTGTTATTTCTTTATCCAAATAACACTCCTCTTTAGGGCATGAAGGGGTGAAGTGTATGTTTAAGGATAAAACTTGAAAAATCATGGAGAATGAAAAAACTTAGTTTAAAAAAAAACAACTTTCATTCCTTTTAATTAGACAACAGGCTTTAAAATGTAGTTTTTTTTTATAAGGCAGATTTGTGACACACGTCTCTTTTCCATTACGCACTTCGAGCCCCGAAATGATACAGCTCCAAAACAACAGAAAACACGACCTGCTGCTTACCTTCTTACAAACTGCGGTGGACGGAAGCCATAGCCGTGACCCCGGTGCTGGTTGCGGTGCTGGAGGTTTTAAAACACGTCTTCCTCATTGCAGAAATTGTCGCACCGCTCCAACGCCGCAGCTTTGCCACGAAAACACCCCACTCTCAACCTCACTGTGTGGTGTCTGTACCCCTCCACTTACATTTATCCCCCCCCTACCCGGTTTTAAAAACCTTTTGTCAACCCCCCCTCTGCTCTCCGCAAACACATTCAGGAGTTCTGCAAACGAGGAGAAAGCGTAAGCCAAAAGCCAACTTTAAGTGCGTAAAAAACTAAATCCTTTTTTGCAGCAAGCCACAGATCCAAAGAAGAGAGCAGATCCCGCAGAAATGTTTTCAATCCGAACGAATAAAAACAGAAATCTCCTTTTAGGTGCTGAGGTAAAACACTGCTGCCGACTCTGAGAGACAATCCGTCCGGACTTTCAGTGCGTAAAAGCACGGAGCGCTGCAGCTCCTCCGTTCGCTGACCGACCCACTGAATAGCAGCGCTTTAATCCTTAAACCGGTGTTAAACCCGTACACATTACAGCATCACCACTTCCGGTGTCAACCTTCATAATAAAGGCAGCAATTTAAGACGCTTATTATTTTGGTTTAATATTGTGTTGTGCTAAATGTATGTACTGTGATATTATTTTCTGAACAATTACCACACACGCATAATTATGTTCTATGTTAGGTACAATTTTATATGTAAATAAAAGTTAGGGGAAAATATTTTTAAAATAGACACATTGAAAGAAAGAATACTGTCCAGAATTATCTGTAAATGAATTTAAAGCTTGATGCAAATTCCTGCTGCTAAGACCCTGAGATGTGGTTGAAAGCTCTGGAAAAAGTTATTTGGTCCAAGGTCAACAATTAACTTTTATGTTCAAGTGTAAATCTGCTGCTATAAAAGTAAATCTTGAGTCATTTCTTTTTATTATTTGTCATATTTTTTATTTAATATCCTACTCAATCATAAAAACCAACATAAAATGATTTATAGGTCTAACAGCTATTTTAAAAAGCGACATCTGTTCACTCTGAAAACAGCTTTAACTAATGTTGTAGTCCCTATAACACAACAATTCCCACAGGCTACACACAATCAGATCACTATGATTAAGTGCTAGAGGACAATGCCAGATCTTGCATATACTTTATCACGTTTATTTCAAGTCTTAAAACATCTTACACGTATATTATCTTAACAAACCATTTGGATTATATATTGCTAAAGTTTTGCTTTGAAGGCAGACTTGCTCACTTCCTGTCTTATTCTGGGCCTTCTGTGTTTGGTTTGACACACGTACACACACACACTCAGGCGCAGAGGGAGAAGGAGAGCGACCCCTGTCTCTTTTTCCTCCCCGCATACTAATATCCCGGTGATGTCAGCAAGTCAGCGTCCCAACACTGGCGTAATTAGCAGTGTGAATGACTGGTGCTCTGACAGGATTTGCATGTGAATTGAACCACTTCCCTCAATCAACTGACCGGGGTAAAGAGGAGAGAGGGAGAGAGGGAGGGAGAGCAAAGGGGAGCCCCAGGGCGCTGACCTGCATGGGGAAACGGAGAGGTGAGCCCCTGTAAACAAAACAGTGTTGTTTAAAATGACATTAGCTGGAGCAAGGACAAAAGGCTTACAGACCAATGAAAATCCACTGAATAAAAAGCAAATGTAAAGCCAATTTAGCTATACTTTCCAAGTCAGTGAGCGTCTATAGGCTGAATTGTTTTGTGACAATGTAGTTTATAATCACTTGACTACTCCCTCATTTTTATTATTAGGTTATCAAAAGTACAAAATAGTACTTCTCACACAAATGAGCAAATACTGCTGACTAAAGAGGAAAATGTTAATTCATTTAGGGGACTGGTGTTGATATGATCAACTTGTGGAGTCAGTTAGTTCAACATAAACAGCACAAAGATTCCCAAACTGATTACTACCATCTCAGCTATTGTGGTTCCTTCTTAATCTCCAAAACACGTGGATGAAAATAAACTGTAATGCCATCTATTCTGTCTTGTTACTAAACTGAGTGCTATGAGTATTTATCGGAGTCCCACTGCCACTCCTCATCTGCTGATTCTGTGTTACACACAATGTGTCAACAAGAAGGGAAAACATCCAAAGCCGGGAAAAAAAGTTCTCTGGCAATCAAAGCTTAACAGATTTGTGGCAGATTTTAAAAGGCAACTTGGAGGACAGATAGCATTAAAGTGGGTTAGAGAGTAATTAAATCAAGATTTGTGTATATTTTTTCCCAAAGTGCACTGCTGCTGCCTGTTGGCTAAACACGGGTTAAAAAAAAGAGATGTGGAAAGGAAAATAAAAAAGCTTGCTTTGAAATAACGTCCGCAAAGCTGCATGAGGAAGAATTTTTTTGCTGCTGTTGCCGAAAACAGCCGGCAGCTATGGAACGACCTCCTCATTTTTTGAGGACAGTGCTGCAGTCTCTTTTCTCCTTTCAGGAACTGTTCCTCTGGCTTCCCCGGAGTCAGACGAAAGCTGTGCTTTTCTTTTTTAGTGAAAGCCGTCTTTCTGTCCCTGGATTCTCCTCTCACACGTGGCAGGGCAACTCTCACTAAGTCTCATACATAAGAACATAATCGCAGCGTCTTTTACAAACACAAGAATATCAATTGCTGCTCAGGCTCCACTTACGGGCTATCCACAGGATTTTACAAGGAGCCCTAAGTGACAGTGTCCTCGGCCTGCAGCAACCACAGAATGGGTCAGCTAGTTTGGGGCCAGTCGTTTCCCCCAAAAAAATCATTCCCATTTCCCCAATAAACTTTTCCCTGCCCTGCAGTGAGCTGTTTTAGATGCCACAAGAGGGCTGAATAAAAGCATACAGGCCAGCTTGGGGGACATACCACAGATAGCATTGCCTACATGGACTCCTGGCATGCACACAGAGCCTCGGCTTGGTAATTTTAGACAGTGAGCTAAACAGGTTTACTCCCTTCCTAAGCATGCATAAGCATATTGGGACTTTTGTCTCTACCAAAGCACAGGATGAACAATATTGTAAATACATATTCCCCAGGGACTGAGAGCCCATCTGAAGTTTGCAAAAAAAGTTGTGCTGCCTCAAAGGATCTTATCCTCCAAGAACATTATTCAAGTCTTTCCAGGGAAGGAACTGATTTATATACAGTCTGATATGGTCAGAAAAACACTCCTGATAAATCAATGCCTTTATCTCGATTTGAGATGAAGCCAACATCTCAACATGGCCTCCCCATCTTTATTTCTCATCTGCTTTTTTAGGAACACCAGTCTCCTCTCCTTTCATGTGGCAAATGCTGATGGCTATCACTCTAGAGTCAACACACAAGGCAGCTGGGACTAACCCCAACAGCTGATAGCCAAGACATGTTGGGAGGGAGGGAGGCTACTTCCTCTTCCATATATATTTTCTTGCCACTGCTGGAAAAGATTTCTCAAGCAAATTTCAGATGGCTCAAAGTATTCACACTGCTCAATATCTGGCTCCCCGACTGGCTGCTCGACTGTGTTCCAAACCGTTAAAATTACTGATGGCAGCCATGATTGTTGGGGGCAGGGTAATGTTGTCACACCATGCAAACCTTATAACATTCCTCAGCAACCGGATCTGTGCTGGTCAATTGAGAAGGGTAGTGAGCAGCAGAAATGACCAAAACTAAGGCCTCCTACTATTGTAATGGTTAAGGTGACGCTTTAATGTCAGCCTCTACATGATCAGCTTCTCAATAAAAAAGGCAAAAATGTAGGAAAGCTCTTTAAAAAATTGTTGCCATTATTGTTCCATCAAAAGATCCGAGGTAGAGTATGAAAGCAGATGGGCAAAGATTAGTTTTCCAGAACCACAAAGCAAATTGGAAGTTGAAAATGAACTTAAAAAAAGACAACAGGAAGTATTAAGTGTCAGTATACTAAAACAAAGTGCTTGCCCCAACAGAGAAAGGCGTCTGGAACTCCTTCAACACACACCAGTCTGACCTCAGAATTTCCCACGCTAGATTTGAGGGTGCAATGACTCATGTCAAACGCTCACATCCAGGCTCCAAGAAGAGGAATGGCCAGACAGTTAATAGAAAGATACACTCAGAAGAAGCCTGGGATTCAGTGAGAGCGGGGCTTTTAGCTTTTAGGGATGGGATGGTGCCACTTTAAAAACACACAACTACCATGACTGTCAGTATCAGTCCTACTTTGCCCAGAAAGCAGATTTAGTGTGACGTAAGACCAGGGGGCTCACTATGGGTCCCTCCACTCAAGCACCCGCTGTACCCATGGTCCCAGCAGATAAGTGGCCATTATTCATCCCATGTTGAACATTAACTGGATTAATTCTGCACGGGTTGAGGGGTGAAATGGTATTTGTCCAACGGGAGGGAAATGGCAAGGAAATGAGGAGAGTAGCCAGCTTGGCTGAAATTCTAATTAGCTCGGGGGTTCGTTAGCACACAAACTCCACTCTTGCTGCAGTGGCCTTGCTGATGCAGAGGCCTGGGTAAGCCATTAAGCCACAGAGGGGAAAATAGAGGGATACAGCGAGGGAAAAAAAGAGAGGGAGGAGAGAGAGAGAGAGAGAGAGAGAGAGAGAGAGAAAGACACTTAGTTTCACGCATAAAGGCCCAGGGCAAGGAGGTGACCTTGTGGAGTGACTCCTCAAGGGGACTGGAGCTATTTCTGCCCCTCCTGGCCCACTTACACAAGGGCTCTTCAGCGCAGAGGAAAAACACACTCCTAGCCCTCCACCTCTGTCTATCCATCAGACCATCCATCTCCACTGTAGACAGCGCTCTCCAGGGCGACGCAGCTCAATTTCCAGCTCGCTGTGCCCAACAACGGCGGTTTGTCAATGAGCTTTTTCTCTGCCGTAATGTACATGTGGATTCTGATTCAATACATAACTAGGTCATGCTGTAGTTGCCAAAAAAAGGAAGAGTTTTAGAAAAGTAAAGAAATACTGTAGTGGACACAGTGGGATATGAGCAATGGCAAATAAGACAATGAATGAGTTTTGATTATTATTCCTGCGTCTGTGCCTGAGAAATACAGACACTTGCAAAAGGAGATGTAGCTTTCCGAGAGCTCAACCTTCCCATCTGTGCAGAAATGGTTATAAAATCTTGTAATATACAAAATCTCTCCAAGCAATACATAAAGTCACAGGAGCTCTGGAGCAGAATGATCTTGTGGCTTCATGAATGAACCCACCCACTTCCTAACCTCCCACAACCAGCACCCCCTGCAGCCATTTTTCTGACTCAACTGTCTCCATTCAGCCTCCACTAATGTTCCTCTTCCTCACCTTGTCATCATGACCCAGCTGGGTGGCGTGGGTGACAATGCCAATTTGCTGACTCCCACCCCTCTCTGTCTCTCTCTCTCGGCGTAGGCTTTTGTTTCATTCACTTCACCACAAGTCTCCGTCAGTTAAACCTCTTTTGACTTTTATTTCTGCTGCTCTTTCTAGCAAATCACCTTGAGTCCCTCGCCCGCAACAATCACATGCCGACTAGCCAGATGTTCCATCACTATTAATGAATATTAGCATGCTCATTAGGTGGACCACAATTGCGGGGTAGCAGCCACAATCTTGATATACGATCTTGTTTTCAGAAGGCTGCATGAAGCTCTCCTACACAAAAGTCTTTAATGTGGAGTTTCAGGCTGTTCTTCATAAATATACTGGATAAGACCAATATATGTAGTTGGGTGAGAAAGTGCAACAGATGTAACACATGTTGACTCTGTATATTAAATCAGGTGATAACATGCAATAAGAGTAGAAGGAAAGGATTTCATTTCAGGTACAAGAAGAGTCACATGAGATTTAAGAGTGAAATAGAAGGTGAGGAATAAGGAAAGTCTTTGTTGTAATAATCTAAAAATGGCAGTATTTGCAAACATCTTCTATGCCTAGGCGGTGGTCTGCACTCCACTTTCTCTGGAGCTCTCCTGTAATGGCTTAAGCTCAAACTTTTAGTTAAATAAACTCAAACGCTCAGCTATGCCAGCTTTAAATATTTAGCTTCAGAGGACTTGTGGGTAGAGCAGCGACAGACGGGATCAGTCCATCAAACAGAGTTTGGCCTGAGGGTGTTCGATCCACATACTGGAAAAATGTACATGAACGCGGCGCTGTGCTTATATAAAGCTACACCATGAGTTTGGTTTGCAATTTGTTATCAACACAATTCAGCCGGAAGAAGAAAGATATTCTTTCAGCACGCTAACTGGACGTCTGCGTTTTCCCATCATGAAACCAGCCACTGTTTATGTGTGTGGCTTTGGGTAAAGTAATTAATGACAACAGAAATAGTTAAACATGACTCGTGATAGTCAAGTGGAAATATACAGCTAGGTTTAATTTGATCTATTTATACTTTACCTACAGGCTAACTACAGGCAGCGACATGTTTGTGGTGGGAGGAGCAGCACTGGCATTGTTCAACGCTTTGTAGTCTTTCTACGAACATCTAATTAGCAACTGAACTTGAAGGATGATTTTGCTTCACATTGATGACAGTCGCACACAAAAAAGCTGATCTGTGACCGCAGACATACCAGACACACAGAGTTTGGTAAGTGAATCAGTAACAGGGATGAAGAGGGTGTGGATATGGAACCTAAACGAACATTCTGACCGTTTAGAGACATTGGAAAATATCAAACCCTAACCCTAACCCTAACCCATAAACTGTGCGTTTTATTTTAACACCTGTAATGTTCTGCTGGATAAAAAACATCTGATCACTCTGAATCTTGGTTTAAAATCTTTATAACATTAAATATTCATGACTAAATAATCAAGACTAAAAGTTGACATTCTTCTATTTATTTATTAAGCGTTTAACCCTCAAAAAACGTGTTTCATCAGGACTGTGAGGGTGTGGTTCTAGCAGAGTGACATAATCCTTGGGCAAAATAGAACAAACAAACAATGCAACCTCATCATCATTTCGATTCAAATGTTGCTAAATCTTGATTGGTGCGTTGAGGTTTATGACATCACTCTTTCACAACTGAGCCCTGCCCACTGCAAACCAGTGAGAAGCCCTCAGAGAAAACACAAACTGTATCTCTCATGTGACAAAAAAAATCTGGCCTGACATTGTGTGTTCACGTAGGATACCATCGCTCATAGAAGAAGCAGACTGAGGACTGTTTCTATTTATACGTCAGGGGCTTTACATTTTCACTACGTTATTCAAATGTAATTTTTCTGGGGGTTTTATGCCCTCACAGTTGGTACAAACAGACGGAAAAACTCACACATTAATGACTATGTGGATGTAGTGGTAGATGGTAACAGGTTGTTGCTTTCCCTCCAGTTCAAATTGACCCCTGTCACCCCAATAATCCAGATAAGAGCTTTTCAGTAGTTATCATCTCATTGTGTTTATATACAGCAGGGCACTGGAAAAAGGAAGTAAATGAATTGGGCGACAAGAGAGATAATCTCTGGATGAGGTCATGTGGTAGTTGAAATAATGAACAGATGAATCTGAAAGAATAAATAAGGAGATTACACTCAATCTGATTTCGGGCTAAGCAGGTCACTTAAGCTAATAGAGCAGTAAAACCACAGAGAACATATTCTGAAAGCCTACGAAGATTCCTCAAACGTCTGTTTTCATCCAATGGCAATCCAATTCCTCCCAGTCAGATTTAAGCTATTTCATTTACCCCCTATTTCATCTTGTTACACTGTTTACCCTAACAAAGGGGGAAGGAGAATAAGCAGATCTCACACACACACACTAAACACACCGTGTCCACGTCAATAAGGCTTGAACGCTGCCCTCTCCCAACGGGGTCCTGAAGGGTCTGCAGAGGCTATGGATTGAAGGAGAAATTGCCATTTCCAGGACGTGACAGAGTCACAATGTGGGCCGATAAAGACGGTGAACCCCAGGGCTTTATTGACTGATCGCTGCTGAGAGCTTAGACGGTAGGCAGCAAACACACACAAGGACAGACGAGAATGAGGAGAAAGCACAGGAAGAGGAGGAGGAATGAGTCACATTGAGCAATCCACACCCGCTGCCATCACACTTACACAAAATCCCATTAAACGTCTTTTATCGAGCCGAGGTCAAACTTCCTCCGCACAAATACAGACCTTCAATACATCAATTGTCATGCCTTTTAAAAATGTACTGTAGGCTTGTTTTGAATACCAAGCCTAAGCAAACTTATTCACAAGGTAGTGCCATTGAAGTCTCTGTCCATCTAGCTTTTTCTTCTCCCACTTTATTCCCCACTTACTGTTGCTCCCCTACGTTCCCTTTTTAAAGCATGGCCCATTAGGAAGCAGTGAAAGAGAGCAGTGCCCTGAGAGAAACTAAATCACCTCGGCCCACTGCTGTTTACACCAGACCCGGCCCACTGCTTGAGTCGCTGTTTATTTGAACTGTGAACCTCCGTGCGAGATGTGTGTGAAAGGAAAAGTGTAAGCGTGTGTGTGTGTGTGTGTAAAGAGAAAGAGAGAGCATGTGTAACGCAGAACCGAAGAGGGGAGGGGGTGGGGGGAGCGGTTCCACACAAAACCCACTGTCTCGCCCTCCGATTTCTTTCACACCTCTCTTAACACCCTTTTCACAGCGTATTCATTCGCCCCACGGGCTCCTGGCTCTCCTCGGGTTCTCCAAGGCCACAGACGGGCCTCTGTGTAGCCCGGTCGGGGCTGCACCACTCCGGCCGAAAACAGACCTCTAACACCCCCCCCCTGGTGCTCCAGACACAATGATGTCCTTCTCCTGACCCACATATGACATCACAACCTGGCACTCACACATTCACATATGCTCACACACATACAATTAGTCAGAAAACATACAGGCACAAGCAAAAACGTGTGAAAATGAATGCTTGGTTCCATATCGATGGACATTACCTATCAAAGCAAGCTCTAAAGTGAGTGTGCACACACACACAAACACACAGATACACACACACACACACACACACACACACACACACACACACACACACACACACACACACACACACACACACACACACACACACACACACACACACACACACACACACACACACACACACACACACACACACACACATACCTTGGTGGAACAGTAAAGTTAGTGTGGAATCAGTTAAAACTGTCCAAGGCAGGAGTAAAGGATAAGAAGACCTGAGCATCAATGAAGCCACTGTTTAAAAAGTGCAGACTGACTGGAGGAACGAAGAGGAATATGAAAAGCTGCCAAGTATTCAGACACGAGAACAAGGACACACACTGAGGAGGCACACACATACACACACGAAATAAGAACACAAACATACCAACACACATGCATAGAAAGCTGGGCTTATCGAATTTCTGGATGAATGTACTGAAAGACTCTGCACTTACTTATTGGTAGTATTTTCTTTCCAAGAGACTATCTGTTGCTTTGTCAGCTTCATTTATGCACGAGTGGTTATGAATTAGCAGCACAGGCGTCACTAGCCATAAACACGCCATTCATTCTTATGATCACACCATCAAACTGACAATAAAGATGATATAACAGCACTTTTTTTGCGAGGCACGGACATTTAAAAGACCACAGGAGAAGAGAAGAAAAGTAGAAGCCAAAGTGTGAGTTAAAAGGATGACAAATAATCATGAGTGTCAATTCCCTTAAGAACATTCACACAAGCTCAAGAATGAGCCGAAGGGCCTTTAAATCACAGACTTTTGGGTTATTTCATGGAAAAAAATACGGCAGTCGCTCCCTGAAGCATGGAACAGCTAATCTATGTGTATCATTCTTCTCGCCTCTGTTGCTGGGGTCCACATGTGTTGCTGGCAGCGGCTGCATATAAACAAACTTTTCGGCCAGACAGAAACATACAGAGAGATAGTGCAAACACATGCTCACGCACAGGGCAGGCGTTTGCCAAAAAGCATGCGGACAGGCTTGCACACACAACCACGCAAACAAACATATCGGTGTCTTTACAAACTACTGGTCTCTAAAAATTCACGCCCATCAGCAATGGTTAGCATGACGGAGAGTGACACACTAATCTGTGAAAAAGCACTGTCGATATCCGCCATGTCTAATCACATCACAGCACTGCAGTTCAAGTATGTTTGCTGCTTGCTCTGGCTCCTCTCTGGTATCTAGGGCAGCGTACCAGCGTGCAGAGTAAACTCTGGACAGGAAAGGCTGCTGTGTGTGTGTGTGCTTGAGAGCTTCAGTGTGTGTGCGTATATGCATGCCAAGACTGTGCCAGCCACAAGACTGATGCTGGCGTCAGAATGAATCACATACAGTCTGCTATTTCTTTCCCTGCAGCACACCAAGAGGGTTGCTGGGAGAAAAGAGAAGAGAGATCATAAAAACAGATCATAAAAAGCAACATCAATGGGCGATAGACAGAGCAAGAGAGGGAAACATTAAAAGCGAGTGTGAAGAACAGGAGGGCTTGTGAGACAAAGCTTGAAAGGGGAAACACAATGAGGAGGAAAACACACACACACATACAAACACACACACACACACACACACACACACACACACACACACACACATACATGACAGGGAGGGAAAGCACGTGGTATCACCAAGCTCATCCATCTGCAGCCAAGCTACATGCCAATGCATTCAAACAATCTTTGGATTTGACCTATGGATTTGTCTAATTGCTGGTTGACCCTCCATTGTATGCAAACCTTCTGTTGACATATGAGGAGGAACTTGATTAGACAGATTTTCTACAGGTCTGATCCATCACACACTCTTACACAATGCTGCTACGATAGCCAATAAATGGGCAAGACACTCCCTGCGGTCCTTACACCGCTTTCAGCCATACATCCCTTTACATTCATCTGAGGCAATGTAACATGTTGGTCTCGTGTCTGAATCAGCTCCTGAGTCACTTTCACATACAAGTAACAACAGCCATGCATAGAAACACATCACAACCCAAAAGTTACAAGCGCATACAAAGTAGCACAAAACACAAACATACCATAAAAATTTCATAAAACAACAAGAACCAGATTACTCATAACTACATGACTGATCCCACTTTAGAAGCTGTTTGAGTTTAAAATGTTCCCAGTCATGATCCATTTTGAGTCCTGTGGGTAAAGAGTTCCACATGTTGATCCCCTGCACAGAAAAAGCTGTCTGTCCAAAGGGGAGGATTTACAAAAGGGCACTTTACAATTCCCAGAATACTGAGCCAGAAGCCCTGAGAGGTACCACCAGGTCACTGAGCACCTGAGGAGCTTGGTTATTTAGGCATTTACATGAGTTTAAGCTTAGCAAATTGAATTAAAAACGGCAAAATCAAAAATATTTTAACTAACTATATTAAAATGTAAAAAAATAAACAAATAAAAGATTGGTTCCAACTTTTCAAATATGTACATTTTCTGGTTTCTTTAGTCTTGTATGACCGTAAAATGAACATCTTTGGGTTGTGGACTGTTGTTCAGGATAAAACAAGATATTTTAGGTTGCATCGTGAGCTTTGGGTAACAATGATTCACATTTCTGACATTTTATAGACCAAACAATGATTAATCCATAATGAAAAATGATCGTTAGTTGCAGCTGTAATTGTGACTGATTAGCATGTAGCATGAGGTTAGCCTGCCAGCTACAGTGTCTCACTAGCCAGCCTTGTGTGTAATCCCTACACCACCAAGCCTCTAGTACCGCCTTTTTCACAAGGATGCACGAATGAACATGCAATCTGCCACTTTCTGGTGTGACCAGTTCTTAATCACCCTGAATCTTAAGTCAATATGGCCAATAGTAAGCTTTCCGCCTCAAAGCATTCCCTTTTGCACAGAGACCTAGCAAAAACCTGGCATTGATATCTATTGATCATGAGCTACTTTGCATTTAGCAGCTGCAACTGACTCTGCTTGTCCATCTGATCCTTCAGGCAAGAGATCCGACCAGCAGTTCAGCGTGCTGCTTAACCATCGTGAACTCTATTGATTACACATAAAAATCAACAGTATTTCAACTGCTCCTTTTGGGACCGCCTTTAATTTTCTTAAACAATATCTGATCAATACACCCGATGACTCAGCAGGGTTTAGTGAGAATAATCACCAGCTTTCCCCCAGATCTTAATTGGAAAATGAATAGATATATAGACATAAACAATAGGTTATAAAAATGTCTCCCATGTTGGGAAGCGGATATGAGAGAGCACAATTTTTGATGACATAGCACAGATCCTGGGGTGCAGACAGCACGTCCTGAACAACACATGAACCCCAAGCATCTGGGACACATTTAGCACCCATGTGCAATGTATTACATATTTCTGGAAACGAAGCCACGCTTGAGTCTGTAATCTGTTGATGGGAGTTTATTCCCTGTTGTTCATGGTTTGGTTTGTTTTGACTTCAGTGTGGTAAGCAAAGTTTTTTCCGAGGGGAGCTGACAAAGAATGAGAAGTAATGAAGGAGGGACAAAGCATATGCTGAATAAAGAAAATGTGGATAAGAAAAGAAGAGACAGTCAGCCAAAAGAATACGAATCAACTAAGAAGCAAACAATCCAACAAAATCAGTGCAGCTCCTCCATCGCCAGGCTTTTCACACTCCCAGAATTCTCAGCTATAAATTACTGTTTTAGAGCAGAGGGGTGAAATTTGTCACCCTCCTGGTCGGCAGGCTGGGTAAACTTTAGAGATCCTGTGTCGGCCTGCTAACTCTGATCATCAACTTGAAGAGTCCTGACTAACTTGGCAGTGACGTGACTGCAACCTGCAGCACTGAACTGACCTTCAACAGGAACAGGAATAGGGCAACAAAAGTTTTAAGTACATAAATAGAAACAGTGCTGGGCCTTTAAAGGAATAGTTTGACATTTTGGAGAATACGTTTATTTTACACTTGAGGCCAGCAGATGGTTAGAATAGCACAAAGAATTAGAAGCAGGGCAAAACAGCTGGCAGTCTGGCTCTGACCAAAGGTAACAAAGTACACCTACTGGCACCTCTAAAACTAAAATATCAAACTATTCCTTTAACTAAAAAAAACTATTATACTGCAAATGTACTCCTTCTACCCATAAGCTCTAATACCACTGTGATATGATCTTACTGTTTCATTATACTGCCACAATTGGAGATTGTATCCACTGCTAAAATTTGAACCTTGGAATAGCTTTCCTTTGCTTGTTCTGCTGCATGAAGAATCACAAAGACCATACAAAATTAGTAGAGGAAATACTTCATGAGTTGTTGGTGCCATTTTTCCATCCATGGTAGATAAGTGAGAAAACAGTGAGTACCTTTGAAAATAGTGGGATGTGACTTGGAGAATTCAAACATTTCTTGCTGAAACAGCATCAGTAATTCATTACACTTTTCTGCTGGAAAAAATGTTCTAAATTTATCACAAAACTTTACAGAGTATATTACCATTCAATACTGTTAATAATGAGCAAAAACAGCATGAATCCATAGCTGCTTGGATCTATCACTGACCCAAAGCCATTTTAAACCCTAATAGGCAGGCCACAAACCAACAAAGAACAAAAACATGGCTTTAATAAACCTAGTTAACATGAAACTTTAAGACGGTCCGCCCAGCCCCTGTCTAAACCTCATTGCAAACCTCAGTCAGCCTCTGTTTAGAGTCTGCTCCCTATCGCGGCTCGCTAATGTGTCCAATGGCTTTCTAGGCAGAGTGCTAACCAGCCGGGCGGTGGTGAGGCTACTGGCCAAGCAGCCACTTGTTAGGTCTGGGGTTAGGCAGCCACATCTGGTCTGCCTGCACCCACTTAGAGCTCTACCATGGTCTACTGTTCAGCCAAACCTCAGAGGTCAAGGACACAACCAGTGAGTGGGTGTGTATTTCAGTATGTGTGTCTATGTGTGCAAACCCCTCACCCTCCCATACATCCTAGAGAATAAGAATTATATGTACATTTGAAGCAGTTGTGCTTCTCTAAATAAGTATACGCCCTTCATTGCCGCTTCTTTTTCTTTTTTTCTTTTTAGAAGGTCTTGAATTTATGTGGGCTGGGTTGAGGCAAAAGGTGAATTAAGAGCAGCTGGAAGGCACCGATTTAGAACCACAGTTAAATAACTGAAGGTGAGATATTGCCAATTCTGTCCTTGAGCTTTTTCCCCCTGAAGTGCTTCGTCACAACGCAAACGCCACAACCTGATGCCATGAATCGGATGTAATAAAAGACGCTAGCAAGCAACAGCTTCATCTGACACTCAGATTTGAGAATTATAATTAAGAACCTGTCATATCGTCGTAAAACCTGCAGTTTAAAAACGATGCTGGCACAGATCACAGATGACGGTAAGTACTCTGTCTGTGTTTAAGTGATTCATCCATTATCTGGCTCCTGTGTGACACGTGCATAATTACTGTAAGAGCCTGGCAATAACGTCATAATGGTGACAAAGACAGGACGTACCGCTGTGTTTCTGTCAACATAAGACTGTAAGCCTCTGTTCTCTGAAAGTGCTAATAGCAAAGACTGACCCACTTTAATACACCATTGAATATGATGTGGAATAACGATTTGTATATTCTTTAATTTGTTATGTTTTTCCGTACATAATCGCAATCGTCTAAAACTATACCCATGTGCCAACAAGTGTCAATCATAGAGCAACTTTGGAATGACCATTTAGTTTCACATAAAAGATTTCATACTTTTCTTTTAAATTTTTCCAAAAAGTTTCTGTTCTCACTACAACCTGCAATTTATGAACTAGAACACTGAATTGTGTAGGCCAATGCTAACTTATTGCAGATGTAATATTACTACTACACAGTTACAAATTGCTTTACAGAGCACACATTTAAAATGTTAAACAAACTACAAGCCATAAAAAGCTAAGCAAATTATAAAAAAACAGTAAAATGAACTAAAATGTTATTAAACATAATAAAATTACCATAAGCAACACATCTGATGACCTCAGGGAGAAGGAGGGGACACGGGGCATTTAGAGATTTGTTAGATGGCTTGGGGCAAAGCCTCTCAGGGCTTTGTAAGTAATCAATAAAATCTTAATATTTATTCTAAAAGCAACAGGTAGCCTGTGAGGGGAAGCCAGGACTGGTGAAATGTGAGTTTTGGATGAACTGGAAGCGGGAGAGGACATTTTTGCTGATGCCAGATAACAGAAAGTTACAGTAGTCCAATCGACTGGTTACAAAAAGCGTGTATGACGGTTTCCAGATTTTTGGCATAAAGAAATGGTCTGATCCTTGAAATTGTTCAGGAATGATAAAAACACCATTGAATTGACATCATTATCTAGGCTGAGGTCTTGAACACATTTCTGGTTTCGATCAGATTTCTGCGGTGAACCAAGACACCGAGAGAGTGAACCAGGACTGATCGAAATTTGAGAGAGGGAGCATGTAAATGGGAAAAAAGGAGTGGCCCTATCCCTAAGCCTTGGGGCACCCCACAGTGAAAACCTATTGTAGTTTACCTAAAATCAGGAATACCAATACAGAATCATCTGTCTTTTACGTAGGACCTGAACTACTTTAGAACAGCACCACTGTTCTCAAAACGGTCCAAGAGGATATCATGGTCAATGGTATCAAATACTGTGCTTTGGTCCAGGAGAACAAGAATGGATTTATGGTCAGCTGAGTCATTAATGACTTTGAGAAGAGTGGTTTCATTGTTTTTCTCTAAAACTAGATTGGAATGTCAAAAGCATATTATTATTATAACTGCTTGTTTTCATACAAGCAGTTGATCTGACCTTTTCTAAAACCGTTGCTCAAAATGAGAGCTTAGAAATAGGCCAAAAAAATGTTAAGATCATAAGGATCGAGGCTTTTTTAAGTGGTTTAACAAGAGGAGTTTAGAAAAAAAATCAGGAACAAACCCTGTCAACAGAGAGCAGTTTAAGTTTGCAAAATAGAGGATGAAACTGTAATAAAAATGTCCTTTAGAAATTTTACAGGAAGAATATCTAAAGGACGTCGAGAGTTTAATTTTCATTATCATATCAATCAATGAAGATGGAGAAACTGGATTGAATGAGCAATGGAAAACTGCTAAAATATACACACATCTGGATCTCAATTATTTAAAAAGAAAAAGTAGCTATCATTATCAAAGGATAAACTCTAGAATATTGATATCAGTATCAGCCTCAAATAATCTGGTATCAGTCTGCCTCTATCAAAAAGAATAGAACTAATGCAAAATTGAGTATGTTTGTTTGAGCAGTCAGCAGTCTACTGTACTCTGCAACTATGCTGCAGTACATTTGGCTACTAATCAGCAGATGCTGTACCTGACCTGCACTGCTCTGGCATGTTACTATGTTGACCTCGCCTGAGGTTGGCTGAAAAGAAAAACACAGAAACAAACTGGCCAGAACCGGAGGCTATAGGCCAGGTTTTCCTTTGTGAAATAAAAGGATATTTTTAGAATGACCGAGACGCAGTGACCAGAATTGGACTCTGTCACTGCACAGATTGTGAACACTTAAACTGAGAAGCAGGTGGTCGCTAATGTGTCATATCTAGACAGACATAAAATTTGGCATCGGAAGATACATAAGCAAAGTATGGCATGAGCTATTTTGTGCCAAAGAAAATGGTTGCACTGAGGGACAATGCTTCAACAAACAGCAGTGATGTATTTTTCACAGCAGGGTATCGGATGGCAATAATGTCAAATCTGGTTTCTATTTTCCACTTTGAAGCGGGAGGACTGTCTGATGTAAAAAAAAAAAAAAAAAAAACAACCTCCAGGTGGTTACATCGTCGTTTAGTGTGGAAAGTGACAGATTTGGGTTAAATAAAAACGCTTGGAGGAGGAAATGTAAGCCAGTGGAGAGCATTTGCATCTTTGTGCCTGCAGGTGCACGTGAGAAAAATGGCCTTGCTTTGATTGTGTGCGGATTAGTGAGAATTGCAAGGGAAGCGAGAGACGGAGAGCACAATTGAGATGAATACAGGACACGACTGAGAAGCAGAGATTCACGTCCCCATTGCACCGTCTTTCATTACACAAGACCACCTGCCTGCCATGTACACACACACACACGTAAAGATAAACACATATGGAGATGGAGGGAAGGAGGTTATAATTGCTTGCGAATGGAGGAAGACACAAAACACTCCAGCAGCTCAAATGAGAGAAGCGACAAGTGTACTTCCAATATATAGACTTCTCGCCAAACATGAGGGCTGTGTTCTGTGGGAGTCTAAACCCAATGTGTCGTGTTTTTTCCCTTGCAACATCGACTTTCTCTGCTGGAGCCGTGTGGCCCGCCGCAATATTCTTCCAATGACTTGAGGACAGATGACTGACAGATTCTATGAGGAACAGTGGAACTTTGAGTCCATATGATTGTACTGCATGCATGTGTGTGTGTGTGTGTGTGTGTGTGTGTGTGTGTGTGTGCCTGGAGAAAGGGAGGAACTTGTGGTGCCACATACCAAAGCATGTAACTGTATTATATGTGATTAATTAATAGCCTGACTCTGTTTCCTATTATTTGTATGCTTGTGCGTGGGGGTTTTTCAGCCACATGCAGCGCTGTGTGGGGGGTGCGGTTTGCTCCGATTACATCAGAGTTGGGGCCACGAGGGATCATTTTAATGACCAAAAAACAAAAAATCTCCCATGATGCCCTATTGCCTGCAGCGACAACAGGGGATAAACAGCGCTTATAATAGAAAGAAGCAGAAACTTTTTGTTTTCCCACATAAACACATACAGATTCATATTTATTTTAAACACACAGGCACACACACACACACACACATTTGGAAAGTGTCTCCTTCTGTTGTGTAGTGTGTGTGCGCCTGTGTGTGTGCCTGTGTGTGTATGAAGATAGTGCAGGCAGAGGGGGAGGGGGGGGTTGGTTATCAAAAAGCAACAAGTTGGAGGTCATTGTCCAGCTTCAAAGGAGCCACCCAACCCCTCTGTCTTTATGTGCTGTTTTACGATGCAGAGGCAGACAGGAACCGCAGAGGTTCTGGCGTTGCGTATGTGTGTGTGTGTGTGTGTGTGTGTGTGTGTGTGTGTGTGTGTGTTCATTAGGAGCAGGCACCGTTTTGGAGGGATGGAGGGATGGATGGATGGAGGGGAGAAAGGGGGATGGGCAGAGGAGGAGGAGGAGGAGGAGGAGGGAAACCAAACTTTCCCCTTTAACTAACATTGACCCGTAGCAAACAGTGGAGCCCTTTTTGACTTCTGAGTGGGGGGCTGGGGGTTAAAGGCAGTGACCGCTTTTACACCTCCATGTCACCAGCGTTGGCGAGAGTGTGTGTTTGTGTTTGAGGTGCTGAGGTGCAACTATAAGAGCTTTTGCAACCGTGAGAAAATGCAGACGGGAGCGAGGGAAGAGGAAGGGATGGAGACGCAACATTTTGAACTGTATTTGAAAAAGTCGAACAGTTTTGTCACACGGCAGTGGGTGTATGAAGATAAGAGCCTGCACCAAGGCAAGGGATTGGGGCTATCTAATCTGCAGTTTGTGCTTTGTTAGAGACTGTGGGAACATTCAGGGGTGGTCTGAAAATCTGTGAGTTTCTGGAGAATCAAATCTGCTGTCTGAGACGTAATAATGGGGTTCAAAATGCTGCGCTGAGGGTTGCGGGTCACTGAAAGACTAGGATGCTGGGTTACTAATTCATACACAGACGTGCCTTTAAAAACAAACAAACACACACACACACACACACAATGTCCATACTAAATTCCAGCTCAAAATAGCAGCAATAGTAGTTTATAGCATGCATATATTAGTCTAGTCATTCATTCATATATGTAAACACACACACAACCATTGTGTACTGACCAAATACCACCACATGGCAAACACAATGATCCGACCCTCAATACACACACACACACACACACACACACACACACACACACACACACACACACACACACACACACACACACACACACACACACACACACACACACACACACACACACACACACACACACACACACACACACACACACACACACACACACACACCTCCATTTGGTTTAAAAAAGTCATGAAAATACACTGCCCTAAACACTAGCAATGACATCAGTAAAGTTCTGTGTGTATAGGCATTCACATGTTCATTGTCTACTTGTATGTCTGTGTGTGTGTGTATTTCATCATGTGTGTGTATGTGTATCTTTGCTGCGTCTCGCAGTAAGGTCTCCGTTAGGCATTTATGAGCTAATTAAGGTCTGGCCAGGACTGGAAAGCTGGTGATAAGGCCTGTCTCCGGCCCTCTCATTAATGTTACACGCTCCACTGAGGTTACACACACACACACACACACACACACACACACATAGGAAAAGTCTGTCCACCAAAACAACAGTGGCAGCACTATTCACTCATAATTAAGCAGGCTTCCAGACTGATTTTTCCGATTTTGCCATTTGGGAGCCTGACTGGGAATTCTTAATAAGTGAGAGAAACTGGAAGAGGAAATAAGGAAAGGAAACGATAGTGTTGCGTTCATGGCTCAACTCACACCACTAGAAGTGATGGCCAAATTCAGTTAATTGTATAAATTGCCTTTCACTAGACTTGCATTCATACACGCACGCACACCCACACAAATTAATTTTCCCACAGCTGCATCCACAAGCATCTTTCTCCATGCCTCTCTTTCTGTCCGGCTCTCATCTAAGCTTGATCATTTCCACTATTCATCTCATTCCTCTGCTCGACATTCCTTTGTATTTGATCACTGCTGATGTTTATCTCTCTCTCTGTTCGCTCCCTCCTCCTGCTTCAACAAATCAAACAAAACCCAACATGCAAACTCTCCTTGTAAAAGAGACACGACAAAACCTCAACAATTTGCTGCGACAGCAGCAGAGGGTATGTTTATGTGTGCGTGTGTTTGTTCTGCAGCATTCCTTTTTATATAGATTTGACAAAACACAGCAGGACGTGACACAGATCACACACTGCCAGGAGTTGATCCCTAAACCATTAGTGGGTAAATGACAAAAGATAGAAAGAAAGAAATTCTGAAGATGAGGGTTTGTGGCAGGAAAAAAACAGCTTGCAGAAGTGAAGGAGAAGCAAGTTACAGAGAGCTGTATGTAGGCTGGGTTTCTGGAAAGATGACTTGTTTGGAACCAGACCAATCTACAGGATGTCTGACTGTATGAAGCTGAGCCAAAGTATACACACATACACACACACACACACACAGGCAACACTCCAGTGACCTCCACCACCCTGAACATGATAAGCCAGGCCACGCTCTACTTCTGACTGTGTGTGTGTGTGTGTGTGTGTGTTTATTTGTGTGTGTAAGTGAAAAACAGAGAGTGTGAAAAGAAATATACAGAGCAAAAGTATATGTGCATTTGTGTATTTCAGAATGCATTTGTGCTTGTGTGCGCATTATATACTTTTCATGCATTGTATGTTATATTATGCAGGAGAGAAGCTCGTTTAGAGAGTACGGACAAGCAGAGAGAAAACTCCAGTCTACAGCCGCCCTGCTTATAATCTCAACACAACCAAGGACCATGACTTAAAGCAATAATGTAGAGCCATTTCAGCAGTTTTAGCAATCTCTGCTGGCAATTAATGTAACATTATTTTATCCTTTTACGTACATCTGGTGTTCCAGAGGCAGCATCAGCATTTTTATTTAGATTTAGCCACACATGTACACAGTAGATTATGTATTTTTATTTTTACTTAGCCACATATTTCTATCTATGCTGTAATCTGTCTTGGTTTTATCAAGCAACAAATCAAGGTCAGCCCCAGTCAAGCCAAGAGGTTGGTGATGATGCACATCAAGCTGCTTGGCAACAGCAAAATACATCAGAAGAATTGAGTATTTTGTGTACTTTAGCTGTTTAGTTAACAGTTTAGTTAGCAAGCTAACAGCTTTCAATAAGTTAACAAACACAAGGATGAATATCATATTTTTGAACTACGAGCAAGACTTTACAGACTCTCATCCAAACAGATCAGTCAGAGGCTGCACTGATCATGGATCAGATAACACTACAGCTCAGTGAACCTTTGGTATGATCTTGTGCTTAAATCGCTGTAGACATTTTTTCCTTTCACTACAGTGAAACAGACAGAACCATCAGTGTAACTTCAGCTGCTGTTCTCAAAGGGGAGAGACCCTGTAGAGAATGTAGTTACACCATTCATGAGCCACATCTAGAACAGACATTGTTGAGGGTGTTTGATTCCAACATGGGGAGCTTTCAAGTCACAAATTACCTACTACCCTGTAACATAGTGTCTGTCCACAGTGCACACACAAGCACATACATATGGTTATACATACTGCAATTTGCCTTAGAACATGGGCACAGAGATAGTGATAGAGACTGTGGATAGTTACACACAGACAAAAGAGAGGAGAGTAAGAGAGAGATCCATCGTTCCTGTCCTACTTTCCTCTACAGCTCTCTTTCTCTCTCTCTCACAGATCTAGTCTTTTGGGAGGAATCAGTGAAAAATGGCCTGTCAGCAAAGTTCAGCCTATACACCCAGTACTGTTTCCTCCTAATTCAAAGCTTCCCCTATGCAACACTAGAATTGGAGGGTAGCAGATACACTGCAGATACTGATTCACAGGACCTGCAGGGCTGGAATCCCTTTACAACAAATGTTACAAAACTGGTTATTTATCAAAGAATCATTTTTAATTTATAGATGAAGAAAAAACACATTGCATCAACAGTAGTTAAAATGTAAGCTAGTTTTCTATAAAATTTTGTGTAAATAAAGATATAGGAGTGACTGATTCTATTGTCTGAAAGGAAAGATGCAGGCGTTGCACCATCAATGTCACTGGTGAAAAAAAACACATTGTCAGATTCCTCTGAAGTGAATTGAAGATGTACACTATAGATCAGTGGTCTCCAACCCTGCTCCTGGAGAGCTACTGCCCTGCATGTTTTAGGTATCTCCTCACTCTAACACACCTGATTCTAATAATCAACTCGTTATCAAGCCCTTTGACGAGCCTCAGCTGCTTGATAACGAGTTAGAGTGAGGAGATACCTAAAACATGCAGGGCAGTAGCTCTCCAGGAGCAGGGTTGGAGACCACTGCTATAGATGATTGTGGCTGATACGCACCATGTTTAACCTGACAAAACCACATCCCGCTTGTTTTTGGGTGGGCTTTGATTGGTTACATCGCTTCTACACAACACAGAAGAAGACCAAAGGGGCAACCATGTAGTACAATGACTCATGAATCTTGCTGTGTGTTTCAGGTGTAAATATCTGGGTGCAAAGCAAGGAGCTCTGTATACAGTACACACAAATCCACACACACTGAGGTCATACAAGCATTCCTTGCTCTTCGTCCCTTCCTTACTGACTGCCAATTTCTTTAGACTGTACTGCTGGATGACATCTCGGCCAGCCAGATGTCTGCATGTCAGAGTACGAGTCAAGATTTGCTTTGGAGCCTGCTGGCTTGAAGTTGATGTTTCGTGTTCATTGCAGGAAAAAAAAATGTAGAAAACAAATGCATTCATGGTAAGTGTCTGCTGATCTGTTCAGTGTTGAGCACTGAGCGTGTAGACACATGTACGGACATATGCGAGGGGGGAGGGTGAAGCCTATTTACTGTTAGCCATTGTCTTCTCTGCAAACTGAAGACGTATTGTCTGCGTGCCAGTGACAAACTGGCAGGCTGAGATTTCGGTGACAGCGGCGGAAACCGCAGGACAGCAGGACTTGTTTACTGCAGAGGAGGAATTTACCGTTCGTCTTGACTTCCATCACTCGGTGTGTGTGTGTGTATCTGTGTGTGTGTGTGTATCTGTGTGTGTGTGTGTGTGTGTGTGTGTGTGTGTGTGTGTGTGTGTGTGGACAACAACCACAGCGTCTTGTGTAAGCTTGTCATACTGAACAATAGGTTGTTTTACAAAACCCACACTGCACACTTCAGACACAGAATGTAGGTAGAAACGTGTGTCTTTGTGTGTGTGTGTGTGTGTGTGTGTGTGTGTGTGTGTGTGTGTGACTACGAGATGGGGATACAGTAGGTGGTAGCAAGAGACAGATCATCTGTCATTAGTACCTGTGTGTGAATCTTTGTGTGCTTTGCAATGCAGGAGCTCGTCAGACTCAACTCCTTGTGTGCGCGAGTGCATGTGGTGCATGTGTCTGTGTATAGATCATCCAAACTTCCCTCTGTGTGTATGTGTGTGTGTGTGTGTGTGTGTGTGTTCTCCTTGGCATGATTGAGCGGGTCTCGCGACTGTGCCAAGGCTGCGGTTATTCTCCAGCCAGAGGCAGAAGCCGAGGAGCACAGATACTTCATTATGGGCTCATTCATCACCCCTGGGACAGCTTGGCACCGCTTTCTATTCCCCTCCTTCTCCTCCCACCTCCCTCTTACCTCGTCCCTCGTTTCTCTCTACTTACAGCTGCACAGGTCCCTCACTCAGCATCTCCTCTACCTCTTTCACCTCATGTCCCTCCTGCAGCGCACATTTACATCTCTCTACCTCCCTCTCTTTTTTTTCCTCTGCTCAGATACTTACTCTCTCACTCTGCTTGCTTGTTACGCTTCAGTATTTCCCCAATCTCACTTTACTTACCTTTGTCTAACCTTCACTCTATCCCCTTTTTCTCTTTTTTAAATTAACTCTCTGTAATCCTCCGTGTCCCGCTGTCTTGACCCATCCTCCCCGGCTTTCATTAACTCCCTTTTCTCTCTTTCTTCCTATAAACTCGGTTCATTTTTCATTCCTGTTACTCCTCCTGCTCCTCCTATGGCTGATCTGTGGTCTGTATTGACTCAGTTTTGGCCCTGAGTGCCGTCTCTCCTGCTCTCGCTGGGTATAGCATGCAAGTGGGGAGATCACTGATCCATGGGTGCATAATGATGTGTGTGTGTGTGTGTGTGTGTGTGTGTGTGTGTGTGTGTGTGTGTGTGTGTGTGTGTGTGTGTGTGTGTGTGTGTGTGTGTGTGTGTGTGTTAAAGTCTTAAATCTTAAGTTTTTCATGAAATAAAATATTATTATGGTCTGCATTTTTTCTGCAACAACCATTCAGTGTGTTTAAATTCAGTAATTACTGCACTGGATTACCTAACAAAGAAAGATGGATTTACAGAAAATGATGCTGGTATTAAATTCAGCACAGTTTAATCTCATTGATAACAGGTTCCCCATTTATTCACTTCACACCATATTAGAGCTGTATTAAGTTAATGCTAATGCAAACCAAACATGTCATGCAGCTGCCTTACATCAAAATCAACTAGTGAAACTCTGTTGTTTTTTTTACTGGAATGCAGCCACAAGAAACACAATGTATTTGTACTTGGAGTCTTTTCACAGTGAAAAGAAGTAGTTACAACATGTAACTCCCCATAAAACAGCAAACTGTCATTTTACATTTTCGTTTGTGTACAAATTAAACAGACAAGATATAAAGTGTTAATTAGTGGGATTTAGTGGTGTTGTTAGGGGAATATCTGAACTTTGCGGAGAAGCAGGTTGGCTCCTTTCAGTCTCTATGGTAAACTAAGCTTAATGCTTCCAGGCCCTATATCAACATATTGCACAAATATTCAAGTGGTATCAATCTTCTCACCGAACCGTCTGAAAGAAAGCGAAAAAGCATATTTCCCAGAATGTTGGACTATTCCTTTAAGAGGTATTTGGATGCCTTAGGATTATATCATTAACACCTGGGAGGGCTTCAAACTTTTTCCAGGCATTAAAAGCAAAGAGCAACCTACAGCGCAGATTCTGCTTGGCCCTTTTTCCTGTGCTTTTCCTAACCCCCCTGAATGTGCACTGTATGTGTGTGTGTGTATGTGTGTGTGTGTGTGTGTGTGTGTGTGCGTGTGCGTGTGTGTTTGGACCACACGAGTGGGGAGCTCTACCTGCTGTCCCATATGGTTGGCATTCAGCCTAATTAAAGCTTTTGTTGCCCCACAAACTGGGTATATTACCATAAGTGCTCCCCGAAGTCCTGTATTTATGGCAACTTGGCATTATAAACAAAGATAAAAGGAGAGCAGAGACAAGTCTGATTTCTCGGCACGTCGTCATAGAGACAGAGGAAAAGTTCCCAGGCAACACAGCAGCAAACCAGCGATGCCAGCTTTCATGCCCACGTTATAACCGTAAATACCACCACTGTCATGTAAAATGGTTTGATTCCATCTTTAATATCTTTTAGTCTAGACATTTTTAAAGATGGAAAGCCATATTTAAATGTATTCATATCACAAATAATCAAAATATTTAAAAAGAGCCAAATTGTGGCTCTTTTAGAAGACTGACTGATGCGCCTCTACCTATTATCTTGCTCTTGCCATCAATGACACTGATCAAGCTGACAGTTATATAGTGTACAAAGCACTCCTCTCTAGCCTTTTCCACTCTCTATGCTTATCCCGCATAGCAGTCATACCTCTGGGACTAGCTCAGAGTGACCCTAGCAGTAGACATACGACACTGAAACATTAACACATGACCCTGAGCTCGCCGGCTGAGGTCAGAGCGGAGAAACCATCCTCACACAAAGCCTATATAATGACCATCCTTCACTACCAGGTCAGAACCGTAAGTGAAGATTGAAAGCTCAGTGAATTGGCAAACGTGGAGGAACTGCCATCAACTTGGCTAGCGGCACGAAAAAACATTGCTCTTGCCGTAATCCGGTTCATAATTATCCTCCATCAGAACTTTAATGAACTGTGTGAGAGCTGGCACTTCCTCTGCTCACAGTTGAACCAAAAATAGCTCTGTTTTGTGTGGTGCACGCAGCAGATGGATCAAAAACAAAGAATTTCCACTGCCAAGTTTTCCACCCTGAAACTTTTCCACAGACAGAGGTGGTGTGTTGGGGGCTTTGTGTTCTTGACCGAACATGACGGAAAACACAGGAGGTGTGGAACCAAAATCAAATTAGCTTTACACTGTGGCTCAGCTGTGCGTCTCATTTCCTTATTAACCCTCGCAGGAGATCTAAGGCCACTGCGCATCCAATGAAACTCCAATCCATCTCTTCATGTGTAATATGTGTAATGAGGCTACAGGACTGGAGGCAGCCCCCTCAGCTAAATCAACGCTATTCAGGCCACTTTCACAGCAATGTCAAGAGATGGTGAAAGTAGATAGGTGAGGAACAACATCTGGAGCCTCTTTGATCACTGACGAGTCTACGTGGGAGAGAAAAAGAACGAGAAGAAAAAAAAAAGGAAGAAGGACCAAGTCTGAACATATTTCTCTTATGCTCTCAAGTGTATGTTATCAAGTATAGAAATGACTGGAGTGATGAGACAGTCCGCTGTTGAAAATACAGCAAAAGAAAAAAAAACTCATTTCCTCTCATCAGCAGAATAGTTCAAACATAAAAAGTTCAACTGGAGGATAATGAAGGCCCACACTTTTCACCCAGTCACCTCGCGACGACTGCATCCCTTAAAAACTGCTGCTGTAAGGCCTTTTTATTAAAAATATTTAAATCCTGTGTTTACCAAAAAAAAAAGTTTGTGAAACTTGAACAAAGCACTACTGTTGCGTCCAAGTCTCAGCATGACAATGACTTGATTACCATGAGATTTTTATGGTAATAGACTTAATCTTTTGTAACCTAATCAAGGTTTGAGGCAGTAAACAGCAAGAAAATGCAGAACAGCGGGTGAGGCTGTGGCTGAAATTGAAGGAAATGAAGAAAGCTCTTTTTTTGGGCCGGCTTAACTGACAACATTTTGACATGAGATTCTGCTACAGCGTTGCTAATATGCGTGGTTTGGCTGACACATGACAAGAGGGTCACATTCCTTATCGAGAACCCCCTCCCCTTCACTCACTCCTTCTACAGTTTCACTCATCTCATTTATTTCATCTTCCTCATTTTACCAATCTTTTATGGTTTCATGAATTCCATTATGGTCCATTTTTTCTCCTTCTCTGACCCTATTCCTCCTATTCCCAAGCCACTCTATATCTGTCTCCTTGCCTCTCCATCTTCCTCTGTCACACTCCTCCCCCCTAATCACTCCCATCACTCTCTTGTGAAAGGAGGTGGAGGGGGGAAGCAGCCTCTTATGCTTGATGGACAGGTCCTGAGTGCAGACATGTCCCTGTGGTCGACCTTATCACTGGCCAAGCTTGGCAGAGTGGAGTGGCAGCCTGCTTTTTCTGGCTGCACTTTTTACCTCTGGTGTCTCCGGAGCTCTGTCAACATACATATGTGTGTGTGGGTGTGTGTGTGGGTGTGTGTGTGTGTGTGTGTGTGTGTGTGCATGCAGACACATCTGACACCACACCAGTCTGATAAAATGTTTAAGCACACAATGAACTATAATTACAATTTGCTGTCTAATTCAAATTAGGCTGGTACTGATTCATTTTCCTAATTGGAAGGACCTTCAGATGTCATTCAGTGACTTCAGATGCTGAAAGAGCTTTTGTGTCAGTGTGAGCTCCCCCATGGAGTCACTCATAACTGTGACACAACCCAATTACCCACTTTCTCTGCTGTTTCATTCAAGATTCATCGTATCCTGTCTGACAGCCAGCTTCGGGAGTTCATCTCTGGCTAAAACTCATGTCCCCAGACTGATGCTGTCCGGTGTTATATGGAGATAAAGTACAGATAC
This sequence comes from Scomber scombrus, assembly GCF_963691925.1. NCBI lineage: Eukaryota > Metazoa > Chordata > Actinopteri > Scombriformes > Scombridae > Scomber > Scomber scombrus. Next base: position 8,173,105 of record NC_084972.1, read on the forward strand.
AGAACTGTTCCATGATCCATAGGTAGGAAGGATGCAACAAAAAGGAATGGAAGAAGAAGAAAAGAAGAAGGGGGGGGACTTGTTTTCCATCTCTTTCCTCCAAGACCCTCAGCCAAATTGCCCTACATTTGGATAATAACTACACATTTTGTCCATTGTCAAACTGTAGCTCACTTTTTAGAGGAACAAAAACATGATATTTAAAATCTACTTTCTCTTTAAAAACGGCTCCATGCATCCAGGCTGGAAATACATCACATTGCCAGGTGATGACATCGCTTTCTGAGCATATGAGGAATATCGTGGGAGGTGAAAATTAACAGATAAAACTTGACTAAAGTTCAATCTTCACAATAACAGATCCTGGATTGTGTCTTTTAACATATGTGCTACCGATCAAAGAAAGAGGAGGAACAAATGGTGTGAGGGCTGATAGTGCTGTGGTGAAAGGTTTTTGTGGGCTAAAGCAAGGAGAAATGAGTGGCGCAATTACCGCCCTTTTTTAGAGATTTGGATGATGAAACATCATTAGGATTAAGATCAATGGGACTGATCAATGCAACTCGAAGCTGACACACCGCTGTGAGCCAGCTCCTTGGCATCGATTGCTTTGCAACGCGCAAATGCAGGTGGTAGGTCTGGAGAGCAGGGAGAAAGATGGGGGGTGGGGGGGAAGTGGAGGAGAGCACTCGTTTACCAAAATCAATCACCAAACTCACCAACTGAGGAGCCACTAAAGATTCACTTGAAGTATATAATCATTCATCCCTCTGTTTCTCCCCCCCCCTGCCCTCTCTTCCTTCCCGACTCCTGACATTCACCTTCCTTCTGCTTTAGTCAGCTCAGCAGATTTTAGTCTGTCTTTAGTCCGGAAAAACTTTGAAGTGAGGGATGTTTGTCTTGAGGTCTGGAAGGAAGTGGTAATAGGATGAGAGGACCGGTTGTTACTCAGCTGTCAACAAATCCATTTCATCTAATAATTCCACTGATGATATGATGTTCCAACACAGAAAAATATACAATATGTCTCCTAGCAACGCAATCTAAATCAGTCAGCGCAGAGGATGTTTATTTTGTAGGTGTTGCCCCACTGTAGGTGGGTGCTCGCAGCTCAGGTGCAGAGGAACTGTGAGCAGCATGTGGCGCAGGAAGAGCACGGGGCTGCAGCACGAAAATCCAAGCCTCTTTTTTTTTTTTTCTCCTCCTACTCCCTTGTTAGTCTTTTACCAGCCTCTCACACAAGGGTGCCATCAACAAGAGCTGGCAGCATGTCTATGTGGAATGCACTCTGGCAATTTATGGACACGCTCACACGGTCAATAAAGACTGCTGAGCCAGCGCTGGATCCCGCACATGTAAACTGTTCTTAAACTTGTCACATCTGACCTGATTTGAAGCAGAACATACACCCGAGCCCCCCGATACCGTCTGCTAGATGTGTATGTATGTAACCTGCAGTACTGACATATATAGGCATGTGCTAACACAGTCGCACAAACACACAGAGCCAAGCGCAGCCCCCCCCCACCCCTGGCACACGCAGACCCAAACACATATAGAGTTTGGGAGACAATAGTCTGGACGCTGCCTGGGTCTGGCAGCCTAATATAGGTGTCCGGGTTAAAAATAAAAAAGGGGGGAAGGCATGTTGCACAGCTGTGAGATGCAGGGAGATTTGTGTGCTGTCAGCCCACTTAAATCACAACAGCTGAGATGACAAGGTGCTGCCTCTCAACTGCATTTTCCTCTTCTCTTTTCGGTCTTTCACTTGCTTTTAAAAAAAAAAAAACCTTATCCTTCAAACTCAGTCCATCACTCCATCCACCTTTAGCCATTTACCTCCTCTCCCTTTCTCCCTTGACACACATTTTCTCACTTCAATCTTTTTCTTTTTTCTCTCTCCTTGTCTAAAGATAAAGCCACCCACTCTTGACAACTATGTTGGCAGCCCAACAAAGCAGCACCCAGGGGAACGGAAAGACAAGATTCAAGTGACGCTTTTGCTCAGTCGTCACTAGTCGGTCGTAATTCACTGCAAAAATCACAGAGATGCATTTGCACACCAACCTGCCGACACAGTCAGTTGAAATTGTGCTCGCACTTGTGAACTCACACAGATACGAGCGGACATAAAACACACGCGCATATATTGCCTTAATTGTCATGGTATGCCTGCACTCCGAAAATTTAAACATTCCATAATGTCTAAATCGTCAAGATAAGTCAACAGTGCCCTTAAGAAAACTAACCAACGACTGAGGCGATATATCCAGACCGAAGGTGTCAAAATGCTGAATTTACACCACCCAGGGGGAAAAAAGTCTTGACACCCTGCCAAAGACAACTCTTCTCCACCAATCAGTGCCTCCGAAGCCAGCATGAGCAAATCAGCAGCTGAATGAAAAGGATGAAAATGTTTAAAAGTTACTCACCGCTTCCCGCTTCCCCCCTAGCTGTGCTGGGGAATGAGGTGAAGGGGGGAAGAAACACTCTAAACGACTAGAGGATCTCAAGGGGAGAGATGTGGGGTGTGTGAGGGGGTGGGGGTGGGGTGGTAGAGAGAGCAGCAGCAGTGCGGCAGCCTGAAGCAAACACTTCCAACGGCTTTCCTTAATTGAAAAAGTCTGTTTTCATCTCTCTCAGATCAGTGAGTGCAGAGGAGAGGAGAGGGAATAGGAATGATTGCCCATGAGCTGAGGCAATGAGGAGGAGAAGAGCGATCCTGCTTGCGGGACGGTCAGCAGGGCGAGAGTGGCGAGCGCGAGCAAAAGACAGAGAGGAAGTGAGGGAATGACAGAGTTTTTCAACAGACGAATGCAATCAGGGGTGACCACCAAGCTGGTTGCTGAGAGGGCAAACAGCCCACAAAATTAACCCCTCCCACCGCCTGCCAACAGCAGTCAGCGTTTTTTCCTAAGCCCCTTCCCCTCATGCACTTAGCCCATAAATGTTCTGGTAAGTTTCTGCGCTGACATCACGTGGAAACAGGAAGCAGAGTTGACATTCCACGTAAGAAGTTTTGCAGCAATTTGCAGAAAAAAAGGAGTGAACGGCACTCCCGGGGTATCCATCTTAAACCGAGATTCTAGTGTAAACAAAAGAGACAAAAAATGGGTTCTTCGTGAAAGTGGGCAATCAAAAGATATATGGGAGAAGAGTCCTGAGTGTGGGAAGCTCAAACATCCGAGATGTGAGTTTGTTGGGTTTGCTTGTTTTGGAATACAGAGGGCTAACATCTACGGAGACCAGAAAAAATTGTGCCTTTCTGTTCCTTTAGAAGCAGCTATTCATTTGAAGAACTGTAATTTGGAGAAATATGCTCACTTTATTACAGAGAGTTAAATGTGAAGAACCCTCTGATGTCTTTGCGCTAAGTATGAAGATTTATGGTGGTATATATGGGACTGGTCGCCAAACAGCACTGAATTCACAAACAAGGTTGTGAAAAAAAACAATACACAATACAAATAATAAGCAAATGTGGTTGCTTTTGTAGAGAAGAATTTAGCTGGAAATGACTAACTGCTTGGTTTTTGTAATGTATGTTGTACCACATGAATGCATCAGGCTGGCAGACTTTAGCGGTAGTATTATTGTGCAAAAACAGCACACAGCAGCTCAGTATTTGAGCCTTAAGGCATGAATATTATAGTCAAAGTATCCTGCGTGTATGAGCAAAAACTGTTTCACTGAATTGAATTTCAATGCAAATTAGGTGTCTTCAGTCGTACACTGACTGAAAATCAAGTTCAGCACTAGTGTAGTATTCCCTTTACTGCAGTCAATCAGTCTGTTCTCCCTCCTGTGAATCCACAGGGGCAGCAGTCTATGGAAACATCTGCTAGAGCACTTCTGAAAGCCCTCCTCTGTAAAAGTTGGACTAATGTACATTCAGTGAGCAGCGGATAACTTAAATCAGCCCAAGCTCAACTGCGACCTTGTAATGGGTCTGTGGATGCCAAATCCTAAACTAACCATAGCCCAAAATGGCCGACTCTGAAGGGAGGTTTCCCCCTGATCCCTCCCTGCCAGTCATATGTCAAATAAATACAGGAAGAGAAACAGTGAGGGAGAGAGTGAACGCAGGAAAGAGCGATCTATCTCTGCGTAGTCCGAGGTTGATGTTTCTGGCACTGCCAGCGACTGTGAAGTGGGCAGACTGTCATCACTTCTTCAGTGGCGCTTTCACTGTGCACCTACTGTTCTCAGGAGTATGGGATAGCCAGACTCACAGCTGTAAATCTTGAGGGGTTTGTGGAGAAGGAAGAAGGGCTGGAGTCAAGAGAGGAGGCTCCTGTCCACACCTGACAACAAAGACATGCATTGTTTGTGCTGAGTATATGCACAGGTACATAACATTTGCATAAGCTTGCAAGCACACACACACACAAAAACAACAAGACAAAGAGAGTCAGGCACAAATAAATCCTCCTCTTAAAACATACATATGTCCACATAATGCCAGAGTCACCAGCCTTAATAACACACAATGTCTCACAATATTTATGTAGATTAAATCAGTTACAGGCAACAAGCCACAATGTCTCATGTTTCTTTTGCTGCTACTATGGAAACTGAACTGCTGCAGCTCACATCACTCAAATCTGGTACAAAAGTCTACCATCATGTCCAAAATATGCCGAGAATCACCCTTCTGCGGCAGGGACAATTGCTCCCATTTGTACAGAAGAAAATAGCAGAAATGACAAAGAAAACTGCCCCATCTGACTGCATGCAAGAGCTGTGTAGCGACAAAACCCCCCTCACACCTCAATTTCCCTAATGACCGACCTAATGCCTTCAAAAAATGAGACCATTTATCACTGTTAAAAACCAGACGCGCGTGAAGTGGGCCTGAGGTGTGTCCAGGAGGAGAGAAGGGAAAAAAACAACCCCTTGTCTGTCCATCCTCACACAGACAGGATAAGTCATGTACTCATCTGCTTCTTCCCCTCACGAACAAATGAAGTTATCAATCAATCCCACGGTCCCATAGAGAGAGGGAAGAGAGGGCCAGCGGCATACAGAAGGCAAAGCTGAGGCAGCCAAAAATCACTGCAAGAATACAAGCTGATTGTTTTAGGGAAGGGGTCTCCGACACAGTTACTAGATAGCTGATTGTCTATATACAAGTCTGCATATCTGCTGTGCATTCATTCGTCATGATGTACTAAAGAGTTTTATTACATTATAATGATTCCAACAGCGATCCACAATAATTTCTAATTTGGAGAACACACACACACGCACACAGCAAGGGGCAAACTAATGCAATGATGATGAACCCACAGAAAATCATGATCCAACTCTGCAGTTCCCCTCAGCTCTATGACGATTTTTACCACCTTTCAGCTCATTGTTTTGGTTTCCAGACACAAACACCAAACAACAGACACCAGACAGATGAAGCTAGCACCTAGCTAGGTGCTCATAGTGGAGCATAAACAACTAGTTACATTTCATTTCAATAGTCTGAATGCTGTTCAGAACTTTCAATCAATGACATCTATGCTATTGTAGAGAAAAAGAGGAAATAAGGTATGAAAATGATCAGTTGCCATGCATACCTGTAGGAATCAGTCTTTGTAGTCTTACTCAGAGATAAAGAATGAGCCAATTATACAGAAAGTAGTTGTCATACAAAGAGAACTCGCAGCAATTTCAGATAATTGTGAGGTCATTGTGTAATAATGAAACTGGGCTTGGGCTAATTACAGACAGAAAGGAGAGTGAGGGAATTAAAATGATGGTCTGCCTGAAAGAGGAACACTCCCTTCACTAAAATCCTCAGATAGAAATGGATTCTCATAGATTAAGAAATAAAAACAACCTTGCGACAAGGAAAACATTTAAACCACAGCGAGGCTTCCATCCGAAGTGTCTGCTTCATGAAATCAGTGAGGTCTGCATGTGCGTCGTCTAGACACTCTCCAAGGCCACGCTTATCACATGGAGCCACAAAGAGTCCTGGAATTTGTCTTGTGACCCAGGATGTCCATACAGCTCACCAGTGAACTCATCATCTCATGGTTTCTGGCTGTCAGTTCCCTCTGCTTATTAGCTTGGCCGCGTTTCTCTCTCAGACAGCGTGATGGGTGATGAGAGCTAGCGGTGAGGCCGGAGACCGCGAGCTGAGCTTTGGCCAAGAATGATGCAGGACGAGAAAGAAAGACAGAGGGGGGTTTAAAAAAAAAAAAGAAGAGAGACAGATTGAAATATTTGTGCTTATGTTTGAAGGAGAATGAAAGCAAAGAGCGGTGTGAGGAAGGAGAGAGAAAAATAAATGGACTGTGTGGCTGGGAGAGAAGTCAAGAGACTGAAATAGAGAGGGATGAGAAGAAGGAGTTTGCATCCGTTCTTCTCTTCTCTCTGGCCTGGCAGCTAGCCTTTTTGGCTGGACCTATGGTATCCATCGCATATGGGTAACCCTGTAGACACACAAAAGGAGCAAAGCTAAAGTAACACTGCGAACTTTGAGGGGATTTTCAAGGCAGGGTGCTTTTTTTTTTCATAAAAAACAAAGACCGAAGCACTGCACCGCAGCTTACCAAGAAGCCAAGATTGGCTCTTATTAGACAGGATAATTTTCACAGCTGTTTCCGATCTGTTTGTGCTTCATGCGGACCGTGAAGAGGGGAGAGGAATGGAAAAGTGAAGAAATGTAAGGAAGGAAGGAGAGAAAGAGACAGGAGGGATGAAAGAGAATAGATGCTGTCTGTCACTTTGATAATAACTCAACAGCCAATCACCATTTAACTCTACATACCCCCCGTCCCCCTACCCCAAGAGTCCTCCAGGAGTTAACAACGTCCTCAGTGAGCTCCTCAGGGCCAATCTTACTACTTAGAGAGAGGCTTGGATTTCACAACTCCCAGCTGTTTCACTTGCACAAGTAAAGCCCATGAAAATTCCTTTTTACAGTAAGGAGGCTTCACTGGGGACACACACACACATACACACACCCACACACACCCCGACTGATACGCATATACACAGGGGAATGTGGTCAAGACAGTGTGACATCAAGCCATTAATTTCACGAGGGTTCTTGTTTTCTCTCTTTCTATCTTTTAATCTCTTCCTCTCTCCCTTTTGTCTCATCTTTCAGTCTGTTCCTTTCTCATTCTCTCGATGGATTCTAAATCTCTAAGGAATAGTGGACACACACACACTTTCATAGTCTCCCCAGTAAGCCACGGTGTCATTATTAACTGTCGGATCCACCTCCAGCATTGTATGCACTCATTAATAACCTGTGCACAGTGGCTGTCAGCGCTGTCAGTCAAACAGAACCAAGACAGAACATTAAAATAGAGCAGACACCAGCTGTCAGTTTGATGATAAAGACTTGTTGTACTACGTTTTGTAGAATTATCTTTAAAAACACAACATTTACCTGCAGCAGTCACAGTAAGGAGGAAGTGAATACAGATTTCAGATTAACATATTTTAAAAAACACTTTTCAGGAAGTGCATTTATACCATTTAACAAAAAAAAGGAGAGAGGAGAAAGGAAAAAAATGCGTATGACTGCTCTCGATTGCCTGTGACTGAATCTCTCATCTTCTACTATAGGAGTAACAGTAAGTGAAAGACAACTGGCCTGTAAACATAAGCAGCAATAACCACTAATGCTTCAGCAGACAAGACTAAAGGCATCAGTATGCTTCAATTGAAATGTTTATCGGATGGTCAAACCACTCCCCACACACCTTTCAGATGTTTGAGTTTGGAGGGGCTGCGTCCGACAATATTTTTAACTCTCTGGTCAGTGTGGAGGTAATAAAGTAGGCAGGGTTTGCCCTTCTACTTTTTCCCTGGATGTTTTAGAGCATAATCCAGCAAAGAGAGTCTACAGTCATGCCAGCTCTTCGTGGACAATGATATTGCTAACATGCTTATGTTTAGTAGGTCACAAATCGAATTGTTAGACAAATGCAAATTTTGACCCGATTACAGTGCTAGATAAAGAGTCAGTGCATCTCCAAAATTAACAAGAATGTGAATGTGTACTAAATTTCATCTCATCCTATTCAACAGATAATGAGACATTTCATTAAAAAATACAAAAATAAAACAGAAATCTCAGCCTCATGGTGGTTCTAGAGGAAAGGTAAGGGGATCATCAAAGTCATTAGGATTCATTTTTTGGGAAACATAAAGGTCTGTACACATTTTTTAATGGTAATCCATCATGTAGATGTTTATATTTCTGTCAGGACCAAAGTGGTGGACTAACTGACAGACCATGTGAAATCTTTAAAGATCCTTTCAACCCATTTTAAGAGAACTGTGTGCTCTAAAACAACTGCCAAATGAATCAGAATCCGGTCAGGGTCATTGCATCATCAACCATCTAAAACTCCTCAGCGGGAGTCCTGAAGACAAACACAGTCTCCCACACATACACGCACACACACTCGCATACGTGCGCACAATTAGCTGAGTCATCAAGCACTGGCTGTGAGAGAGCAGTTAATCAGCTCATATTGGGCATTCAATACACCATCTCATCACAGACATTGCATTAATACTGACACACACGTACACACAAAACCAGATACTCACACAAACACTAACCGAGCCATGTCTGATGAAGGCCGTGACCTGAATGAACCCTGACCTGTTTGGATTATCCATGTGTGGGGTCATGTTTGTGCGTGTGTGTGTGTGTGCATCCATGTGCATGTGTGTCATGGTGACGCACACACATAGTCACCACTTTCTGAATAAAGCCTAAGAGTTTTAAGCATCTCTCAGTCTAACTGTAATTCATGATCTAACCACAAATGCCTAAACAGATTTTTTTCAAATATCTCCATAAAAGACTCACATTTGTGTCATCTGCGTACAGTGTGTTCATCTGTGTATGGTTGTGTGTGTGTATGTGTGCGTGTGTGTGTGTGTGTGTGTGTGTGTGTGTGTGTGTGTGTGTGTGTGTGTGTGTGTGTGTGTGTGTGTGTGTGTACAGCTGTGGTTCGGCGTGGGCGAGATGCTGCCTTTGTTTATCACCACAGCCACATTGATGAACTGTGGCTGAAAGCCTCATGCCATGCAAATCCTAACAACGGGAACTCTCCCTCTTCAGACCTCGGAGGGGGAAAAACGGGTGGAAACCTCCCTCCATATCGGGTTCCAAGTGTAACACTCCAAAGCTTAACCTCACACAATACACACAACACGTGCTTTACTCTCTAGTCTCATTAAAAAGCCATCTCCACCCTCTCTCATGTGCCCAAACAAACATGATCATAAATTGAGAGCAAGGCGGAGTAGCACAAAAAAATCCCACAAAATGGAAACCCTGCCTTTGTGGTGACTGTGGCTTCACAATATGGGATTGCTGGAGTGTTTCCAAAAGAGGCGCGTGGCCCCTGTTCTGACAACAGCTGAGGCCCTGAGCTCCCGCAACACCACCCCACTATGCACACATACAAACACGCACACACACATACACACACACACACACACACACAGGGCCTCGAGGGACCAGCTCTGCGTGACACAGTGACACAATCAATCAGTGGATATTGCTTCTATTGACAGCCCCCAGAAGAGTCTCCTTCTGTTTGATGATCTCTGTCTCTCCTTGTTTTTATCCTTCTCTCTTTCTTCTTACTTTGCTCTGCTTTGGTCTTTGGGCTCCTTCATCCTTGTTTCAATCTTTACCAGACCTTTGAGTCCACATTCATTTTCTTTTCACTATTTCATCTCGTACTTCTCTCCTATCAACTTCATCCACTCTGCAGAACCCTTCTTTCTTTTTTCATTTCCGCTGCCATTTGATGAAATCGCCACACAGGGGGCGATTTCATCACAAAAAAACAAGTCATTGATCCTAGCCCCTAACCCAATCAGACAACACAAAATGATTCCTTCCTTTGGGGGGTAAGAATGAAAAGATGGGGAGGGGACTCACAGCACAAGGGCTCATGCATATTTCATATCTACTATGATACACTTTCGGGTCCATGCATAATGCAGACACTGTTTAAGGATGAGGGTTGGGGGCAGGGGGGGAATTTAAGTTGGGGAAATGAAATGGAAAATGAGATGGCATCAGTTAACGGCCCATCACTCCATAATTTGAACGCATCGCGTCTGCACAAAAACAGCCGACGTCCTGACTCAAAGTTTACCTCCAAGCCATGCATCAGAACAAAGAGTAGATGGTTGACTGATCTGAACTGATTCTTATATTTAAAACTGAAGGAGACTTCACATTTGGTATACAAGATGTCAACTGGACCATCATATGTATTCAGTGGAAAATGGGCAAATGTCAGTGATTCCTGCTGTGGGGCGATGTTTCCTGCTCCACAAAATCTGCAGTTTTTGTGTAGAGGTTAGTAGCTGTCACAGCCGTAAATTGTGGAGTCAAGTACTGTTAAAGGATAATTCTGGTTTACTACATCTTTTGTCTTATAGTCATTAGGCCATCATTCCTAACAGTAATAAGAAAAATAAGTCTCCTGCTAGCTTTTAATAACAAATTGTATAATCATTAGTCTGCACGTTTCTTGTCCGCCAGACTTCTTTGCAGTGACCTCAACTGTTAGTGTGTATTCAGTTATCATACCTGACAGAAATGATGATAAAAACTACAATAATTAGACCCAAGTGATAATAAAACTGATATCCTTTAGTCGAGGGAGGTAAAGCACATTACTATATAGAAAAACAGAGAAAATATCACATTTCCCCAGAAGTGGCTAATGCTCCTCCTCCCAGAATTCTCCTTATGTGTGAAATGCAGTTCCAGTTAACCAGATGTCCTACATCAGCCCCTCTGTGCGGAAGCCAAGTCACTTGTCCCATCAGAGAGGCTTTCAAAGCATATGGTCTGAACATCCTCTGTATTCTGACATTCAACAGAAGACTGTGAGTAAAAAGGGGTCAATCTCCTCATAGTGAAAGGAGGAAATCCCTTCTCTTTACTAGCTTCAACAGAAAGTTGCTAAAGTGTCTAATACCTCCATTTTATCAGTGAGATGTACATGTGGTCACGAAACAGAGTCAAAGTGGATACTGGAGGAAGACAAGAATTTAAGACAGTCTATCACTCAGATGGAAACAAGGCAATAAGCTTTCTGGCAGCAGGCTGGCAGTTTAACGAGGCTTGATGTTGGCCTTCCTCTTTCTTTATAGCCTCACTTTCCCACCATTTCTCAATGAGGGATTCTCTCACACTCCCTGTTTCCATATTTCTTTGGTTTCTTCCTACCATTTCTATTGGTCTTTGTTCTCTCTTTTGCGTCATCTGCTTTTTTTTGAGTGATTTCTAGTTATTTCTCTTCAAATCCAAACCCCCTTCTTCCTCCCTCTCTATAGCCCCATCCTTCAATCCAGATGCACAACGCATGGAGAAAATACCGGAGATGCGTTTCCATGCGCCACTAGGGATGTCCACAATCCAATTCCAGTCAAACAGATGTCATATATCAGCCTCTCTCTGAGGAAACCACGCTAAGAGAGAGAAAGGGAGGGAGGGAGGGAGAGGGAAGGAACAAAGGAATGATCAGGGAGGCTTTTGAATGGCAGCAGGGAGCTCAAAGTCGGACCCCACATGCAACAATACAAGCACACACACAAACAGAAGGATTGCAACAATGGTGAGGATGTGGTTACCACACCATTATGCAACCTCCGTAGTACCTGTACATCATCTTCCTCTTCTTCTTCCCCTTCACCCCTCCCACCATCTCCTGGCTGTCTCAGGAAAACAATAAAGAATGTCATTTGCAGTGAATTTACCCACTTTTCCATTGAGAGACTACACATTGTGTTTCTGCTTTCAGGCTAAAAGGCACCATAAAGGTTGTCAGATGGGCTCATTATGATTTGTTGGCACTGAGCAGGAGTCATGTGGAGGGAGGGGGTTGGCTGGCTGTAGATTGTGGTTACATAGATAGATAGCTAGATTAATGGACAAATAAATGACCCCCATACATCTGGTGTTAACATGCATCTCGGTAAATTATATTCTAATTAGATAGTGGAGAGTCGTATTAAATCCAGATGTAAATTAATTCAAGAAGCTTGTATAATCGGATTCTCAAAGCTTGTTTGAAAAGCAGTCAGAGGTATATGTGGCAATTTTAGAGATTAAGCATGTACTTAAAATGTTGCACCGAGACAGAACAAGGTATAAAAACTATTCTCCGCTAGTCTGCAGCTACATTAGCAGCTCTGAGGGTGTATTTAAGCACAGCGTGGGTTTGAGCTAAATGCCAACATCCATATGCTGACAAGGTCACAATAACATGAAAAAGTTTAACAAGTTTAACATTTTGCCATGTTCACCATTTTAGGTTATGTAAGCATGCTAAGATTTGATAATTAGCATAGATGCTGGACATTGTTCAGTTGAGGTAGTAGAAGTATTTGAAAAATTACAAATACTACCTGAAGACGGCATGAGAAGTCATTGTGAGGGGCATTTCATGGCAATCCACCCCATAGTAGTTGAGATATTTCAGTCTGGACCAAAGTGGTGGACCAATTGTCACTAATACCCTGATAACAATGCCATGGATGTATTAAGGAGAACTGAATACTGTGTTCAAAAATGGCACCCATTCATTATAAAATTTTGCTCAGTGGCACATGAAGCAAAAAAACCCCAAAACATCTATATTCTTGCAGGCTTCCTCATGCTTCCATGTTTTTGGGCCCATACCATGTTTCCCAAGTCCTTCTACAGCAAGTCTGAGACCTCTGTTAAACCATGCAACTCTTTTAGACTTTCCAAATGTTCTGGACCGAATGAATCAACTTATAATAGTGAAATGAGTCATTTTGCAGGGGTTGTGATGCTCAGAAAAAATTATTCACCATTTTATAGCCTGCTACTTTTGCAATGATTGTGATTGGGAAAAATGCTTTTTGGGCCAGTGTGCATTACATGATGGACCCAGAACTTGTTTGGCTACTATGTGAACTTGGCTTCACAGCCCAATACTGTTCCTGGAGGCTTGAGCCACACCATTTGAATAGTTATAAAGGTATCACACATCAGACCAAAAGAGTTGAAATAAAAAATAAAATCAGGTAACTCAAGGATGTGGACAACAATAAGTCATCCGCATTAGCAATGCAATAATGATTCAGACTTCAGCTACACAGATATGTCCAGAGGCTCCGGTTTCCTCATGCAAGTCAAGTGAAAATAGAAGATATTATTTTGTCTATGAGTATGTGTTTATCTGTCCGTGTAGCTACATAATGCATGCTGTGAAAGGCAGCACCTCAAATAACCTGAACAGCAATATAGATAATGGATGAATGTAAACGTAATTCAAGTACAATAGTTCTAGACTGAATCTGATGATGGATGAATAATGGATGGATGGAGTGTGACATGTGTTATAAATCTAATATCTTGCGGTAAATCAATTCAGATTAATTCTGAACGTTACCTTGACAACCCACTGGTCTGCAATGTACTGTACATGACATATGAAGATAATTACAGAGTGAAGACATAAAAGACATCAATTATGCATGGTCACGTGCTATGAGAGTGCACTCGATGACAACCGTCCATTCACTGAAACATCATGAAAAATAGATTGTGTCACTGAGATCAACATCCAACATATCAACATTCATAAACAGCAACATATAGCATAGCCTGCCCTGCTAGCACTCACTCCACATGAAATCCAACTCTGAGGTGATACTTGTAACTAAAATGAAGATAAGGACTGTGATTGGCAGCTAAGTGGGCCGAGAGGAGAGGGGAGTTTTGGCGTCTGTCAAAGTATAACACTGATTATAATTCCTCCCTTTGTCTCTATCCCTCCCTCACATTCATTGCCCCTCTGTTCCTTTCCATCCACCCTTTCATCCACCCCTCCTTCCCTCTCTTCTTCCCTGTCTCCGTGCTGGTGTCCTATCCATGTCCAGGCTTTGCTGTTCATGGTTCAGGGCTTCTATCTGCCTAAGATGATTCCCTTGTGGCGCCACGAAGCAAGACTGAAAGGGGAGGGAAAAAAATCTCATTAAAAAAGGGATCATCTGCTGACAACTAGCCCCAGCCCCAGCCGAGCTTGGACACAGAGAAAATACAAATGACCAGAGAGACCCATCAGTATGGAGCGCTGTTATGCCTCACACTGGTTTGTGTCAGCTGTATATTGGATGGTCCAGTTTATTAAAGAACAAAAACTGGAAACCATAAAAAAAACTGAACATATCCCGAAATAACTGCCATCAATGTTTTCTACTAATATGTGCCAAAATACATTGGGAGCAGCCAGAAACATGAAATGAAGCGCATCAGACCAAAGGATTTGAATGAACAGTGATTTTTACTCTATAGAACAAAAAATTAAAACTTTTCTTACCTAAAGCCATCAAGACAGAATAATTCTGTGGAAAGCAGTGAAGCTTGTACAAATTGATTGCTTGATTAGAGGCACTGGTAGAAATTGGATACTTTAGATCTCATGAGGAGCTGCATATTGGCAAAAGAAAGATGAGTTCTGGAGGAGCTTTCCAAAGTTTGAAAAAAATAACCATGATGATTATCTTGACCTGGGTTCGAGACTGCATTATTGAGGTAGAAGTGAGGGAAATAAAGCAGGTATTTAGGGGGCAGGGAGGGCATCTGTCTTTCTATCTATCTATCTTAATTTAGTTTATCATTTCCTTATATTTTATCAGATTAGTTACATTTAATTAATTAAATTAAATTTTTATTTAATTAATTTAAATTATTTAATTCATATATTTAAATTCAAACAATTCAATACAATTTATTTAATTCAAGTATTTTATTTTAATTTAATGTAATCCCTTATTTCATTTTATTCAATTTAATCACTTAAATATAATTCTATTTAACTTAATTAATTTAACTATATTGACTTAAAATCAATGTTAATTATATCAATCAATTAAATTATTTAATTTATTTATTTAATAAATAAATAATAAATTAATATAAAAATTTAATAAATGTAATCAATAAATGTAAAAATGTTTTTAAATTGGATCTGTTGTTCAAATCCAATGCAATTTTATATAATTTAATTTTTAAATTAATTCAATTTTTTAATTGAATTTAATATTAAAAATATATAATTGAATTTCTTTTTAAATGTTTTTAATTCAGATTCATTACATTTTCAAAATGTTAATATAATCTAAATTAAATTCCTTTCCACACTCATATGGATTGATAAATATTTTATTTCTCACACTCGATATCACCAGTCAACTGATCACTGTATCACTGTACATGATATAGTGAGTCAATTCATTCAGAAACATGATGTCATCCTCCTCCCTTCTCTAAGTTCAGGACTTCTCTCAGTTCTTCAGTGAAAGTTACTCTAAGCAGACTTGTGAATGTCTCTGAAGAGGAAACTCCTCACTAGGAGCTTTTAACACCATTCAGGAGGACTCCTAACAGTCAGATAAAACACAGTGTGAATATACCACTATTTTGAAACTATCATACCTGTACAGCATGCAATAATTATAAGTTATTAATTAGCCTACGACTGTGTTATTCTGCCATAGATGATGTGTAACTTTTCTGTCAATCAAGAAAAAATTATAGTGACTTCATCACAGCACTTTAGTTTCAGTTTTCTCACACTCTCTTTCCCTCATTCACCCTTCACAAAATCTCTGAACTCTTCGCTTTACAGCTCATACCTCTGCACATGAAAATTAAAACACCTTTGATCATTTCCTCACTGTGAAGTTCGACTCTAAAGACTAATCTCTAATTCATATTTTGTCTTGTATTTCTCCTCTTTTCTCCGCTTGTGCTGTTATTGTAGAAGAAAGAGCGTCTTCAAACCAAAAATAATCTTGCTGCCCTATTTTCCAAATCCACCACATATTCACACCGCTTGCATTGCAAATTTTCACCTGAAAAAGGTTGCCTCATCTCCCAAAAAATATTCTAAAACTCAGCACTCATTAGCTGGAATTAAAGTGAGCTTCCCCTTTGCACTACAAAGGTTGGAAAAATGAAGATGTAAATCAATGAGAAAGTGTAAACGGGAGATCAAGAGAGGAAAAAGAGGGAAAGAGAAAGAACTTCAAAGTGTTGCTGAGTGGAACAATAATCATTCCTCCTGGTGGTGCAACAGGTCACCATCTTTGTGTACAGAGACCACCTGGAAAACCCAGCAGACAACCCAGATTACATGCAGACACTTTTTCCTCACCATCTTCCTCCCTCTCCTTTCTTGTGGAAAGTAGCGACTCTCGAGAGTTTACCCCTCTGAACCCCCCCACCCTTTCCTCTGCATCTTCTCAAACTCGTCCAGTGATGATGTGACCTCTCCTCCCCCCGGTGTCTCCCAGTCAAGCCTCATTTCCCATACATCAAAGCCCCACCCCTGTGAGTTGTTCTGGTCGGACAAACCAGCGCTCCTGCGAGTTGGTTTAATCCGAGGAGACGTTCTAATATAGCCAGCACGCTCTATGGGTTTGGCAAAGAGGAGACGTCCACAGAAACCCTAGCCTGGTTTCCCACCCACAACTCTCCATTCCATACTTCTCTTTTTTTTTTTTTTACCAGGAAACTGTACACTGTTCAGAGCTCCAGACAGTCCTGAATGGCAGATGAATCTCGTGCGGCTCATTAAATCCAATCTAGCAGATTTATGCTAGTTGATGGGGACAACAAACCTTCCCACCTTCCTTTAGAAACTGTATTATAACAGACAGATGTAGAGTGCACGTTGCCCAGTTTATATTAGCGGCTTGGAAGAAGTAACCTTGCGAGGCAGCTGGATTTGCAAGATCACGCAATAATCCATTTTGTCAGGCTTCAAGTACTGTGCTTGTGTCAAAACCATCGGTGGATCAGAACAATCAGCATCCTATGAGGATTCTTGCATGATAGCGTGAATGCATGATCTTGTGATCTTGCGAATCCAGCTGCCTCGCAAGGTAAGGTGATAGACGGCAATAGACAGATGGTTCATCCAATCACCTGCCAAGTTTTGAAGGTGCCTGCCCTTTTCCAAACAGTCGTCAAGGACGACTTCTCAGATGGTTCTGTGTAACAAACCATCTGAGGAGAAGAAGAAGGTTATGAAAGAAGAGAGATGGAATAAAGGTCAGGCAGGTTTGGCTGTGTGTGAGTGTGTGTGGGTGTGTGTGTGTGTGTGTGCATCAGTGTGTATGGAGCATTAGCCAATATGCATGTGTCTGCGCATGTGTGTGTGTGTATGCACCATATGGAGAACAAATTAGACACTACACAAATCACTGAGAAGTCTGGTGTGTTGAACAGGACGGCCTTGGACGCTTCTCCAGCTGTGGGATTTGAATAATGCTGAGAGGAACTGTCCATACCTGCCAGAGACTGTAGCGCTATTGTGTCAAGGCAGGATGTTCTGTATAGTGTTTCTTAAGTGGGAAGGAATACGTATTTGCTTTCACCTCGTTTTCAAGTTGTTAAGTGAAATATAGCCACAATAAGGGCTGAAATGTGTACAGCATTTGCCTCTTCCAGAAGTTTTATGTCAGATGTTTCCTCTTATTGACAAAGTTTATTAAAAGATTTCTTTAGGAGGACATAAACGAAAAGACAAGCTGTCAACTGCACAACATCCTACGCAGCAGCTCAGTACAGGACCTCATATTATGCACGCCTCCACACTTCCACAACTCTGATTCAACCTTTTTCCATTAAGGAGCTTAAAGACTGCCTCCTAAAAGGAATAAATTGATGCTGTCGCAATTGAAACCTATTTCAGGACAAAAATTGCTGTGAAATAAGATGACTCATGCCACAAAGACCGTCAGAAATATCACTGGGAATAGTTGAAGAACAAGCTGCCGTGACGCAGACAGCGGAATGAGAGAACAACGGCAGCTGAGTGGGTGTAAAAATACATTGGCTTGCCTTGAAAGTGAAGAAATTATATTTTTTCTGCATGATGACAGGGGAGAGAACAAACATAGCGCATTGAGGCTATTGACCTCTGTCTATGTAAAAGAGTCGGAACTTGCTGAATGCTTTTCAAATGAATGGCTCTGATTAGACAATGACTGGACTGAGGGTCTGATTGCTCTTAATAAGCTGACAGAGTACACAATACGGGAACGTTACCAGCTCTGAACTCTTAATAATCAGGTTAGCTTGCCCACACACAGCATTGTGCCTGCTGTGGTTAATCATCTGGCAAAAGTCATGATGATGTTGAAACCAAGTACACAGAAAAAAGTGTTTTCAGAGGTTCTATGGTGTGTGTCAAGAGGTGTTTGAGTGATTTACGTCACTCTGGATTACTCCTGCACCAGAGCTTTTCTATCTAAATAATCTATCCACATAAACAACTGTGTCTCCTCTAAATAAAGAACAAAACTACTGCAGATGCCTTCCTTTAAAAAAGAAGTCATATTGAACTCTGCGACAGTGAGTTCTCTTCATAAGTTTATAAGACGTTTTAAGGTGTGGTCATGTTATCGACGATCTTGCTGGGAATATGAAGATGTAATCTTATGATTTATATTACCATACTCATGTTTTATGTATACACAGATGGGTGACATATTTAAGGAAAAACTAACCACAGCACAAAGCTGCCAGAACAGCTTCAAAAGCTTTTTGGCACAGATTCCACAAGTCCCTGAACTCTGTTAGAGATGAAAACCATTCGTCCATAATATATTTTTTGTTTTTTTGGTGATGGTGTAGAGCTGTCTAAGCCTGGTATCACTTCCTACAAGTCACCTTTTGTAAAAGGGTTTATAAGCTGTAATTAATGGATTTATTCATGGTTATTAAATGATTGTTTGATGCTTTATAGATGAGCCATAACTTTTTGGTTTGCCAACTTTGAGGAAAATCCTCCTCCAGCATGAAATCTGCTTCGTCTGTTCAGCTTAATGCATTACGGGGAGAACCACCTAGCTTCAGTAAAAGGATAGCAGGGCAGCAAAATCTATTCATAAACATTTTTATGAACACCTAATGGATTATTAAAAGATCCATTCACCATCTATATGTACAACACCACAGCTCCCAGTACCTCCCACTCACACTAATGTTTTGTATAGTTATTGTATATAATATTTTGAGATGGTTTTATTGTTTATTTCATTTATTTTTAATTTAATTTTTAATTTTCTTTACATTTTGGAAATACTGTTATGTCAATTATGAATTCCCCCCTAGGGGGATCAATAAAGTTACCCTATACCTTATACCCTATATATTGAGGGAATCATGTTAGAAGAATGAGGCTAAACACCAACAACCAAACAGTGTCGCTGCTAAACTGAAATAATAAAGGAATATTCTGATAATGGGACTTACATGTATCATGCTACAGAAAACTGTGTAGCCTCTCTCTTAGTTTGTATGATATAATCAGATACAATACAATATACACTACAATTTCAGAGCTGCTAATGTGTGCACCATTACAGACGTCTCCTGTTGATGAAGCTTGCTTATGTCCCACAAAAATGCACCAATTTAAGTTTTAAAAATGGATTGTTTCCCCACCCTAAATAAATGGACCACAACATATAACCAAACAGCCACCAACAGAAATCTTTAACAAGTACGAGTTGGTTGCTTTCATTTTCAATAAACTACATGAAACTATGAGGAGCAATTCATCTCTCACTGCCAGTTGTTCATTACTTTTCTGTGCTGTTCTTCAGATTCATGTGCTGAATTTCAATCAGCTTCCTGAATTGTAATGGCTTAGATAGTAGCCCTTCATCAGTGAATGAATGCATTCTGAAATATGATCATGACGGATGACCACTTAGCAAGTGAACCCATAAACTACCCGCTTTCTATGCCAGGCTAACTTCTGGACTGAAATAATTCCCACATGTGCACCTTTGGCATGGAGCATGACCCTATTAACCCTAAACAAGGTTTGTGCAGGGCCTTCCTAATGACCCCCTCCCATAACCCCACCACCACCCTCACCTTCCCTCCTTCGTCTGGCCCATGATGGCTGACTGACAGCCATGGTCTGCACACACAAACAAACAGAGCAAATTATTGGGCACGGGCACACACACACACACAAACAGAACCTGCGGAGGCTGGTTGTGTGTCGATAAGGAGGAGGTCAAATAACAGATGGCAGCCGGAGGATTAGTGCAACCCTGTCACAGTTAACTTTTGGTTAAACAGACACACACAGAAAGTCTGGTAAGTTGCAGCCGTGTTATTGTATCATTAAATATTAATTCTAATATTGCTTAGTTTCCTTACTCATGCATGATGACATATTTTTAACAACTTACAGTTATTTTAACTGAATAACAAGTTGGGAAAAAACATTCCTGCTTTATAAATTATATTTTAGGCTTCTCAAATGAAAAAAATTAGGAAATGAACCTCATTCTTTGCTCACACAGCGACTCATATGCAACCTACACATAATACATCATACAACAGAGATGTCTGTAACCTGTAACAAAGGGCCACCAGTAGACATTTCTGATTTGACGGCTCACAAGCGAAAAGGGCCCTTCCTTGACTTAAATCCAGCCATTAAACCACTTTGTTCACATGGAAACAGGTGGTTTGTAATGGATGGACCACCAGCCTCTGTCAGAAATAAGTCTTCATATTTTATCAAATAAAGTGAGTAGGGGCAAAATTAGAGCTCTTATATATTTAAAAAAAAAAATGAATAGCCTGATCAGATAACAGACAATTGTTGACTAAATGTTGAATTTCCCACTGGGTGATCAAATGTTATCTTCAAGTTAGAGACCAGATAAGAATATAGAGGAGTTTCTATCCACCTATTTTATGTGCAGCTTGACCCTTAGAGATTAATTACGGCAGTTATTCATTTATCTGAGGTGGAGAAAGTTGGGGAAAAACACACAGTGATATATCTGCCAGTGTTTTTCCTTCTTATCTCATCTCTGGCAGTGTTTGCATTGCATTAGTGTATTGCTTCCTCACACCATTACATTTCTCAGCTCCACCGGAAAACTCAACAAAACATAAAACAAAAAAAAATGACATGGATGAAAACCTCAGTGTGGACAGAGAAAATAAACCCAAAGATTCATCTGTATATATGTCACATTAAGCCGAACTGACTAGTGGTTACACACAGATACTATCAGCCCACACACAATGAAGAGGGGTTCAAATATCAGTTGCATTTATCATAGTGACAAAGCCTTCTGGGAAAAGAGAGATGATTTGACAGATGTTCCAATCAGTCGCTCTGGGTATTGCACAACTGTAAAGGGTTATGACAAGAAAGCTGAGCACTGTAAAAACAAGCCACTGTGGCAGTGCTATGCAGTTACAATAAAAACACAGTTTACCCAGTTATGACACTTCCGAGCAACAGCGGGGTCAGAGGCTCCAGTTCAACACAAGTGATGCTTGACATGAGCGTGTGTAGGCATTGACGTTTCCTCTCAGTTGCGCAACGCCAACTGTAAACTTTGTAGGCCAAACGTGCAAACGCTCCAGCAGCTCTGCCAAATTCAATGAGCGCTCACATAAGAATCATAATGTTTAGCATTATGATTCTGTCCTTCCTGAGGAGGAATTTCTGGTTCAGTGCAGACAGAGTTGCATGAGTTGCATTAGTTGCATGAGTAAGACTCTCATGCATACATATATCTGTGGGTCTCTCAGGCAGTCAGCAGAGCACAGATTTACACACACTTCATCTTTTTATAATCAATTTTTCCCTGTTATAACCTGCTGGAGCTTGCTAGTGTCAACTAACCAAACTCCAATTGCATCAGGCGGGAAGTAACGCAAGAGCAAATTACTTTCTCTCTCTCTGTGTGTGTGTGTGTGTGTGTGTGTGTGTGTGTGTGTGTGTGCGTTTGTGTGTGTGTGCGTACGTACGTACGTACGTACGTCCATTGTGTTTGGGAAGCAGACCCATCCGCTCCCTTCCCTGTTGTCCCACATCATTAATCAGAGCAGACAGGAGATATTCATTCTGCTAATAATCTGCACCACTAGCTCTCAGACTAACCCAATCAGGTCACAGACAATATCCTGCTTAGTCGACACATTTAGAATAAGATGATATTTAGTCATAAACAGCAAATATGTCATTTCAGATACACAACTGTTGGTATTAGACAAATATAGAATTAATTATCTGCATTTGAATGCTTTCCTACTTCATTGTTCACAGTTAAGTTCATCATTTTAATTCAACTATATGTAATAGTTGCTACAGTATCACTTAATAAGGCTGGTGTTATTCAATATCTTTGTTACTGTCAACCCCAAACTAACAACGTGTTAGTCCTTCTTTCAGTACCTTCTAACTATCCCAGCTTGCCTTTGGCACTCAGCCTTGAGCCCATTCATTCCTACTGAAGATGTAAATCACTAAAACAGTTAACAAATATGATCATTTTCATTCATTTTGAAAAGTATAAATAGTCAAGCTAAATTTCCTGTTTTACACGTTGTGCTAACTGGCTGCTGTATGTAGCTTCATACAGAACGGATAGATATGACAGTGATGATATACAGAGAGCAGTGCTGCAGAGTTACATGTTACAATGTTACCTAATTTAATTACACAATAAATGTAAGTATAATCTGTTACACTTAGAAAAATGTGTCATTAAATTAGTTACTTGTTTGCACAGTGGGTTGGAACACACATGGGCTTAAATGGTGTCACAGTACCAATTAAGCCCATGCCAGACTTTTCATCAAATATCTTTATTATATATTCCGAAACTTACATGAACTAATGAATGCACTTTCAGATGAGAGATAAATCTTTCTTTATAAGAAATGATCTCCTTTATAAATCATGTCAGTATCCATGAAAAACACCTTATAACATTTTAAATAGGGTAACTAGTAATCTGTAACCTAACCGCTTCTGCAACCACTTCTCAGCAAGACAGTCAAACAGATTTCCCAAAATGTTGAGGTTTATGACACATAGAAACCAGCTATAATCAGAGTTTGGCTACACAGGCAGTACTGTAGTCTATTCTTTTTATGGAATTTGCTGACAATAAGAAAAATATAAAAAATATTATCTTACATTGTTTCTTTTTTCATTATATTTGTACAGAATTACCGCATGGCAATTATACAATAAGTATCAAGTTTCAGCCTCCCTGATTTTTCATACAAATCAACTGTCACAACACCAGCCAGAGCAACAGTGAAACAAACACAACAGCATACTAATCCACACACACAAACTCACACTCACACTCACACTCACACTCACACTCACACTCACACTCACACTCACACTCACACTCACACTCACACTCACACTCACACTCACACTCACACACACACACACACACACACACACACACAAAGAAAAAATCCACAAACAACAGATAACAACCCTAGCTTCCATCAACCATTCTCCTTCTGCTGGAGATTCATTATTCAGGGATTTTGCAGCACAGCTTGTCTAAGTTGGAGCATCTGCAATTCAAACAGGCCAGAGGTGGAGCTGGGACTTGCTGAAAAGCCCCCTTCAGCCTGTCTACCCTACCTCCAACAGCACCTTCAAACACACCCTGGGACGTGACCGGCTTCCCAAGAGACAGAAAGAGACAGAGAGGTAAAACAATAATGAAATACCTCAATTAAAATTTCATCAACTTGACAATACAGAAGAATGCAGACTTGTCGAATGCATCTATGTGTGTCTGTGTGTGTGTGTGTGTGTGTGTGTGTCTTACCATGCACGCCTAACAACCACCACATAGAAAAAACACAAGAGGGAGTAACCTCAAGCAGTGACTGATGGAGATTATTTCTTTGGCCAGACTCGATCAGACACGATGCAGAGAACAAGATCAGCCTGTACAATATACTATTTAAACAACACAGGTGTTTGGAGTCCTGCTGCTATCCATCACATTGTGCATCCATAGTCAGATTGGAACATGAGATTGGATATAAGGGTGAACACCATCTGACAATGAGACACAAAACTGCTGCACGCTTTCTGACTCAGGTGTCAAGCTATTAAATATTGCAAGTTTAAACTCTGCCGAGGCCGTTCTTCGTCTGCTGGAAAGCACGAGCCGGCACGAGCAGTGTACACAAACACACACACACACACACACACACACACACACAGGTGCATATGCTCTTGCGTAGGCTACACCTGCCTCAGGACATCCAGAGAGTAAAACAATAAGTCCGCTGCATTTAGCACCTGCTGTCACACACACACACGCAGTCCCGTACTTGTCACCTCCCACATGTCAAGCACGCACACTCCATATCCCACCTGTGTAAGTAAGCTGATATCAATTTAGGGAGCAGAGAGCCAAAAACACACATACACACACATACACACACACATGCAATATGTCAACAACAATGTCATTGTCACAACAAGTCATTTATTCTCATGTGTCAATCACAGACAACAGACAAGAGGCTCAACCTGACTGGCTGGAGAGCAGATCAGGAAACAATTGGGTCATAATCCACACGGCCATGACCTATGCGGATAAAACACCGGCTTAAAAAAGGAGGAAAGAAGATGAAAACGGCCTTAAAACACATTCGATTTAAACAAACAAGCAAAGCCAAGCGTCTCATAAGCCAACCAGATGGGAGTTAAAATGCGTCATAAAAATCCCCCCTTCCAAAAAAAAACGCAGGTCTGAGCTCCGGCAGTGTGAGCTCTGTGTTCCCACATGACAGGAGACAGGACTTTCCATACACTGCGGGTTATCCAATCTGTCTTCCTCCTGTTTCATCACCAGAGCTGCAGGCAAACAATTTACATTTCACTCCAAATGTGCTTGCATGACGTTCATTATATGTCAATTACTCTCTGCGCAGCGGGGACATTAAAGGGGGGCTGTAATGAGGAAGAAGAGGTTCGGTTTAAACAGATAAATAAATAAACACATAGATAAATAAAAAAAGGGCAGACGGGGGAATGGTCTCGCCAGAATCAAACGAGAAACAAATTACACCCCAAGACCACTTATAAATAGTGGAGTCTTTTGATGTGCGCACCAAATGAGCTATTGGGTCTGTGGGGGGAAATGATGAGAGTGTGTGTGTGTGTGTGTGTGTGTGTGTGTGTGTGTGTGTGTGTGTGTGTGTGCCCGAGGCCGCGCTATTTTACAGAACTGAGACAAAGCTCACAGTTAAAGAATGCTGCGATAGACACTGCAGATCACTAAACTCACTGACTAAGCAAGTCCAGTCAGCTTTACTGGTCTAAACTGCTGACTCTCTTAGAGCAAATGTGTACTGATGATACACCAGTGGAAATAACACCATGGCCGCGTTAACCTGTTTTGGGGGCCTGAGACACACATTTGTTGCTGGTCCCACGTTGAGCCCCCCACCCCCGCACCCCTCACACAGCTGCAGCCCTCTGTGTATTGCATACTGTATGTACCCTCTTGCAAGGAACACAGCTTCATTATATGCCCAGAAAAAAGCAACCAGACTGTCAGTTAGCTTGAGGCAATTTGATTGAACAGATCTTTATTTAGGCGTCATGTGAGCAGAGGACAATCTGAAATGTTGAAACAGGGCTCCTGCTAGACAAGCCTAAAAGATTAGATTAATAGTGCAGTTAATTAACACCACGTTGTAAATTCCTATACGAATTTGAAATCAATTCAGAACTCATTGACAAGCAGTTAAGGTGGTTGCTCACTTTCCCAGCCTTTTTTAAGTTTTTAGCTGATGGGACAACTGTGCAGCATGTTTGTTCTTGTCTATATTTAAGCATATGCTGTATTTATGCAATCTTTGCAGAATGGGTAGAACTGGAAAACATCCCATTATTCTAACTTGGGAGCATGCATTATTCCAACATGGTTACCCTCACATTCAACCACATGGCCACACACATTTAAATGGCATAAATCAGCGACTATGTGCTACTTATTTAACATAGTTAACAATTGAAGCCACATACAAACATACTGCACAGTGTCCTGGATGCAGCCCCTGCACAATGTTTACCTCTAAACTGAAAAAGGAATAGCTTGCAGCAGCTACACAGCTAAATAATAAGTTCTCTTCAATGCACATCTTCAAATCTAGCATGATATTTGTACAGGAAATTAGTTAATTACAGGAAATATGGAAGGAAATAACATATTACATATAAGCAGTGTTAGGCAGTAACTAGTAACATGTAACGTGTCATGTAACTCTAATCCGTTACAGTTACTGAGGAAAAATGTGTGACTAAATTACAGTTACTTATAAAAATGTTGATGATTTCAAAAGGAAGTTACATCTGAAGTCAGACCTTTTGCTTTTTCCTCATTTTTAAATATTTAACATGTTACTAAATACATATATTGCTGTTTTTAATTCTTTGAAATCAATACTTTTAAAAATATTATTATTTGGAGCACACATGGTGCCTAAATTGTGTCACAGTACCAATTAAGCCCATGCATGACTTTTGACTTTTTTCATCAAATATCTTTATTTTATATTCCAAAATCTACAAGAACTAATGAATATATTTTCAAATGAGAGATAAATCTTGCTTTATAAAAAAAAGTGACATTATTTTGATTAAGCAATTGAAATAGTTACATTACATTTTAAATAAAGGTAACTAGTAATCTGTAACCTATTACATTTCCTAAGTAACTTTCCCAAACCTGCATATAACACATGCACTACAACACCTGCTCACAAGATGGTGGTTAATGAGATACACTCAGCTGCTCACAATAAATCTAGCTCCATCATCTATTCGTTTGTTGACATTTCTTTTATTTTTTATTTATTCATTTATTTATTTATTTAGAGAAAGCTTGCTACTCTCACCTAGCATTGTGCTAAAGTGTTAGCCAACCAACAGAGTGATGTTATTGAGAAACAGGGATGGTTTTGATGTTGGATCAACTGATGATTAATGTAACCGCAGAGTAATTCCTCCGAAATACGCAATATTATTTTAACATTGAAGAGTACGCCTTTGGAGAGAATGCAAACGAAAAACTCATGTGTATACACGCATATTTAGTGCAATATCAATCCTCAAATCAAATCTAATCAAATGTTTGAAGGTTGAGCCATAGTTATGTTGTACCTGCAGGCCAAAAGATGACATGGTTCATTTTTGTGGTAATTTGTATATCTTGTCTGAGGCTTGTGGAAGCTACAACGAGCCATCGGGCCTGTCTGTCTGTCTGCTCTCTGGTCGGTCTGAGATGAGCTCTGTGCTGTGGGAAAACCCCAGCGCAGAGGATTAGACGAGAGAAAAGGGGATTTGCTGGTTAAAAGCTGACCTCTGACATGCATACAACAGCCTTTTGATTCAACAGATCAACTCATTCTGTTTTCTGTCCATGGATGTTGCTGTCACGCTGTCACTTAACTGAAGTCACATTCACTGTCATGGCTGGACAGAATAAAACAGGCTTGTATGTGAATCTGTTACATGACAGAAGAGTGATAGAACGCTTGTCTGCCTGAGACTCTGCTGAGAGCACAGAAAGTGTGATCGCGCATTACTGGCGTTTCATCAGCCCCCGAGACCAATATAGTGATACAGTCATGCTGTTCATGTGAATGATCTTCTGATAAAACCAGCGCGAGTCAAAGGTGAAACTGCAGGTTCTTGGTTTGATTTCATTTCCAGGTGCTCACTGGACTTTTTCAGCTCTTTCCCCACTAGGCCATACATGTTTCCAGTGTGGAGTATCATAATCATAGTCAAAGCTAATTTGAGCTCCTCCAACATCAAATTCAACAATTGGAGCAGTCTGTGTGCTAGCTGCAACTACAAGAGTATCAGGTTGAGAAATAAATCACAGAGGGGGGGGTTACAAGGAAAAGCTACCTTGCCGGTGAGTTACTCTGCTCTCTGGTTTCACGAGACTTTCGAACTTTACAAAATGGAAGGCGTAGTTCCACAACTCAAGCACTCTTGGGACCAGGCTACTCAGTGAAGAATGAGTCAGGAATATTATACATATATATATCCAAGCAATATACTTCACAAAAGTCTGGTGGTTTTGATTCTTTTGACGCATGTATCTGTTTAATGTCTCACAGAGGGATGTTAATCAAATGCCACTGCCAAAAATGAAAGCTATTTTGTGTCTAGCAAAAGCACCAGATTCTGCTGCTGATTAGAACATCTATTTGGGTGAAAAGGGAAAATAAATTCATCTGTAAGGGAAACAAATGAGCTCTGTGTTTGGAACTGATAACTTGGCATACCTTAGATAACAGCATAAAATCTAGATTATGGACTGGGTATCAATTTCAATGTTTTTTGGACTGAGACAGCTGAATGTTGATCTTTTGATACGCCACATAATGTTTTCCACCAACTTGTATTCATAGCAGGGTTCAAAAATCTTTTGGAAACATTCAGATCATGGAAGACTAAACATAATATTGAACCACGATGAATAACAACCATAAAAAACAATGCTATGCAAGGTGAGGAACACTCTGACCAGTCTGACGTCAACGGAGCAACACCAACCTCTTTGTTTCTGGTTGTCTTTCTCTCTGATGCATTGAGAATCTGTCTATTCTTATTTGTCCTGCTTGCGTCTATTGTCATACTGATAATGCAGTACTTGTCTGGACTGTTGTCAAGGCAGCAGCAAACTTACAGCACACTCACTCATCACCTTGGCAACTGGTCAACCTGCACATATAAACTCAGCCAGATGAGCGATAAAGAAAGACAGAGGAGAGAATATGAGTGCTACTTTCAAATATGCATGCAGAGCTCAAACTAGTTAACACTCTTTTACACAATGAGGTTATTTTGTCAGGTGTCTGCCTCGCTGGCTTCCATTTCCAGCCATGTTAATCCAAATGACTCAATGTCTATGACTGTGTAGTGCCCACGCTGTCTCTTTGCAGCAAGCATTTAAAGTATATGTCCTCCTGTCTGAACCGGCTACAGCTTGCACCATTTAACTACGGTACTGTGTTTAAATTCAACCTGGGCCCATTTCATATCAAAGTATCGTTAGACTGATAAATCTGTTGGGATATTGTATGGAAGACTATACTAGACTAGGTGCTCTGTGAGACAGGGCTTAGGCACAACAGTGCTTTCAGCTTAATGCAATCAATATGCTAACAAGCTTTCATTGGCAATGCTTGCAAGCTGATGTTTAACAGATACTGTATATTTACCATGTTAAACATCTCATAGTTTAGTGTGTTAGCATGCTCATATTTTGTAATTAGCACTAAACACTAAGTTCAGCTGAAGCTCATGAGTGTTGCTCATACACTAATGGACACTAAAAATTAGTGTCCATCATAATGGACACTAATGGACCTCATGATGATGCTAGGTGTCAAGTTTGGGGATCATTACATCTATTGCAGTACATCTTGAGGAGGTCATTAGTGTTTACATAACTTGGCCATCCATCCAAAAGTTGTTGAGACGTTTCACATAAAACCACAAACTTACTGGTGATGCTATGGAAAAGGTCACCAGGGTTCACCCTCTGGATACCACAGATATCTGTACTAAATTTAATGGTAATCCATCCAGTAGTTGTTGAGATATTTCACCTGACGGATCGACAGACTGGCATTGCCACCCCAATGTTCCAACATTAGTTTGGCTTAAAAATCTAATGAGATGCTCATCTAAATGTGGAACTATGTCAAAAATAATATGCTGATTAATATAATATACTATATATATTATTCAAACTCAACAATAGTGAAAATGTATAGGCCTTAAAAAATGCAGTATCCAATGGGCTAGAGCAAAAGCCATGAAGGAGCTTGATTGCAGCATATTTGTCCAGGAGAAACTCCAAAACCACACCCAGCACATCCACAATCATTACAGTGAATAGTAGTCTTTTTGTCTTCTCCCCAGTGTGTGCATGTGCTGACCCAACATCTCAGTGAAGCAGTATGTTACCTCAGGCTTCTGTGAAAGGAAGCTGGCCATGCCTCAGAGCCTTTTTTCATCTCCTGCTTCCTGCCCCCCCACTCCACTCCATTCTCTCTGCACCCTGATCAGTTGATAGATACCTGTACGGCTTGGCACTGAGAGCCGGCCTACTCTTTCACCCATGAAACACAGGCTTCACTTAAGAGCTTCTCCTCACACACACGTGAGCACCCTACCACACACACACACACACACAAACACACACACACACACACGTGTATACACAGACACATGGGTTGAAGAAAAAGCAAAATGCACAACAGAGAGTGTCAGTGAACCAGTTGAAGAGAAGCAGAACAGCATCACAGCTCATCCAGTCTATTACATTCAGCCTTGACTCATCCAGAACTGCGAGCGGAACCAAGACTACACCTCGCCTACTCCCAAGATGACGACAAATCACAGATGGAGAGAGACGGACAAGAAAAAGGAGAACAAGAAAGGAAAAAAAAGATAAATAAGAGGAAATCAGTTTGGTCTTTACAAAATGAGACTTTAAAAATGCTCTTGTCAATACAGCAAATAAGCCTTGTGCTTTCTCCTGAGTGCTCTTTGATGGAGTAGCTGTCTGGGCCCTTTCTTCAATATTAGACAGCAACAGTCAATTCTCTAAGGTCAATATGCTACTTAAGCCAACCAATAATCAGTGGACAAGCTGGATCAATAAACCAATCAAATACTTTAACACTGCAGAGTCATCAAACTGCTCATTCGCAGTTTGGACAAATGAGGCTTTGCTTCCACCGGGATTTGGGGGGTCTGTAATGAAAATAGGGGACGTTGTCAATGTAATGGGGAAGTCAATTATAGACTGTCAGCCTCTCCCTAATATATGAGGTTAACCTGATAAACAAAGTGATGTTCTGTGTCCAGTGTCGTACATGTCTGAGCAGGACCAGATCATTTTGACAATCAGATATTTTAGTTTATGTATCAGGATGACAACTTGGATAAAACACTACTTTGCTGCTGTACAATGCTGACCTCTATTGGTAGCGACTGATCTTCGACATATAAACAGTGCAGCTTTTTTCCCAAAATGATCACCACTAAAAAAAGTCTGCCACACACAAAATTCATCAAGAACTGTGTTTTCAAATCCTGCTGTTCCTCCGACCAAGGATTTTGTCTTCCACGTACACTCACACACACATACACACACACACACACACACACACACACCACCGGATGGGAACAGGTGGCTGGACGGAGGGATAAAACAAGAAGAGGAGAGAATCAAAGAGGTCTTTGAAGTGGTGCACTGCTTAAACATCACTGCACCGGGCAGGCAGTCTTTAAAAGGGATGGATGAGGAGATGCATGGACGGATGGGTGGCTGCAGGGGGGAAGCAAGCACTCACTCACAGCAACATGAATGAATGAGCACAGATTTACGAGAGGGGAAAGGATAGAGGAAATAATAGATTAATAGGATTGTGTGGAAAGTAAAACATTGGAATCATTTCTTCAGCAGGCTCATCTTCCCTCCACCCATCCATCTAGTTCTGAAATGTTTAATCGATTAGTCAATTGAGGGAGAACTGTCAACTATTTTGATAAATGATCATTCATGTTAGTCATTTATTGCTGATTTAGTTACTCATAAGTAAGAAGTTGCTGTTTATGTGTGTTTTATATCAAAACAAGCCATGACTTTGGACCTTAGGCTTATTTCTTCACTATTTTCTGACTAGTCTAAACAATGATCCAATAGATGAATCACTAAAAGACTGTTAGTTCCATCTCTATACTAAACTGGTACCATACAAGCCTGGAATATCTCCAGAGCCGGGCCAAATTCACTCATTCATACAACCGTTAAGAAAATTAAACTTTGATGTGAGAATAACTTTAATGATGATATGATAAATCTTTTCAGCTGAAGTGTTTGCAAACATACAGGGATTTAGATTTAGCATGTAGCTGTTCATACTGCTGAAAGCTTGTGTACCTGCTGGGAGATCATGGGGCTTCCACAACACAACAGGATCTGAATGAGAATGAAGGTAGCAGGTGTTTGTGTGTGTGTGTGACAACAATAGAAAGAGAGGTGGTGGACTGATAGTGTGTGTGTGTGTGTGTATTATCATTGCTTGCAAGGTATACTTTAAGTAACATCAAAGAACACTGTAAAATTAATCAAAAGGTACGAAACAAAGAACATTAATTTGCTGCTTTAGAGAGCAATGATCAGTTAGCTGAAGTCAGAAACCTCAGACTCCACCAAACAAATTGCATGAAGCAATTAAAAGGAGCAATGGATGGGATGACATGAATTAACTCTCTTACCGGGGGTGGGCGTGTTGGAATTGTAGGCCTGTGCAAAGTAAATGCTAACTTGCAGTACTTATGACATCAGTGAGCCTGCATCCTTTTATTCCCGGTGACAGTTCAAAGGCAGCTTAGCAAGCTAAGCCTTCATTAAGGCATGGATCAGCACCAGGGCAAAAATCGGGGTGAATTAGCATCGCTAGCGCACAAGTCAGAGGGAATTACAGAGGTTTCCTGGAGCTACAAGTTGTACATGGCAACAACCATGTTATGCTTATTTACAGTAACAGTAGATTACAGCACAAACATGATTAAAAAATAGATGGAGAGCATTTTTGCATCTAATACAAAGTTGTATGCTGTATGATACACTTATGTCTGTAATATTCCCATTCCCATCGCTGACAGTGATTTGTACTGATGGCAGCACAATAATCCATCTCATCCATCATGTGGGTGGAACAACACTGCTTTTTATGCCTTGAACCTCTCCCTGTCTCTACTTCATCCCTTGTTTCACTCTTTTCAGCTCTGACTGAACTCGGCTCCACAGTTAACTCTCTCCTCCGTCTCTGATACGTCTTATCCATGCAGAATGACTGACATGTACAGTTACTGAAGCATTGTAATGACCTACATAAATATATGTATGAGTTCATTTCTGCATAGCTGTTTGAATGGTTTTGAAGAAGAGAGATATAAGAGACTGGTTGCCTAAGCAGACAGTAAAAAATAGCAATTTAATGCCCCTCCCTGTTAAGTTTATCTCTATGCATGAGTCTATATATAATAGCGCATTAAACACATACACATACACACACACATACACACGCATACCATCTTCTGTGAGAGACTAAAAAAGGATTTTTCTGATGCCTATCGCTCTTAATCCAAATGCATGAGCACCTGTTAGAGATGACCTTGATAAGAGAGCAGGGAAAATACTGGAGATGTGGATCAGAGTAAAGCTACTGGAGTTAATGCAGGAGCTACCAGAGAACATTACACAGACTTACACAGCTGTCCTATATTATAAAGCACTATAAAGACTGGGAAAGAGAATGTGTTGGGTTTGATTAAATACTTTAATACTGTTTATGTACAGAGATACACTTTGTGCAGATTAAGGAGATGTTGTACTTTTTTACTACTATTATGAATATTTACCATATGGTGTGTAATGTACAGACTCAGTATCATGGTTTATCCATGAATACATTTCAAAAGCTCAATGTTTTGTGGTAAATGTTCCAATAGCTGTATTGTCACTGTCACCTCCGAATTAAAAGACATGGTGGACCTTCACGTATGCCTGTATTGATTGACTGATTTACTCACTCACTTACTTATTCATTCATTTAACATTTCTTTCTTTCTTTTTTTGTATCACATAGCCAATAGTGATTGCTTAGCTTTCATTATCTTAGATGCCACACCTGTCACAATTTTGACCTTGGCCCTGGAAGGAGCTGATGACTACTGGACGTCTGGCTACTAAGCTGGACATGTTTGCCTCCTGCTGGTCAGAGAGGAAAACAGCTGAGCACTGAACAATAGAGCTCCATTGAAACAGCTTGTGAGAGCATGTTACTTTGTTAAATTTGAAACATCTGATTAAAAAAAACAAAGCTCCTCACTTGAAATCTCATCTGCTGTCTACAAATAAATCATCTGCAAACCGAATGAGACAAAATACAAAATATGATAAGCAACTACAAAGGCGATGCGTCTAAAAAGAAAATAACTGCCACAGTCTAAATTACAAGTATAATTACAGCACTTAGTGGAAGCATTGATCATTGAATGGCTCAGCTTGAAGGGTGGTAAAAAAAAAAAAGAAAGAAAAAGGAGTCACAGTGGTGAGGGTCTGTCTGAGGTGCTGGGGTGAGAAAATGGCTATTGCTTTGGTGGTTGACCACTGAGGTGTCTCTCTGCTTCTCTTTGACCTCATGCAGTGCCATTTTCAGAGACAACACAACACATAGTGTGAATGTTCCTTCCACAGACAAGCGAGACAAACAAAAAGAAAATGGAGCTATATTTATTGACTGAACAGCAGCGTTGCATCCAATCACGGACATTACCATCATGGTGAGATTATACACAGGCATATACATCAGTCAATAAACCTTCATTACGCTGCTGTCTGGAGTGCCTAGGCAGTCAAACCTATGGTGCAATACTAATGATACAGGAGCTACAGAAAATTACAAAAGCAATTACAAGCACGGAGAACTATAGAGAAACCCGACACCTCACAGGGTTTCTTGTTACATCCAGAACCCACCTGGTGGTTAAAATGGCACTACCTGCCGTTGTGCACTGTAGCTCTCTGCTTACATACATTTGTCTCTCTTTTAAAACATGGCGTTGACACCATTGTTCTGCTGAGGAATGCTCCACACACACCCACGTATCCCCATCTGAAACACAGTTTCACACATGTTTACTCTCTTTGTCTCTTACTGGTGACATATGAGCATAATCAGCATGATAAGCATATGACAGGGATCATTTCCTTTCTTCTAATAGAGTCTACAAACACGCGGCCATCCAATAAGACATCCACAACAAACAGAGTGCCACTCTATCACACCAAATCAAACCGAGGCTGAGGAGGTGTAAAATAATCAGACAGAAATTGGGTTGTTATCAAAGCTCGGGCTTGAAAACTGCATACATTCAGAATATCTAATGAAATCATATCTAGGAATCACAAAGTACTTTCTTGCCAGGGGCATCGAGACACTGTGTGCATTCAGAATTACAAATGTGTTGCAGATTGCGCGCCCGCTTCTAACAACTGTGCCAATAACCGTACACATTATTGAAACTCCAGCCAAATGGCAATCTTAACCAACGCCGAGAGAGGAAATGAGCACTGGGATTCAGCTGTGGTCCTTTTTTCTCTATCTGTGACCTCTGTGTGTGGGTGTGTTTCTGTGTCACATCAGCCTCGCTCTTGAATTTTGATGCTGGGATTTCATTGGAATTCAGCAGCTGACCGAAAGGCCCCCTCCCAACCCCCTCAGGATCACAGACGGCAGGCCATCCTCGCTCCTGTGACCGCCATGCAAAATCTTCTGAATCATTACAGGCAATCAGGCATTCCTGGCAATGTGCTATGATAGATAGAATGATATGAGGGGAAACAAGGAGACATGGCAGACAGGAAGAAAGGAGCTAGCAACAATGGGGTTGGACAAGTTCAGCCCAACGCTGTCTGAGTACCCAAAAGGTCAAACTATGATTTACATCAGGGCTTCACAGCTCCCCGGGTTTAAATTATCTGTGGACATCAGTCATACATCACATGACCCTGCAGCCCTGTCAAAATATAACCCCTTCAAACTCAATCTGCTCTAAATGACAAAGACAAAACACACCATTTACACAATAAAAAGCCCTGCTGTGTCTGTCATTTCCCTCCTGAGCCACATGAGTGTTACCATGCACCACAGATGTTGCTGCTTTCTGCTACAAAACAAGCCCTGGGAGGAAGAAAGACAGCAGACAGGGGAGTGTTTTGGTCCCTTTACTGATGGAAACTACCGAACAAGGAGTCTTACCCATCTCCATGCCAATACACACATGCAGCTTAAGTGATAAATCTGCTAAGTTTCTATTGTGTGGCATTGACCACCAATGGCTTCTTCTTTCTCTCGAACAGAGTCTTCTTTTGCTGCGCCGAAATAGCCAGAGCCCATTCATATGCCTGGGTGCCCTGACAGTTTTATTTGCCAGGCCGTCTTGTTAACACAGTGAATAGCGGGGCCCGGCCAGTGTTATGCAGATCGCACTGGGTTACCGAGGGGACA
Source organism: Scomber scombrus (assembly GCF_963691925.1). NCBI lineage: Eukaryota > Metazoa > Chordata > Actinopteri > Scombriformes > Scombridae > Scomber > Scomber scombrus. The sequence continues at coordinate 8,209,076 of NC_084972.1, forward strand.
GACGTCAGCAAGCCATTCAGGGCCGGGTTAAAACTCAACTTCAATCCCTCTTGTTCTTCTGCAGTCATCCTCCATTGCTC